>NC_091954.1:72331225-72931225 GCF_031021105.1 Erythrolamprus reginae | reverse complement strand
GTAGGGCAAATCAATACCTAGGTTCTAAAAGGAGCATCAGCTATTTTCCTTGAACAATCTATACTCTCTCGAATAATGTAACATACTACTGTATATGTAACCTGCAAAATGAATCTAAACCCATTTTCCAAAATTGAAATCTGTTTTACATATTCAGGAGATGAGTCTCCCTAACTACAATAAAACTCACTTCTAGAGCAAGTCATTTCCATCATTTCATTTCTTCCTCAATTAAGGTAAATTCAAATAATATAAATGTAGTAATAAATGGCCACATGATGGTGCCATAATATTAAGTTGTTTGCTGAATTATACCGATACAAGTTACTGAAGTGTCCCTAATGTTTTTTTTAAGTTGTAAGATTCAAGTCAATATTGTATTCATTAAAATTTTTAGAAGTTTATTTGTTCTAAATAGTACATAAGAGGCAAAATTCCAAAGCAGGAGTGTGTAAATTTGTCCAGACCAAGCAGCAAAAAACAGCTTCTAATCAGCAATAGCACTTACTTATATGCCACTTCACAATGCTCTACAGTCCTCTCTAAACAGTTTACAGAATCAGCATATTGCCTCCAACAATCTAGGTTCTCATTTTACTGACTTTGAAAGGATGGAAGGTCGAGTCAACCTTGAGACCATTAGATTGGACTCCTGAACTGCAGTCAACAGTCAGCAGAATTACCCTGCTATACTACATTCTAACCACTGTGCCACCATAGCTTTTAAATGGCATATTGTGGACTGAGTGCAGCAATTTTGGATTGATATTATTTGTAGTTGGTGATAGGACAAGGTAAGACAATATATGGCGAGTAGGATCCGAGACCAAGCTATAAGAAACAAGTTGGAATCACTTTATAATATGTAAATAAATATTTCACTCTTGGGTTAAAATTATTTTTATAAGAAACACCCCCGATTGGTGGTGGGGTACGAATGTTTGTCTGGTGGTGAGTGCAATCATTGAGCACTTGTTATATGCTGTGTGTCTGTTTTTCTTATATTATAAAAATGAATATATATATCAAATCCCAGTAAGGGTGTGGCTAGCTGATGAGGCCAGAACAAGGCTGAAATGGTGCCATCCTAGTCTCCCTTAATTTTAAAATTTCAGCAAAAACAACAACAACATGTGATATATACCGTGTATATATATATATATATATATATATATATATATATATATATATATATATATGATATTATTTGTAGTTCATTGAAATTATATAATCATATAATAATAATAATAATAATAATAATAATAATAATAATATTATTATTATTATTAATTAGATTTGTATGCCGCCCCTCTCCGTAGACTCGAGGTGGCTCACAACAATGAAAAAAACAATAATTTAAAATCTAAAATAGCAGTTTTTACATTAAAAAGTCTAAAAAGTACATCTCTTCTCCTGATTAAATATTGCAGTATTTAAAGTCTCCTTCAAGCTTTTATGGATCCTTAAGCAATTCAAAGCCTCTTACAGTTCAAAATGGTAGGAAGCCCACTCACAGCCAATGGAGGAACTGGAGCTTCCTTGTCAGTTTGTCTTCAGTAAATCTATATTATGAGTGGCTTTGTCCCACAAGTCAGCCCTTTAGTTAGGGTGTCCAGATCATGCTTTAAATATTCCAGTGTTGGAATTGGTTCTAAAGAGGGAGCCCTTTGACAGATTCTCTTGGAATTGAATTTGGAAGACTTCTTAAATCTGGTTCTAGCTGGTCCTTAGCCGCAGCTCCCACAAACACAAAAAGCAGCAGCTTTCTGTGTAAGTTAGGGATGACTGTCATGTAGTGTAGTGGTTCCCCATTTAAAAATACCAACTCCAGAATGTGAATATACAGTATGTGTCTTGCTTAATACACCACACTTTTTTTAAAAAAACAACACTTATGTACATACATACATGCATCCATATAACATAACATATAACTTTTTGTTTTTAACTTTTACAGGAAGAACTAAAAGCAATTTAACAACTTGTGGAGAGAGATTATCTATGTATCAGATTTATATATCAGATATATTTGTGAAGTCATTTCACAATTTAACAGATGAGATTCTGCATATTTATAAATGTAAATGTAAGAAACTTCCTTATGAAACATAAGGAATGTTTTATCCAGAAAATAAAATGTGTGAATAGCAAATGTTGGAAGACGTAGGAAGAAATGTCACATGATAAGTGGTAACCATTCTTTGTTTCCAGCACTTAAGCTACCTTATGTTTTAAGCTAGTTTTATTGATTTAAAAAATAGTGATTGAATGTGCATTTTCAGAAACTACTATGGATTTTCAGTTAACTTTTGTTTAACACAGTAAGATAGGGGTGAAATGATACCAGTTCTGGCCGGTTCGCCTGAACCAGTAGTAAAAAGTGCTACCGGTCCGCTGAACCAGTAGTAGGTAGTCAAAAATGTGAAAAAAGATTTTTTTTAAAAAGTTCCAGTAATCATGCATCGCACAGCTGATCTTTGGAAACCCCCCCCCCCCCAGTGAAGCCTGCTAGGCCAAAAACGGGAGGAAATTTTACAGTATGCCATGCCCGCCAAATCACACCATGCCATGCCCACAAGCCACGCCCACAGAAGCGGTACTAAACAGTTTTAAATCCCACCACTGATAAGATAGCGTCATTCATGCAATGTTTATGAATTTTGGCAAACTCTGGGCGACAGTGAAAGACACGAAAGCCTGGTGTGCTGCGGTCACATAAGAGTCGGACACAACCTAGTGACTGAACAACAACAAAAAAGAAGAAACTTCTAAAACTCAAGACAAGGTAAAGTATTGATAATTTGAGAGGTTCTTGGTGTTCTCTGAGATTGGTTGTTTCCTTGCAAAGGTTTCATTACCCAAACTAGATAATATCATCAGTAGTAATGATTTGTTGTCGAAATGCTCCAGCTTTCCTTACTGTCTTTTGCATGAAATGAACTGCTATGTTATAGAATATTGATAAATATTCTCATTTTAGGGCAATGTCAAAAATAGAATGTTACAAAATTATTCCTTTGCTTCTGGAGAAATCTTAAATCATATAGAAATGATAATATTATATATTTATATAAGTTTTAAATTATATTCAAAATTATTGAAAGGATTTGGGATTGAAGCTTCTACATGCATTGCATATATCCTAAATTCTATTTGTAGATAAACCTAGAGAAATGAAGCTGTTTTTAAAGACTGCTTCTGCTTGTGTGATATATTATTTTTCTGACATATAATTATAGAGCTTCTATAGGCTACTAACAAACACAGCTTATATCAGCATTCAACAAAACAGTTGTTCTGTACAAAGGGAGTGTTTCCATTGTTTTTCTAATTTTTATCTTTCAGAAAACACCTGCTTAGGAGTCCAAAGACGAGGCCTTTCAGATATGCTTCTCTTCATAGAACTTTGCATGTGCTCCAGCAGATAAACTATATGAAACACATTAAACTTACTTTATGTTTATTTGAAGTTCCCATGTCTGGGTTTTGCCTGTCCTCATTTTCTCCTGTTCCCTCATTCCTTTGCTTAACTTCATTTTCCCCAAGTATTATAGATTTATTTCTGAAAATCATTATGAAATATTACATTATGTAATGGCATATAATTATCTTTAAAATACACTAAAGTGCTGATTACAGTATTTTCGTTGCATCTCTGTTTTTGCATTACACCTTATTTTCCTGGCCAATTTATTATCTCTCTCTTTTTTTTTACTGCCAACCTGCCTTCCATTGAGGACCTGCATACTGCACAAATCAAAAAGTGGGCTGTGAAAATATTTACTGACCCCTTGCAGCCTGGACATAAATTGTTTCAACTCCTACTCTCAAAATGATGCTAAGGAGAAGTGATGGCGAACCTTTTTTCCTTCAGGTGCCAACACCTACATGTGCCCACACTCGGGGTGGACAGCAAGCAGGACGGAGTGGAACACAGTTCCACTGCCGGAAATTAAGATGAGTGTGCAGCTCCAGGTGATCGGCAGCTGTCACTTCCTGGATTACTGGTCTCGGCTCAGCTCTCCTTTATTTCCCTGCTGCTGCTGCTGATGCTGATGCTGATGCAGCATCTGTGCTCCTTGCTTTTTTCCTCTTTCCTCCTTCCTGGCCTTGGACGAGCTTCCCTCTCTCCTGTCTGGCTCTCCTCCAGCCTCACGTGGCCACTTCCCACCTGAGGTGCAAACAGAAGGCGTGGGTGGAAGCTGTGCTGGCAGCATTTATGCTTCTGGCAGCACCCATTCGCCTAGCTACCCAGCCTGAGGCGGGGGAGGGGTGGCCCAGGAAGGAGAGCGCGGGAAACACGAAGCAAATTGTCACCCCAGCGAACGACACTGGAAAGGTTGTAAGTCGAAGATTTAACAGTTCACTTGAATGATGATGATCGTTCAAGCCACTCCCACCCGATCACATGGCCAGCAAGGCACTCCTGCCCAGTCACATGACCATTAAGCCACACCCCAAAATAAGCCACACCCACAGTGTGGCATTAAAAATTTTGGCTGCCCATTACTGCCCACACCCATAAGTCAATGCTCCACCTCCCTGTGCATGAACACACAACACCCCTCCACTGCCCCATTCCCCACATATGATCCCCTGCTCAGAGATGGGCTACTGCCCATACCGGGGGTGGGTGGGTAATGCAGTGGGGTAGCGAAAATGGAGCTCTACCCTAGAGCACCCAATTTGCACTGAAAGATGTTGAAAGAAAATTCAGGGCGTCCTGCATAAGCCACACCCATAGTGTGGTAGTAAAAATTTTGGCAGCCCTTCACTGCCTCTGCTGCCCCATTTCCTGACTTCTGTTTTTTTTTAAAAAAATTTTTTATTAATTTTTCTTAAAATAAACAGACACACATACAAACATTAAACATAAAGTGGGGGTGCATTTCCCCCGCTTCTCTTGAAAGTATGAATTCAAATACAGAAAAAGAATACATAATTGAATATATGTTGAATATTAAAAAGTCTAGTAAATTTAGGTTAGAATTTTCAAAATCTTAAGTACTATGCATATATAAACTAAAATTCTTAATATGTTGCTTATACATAAAGTAATATACCATAATCATCAAACAATACATTTAATCTAATTTTTACTACTGTACGTGTATAAACCAAAATTCTTTATATGTTGCTTATACATAAACTAATATACCATAATCATCAAACAATACATTTAAACTGGTTTTAACTACTATACGTATATACAGTAAACCAAAATTCTTAATATGTTACTTGTACATAAACTACTATACCATAATCATCAAAAAATACATTTAAACTAATATTAACATTGTTATCACCTAGGTAAAAACAAATACAAAAGATTAATTAAAAATAAGTTTGTATATCTTATTTTTTCTTGTCTATCCATTTATAAACATTGTTCCATGTTTCATAGAATTTAGTATCTTCTTGATCATTTAATCGTCTTGTCATCATATCCATTTCAGCGCAATCTAATATTTTGGCTATAACTTCTTCTTCCTTGGGGATTTCTTCCCCCTTCCAATTTTGCGCATATATTATTCTAGCCGCAGTTAGTATGTGTATAATTAAATAAAGAATTTCTTTCTTATAAGTCTGGTTGGTAATTCCTAATAGGTAAAATTCCGGGGTATTTTCTATATCTTGCTTTACTATTTCTTTTATTATTTTCTCTATCATCTTCCAGTATATTTTAGCTTTACCACATGTCCACCATTGATGGTAGTAGGTTCCTATTTCATTCTTGCATTTCCAACATAGTGGGGATGTTTTGGGAAACATTTTTGCTATCCTATTTGGTGGGAGATGCCACCTGTAGAACATTTTAATTTGATTTTCTTTTAATGAGACTGATTTAGTCATTTTCCAGTTATTAATCCAAACTTTCTCCCATGTGTCTATGTCTATTTCCTTGCCAATATTTCTGCACCATCTTATCATAGTGTCTTTTAAGGTCAACTCTATATTTTTATGAGCAATGAGGAATTTATATATTTTACCTATCATTTTTGTTGGATTGGTAGTGATTAGATTACTTAGCAAATTTTTACTTTTATTAAAAATATAAAGAGTTTTATCCTTCTGGTATCTAGATCGGATCTGGGCGTAATGCCACCAGTCTATTGTTATCCCTTCTTCTTGTAATTTAATCCTAGATTTTAACTTCATCTGGTCATTTAGTAATTCTTTATATCTAAAAAATATTTTCTTGTCTTTTATAGACTTCGGATGTGTTATTGCTTCTAAGGGGGCAAGCCATTCTGGGATATTTAGAAAGTGATTTTTCCTTATATCTTTCCAAACCTCTAATAGATACTTCCTTAATGTATGTCTTTTAAAATATGAGTGGTTTTTTTCCTTGTCGTACCATATAAATGCGTGCCATCCAAGCATAAGATCATGTCCTTCTAGATTTAATATTCTTTTATTCTCTAAAGTTATCCAATCTCTAATCCATGTTAATGCGGCAGCCTGGTAGTATAATTTCCAATTTGGAAGGCCAAATCCTCCTCTTTCTTTAATATCTTCTAAACAATTTATTTTTATCCTTGCTTTTTTCCCTTGCCATATAAATTTTTTAACTAGATTTGTCAAAGTCAATGCTCCACCTCCCTGTGCATGAACACACAACACCCCTCCACTGCCCCATTCCCCACATATGATCCCCTGCTCAGAGATGGGCTACTGCCCATACCGGGGGTGGGTGGGTAATGCAGTGGGGTAGCGAAAATGGAGCTCTACCCTAGAGCACCCAATTTGCACTGAAAGATGTTGAAAGAAAATTCAGGGCGTCCTGCATAAGCCACACCCATAGTGTGGTAGTAAAAATTTTGGCAGCCCTTCACTGCCTCTGCTGCCCCATTTCCTGACTTCTGGTGGGCTTCATAGGCCCATTTTTTCCCTCCTCGGGTCCAAGAGGCTTTCTTGGAGCCTGGAGAGGGCAAAAATGCCCTCCCCCGCCCCTCCGGAGGCTGAAAACACCCTCCCAAAGCCTCTATGCAAGCCAAAAATCAGCTGTCTGGTGCACATATGCCTGCTGAAGCTGATCTAGGGCAATTGCTCATGTGCCAGCAGATATGGCTATGTATGTCACCTGTGGCACGCATGCCATAGGTTCGTTGGCTATACAGCACTGCACACCGAGACAACTAGACACAAGTACAGTTTTTTCCCAAACACCATCACTCTATTAAACAAATATTTCCCTCACCACTGTCAAACTATTCACTTCAGGCTGTATTACTATTACTATCAGGCTTCTCATTGTTCCTGCTATCAGGTTTCTCATCTCATCCTACTTATGACTGTATGGCTGTAACTTGTTGCTTGTATCCTTACAATTTATATTAATAAGAGCCGGGGTGGCGCAGCAGGTAGAGTGCTGTACTGCAGGCCACTGAAGCTGACTGTAGATCTGCAGGTCAGCGGTTCAAATCTCATCACCCGCTCAAGGTTGACTCAGCCTTCCATCCTTCCGAGGTGGGTAAAATGAGGACCCGGATTGTGGGGGCAATATGCTGGCTCTGTTAAAAGGTGCTATTGCTAACATGTTGTAAGCCGCCCTGAGTCTAAGGAAAAGGGTGGCATAAAAATCAAAAATCAAATAAAAAATAAAATAATATCATTTCCCGATTACAGTGGAACCTCGACATACGAGCAGCTCTACTTACGAGCTACTCGAGATAAGAGCTGGGAGGGGAGCGACATTTTTGTTCGCCTCCCGAGCTCACATTCGGGATACGAGCGCCAAGGAGCTGTCTCGGCTTCAGGAGACAGCTCCTTGGCGCTCGTATCCCGCGTGTTTTAAAAGGTTGCAGCCGGCCTGGGGTGCTGGGGGGGTGCTGGCAAGCCCCCCAGGCCGGCTGCAACCTTTTAAAACATGCGCGCCACTTCGCAGCTGTCTCCTGAAGCCGGAACGCTAACTTCCACGTTCGGTTTCAGAAGACAGCTGCAAAGCGGCGCGCGTGTTTTAAAACGTCAGAGCCGGCCTGGGGGGCTCGGGGGGAAGCCCCCGAGCCCCCCAGGCTGGCTGCCACATTTTAAAACACGCGCGCCACTTCGCAGCTGTCTCCTGAAGCCGGAACGCTAACTTCCGCGTTCGGTTTCAGAAGACAGCTGCAAAGCGGCGCGCGTGTTTTAAAACGTCAGAGCCGGCCTGGGGGGGTCGGGGGAAGCCCCCGAGGCCCCCAGGCTGGCTGCCACGTTTTAAAACACGCGCGCCGCTTCGCAGCTGTCTCTGAACGCTAACTTCCGCGTTCGGCGGCAGCGGTTTTTTTTTGTTGTTGCACGGATTAATTGACTTTACATTGTTTCCTATGGGAAACAATGTTTCGTCATACGAGCGTTCTGACTTACGAGCCTCCTTCCGGAACCAATTAGTCTCGTAAGTCGGGGTTCTACTGTACTTATTTGTACCCTATGACAATCATTAAGTGCTGTACCTCATGATTCTTGACAAATGTATCTTTACTTTTATGTCCACTGAGAGCATATGCACCAAAGACAAATTCCTTGTGTATCCAATCACACTTGGCCAATAAAGAATTCTATTCTATTCTATTCTATTCCACTCCATTCCATTCTGTTTTGTAACATGTGGGGTCTTGTCAGATTTTGTAGATAAATCACAGCCCGCTTGAGCTATGATGAATCAAATCTGGAGGCGACGGATAAAGTTACAGAAACAGCTTCAAAACGAAGTTACTTTTATTAATAAAAACAAAGAAAACAGCTATGCCTGGTCCCAGGCTCTTACTGTGCATCTTACATTGTTAAAGACTTAGAAAAAGAAAAATTTTCTTCCGAAGAAGAAAGAAAGTGATGCTGGCTGCCCAGAAAGGATTTTACATCATCATGGGTGGAGCTAATTAACATACACACAGTTAACTATTTAATTACTGAATGTCTCTGAATGTCTCTGGGGCTGGCAATACACAGAGTGACAGGTCTAAACCAGAAATGGGCAACTTATATCACTTAGGAACTCCAAAAATGCTTTTCTGAAGGGCCCCCCTCTCAAAATAAATAAACACTGGTGAAGTGCATAAGTGCATATGGACTATAGTGTGTACTGTGACATCTAGAAATGATTAAATAAAAATTTAAAAACAATGAAATCCTCTCAATAATGGTTGAACTACAACTCAGCAACCCCAGTGAACATGGCTACTGATGAAGAGTGATAGGAGCTGTAGTTAAGCAACATCTGGAGGGCTATAAGTTTCTTATTACCCTGTCTGGGGCTCCTATATAGGGCTCCACTTTTAAAAACTAATGTCCTCCAAATTGTGGAGGCAGAAGGGTCAGGTTTGAACCAGAAGATTTGTATTCCAAATATTTTGCTTTCTGTGATGCTCATAGAGAAGAAGACTGAGCTTGAATGAGCAGTAATAAAGCTCTTTGCACATTTAACAGAGGAGGTAAATAATAATTATTGGAATAACTGTAAGGAGAACAGTTTGTTCCCACACATCATTTATCTTGTTTACAAACATTATGCACTTGTTTTTCATTTCCTCTTTATTCATGGATGGTCAGCTATACTGTCCAATCTCTCTTGGTGGGAAAAAGAAAGATATCAGACAAGAGAGGTATTTGACGCAGATTGTTATGCTAAAGAAGAATGGACGCTGGCATAGGAAAGAGTTGATCTGAAAGGGCAAACAACTGGGTAGATTTTGGAGATCTTGAACCAATAACACTGAAGTCTGAGGAATTTTTAAAAATAAGTTCTTTATACAAGCCCTGACAATATTTAAAACAAACAATAGAAACATGTTAAGAACAAAGAATGTTCTCATGTTCTTTAAATGCAGATAGGTGTGTATGTATTTTATCTATTGGGGTTTATTTTTCTTTTTAGACTTTTTAATGTAAAACTGATATTTTAGATTTTAATTATTAGATTTGTTACCATGTATTGCTTTTATCACTGTTGTGAGCCACCCAAGGTCTACGGAGAGGGGCGGCATATAAATCTAATAAATAATAATAATAAAAATCCCAGGGGACAGCAGAATTGAGGAGAAGCAGCTAGAGAAATTAGTGAAATATGAAGATCTAAAAATAGAGCTGCAACGACTCTGGCATAAGCCAGTGAAAGTGGTTCCAGTGGTACTTGGCACGCTGGGCGCCGTGCCGAAGGATCTCAGCGGACATTTGAAAACCATCAGAATTGACAAAATCTCCATCTGTCAATTTCAAAAGGCTGCTTTACTGGGATCGGCAAACATAATTCGCCGCTACATCACGCAGTCCTAGGTCCTTGGGAAGCGCCCGACTGGTGATGAAATACAAAATCCAGCTTAGTGATCTTGTTTGCTGTGTTGTACTGACATAATAATAATAATAATAATAATAATAATAATAATAATAATAATAATAATAATAATAATAGATACTTGATAATGCTTCTGAAACTATCTGGGCTAATGACCCTAAAAAGGCAGGGGTGGAATACCTATTTTATTCCCACTGTCAAAAAAAAAGTCTCATTTCATGATCATGATGAATATTTGATGATACCTGATATACTATAGTTACATATAGATTGCCCACCCTAATTTGCCACTTCATATCTTAGACATATTTTATATTTATTATTTTTATTACCATAGGAATATTTATATGGCCTCCCAGTAGCAATGGCATATATTTCCTCTTACGAAATGCCTAAATATTGTCAACCCAATCCTCGAGGAACAAAATTAAGGATCAACCCCTTTATTCAAGTTGTGGGCTATATTATTTATTTATAAAATTTATTGGCTACCCATCTTGCCATAAGGTAACTCTGGGTAGCTTACAGACACAATATACATATACGCAGGGCCGCCGATAGGGCGGTACTACTGGTAGTGGCGTCAGGGGCCCGGCCAAATTGACAAATAGGGGGGGCCCAGATGGTTTTACCGGCCCCCTGGCGCCCGCAGTAATTTGTGCCCAGTGAGCAGCGCCGACGCCGAGCTCCAGCTCCTCGCAGTACTGGCCCTCTCTTGGAGCGCGCGGCGAAGGTAGGAGCCCCTTCGGGGTGGCGGTGTTGGGGAACGAGGCTTGGGCGGCTGGGGCGTTCCCTGTAGCTGTAGGCTGTGCACGCCTTAGCCAGCGCACCCCAAAATGCCCCCCGGCCCCGCACACCCTTTTCCAAGGGCACGCACGCCGCGGCCGCCCCCAGCCCCCCCGCTCCTCTAGCCCCCTCGCGCCCCAGGCTACTTGCCCCTGCCCCCCGCATGCCCGCCCGCCCACCCGATCCACCTCTCTTTCTCTTCCGCCGGCCAAGGTTTTTCTTGCCGAAAAAAAAAGAAAGAAAACCTTTGCTGGCTTTTTTTTTTCTTAATTTGAATGTTCCGAGCAGGCTGGCAGGGACATTGAAAATCACTTTCACCAGCGTCCGGAGAACGAGAGAGAGTGAGAGCAACAGAGCAAGATAGAGAGAAAGTGAGAAAGCGAGAGAGTGAGAAAGAGAGAGAGAAAGAGATAGCAAGAGAGAGAGAACGAGAGAGAGAAAGAGTGACAGAAAGAAAACAAGAGAGAGAAAGTGAGAAAGAGAGAGAGAGAGCAAGAGGGGGAGAGATAGAGAAAGAGGCGGAAGAGAGAGAAAGAGAAAGAAAGAAAGAGAAAGAGAGAGAGATGAGAGAGGAAGGAAGAGAGTGAGAGAGAGGAAGAAAGCAAGATAGAGAAAGAGAGAAAGAAAGAAAGAGATGAGAGAGGAAGGAAGAGAGTGAGAGAGAGGAAGAAAGCAAGATAGAGAAAGAGGAAGGAAGAGAGAGAGAGGAAGAAAGCAAGATAGAGAAAGAGAAAGAGAGAAAGAGAGAAAGAAAGAAAGAGATGAGAGAGGAAGGAAGAGAGTGAGAGAGGGCTGTGTTTGACCTCAGAGGGCCAGGGGGGGAGGGCTTGCCCAGGGTGTGTGGCCATGGTGGGCATGGCACGGGATTTGGGGGCAGTAGTTTTAAAATGGCGGGGGGCCCCAAAATTCCTGATGGTGGCCCTGCATATACGTACAACACATACACATTAAAACCAAACATTAAAACCTAAGGACAAATGGGGTAGCGGAGGCAGAATAGGGGGGAAATCTGTTGTTACTTGACCAATCAATTCCATTGTGCTGTTCTTTCATTGGGGCCCCAGGCCAACTGCAACTGTCTTTATGCCCTTATCAAAGGATAGGAGGATTGGGGCCAACTTCACATGGGGGTGGGGAGGGCAAGATGTTCCAGAGGGCAGGAGCAATAACAAAGAAAGTCTTCCTTCTGGACCCCACTAGCCAGAATAATTGGGCTGACAGGACCCACAACATGCTGCTTCTTTGGCATGAGTGCGATGGGCCAATCCCAGTGGGGTGAGACAGCCTCTCAAGTAACCTGAAGTCATGCCAGGAAGGGCTTTAAAGGTGATCAACATAATGCATATTATGTTTGAAATAGATTCTAAATATTTATATTTATTTATTTTTATTTTTTTATTTTATTTATTTATTCATTTGTCCAATACACAAATACATAGGAAGAAAAATAGACATGTAGTAATATATACCGTATAAGGGTAAAGTGAACTTAGAGGAGAGGATATATGAAAGGAAGAAAATATATATGATAAGTGAGAGAAAGGAAAGACAATTGGACAGGGGATGAAAGGCACACCAGTGCACTTATATATGCTCTTTACTGGCCTCTTAGGAACCTGGAGAGGTCAATCGTGGAGAGTCTAAGGGAGAAATGTTGGGGGTTAGGGGTTGACACAATTGAGTCCGGTAATGAGTTCCACGCTTCGATAACTCGATTGTTGAAATCATATTTTTTACAGTCAAGTTTGGAGCTGTTCATATTAAGTTTGAATCTGTTGCATGCTCTTGTGTTGTTGCGGTTGAAGCTGAAGTAGTCATTGACTGGTAGGACGTTGCAGCATATGATCTTGTGGGCAATACTCAAATCGTGTTTTAGGCGCCGTAGTTCTAGGCTTTCGAGGCCCAGGATTGTTAGTCTATTTTCGTAGGATATTCTGTTTCGAGTGGAGGAGTGAAGGGCTCTTCTGGTGAAATATCTGTGGACATTTTCAAGGGTGTTGATGTCTGAGATGTGGTATGGGTTCCAGACAGATGAGCAGTAGTCTAGGATGGGTCTGGCAAAAGTTTTGTAGGCTCTTGTGAGTAGTGTGAGATTGCCTGAGCAGAAGCTGCGTAGGATCAGGTTAACAACTCTAGAAGCTTTTTTGGCGATATTGTTGCAGTGGGCTTTAGCACTTAGGTCATTTGATATTAGTATTCCAAGGTCTTTTACTGAGTGTGGGTTGGCAGTGAGATATTGTTTATTCAGTTCGTATGTGCGGTTTGGATTCTTTTTGCCGATGTGGAGGGTAGAGCATTTGTTGGTTGATATTTGAAGTTGCCAGGTGTTAGACCAGTCTGAGACAAAGTCCAGGTCTCTTTGTAGAGTGAGTATGTTGTCAATGGTGTTGATTTTTCAGTATGTATTGGGCTTCACCTCCTGGAATTCATAACTTTTGCCAATACTGTATTAGCTAAAATTATAGTTAAAGTCCTACGAACACAATTTTAGATGATAATTACACCATCTTTCGGCTGTGGTGAGAGGGGCATTTGCCCAGGTTCACCTGGTGCACCAGTTGTAGCCCTACTTGGACAGAGAGTCATTGCTCACAGTCGCTCACACCCTCATCACCTCGAGGTTCGATTACTGCAATGCTCTCTACATGGGGCTACCTTTGAAAAGTGTTCGGAAACTTCAGATCGTGCAGAATGCGGCTGCAAGAGCTATCATGGGGCTTCCCAGATTCGCCCACATTTCTACAACACTCCGTGGCATGCATTGGCTGCCGATCAGTTTCCAGTCACATTTCAAAGTGTTGGTAATGACCTTTAAAGCCCTACATGGCATTGGACCAGAATACCTCCAGAACCGTCTTCTACCGCACGAATCCCAGCGGCCGATAAGGTCCCACAGAGTTGGCCTTCTCCGGGTCCCGTCGACTAAACAATGTCGTTTGGCGGGCCCCAGGGGAAGAGTCTTCTCTGTGGCAGCCCCGGCCCTCTGGAATCAACTCCCCCCACAGATTAGAACGCCCCCCACCCTCCTTGTCTTTTGCAAATTACTCAAGACCCACCTATATCGCCAGGCATGGGGGAACTGAGACACCTCCCCCAGGCTTTTATATTTTATGTTTGGTATGTATGTGTTGTATGGTTTTAAATGATGGGGTTTTATATGTCTTTTCTTTTTTAATATTAGATTTGTTCTACTGTAATATTGTTTTTTATTACTGTTGTGAGCCGCCCCGAGTCTTTGGAGAGGGGCGGCATACAAATCTAATAAATTATTATTATTATTATTATTATTATTATTATTATTATTGTCAACATAACAGGATTAGCGCTTAGATTGAGAACCACTAGGGAATTCCTGGGTAAAGTCAAAAAAACATGCTGAAAGAAGGCAACAGCACGCTAGTTCTGAACCATAATTAAAGTAACCACATAGATTTTCTTTGTGGTCAACAGGATTTGAAATGAACCTTCACTTTTGAGTAATCCAGAAGAAAAAGATGAGCCACTATCCTAAAAGCACTCAATAGTAAATCAACGGAGGAACACAATTTCAGTTGTGATAGATATTTAACTAGGTCACATGCATGCTGTTTTGAAAGGTAGTCTTCAACCATGGATTTGCAAGCAGACTGACTTCACAAGGGGAGAAAAGGAATCAAGGTAAATATGATAGGATGGGATGGACAAATTCTAGCATTTCATTTATTTTATTTTATTTATTCATTTGTCCAATACACAAATACATAGGAAGAAAAATAGGCATGTAGTAATATATATAAGGGTAAAGTGAACTTAGAGGAGAGGATATATGAAAGAAAGAAAATATATATGATAAGTGAGAGAAAGGAAAGACAATTGGACAGGGGACGAAAGGCACACCAGTGCACTTATGTACGTGTGCTAAAAATGTGTGCTAAGCATACAGTAAACAATTCAAGCAGCCTGCATCCTATGCGCATCAGCTCTAAACTCGCTCAAATTTGAGTTGACATATACCAAATTGTGTTATAAATTGGCATCTAGATTGGAACCAAGTAGCATTGGACTCTTTAAAAGAGTATAAAAGATGACCTAGATGAAGATAAGTAATACTGGTTACCAAAGCAACAAAGGGTGAAGCACATTTTAAGTTTATAAGAGGACAAAATTATGTGGTAAAAGCCAGAACTGACACCTTCGTAATTCACAAGAGTATTAGAAGGAGAAGCAGGGAACAGCAAAATCAGAATTTCCAGATTGCTATTAGAGCCTTCTCAATAAAAGGAGTTTTAGTTTCTTGCAGAATTGATTTTCTGGTCTTGACTATCTGGTGGAGTGTACACCTCTGCAGCTGCGTCCACACAGCACACTTAACCAGGTCAGCTAAAGATCTAGCAGGCGACCCAGAATGTGAAGTTGGCTTTTCTTGCTTAATATCTTGAGTAGCACACATGCACATGTATGTTTACGGTCCGGCAAACTCTGTATTTCCATATATATTATACATTACTTGGAGTTATATTGTGTTGTTTAAGTGTGTCCTTTATTTTTTTGAGCAGTGTATGTGTGTGTATATGTATACACGAACATACATACACACACTGCTCAAAAAATAAAGGGAACACTTAAACAACACAATATACCTCCGAGTAAATCAAACTTCTGTGAAATCAAACTGTCCATTTAGGAAGCAACACTGATTGGCAATCAATTTCACATGCTGTTGTGCACCTTCAATTTTGTACAGAACAAAGTATTCAAAGAGAATGTTTCATTCATTCAGATCTAGGATGTGTTTTATTTATTTATTTTATTTATTTATTTTGTCCCATACACATTTATTTGAGTGTTCCCTTTATTTTTTTTTTAGCAGTATATATTAATTCAGCTAAGTGGTTTGTATGAACTCGACCAATGTTTTAAACTTTCTACAGCGTCAGGCAGACGGCGGTCAACTTCCAGACGGGAAAGTTTCACCCAAAGCTTCTGTCCGGGAAGTGGAGCATAGCTCCCATCGGCCTGTGATCTGGTAAGGAATACTGTACAGTAAACCGATCTGGCGGGAAGCGCGCCGGGCGATCGCTAGGGGGCGCCCGCGCCCGGCTGCAGCTAGGGGGCTCCCTTACGCGTCTTTGCGCGGGCTCGCCTTATTTGTCTAGGAAGGGTATTCTCAGCCCCCTCCAAGATGGCCTCGGAGCGGTCGTCAAGGCAACAGTATGAAAGTCATCAGTGCCATGGAAACCCTTTGCGTGGCCGAATAATATAAATATTTTTTTCGCGAAGAAAGGAGCCTGGGGATGAGTGGGCGATGTGCTATTTTCTGACGCGGCAGCGGGCGGGAGGGGGGCTCCCCGGCGGCGAGGGAGGGAGGGGGGGGGTTCGATAAAATTAGCTCAGCATGGAGGGGAGGCAGAGTTTCGGGAGCGGCGGGGCTTGCCCTTGGGACGGGAGCCCGAGGAGCCGCGGTGTCTGCCTTGGCATCTCCGAGTCACCAAAGGCCACTAACTGCGCACAGGTAAGAGGGCTTCGGGTGCTTGGGCTTGTCTGGCTGCGGCTCCCGGGTCCCTCCATCATTCCCATAAGGGGCAAGGGCAGGCGCGTCCCACCCAGCAGCCAGCCGCCCCGAGTGCAGTTGTTCCTGCAGCCCGCTTTGCCTGGGCCAGGTTGCACGTGGCTTCCTCTTCCAATCTTTGGTGCAAAGCTGGTGAACGGGGGAGGCAAGTCGAGTGTGTGTTTGTGTGTGTGTGATGGGATTTGAAGTTTGTTTGTTTATTTATTTATTTATTTATTTAGTCACGTACATATTGGTGGTATACAAAGATATAATGTTTATATACAGTACATGATACTAGTAAGAGAAACATTAGCACAAGGGATGGAAGGCACACTGGTGCACTTATGCACACCCCTTACTGACCTCTTACGAATCAAGAGAGGTTGAACGGTCTGGAAGGCACTGATGGTTGCATGGGTGAATTTTGCAAGAGCAAATTGCATTTAGATTTATATACCGCTTCACAATGCTTTGCAGCCCTCTCTGAGCAGTGTACAGAAATTAAGCATATTTTCCCCAACAATCTGGGTCCTCATTTTACTGACCATGGAAGGATGGAAGGCTGAGTCAACCTTGAGCCTACTGAGATTCGATCTGCCAAACTGCTGTCAGCTGTCAGAATTTGTCGGGACAGAGGCTTTTCTTGCCTGTGTATCTGGAAGGGTAGCTTGGGTTTTAGAGACAGGTAACCCATGTAGGAAATCAATGCCAGAAAGAAGCCACAAGGGCCAGGAGCTGTTTCTAGGCTATGTGCCCAGAGCAGGAATGTAGAAAAGCAACCTAGCTGGGCATCGGTTCTCATGCAAGAATGCTATCGGTTCCAAGAATTTTAGAGCAGTTTGAAGGATCCCACAATTTAACTCTGGGGGTATTTGAATATAATCATAGGTCATCTCTACTTCCTGATCAAATTTTAGTGAAGAATGAATCTTGTGGGCTTTTTCACACACATTTTTTTTTAAAAAAATGCATTAACAATAAATGCAGTGTGTTCCTTATGAAAGTCCCTTTGTTGCTTTGTGAATGATATTTTTGGAAATAGTTCCCATCTGTATACTCCTCGGGTTACAACCATAATTGGGTCCAAAATGTATGTTGTTAGGTGAGTTTTGCCCCATTTTATAACTTTTCTCACATTTGTTAAGTGTATTGTTGCAATTCTTAAATTAGTAACACAGTTGTTAAATGCATCTGGTTTCCACATTGACATGACTTGTCAGAAGGTTGCAAAACATGACCCCAGGACACTTCAAACATCATAAATGTGAGTCATTTATCAAACACCTGAATATAAATCACATGACCATGGGATACTGCAGAAGTCATAAGTGTCAAAAATGGCCATAAGTCACCTTTTTCGATGCTGTTGTAACCGAACAGTCTATAAATGAACTGTTGTAAGTTGAAGAGATACTGTATCCATATTGTGGTGGGTACAATAATGAGATAAATAAATGTGATAAAGACTTGAAATTGATTTTTCACTTTCTCATCAGAATTTCAGGTAGCTGTACTGTAATTTTTTTGCCCATCATTTTGAGTGGTAACATGTTATCAAGTCCATCACTGGATGAATATTTACATGTATATCATGTTAAATAATTTAAATCAGAGCAATATTTCTTTCAAGAGCAGAAAAACTATTATAAAAGTAATCATTTAGTATCATTTTGTACATATCTGGTCAGATTAAGACCCTGTCCACATAGATGTATACAGATAGGGCTTTGCTAAACAGCTCCTGATCCAGGTTCTACAATACAAAAAAAATATTTCCAACTCATCAATTTTTATAATTGTCAATTATTCTCAATTTTCAGCACACTGAATAAATTTTTAAGCATGTAAATCACAGAAGCTACTAGAACAATAAATGACTGTCTTCTTTTTGCTTCCTAATTCTGCTTGGTCACTAGGAGTGGCTTTCCTGAAGTTTTTCTAACCTGTTTCATGATCCTTTGCAAATTCCTTTCGTCCCATCACTTAATTTTTCTGAAGGTGAAACATACCAACATATATAAACATCTTCAGAAGTCCAATACAATCATAGCTTTGTTTGCCTAATATATATGTGTAGAAAGGAGGAGCCCACCTGCAGCTCTTAATCCAAAGGCTTAACTAAAAAAAAAATAAAAAATTCTGCAAATATTTTGCTCAGACTTCTGCCAAGAGCAATGTGTTCCTATCCTGGCAGATACCCAGGCAAAGACAAATGAAGACGGAAAGGAGAGGAAGAATTTGTCCATTTTCATTTCCAGTACCTCCCAGTAGCAGAATTGGTTTGCCAAACATAATCCATAGAAAGAAAAAGAGCTGCCAATTACTGTGAAACAGCATTGCATGAGTCCATCTAATATCCCAACCTGACATTCTTTAGATATGTTGGGACTACAACACCCAGAATTTGCAACATTGACTGGGAATATTGAGAGCAGCAGCGCAAGTGTCTCTCACATCAGGTAAGGAGGTTAATTTTACCAAATATTAAATGGCAAGGAGATTGTGCTTTTTAGATGGTCTGTTTTGCAGTCAATTGCTACAGCCAATGTGGCAATGATGCAAAAGCAGGACTGAAGGGTAGAGAATTGGAATTTCTGGTCATGACTGCCTCCATCCCCCCCCCCACACCTTCATCACCCATATTTTTTTGAGAAATCTATTAATATTTTGTCCCTGGAAAATTGAACAGAAACTATTTAGTATTTTGTTAGCAAATTTCTGAAGCACAAACTCACAGGGATTTTACCAAAACAAAGGCTACCTTATGCTCAGATCCCAGAAATTACATAAATAGATTTGTCTTGTCTACTTGGCAACAGTACAGAAGGAGTTTGCTACTGTCTTTTTTCTGAATGCTTTTGAGACTTCCTTATGTAGACTATGTTATATCTCGAGTTTCCTGGCACTCTCATCTAAGTGCCACAACACTCCAGCCCCTTTTCAGGATTTTTTTTCTTTCATCCAAGGTCAGCTTCATTCCAGAGGGCAGAGGAGGGAATGAAAGAAGAATTGGGCTGGGAAGATGCAGAGCAAACGATTGTCTATGATTTTTTACTATGCAGCTTATCCATCGCAATACTTATCTATTTAATATGTAATATTTTTCTTTAGCAGTTGAGTCACTCTTTTGTAGTTTTATAAATTTCTTATTTAGAGCTAATGACACAAAAGAATTCACTTCTAACAGTTAAACTACCCCTCAGCCCCATTTCCTAATTATCCATGTGGATGTTATTAGTAAAAAGTAGAGTCAGGTGGACTGGACTGCAAAAATTAAGATATTCAGTACTGGTATGGTCAACCATTGATATAAGTGATTAACAGTATTAATTTTATAAATATTAATGTATAAATATATTAAGCAATATATTGAAATCATATTAATGTGATTTAATGATTTAAATGGAATTTTGTTTCAGAAAACATAATTAACAATGGCGGTTCCTTTTTAAATTATAAGGACTTGGACATGAGAAAATTAAGCATAAACCCTTCTGTACAACTAATTATGGCTCTTATTAGTGATTGACACCTGGGCTGAAATTATAAGTAATTCTGCTTTAAAGTGAAAAGCAATTAAAATGTGTAAAGCATTGAATAAATATGTTAATCTTGGATTGTAAATCTATATTATTAATCAAAATATAATAGCGTTGGTGGCACAGTGGTTAGAGTGCAGTACTACAAGCTACTTTTGTTGATCACAGGCTTCCACAGTTTGGCAGATCGAATCTCAGGGTTGACTCAGCCTTCTATCCTTCCAAGGTCGGTAAAATGAGGACGCAGATTGTTGGAGGCAATGTGCTTACTCTCTATAAACTGCTTAGAGAGGGCTGTAAAGCTTTGGGAAGCGGTATATAAATCTAAATGCTATTGCTATTCTACCATACTGGTAAAACATATTTCAATATTTATTCTGCATATGTTCAGTAGTACTTTTGTGTATGAAACATACTCTTGTTTCCCTTAAATCTTTGGGAGAGACATAGTCACAGAATTTATGTTACAGTGAATGTGGTAAAATGTGTTGGGGTGTGTGTGTTTAGACACAGGTATTTTGTAGAAGAAAATCTATGTATATAAGGAGTATTATTAATTTATCTTTTAAGTAATGTTTTCAAATTTGGAAAAGTAATAGACAAAAGAAAATCAGTACATGCATATCATCAACATTTCTCTTCATGAAGGTTAAATATTCCCTGTCTTTTTATTTCAAATGTTATGGGGATATATAGTAACTGAACTTCTATATGAATCTTTACTAGAATAGGGTTTCCTATTCTCATAGAACCATCATCATCATCATAACAACAACAAGAGTTGGAAGGGACCTTGGAGGTCTTCTAGTCTTGCTTAGACAAAAAATCCTACACTATTTCACACAAATGGTATCCAACAAATGGTATCTAACATCATCTTTAAATCTTCCAATGTTGGAGCATTTACAACTTCTGGAGGCAAGCGGTTCCACTGATTAATTGTTCTAACTGTCAGGAAATTTCTCCTTAGTTCTAAGTTACTTCTCTCCTTGTTTAATTTTCACCTATTGCTTCTTGTCCTACCCTCAGGTGCTTTGTAGAATAAGTTGACTCCTTCTTCTTTGTGGCAACCCCTGAGATATTGGAACACGGCTATCCTGTCTCCCCTAGTCTTTCTTTTCATTAAACTAGCCATGCCCAATTCCTGAAACCGTTCTTCATATGTTTTAGCCACCAGTCCCCTAATCATCTTTGTTGCTCTTCTCTGCACATAATTACTAACAGCAAAAAAGTCTAGTCTAAAATTTATTCTGGGTTGGGGGGAAATTTGATTCATTTTTGCATATTTAAGAGATGGTTAAGATTCCTGGCTTTTCATTTATTTTAATGACAAAACCAATCCATATTGCTCAACTGCATGGGACATTCCACTGTGGCTGCTTCTTTCCAAAACTTCCTAAATTGATTATATATATAGGCATTCATTATTATGGGAACCGAAAAGCCCTTTAGGAGAGCAGCATATTGTGAGCAGTTGGAGTATTTCTGTTGTGGAAAAAGAGAACGTTAAGAACTCTAGCCACTTTGTACATTCACAGAAGTAAACCATCCCGTACGCATCTCAGTGGAGCTCAACATTTTTAACTATTACAACTTTCCAGTCATTTTTAAAAAAATATGAAGCAGAGATTTGCCTTGTAAGCAAAAGAAATGAATCAGATTCACATATTCCTGCGTGTAACTTCATACAGTTTTATAAGGTCACACTTGATCTTTCTTAACCTACTGGTGCACCAGACGAACCCATGCAAACATTGCCCTCGCCATAGCTGAGAGGTGGTGATCTAAGCTCAACTGTCGATTGAGGAGGACTCCCAACCAAATTGCAGACCCTCTCTGAGAGGATCAAGAGCTCCTCCCTCAGGGTAATGGACGGACAGATGGAATTGTCCTTGGGAAGCAAAACCCATAGCCACTCTGTCTTGTCGGGGTTGAGCCTGAGCCTGTTACACCCATCCAAATAGCTGGATCCACGGAAGGCTTCTTGATGAGGGGACACACAATTGCCTCCTTTAAGGGATCCAGAAAGGACCGCTCCCTCAGAGAAGTGTTGACAACTGCCTGGATCCAGCCTCATGTTACCTCCCTGCTGGCCGAAACCAGCCATGAGGGACATGGGTCCAATAAGCAGGTGGCAGAGCTCATGGCTCCTATGGCCTTGTCCATCAGGTGGCACAAACTCCTCCCATACAACAGGACTAAGACAGTCTCTGTCACCTCAACTGACTCATTGTCAGTCAACACTGCATACCAATCGGAGTCCAGGTCCGTCAATCTGAGTGACTTCATCTGCAAAAAACTTATTAAAATGCTCAGCTATTACTCCTGTATGCAGATTGGTATGGGTCCAAAGTAGATAGAAGATTAGCCTTAATATAGTTTAACTCCAGTCTCTCAAAACATTTCATGACAACAGATGTCAAAGCTATTGGGATACCACTACTGTCTGCTTGAGGACTGGCACTATAATTGGAAATCTTGAGGAAGGAAGGGATAAAGTACCGCAACAGGGATAGATTGAAAATATCTGTGAACACTCCAGCTAGCTCTGCAGCACAGCCCCTAACAACTCGTCCCATGATTCCGTCAGGCCCAGGTCCATATATTAACATTCTGGAAAGCGCATCTCACATGAATATGTATTTACTTTTAAACCAGTATGACTATAGTATTTTTATATTGCATTACATTAACTTTGGGAAATGTATTACCTATATTTTTTTCCATATGTGGCATTTTCCACTATTGAGATCTGTGAGTGTTGTACTAATGATATCTGATTTCGGATGAAGAATATTCTTTTCTAAATCTCAAGTTTTCAGTTTCTTTAAAGTGCTAAAAAACAAAAGGGTCTTTCCAATTAATGGAATAATATGGGGTTAGCACGAATATAATTTTTCAGCTACTGATCAGAGAATAATTATTTTCCTCTTGCTGTTATGCTGTACACCATGCATTAGTTTTTAAAGGAACTCTTTGAGTTTCTTTTATTCCCCCCCAGTTGGGTAGGAAATGCCCTGGCTGATCATTCTCTTTCTGCCCTGAAGCCTCTACAGGAAAAAAAATGGAGTCCAAACAAAAATGTTAGCCAGAACTACAGTGATAATACCTGTGGTGTTGACAAGTTTCAGACATACAGGTTAAACCTGTATAGACTTGAGTAGGTGGAAGGGAGTCAGTAGTATATGCCATAAAGTTTTAAATTAGGTAGGTAGGTGGGCAGTTTTAAATTAGGTAGGTAGGTAGGTAGGTAGGCAAGCAGACATTAAGACAGATCATTTAAATGTACAAACTGATTGTAAGCTCAAAATGGAAGAGTTGATGTCAGAGGAATTAAATATGGAAGAAAAAACTATCTGAGCTCTATGAAGCAAGAGTATGTTTGAAGTGGATTATAAATAATTATTTCTGTATATAGAAACAAGAAATGATTACTATTCATTATTGTCATTTTACATATATACACAGTATACCCATACAACAAAATTCCAAGACCAAACTATGTGCAGTTCTCCAAATTCATAGCAAATGAGGCAGAGGCAGCAGAATATAGGCATTCAAAAGCCTGCCTACTAACTACTCATCAAACATGGTTTGGGTTGCAAGTTCAAAAAGTAGATATAAGTATTGTTTACATTTACTAATATACAGTACAGTGATCCCTCGATTTTCGCGATCTCGTTCTTCGCGAAACGCTATATCGCGATTTTTCCCACCCGATGACGTCACTCCCTTCCTTTCTCATTTTTTTCTCTCTCTCTTTCTCTATCTTGCTTCTTCCTCTCTCACACTCTCTTCCTCCCTCTCTCATCTCTTTCTTTCCTTCTCTCTCTTTCTCTATCTCTCCCCCTCTTGCTGGCGGGTGGCGGGCGGGGCGGGCGGCGGGCGGGGGCATCAGCGAGGAAGACCCAGGGAAGGTTCCTTCGGCCGCCCAGCAGCTGATCTGCTCGGCAGCGCAGCGAGGAGCCGAATCGGGGTTTCCCCTTTGCGTGGGCGGCGGGGAAACCCCGATCTTCGTCTGCTCGCTGCTGCTGTGCTGCCGAGCAGATCAGCTGCTGGGCGGCCGCAGCAGCAGCGAGCAGACGAAGATCGGGGTTTCCCCGCCGCCCACGCAAAGGGGAAACCCCGATTCGGCTCCTCGCTGCGCTGCCGAGCAGATCAGCTGCTGGGCGGCCGCAGCAGCAGCGAGCAGACGAAGATCAGGGTTTCCCCGCTGCCCACGCAAAGGGGAAACCCCGATTCGGCTCCTCACTGCGCTGCCGAGCAGATCAGCTGCTGGGCGGCCAAAGGAACCTTCCCTGGGTCTTCCCCGCCGCCCACGCAAACTCCACCATGTGCGCGTGCGCGGCCATGAAAAAAGGGCGCGCATGCGCAGATGGTGTTTTTACTTCCGTAACCCTACATCGCGAAAAATCGATTATCGCGAGGGGTCTTGGAACGGAACCCTCGCGATAATCGAGGGATCACTGTACTTCAGAATACAAAACTACAACAGGGCAGGCCACTTTATTAAGCTATATTCTTTTGCAATGTAGAAAAGCTTAAAAGCTGAGAGCTAATCTTCACTGCAGGATTATGTAATTTGTTATAAGCAGTTAAAGATAAGACACTGCACATATTGAAACACTGTTTCCAGCCGGAACCAGGAGAAATGAAAGTTGAATCTCAAAGGGGCAATCTTCAACTGTGCACATTCATAGTGTAGGTTATAATAAGAGCATATCTGACCTACAGCCTTCATCCCTGTAACAAAAAATAATGATGAGTCAGTGCTCACGATGAGTTCTAAAATAAAGGAAAGGTTTTACCTGGAACAGACACAGAAGATGTGATTTATCTTTCTGATGAACAGTACATGTGGTTGTCTCAAAGGTGCTTTTGAAAATGCAACTGGTCTTTCTTGGGATTTGTTTTCTTTCTTGAAAATGTTTCGCTTATCATCCAATGAAGCTGCTTCCTGGATAAGAAGTGAACTGAACTGAAGAAGCTTTTTGGATGAGAAGTAAAATGAGAATTTTACTGAAAGAGTAGTAGATCCTTGGAACAAACTTCCAGCAGACGTGGTTGGTAAATCCACAGTAACCGAATTTAAACATGCCTGGGATAAACATATATCCATTGTAAGATAAAATACAGGAAATAGTAAAAGGGCAGACTAGATGGACCATGGGGTCTTTTTCTGCCGTCAGTCTTCTATGTTTCTATGTTTCTAAGGGAAATATTTTCAAGGGGGGAGGAGCCAAGAAAGTCCAGTTGTCCTTTGAAACGTATCTTTGAGACAACTCTTGATCTGGATGACAGATGATAGACAATACTTGTGGGCCCCAAAAAGTTATTGGGAGTTTCCTAAGTTACTTTTCTACTATATTGGAAGAGAAAACCCAGAGTACATGTATATTCTAAAGCAGCAATTTACAGAAAACAATAAATTATGAAAAAATTGAAAATATTAATATTATACTTTGCTGGATAGAATATAACTTAGAAATAAAGGTGGAAATCTAAGCTTAACGTGTAAGTAGAGACTGAAATGACCAGACTCCCAAGTATAACAGTATGAGACTTGCATACCTTAATGTTATATCCTGGTGATTGCTATCGATAAGAATTTTTTAAAAAATCATACAGATCCTTAAATCTCAACCAAAATAGCCCAGCAGGACAGAAAACAGATCTACTTCCAAGAATGAAGTTATAAAATAAAGGGTGAGGGACAAGAATCTTAATTACAATGAGCGAGAAGAGGGACCAGGAGACAGTATCTTAGAGAAGCAAAAATTAAGTACACTTAGAGGAGCGAAAATTAAGGCAAGCAACCCATGCTTGTAAGAAAGTGGGTTCTAAGTAAGTTTTTAGTTTATAAAAGAAATTAGCAGCAGTAGAAGGATGTTCTACTTAAGTCTAATTATGATCAAGATTCTGTTGAGTCTTATGGGATTCCAGAAAGTTGCTACAATTACAAAAATGTCACAGAAAAACTCCCCTGTGCCCACTGTGTTCACACATGATTGTGCTGCTATTATATTACTGATACAAGAGAAGTGGAGTAATAGGACAGTCATATCTTTTGTTCCTCAAAATAGTGTGAAATATTCCTAGCAATTAATAAGGCTTCTAGGAAAGAATCAAAGAATCAATCAATTGCTAAGTCTTAAGGAGGAATTAATAATTAATTTATTAGATTTGTATGCCGCCCCTCTCCGAGGACTCGGGGCAGAGAAGCTTTGGGAGCATAGTGAAAATATGCTCTTTGTCTTAGGAATGTCAGTAGACTCTTCCCCCAAAGCAAGATAATGCCAGCTACAGTACATCCCACAACGTCTCTGGTTAACCTTGAAAATAAGGCAATTCTGGCAAGTTGGTGTTGTTAAAGTTGAAAGGGCATCTAAGTACTCGAATCAAGCAGGGGCCATTTTTGTTATCCAGGGTGGCTCCATTCATATCTGGCACAATTTATATTTCAGGAAAATTAGATTCCAAACAAAAGTATTAATAGATTATGGAATGCAATTACAGTTACCATAATTACGATAACATTGTGCTTTATTGGAGTTAGTTGATGCAATAATAAAAGAGATCAGTCCTTAAGAACTGTCTTTTTTGACATTCTGAGATTCAATAAACTTTTAGGAAGCAAAAGCAGAAAAATTATCATTATCCTGAAATTGTATGTCGTATGTTATTGTTAAGTATCTTACTCCTTGCTGCCTTTTTAATTTATGTAGATTTTAATGTTTGAACATAAGTTGGTGAAGTGTTTTCTTTTACATTATGCTCTGGTCCAGAATCTCTGAATTTGAGTGGGGGGGGGGTGTATAAATTTGTGACAACAATGATATATTTTCAAAAATATGTACTTAGTATTATAGCCACTTACTGTCTAGTAGTCACTGTACAATTCTTGTACTTACTCTTTGCTAACAATAAATAATATTACCAGTTTAAATTCTTGCTTTTGTGGTGGATGAGTAGCTCAGAAAATTTAGGTGATTCAGACTGCGGTGATTCAGCCACTACCGGTCTCATTCATGATATAATTATAGTGATATGGTTCCAGTGAAAAGGGAAGGAGGCCAAGCTTCTACTGTCATCTTCCACATTGCACAACATACAGTATGTGTGATAAAGTCACAATTGTAATTCATTTGCATCATCTTCAAGACAATCTAATGTGTATTCTGTTTGCAAGTACCCTAAATAAATCTTTTCCAGTTGCAAGGCTCCAGAGGAACAAAACCTTATGGGCAGCCCCAGAGAAATAAAGCTTCGGATTCATAACACTACTATAAGAAATTCTAGTCTCAGAAATCTATAAAATATAGAACGTTTCATTCAGATCCAGCTTAATACCTGCTGATTTCATGGACACTTCCATAAGGCTATAGAATGGAAAATGGTTTGCCATTGCTTTCCTTTGGAATTTATGCAATTTCCCAGAATAATGTGTAGCCTTGGCTGTTTCCAAGTCTGCTTTGCTTTCGAACCCATAGAAGGTCAATGCAGTGCTGCCTTTTGCTTTAGACATCTATAGCAAAGCTTTTCAAAATAATGCTTTCCGTGTTGATACTACATCTCTCATAAACTGTAGTCAGATTGAGGGTTATCTGGAAAATTTTGTATTTTTTATTTTGTATTACTGTTGTGAGTCGCTCCGAGCCTTCAGAGAGGGGCGGCATACAAATATAATAATAATAATAATAATAATAATAATAATAATAATAATAATAATAATAATTCATTATTATTATATTATTATTTTAGACAAATCTGATTCACTGTCTGTGCCTGCACGCATTGCTCAGTTGATGAGTAGTTTCATAAGTTTTTCAGTACATATGGACTGAAATAATTCTCTTTGGGAATTTTGTTTAGGAACACTAACGGTACTGTATATACTGTATCTGATGTTCTGGGTTGGAACGTAAGTCTTCATCTGTTCAGAAATAGTTTTGGACCTGAATGAGTCACGTTGTTGGCTTTTTCTTTTTAAAATAAACATTTCAGGAATAAATATAATATAAGTGATGCACCTCCTGTAAACCCATGGTTGTGATTAAATCTTCTTACAAGTCTTGGATAGAAGCCCTAGGTTTCTCAAAATGTTTCTTCCAATTTTCAAAATGACAAAAAAGGAAAATTGTGGGTGTTTGTTTGTTTGTTTGTTTATTTATTTATTTATTTATTTATTTATTTATTTATTTATTTATTTATTTATTTATTTATTTATTTATTTATTTATTTATTTATTTATTTATTTATTTATTTATTTATTTATTTATTTATTTATTTATTTATTTATTTATTTATTTATTTATTTATTTATTTATTTATTTATTTATTTATTTATTTATTTATTTATTTATTTATTTATTTATTTATTTATTTATTTATTTATTAGATTTGTATGCCGCCCCTCTCCGTTCCCATGCATGGGTTTCATTCTGCAACACTTAATTCAGTGAATCTGACATTCTTCGAGAAGTATGAACTTATATTTAAATGCAAAGTAATGATCTAGATAGCAATTGAACCATTATAAATAGTTTGAATTGCCTCAATCATGTGTGTGTGTATAACTTTATTAATGTGAACAGAGAATAGGATTCAGTTTGATAGCAATACTTGTAGTTGGACATGTACAAAGGGTCTTATATCAGTCTCTAGGCAACTGTTGAAAAGCAGCATTTGCTCGGCTTCTAATTACAAATCATACTTCAGCTGGTGCTTTAAAAACATCAAGTGATGGAGAAGAAAAGGTTCACTCTCTGCTGTGAACTGAATTATTAGAGATGTTGTCTTTCAGGGCTACAGTAGAAAATCATCACTTTTTGACAGAGCCCTATCATTGGTTTGGTCTTCCCAGCTTAACTCCCAGTGGGGCATTTGAAAGCATTTCACAATCAAAACTGGTATTCTCACTTAGACTGCCACTTTGTGTCTTTAAATTTTTTACACACTGAACTATAAAGCAACACCTTTGCTGTGATTATGGTCAAACAGCACATATTCAGGGAAAACAGGGTACTAATTTATTATTATTATTATTATTATTATTATTATTATTATTATTATTATTATTATTTATTGGATTTGTATGCCGCCCCTCTCTGCAGACAACACTCTGAAAGCAATTAGTTATTGAATAAATTTAATCCCAACCTTTTCCATGAAGGTTCCCTCCAGAAATTCTGGAACTACAACTTAGGAAATTTCCAACTATAGACATGCTGATTCACAGCTGGAATCTCAGCAGTGGCTTTTCCATTGTTCTTCACAAACAGTTGTAATCTTTTGTTTTTCCAAGGAAGAAGACAGCAATAGCAATAGCATTTAAACTTATATACCGCTTCATAGTGCCTTTACAACCCTGTCTAAGTGGTTTACAGAATCAGCATATTGCCCCCAACAATGTGGGTCCTCATTTTACCCACTTTGGAAGGATGGAAAGCCGAGTCAACCTTGAGCCGGTGGTGAGATCTGAGCTGCTGAACTACAGTTAGCAATAGTAGCCTGCAGTGCTGCACTCTAATCATCGCACCACCCTGGCTCCAGGGAATATTAACTGAAGATAATGATACTAATTTATTTAGTTTGATTTCTACAATGCTTTTCAGCTGAACACCAGATCATTCACAAATCATAATATTATGTATACTAGAGATCCTAATTAGGTTACTATGACTAGAAAAGGCCATTCTGCCATTTAGGTTCAGAGGTGAAAAAGATAGAGAGAGATGGTGGATGGAGAGGCAGCCAGTTCTCCCTTTTTGTGTGTTTTTTTTTTAAAGCACACCTGCTTGCTGGCTGATGGAATATTCCCTAAGTGACCATAAGAGGAAACTAATGAACTCAGCACTCTTTCTCTGTAATATATTAAATTCCATGTTATATACATCATTAAAAGTCTGTAGTTTATTTCTTTGCTTAAGTATAAGTTTGGTTTTGTAAGCATGCTGTCTATAGCAGTGCTTCTGAGGGCATGGGAGTTATGCCAGGGGGCACATGTGACCCCGGGGAACATGTGTAGTCCCTCTTGATCGATTCCCCTGGAGGAGTGTTTCCCCAGTTACATACTGCTCCAAGCTCGGAAGAGAAGGAAGACAGACGGGGTGGGGCAGTTGCGTGGGTTCTTCTTGTTCTCAGAGGATGCCAGGGTAGCCATGAACCATGTGGCGAACCTGCTGCTGAAAAGGAGGCGCATCCTCTACAGCTGGGTGAAAGCTTCGAACGGCACCCTAGAGCCTCCTTCCACACCATTCACTGTGAGTGCCCGGTAGAGGCGTAGTTTATGGCCCAGGCCAGCATCCCCAAAACACTGGCTTGATTAAGCTGGCCTGACCCCGTGTCAAATGAGGGCCCTAACCACGGAAGCCTATGCCTGCCTAACCAAAAACAGGCTCCATTGAGTTCAATATGACTTACTCCCAGGTAAGTGGGTAGAGTAGCCTTTCTTAGCCATTAGTTTGCTTGCAGCTTATAATAAGTAAAATAATAAATATTAACACTAAAATTCCATTGGGGCCCGGATCAGAGAGTTGGGTGTGTGCAAAATGTTTACTTCTTCCTGGGGGGGCCATAACAGAAAATAATTGAGAAGCACTGGTCTATAAATTTGTGAACTCTCTCAACATATGTATTCAGTAAGTTACAGTTTATTGAATCATGATTTATTCAGTATACAGTGATCCCTCGATTATCGCGAGGGTTCCGTTCCAAGACCCCTCGCGCTAATCGATTTTTCGCGATGTAGGGTTGCGGAAGTAAAAACACCATCTGCGCATGCGCGCCCTTTTTCATGGCCGCGCATGCGCAGATGGTGGAGTTTGCATGGGCGGTGGGGAAGACCCAGGGAAGGTTCCTTCGGCCGCCCAGCAGCTGATCTGCTCGGCAGCGCAGCAGCAGCGAGCAGACGAAGATCGGGGTTTCCCCTTTGCGTGGGCGGCGGGGAAACCCCGATCTTCGTCTGCTCGCTGCTGCTGCGGCCGCCCAGCAGCTGATCTGCTCGGCAGCGCAGCAGCAGCGAGCAGACGAAGATCGGGGTTTCCCCGCCGCCCACGCAAAGGGGAAACCCCGATTCTGCTCCTCACTGCTGCCGCGCTGCCGAGCAGATCAGCTGCTGGGCGGCCGAAGGAACCTTCCCTGGGTCTTCCTCGCTGATGCCCCCGCTCGCCTGCCCGCCCGCCCGCCGCCCGCCCGCCGCCCACCAGCAAGAGGGGGAGAGATAGAGAAAGAGAGAGAAGGAAAGAAAGAGATGAGAGAGGGAGGAAGAGAGTGTGAGAGAGGAAGAAGCAAGATAGAGAAAGAGAGAGAGAAAGAAAGATGAGAAAGGAAGGAAGAGAGTGACGTCATCGGGTGGGAAAAATCGCGATATAGCGTTTCGCGAAGAACGAGATCGCGAAAATCGAGGGATCGCTGTAGTTCATAATGTAGTAACAAGGAGAGGATGAAGGAAAAGATTTTCCACTTCCCTTCTCGTCTTTTTATCAGAAGCCAGGGAGCTTCATCAGTCTGAGCCTTCGACAACTCAGTGGAATGCTCACTTCTGGAAATCATATAGAAGTTAAAAGTAATCCATAGAATCGATGAACAAAACAGGTTTGAAGATTAAGATAAAATATCTTTGCAGCGTTATGACAAACGCGAACTGTATGTTATTTATAAATGTTCTATGTTAAGACATAGAATGAAGTTTTTAAAAATACATTAAGATGGGACAAACTACAACTGTCATTGCTGGGGAGAATTTCTGCGATAAAAATGAGCATTTTGCCTAGAATTATGTTTTTGTTAAAATGATACCTATTTTGACAACTGCATCATTTAAATAGTGGCATAAAGATATGTCAAAACGTATGTGTCAAAGGAACAATAACGCAAGTTAAATATATGTTGTTATAAGATACAAAAGAAAGAAGAGGGGTAGGTTTACCTCATTTGAAATTGTACTTTGCAGTTTGTAGGAAATGAACATTTCTCTGATATATTTTACTACGAGTATATCCTCTATAACCTTCATTGTGTATTGGACAAAATAAATAAATAAAATAAATAAAAATTTAGATGTATGAATTTATATTCTTCCTTTCTAATAAGGAAAATAGAAACAAAGAGCTGCTGAAAAATAGCTCTTGGAGTTATCAGAACGTGACCTGAGATTTGGGCGGCCTGAGTATTTGTGGTTAAGATGAAGTTTATGTGGATTTTAAAAATAATTATGTTACTTTTGTACCATTTTGAAAATATGAAATAGATACAAACCCAGATTATGCCCCAAAATACCTTCACATTCTCAGTACAAGAAGCATTTTATAGACAAAAAATAATACGCAAACACAAATTGCTAACCTATTATGAGTTGCTAGAATTTTACCATGGAGAATGTAAAATAAAATCAAGATAATAATTGGTGGCAGAACAATATAGTTGTCAATATACTGTAGTTTATAATTATTAAAAAGACTTAAAGTAGACAAAATAATTATGGTTTAGAAAATTGTAAGACTAAGTTTGAAACAACTGTGTACAGATTATGAATGTGTAATTGCTAAAATGTACAAGCTTTTATTCAAATTTAAAACACAAACAAGTTAAAAATGTGTGAAGAGAGACAAGGATTTTGGTTTTACAGACTGAACAGGGGAGAAATATGTGCTTGAAAGTAGTGATGGGCGAACCCAACGGTGTTCGGGTTCGGCAAGTTTAGACGAACTTTACGCAAAATTCGGCCAAACCCGAACCGAACCCGAACCTGAACGGGGAATCCTAGCAAGAGATTCCGGGGGCGGAGATTTTACATCACGTATATTGGCAGGTTGCTAAGGACGTCAAGGTGATCACTTCCTGGATTCCATGGAATCCAGGAAGTGATCACCTTGGCGTCCTTAGCAACCTGCCGGTGACGTTAAAGTTCCAAACGGCGAACACAACCCCGAACTTTGCCCAAAGTTTCAAAAAAATTCAGGTTCGTGTTCGGCATACCGAACCCCGCAAAATTCGGTATGGACTCGAATTGTGCGAGTTTGGTTCGCCCATCACTAGTTGAAAGTGTTAAAATTTACACTGTGTTCTGATTAGTGATGGGTTATTCACAGTTTGGACTGGTTCTTAGAACTGGTAGCACTAGTAGCTACCTGCACAGGATGCTTTTGTGCATGTGTAGAACAGTCACACACGCATGTGAGCGCACACATGAATTAGTGGCAAAATAATTTACATCTCACCACTGGTTCTGATCTTACAGAGAATTTTTATAAAATGAAGAGACATATTTGGTGCACATGTAATATTTAGAAAATTGTGGATTCAAATACACGGACCGATTTAGAGGATTTTAATTCTTAATATACAATTGAGACCTTTTTAAAAAAAAATTCCTAGTTCAATAGGGAATTGGACAAACAATACATGCACAAAAAGGAAAGATTCCATTCCTAATGGAAGAATGGTTGGTGAACATGATGTAACTTCTTGAGATAGATAAATTGACTTCGTTAAATCAGAGAAAGATAATATCCGTGTTATTTGCCGATGTTTAGGAATTTATGCACAAAAGGTGAATATATGATTCATGGCTTTGCTGATTAAACAAATTACTGAAAGAAGAAAGGTAAATTTGTAATTGGAAAATACTTTTTTGTTTCTATTTTATTCATTAGAAAGGAAGAATATAAATTCATACATCTAAATAAATGTTGCCAACTTGTTTATAGATCTCACAAAGGAATACATAAATTTGATTTCATTCCTTGGAAAAGCCTCCCTTCCTGTCACCTATGGATAATTGTAATGGAGACATAGTCCTTGCTCACAGTTACTCATGTCCTAGTACCCTTTTGTTTGGACTACTAATGTATTCTACATATGGGTGCCCCTGAAGACTACTTGGAAAATGCAACTAGTCCCAAAAAGAGATTGCATGAGCAGTTATGGGTAACATCATGGTATATTTACATAGTATATCTGATTTGCAAGCTGCACTTAACTTTGAAGACAAGTTTTCACTATCATCTTTAAAGACATTTGTGACTCAAGGCCAGATTATTTATGAAATTACATTTCTCCAATTGCCTCTGCCTGAATTCAGGGTGGGCATGCTCCGAATACCAATGACTGAACATTGCCATTTTGGAGGACCCCAGAATTATACCTTGTCTGTCACTTCTCCTATCTTCCGGAATACTGTTTCATCAAATTTATTTATTTATTTATTTAATTGGATTTGTATGCCGCCCCTCTCCGAGGACTCCATGACCCTACTGTCCTTTAGAAAAGGCTGGACAGCTTGTGCTTACAGCTGATTGATGACAAGTGTTTAGAATTTTGTTATATTTTAAAAGTGCAAAGTTATGTATATCAGGGCAAAGAACCCCAATTATACCTACCAACTGATGATGACCAAGCTTTCTGAGAAAACCCAAGAAAGGGATATTGGGGTTTTGGTGGACAGCTCAATTAAGATGTCAACCCAGTGCGCAGCAGCAGTAAAAAAAGCAAATACCATGCTTGGTATGATTAGGAAGGGAATTGAAAATAAGACAGTAAGTGTTGTATTGCCTCTGTACAAATTGATGGTGAGACCACACTTGGAGTATTGTGTACAGTTCTGGTCACCTCACTTCAAGAAGGATATAATGGAACTGGAAAAGGTGCAAAAAAGGGCAACAAGTATGATCAAGGAAATGGAACACCTCCCTTATGAAACCAGGTTGCAACGCCTTAGTCTCTTCAGCCTTGAAAGACGGTGTTTAAGGGGTTATTTGATATTTGAAGGCAGCTGTTCCTCAGGACAGAGAAACAGGCTGAATTTCAACTCATTTTTCAGAACTTAAGCAATATTAAGTGGTGGGAGCTAAGAAAGTGAGCCACTAACTGTTTCCCCATTTAGGATGCCCACACATTTCATTCCATGGGGTTGTTGCTTTATTCGTTCACAGCATCCAACTCACGGACTGCAGCAGAGCTTCTATTCAAAACTCAGCCTTTTGTACATGTATTATTACCAGGTTCTGGGGGGTGCCTCTACAATGCTTTACAGCATCAAACACTTTATCTTTAATAAACAACCCACATTAAGGATAGAGCACAGAGTAGGATTTCCAACTTCTTTTTAACAAGCTTTAGGTTGGCTATTTCTGATTTGAATTGTTGCTTGTGCTTGTTTGTAAGACTTCTGCCATCAAGCAAGATTTGTCATTGGATCCTGACAGATAGTCCTGCTGTTAACTATATTACATTACAAGCAGGAGAAGGGTAATAGTTTTACCCAATAGACTAGAGCCATGATGGTGAATCTATGGCACACCTGCTGGTGGAGGGTGTAGAGTCATAACGGTATGAACCCACTGATTTTTGACTATTTGTTTCTGCGTCTTTGTGTGGAAGAAGCCCTCAGCTGTGCTTTGGACAAAGTTTAAAGGTCAACATTAAATGGGGGTGGTGGCAGGAGGGCTTCTTCTGACATGGAGACGCCGTGAAAAAATTGCCAAAAAAGTCAGCGAGTTCATAGCAATACCGCTCTCCAGACCACACTGGAGATCAATCAGAAATGATTCGCCATCATTGGACTAGAGCAAACTCCTAGCCCATGGGCCAGATGTGTTTCACACTGGCCACACCCATTCCCAGTTTTGCAATGGGGGAAAAAGTCCCAATACATCACATGACAGCGACGTCACGACATGAGTTTAACACTCCTCATCTAGAGAGAAAACATCCCTTAGGAAAATGAGCTGAACAAAGGCCTTCCCTCTTGTATACAAACAGAGATTTTACAATCAAATTCATAATCTGTATCTATATTTTCTTACTCACCACCTCCCCTATATTGTTAATGTAGAAAATAAACACTGGTTCAAGTCATGTTTCTAGGGCATTGTCATGGAGAGAGAGTTTAGGAACTCTCTCTGTCCTTAGGAAAAGTCACTTTCCTGTGAAGGTCCAGCCTGTTCATGATGTGATGTTGCAATAGCAAGCATATTATTTTTATTTATTCAAGTATCACCATACTCCATAGGGACATGTGGGTGGAAAGACAAAATATTATAAAGCAGCAAGCAAAGAATATCCATAGAGAAATTAAGAGAAAGAAAATGAGGGCAGAGAGCTAAGTTCAGACAGAGATCTCACACTGCCTGAACAGTGCATATCTGTTTCTTTATTCAATATTAGCGGAGCTAAATACTCAATGATCTTTACCTTCCAAATTCTGTTTGAATTTTGTATTTTCAATAGTCACTCCTATGTGTAATTCCTCATTGTGACTTCACAAAAACATTTCTATATAGAGAACATAGACTGGGCATCTTTTGTTGGTTGGGGAATCACTCAATACTTTGGGAAGTATAGTTGCAGAAGTATCAATAATGAACTTTCCATTAGAATACTTATAGGTTCCTCCTGGTTTGCACTGGTTCACCCAAACTAGTAGCAACTTGCTGGTGATGTCAGGATGTCACTGAACTGGATCGGGAGGTGCTGGTCTGTAGGCACCAGCATCTTTTTTTGAATTTAAAAAAATATTTCTCAATTTTTTTAAAAAAATTAAATTTATTTTCTTCTGCACATGCACAGAATCAGAGTTTCTAGCATTGTGCATGCATCTCCATTTTGTTTTGGGTTTTTGTTTTTTTAAAAAAATATTTTCCGGGGCGGCAGCAGAAGCTGACCGCCCTTCACCTGGATCATTTAGAACAGGTAAGGGAAGCATTTTCAAGAAAGGAAAGCAAAGGAAGGAAAGGAAGGAAAGAAAGACTTGTAACCACAATTGAGTGTATGCCGCCCCAAGTCTACGGAGAGGGGTGGCATACAAATCTAATAAATAAATAAATAAATAAATAAATAAATAAATAAATTTATAACTAAACAAACAAACAAATAAAATAAATAAAATAAAAAATAAAATTAAACAAATTAAATAATAAATAAATAAATAAATAAAATTTTGGTTGCTCAACAAGAGCGTTAAGTGAATTTTACCACATTTTACAAGTTGGTCATGTCCACCCAGTCACCTGATCACCAAACTATGCTCATTGGAAACCACACCTTTCGGACCTCCAAGCCATGCCCACAAAATAAGCCAAGCCATAACTGCTGACACGCAACCTGTTGCCCTAGCTCAGCTCCAATATCCATCTGTGCGCTGGGCAGTTGATTTTTGGCTTGCACATAGGCTCTGGGAGGGCATTTTTACCCTCCACCAGCTCCAGAGAAGCCTTTGGAGCCTGGGGAGGGTGAAACACAAGCCTATTGGACCCACCAGAAGGTGGAAAACAGGCCATATTCGGCCTTCAAAGAGCCTGCGTGGGGCGGGGTAAGCTATTTTCGCCCTCCCCAGGCATTGAATTATGGGTGTGGGCACTCACACAAGCGCGATAGCACACGTGTGCGCTCTTTTGGCACCCGAGGAAAAAAAGGTTTGCCATCAATGGGATAGATGAAACTTTGCATGTATTTATAATCACATGTTTACATTAATTTATATTTTAAGACTGGGAATATTCACATGTATATCAATCAAAAGTTTGATTGCATTTTATCACAAAGTACACAGTTGCAAATTTGCGTCCTTCACAAAACATGATTATGAATCATATTTTACATAAAATGCATGTTCTAATACATATTTTGTTATGTAATAGATAATTGCTTTTATAAGAAAATTCAGAAACCTAAACCAAAGCTATATTTGTGGATTAATTTGAGAGATTCACTTTGCAATGAAATTCTAAAGCATTCTTTACAAAGCACCCATTTACCCAGATCTTGCTGTTCAATTGTATGTTTTAGCAACAGAGTTAAGAGAGGCTGTCAAGAAAGGCTTTGTTCTATTTTTGCAAGAAATAGGTTTCCTTATAATTCTGAAGCATCCGATTCCATTGGAAGGTGACAGGAGAATGCCATAATAGAAGACGGTTTTATGTTTATTGTTTATTACAGATATAGTCAAGGATGGGTAAAGGAGGTATCACTGTATCAGAACACAGCGTCCCCAGAACAGTTTGTCTGGAAAACTCAAGCTGTTCTACACAAATCCCTGACCAATAAGCATGACATTTCACAGATCTCCACAGATTATTCCAACGGAATCAAGACTATACTGGCATAAATTCAAAGCCATATCTAGAAGCTCACTGAAACCAAATAGGTTAGACACACATGGCAGATACAATGTTTCTGATTTTTTAGATGAAAAACACTGATCTTAAATCAGTAAATATTCTAAAAAATAAGTAAATGATGCAATGAATCCATAACATAAAATCCGCTACAGACTTATACCCTTTTTCTCATTAAATATAATTTTACAACAAACATGAAGGTTTATGAATCATACAGTATATACCAGTGATGGCGAACCTATGGCACGGGTGCCAGAGATGGCATGCAGAGCCATATCTGCTGGCACATAAGCTGTTGCCCTAGCTCACCTCCAGTGTGCATGTGTGTGCTGGCCAGCTGATTTTTGGCTCACACAGAGCTCTGGAAGGGCGTTTTTGGCCTCCAGATAGCCTCCATGGGGATGGGGGAGGGCATTTTTACCCTCCCCCAGTTCCAGGGAAGCCTTTGGAGCCTGAGGAGGGCGAAACACGAGCCTTCTGGGCCCACCAGAAGTTGGAAAACAGGCCATTTCCGGCCTCCAGAGGGCCTCCGGGTGGCGGGGAAAGCTGTTTTCGCCCTCCCCAGGCATTGAATTATGGGTGTGCGCACTTGCGCATGCGTGATAGTGCATGCCCGTACTCTTTCGGCACCCAAGGAAAAAACGGTTTGTCATCACTGGTATATTTATTTTTTGATTTGATTTGATTTGATTTGATTTGATTTGATTTGATTTGATTTGATTTGATTTGATTTGATTTGATTTGATTTGATTTGATTTGATTTGATTTGATTTGATTTGATTTGATTTGATTTGATTTGATTTGATTTGATTTGAATGCCGCCCCTCTCCGTAGATTCGGGGCAGCTCACAACAATAATAAAACAATTCAAGACAAATCTAATAATTTTAAAACATTAAAAAAACCATACAGCCAATGAAGATCTTTCAACATTCAATATACCTCTGAAAATCTATATCTTATACGGTTCCCAAAGCATACATCGTTTACGCATATTCATAAGAAAACAGTATTTATGTAAATAACACAGATCTAATGGAAATGAAATAAATGTCCACTTTTAATATATTATTTGTTACGTTTAATATCCTTCAAAGAGACTAGGAGATTCACAAACAGCCAGAAACAAGAAATACTTTTAATTAGAAATGCAGACCCATGCAGTACTTTCTATGGGCACCATTGTTCAAGAAAGAAATCTTGGTCATTTTAATTGTTTCCTTATAATACAGTATTTTGATGATTTTCTGAAACTGCTCTAAAATGAAATGCCGATATTCTAGTTTCTTAAAGATTCCCTAACAAAAATGTCCTAGCTCTCCAAGAGAAATAGAGACCCTAGATTTCCTTGAGATAAATAAATCACAATTAAATTCCAAGAATCACTACATGCTACAGGGGCATCTTATTCCAAAAAGCAGCCATGAAGTTCAGAAGTTTTTCTCCTCGTCCTCTTCGCCGCCAATGTAAAACTCTTCAACACCACCGATAACAAAACTACTCTCCAAAAAGACCTTGACGCTGTTTCTGAGTTGTCTAACACATGGCAACTCCAAATCTCAAGTAGCAAATGCTCTGTCCTACATATTGGGAAGAAGAATCTGAACTCCAAATACGAACTGAATAATCAAATTATCACAGATAATCTCCACTCGGTTAAATACCTTGGTATACTAATAACAAAAGATTTAAGTGCCAAAGCCCACTGCAACAATATAGCCAAGAAGGCTTCAAGAGTTGTAAACCTAATCCTACGTAGCTTCTGCTCTGGCAATCTCACACTACTTACCAGAGCTTACAAAACTTTTGCCAGACCCATCCTCGAATACAGCTCATCTGTTTGGAACCCATATCACATCTCAGACATTAACACCCTTGAAAATGTCCAAAGATACTTCACCAGGAGAGCCCTTCACTCTTCCACTCGAAATAGAATACCCTATGAGACTAGACTTTCAATCCTGCGCCTAGAAAGTTTAGAACTAAGACCCTTAAACAAGATCTAAGTATTGCCCATAAGATCATATGCTGCAACGTCCTGCCTGTCAGCGACTACTTCAGCTTCAACCACAACAACACAACAGCACACAACAGATTTAAACTTAATATTAATCGCTCCAAACTTGACTGTAAAAAATATGACTTCAGTAACCGAGTTGTCGAAGCGTGGAACTCATTACCGGACTCCATAGTGTCATCCCTAAACCCCCAACACTTTACCCTTAGATTATCTATGGTTGACCTATCCAGATTCCTAAGAGGTCAGTAAGGGGCGAGTACAAGTGCACTAGAGTGCCTTCTGTTCCCTGTTCTATTGCTCTCCTATATCTCCTATATCTTTCTTCTATTCCTATATCTCTTCTTCTATTCTTTCATTGATATGTTCTATTACTACCGTATATCTTCTTTTCTATTATTTCTTAGATATATTTTACTATGAGTATCTCCTCTATAACCTTCATCATGTATTTTACTATGTGTATATAGATATATACCCACTAAAACCCTCATTCTGTATTGCACAAAATAAATAAAATAAATAAATAAATAAATAACAAAAGTGGCTTTTCTGCTGAGAAGTTCAGAGGCTGCATCAGTCCCCTGAATATCAGTGGTGGGTTGCTGCCAGTTTGGACCTATTCTTTAGAACCACTAGCGGAAAGTTGCCACCACTTCAAAGGTTTCCGCACATATGCAGAGGGTCATTTCCATGAAGTGACGTGTGCGCGCGATGCGAACTGATGGGGAAGGTATAGCAAGTAGAACCCACCCCTGTCTAGCATCTACTGCTTGCATTCAAAGCAGTTGAAACAGAATATCTAGGAAACTTGTTTTTATACCAGGAAACATTTCCAATGTTCCTTCTCTCAGGACTGCTGAGTCTGTCTTACGCCTTCAAAAAGCCAACATGCAAATGTCACAGATGTAGCTGAATCTAAATTTATTTTCAAAGCCAAATGTTTGCAAAAAGTTGCCCATTATTTTCTCAGCTGTGCTAATTAGGAAACTGTTCTGACTATGTGCCTGTGGCAAAGTGTTAATTAATGTTATAGCATTATGGTCTGTTGTAAACAAATTCGGGGGAAGTGTGTTTGCGGGGGAAATGTCGAAGTATTGTCAGAATCAGATGCAAATGCCTCCATGTAACCCACACCAAGTCTCAAATTGCTGACACTACACTGCCTTTTATAGAGATGAGATAGACAAGGATTTGATTGACAAGTTAAACTGCTTCTTGAAAATTTATTAATGTATTAATATTCAATGACGATCATAAGCAAATAAGCAAATCGCATAACTCAAAATGTGAAACCACAGTTGAAACATGTATTCAGGCTGTGCTCGTTTGCAGAACTGATTACATTTACAAACAGGAAAATGAGTGCATCCATCTTAAACAATACTGCAAAGTGCTGCCAACACTGCATTTAAACAGAAAATGCAGGTGCATGGTGACCCTGTTAGGCCCTTTGTTTCTAAAAATACCCATCTGAACACTTGTGGAACTTGGAGAACAAACTGGAACAGTGGATACACTTCTGTACCCTGATTCAGTTTCCAGACAGATTAATGTCTGTTTTAATAATAAACTAACCATTAGTCCATATGCACACAGCATGGAAAGTTGTAATAAACCAGATGAGACACACGAAAGCCACAGGAAAATATTGTAGGCATATTAAAATAGCATGTGGCTTCCTCAAAACCATAGCAAATTGTAATGTAACTAATTAATGTGATCCAGGAGTTTAGCACTGCCCTGAAATAAACAAATGAGTTTGATCTTGCTGGTTTTATACTATGTCCCTGTCCCAGGATAATAACACAAGAAAAACAACGTATCAGAAGTACCCATTTACTTTAGCTAAAATGCTTGAAGAGACAGCCATTCCAAATAGAAGCTATTGATGAAACAGAATCTGTGCCTAACCATTTAAACAAATCCTTTTTTCAATTAATTTTTAGTATGTTTAACCCTGCTCAACAAATATTCAAAAAAGGCTTATTATATCATACACTATTTTCTTTCTATTGTCATTACTCAGAAACATTAATTTATAATTGTTCATGCTTCATTCTTTTGATACTCTCAAGCTTTATTAAAGGCTTTGAAAGTCTTTTTCAGAAGAAATTCTCTTGCTATTGCAATCATCATAATTAGTGATGGGAGAACCGAACCTGCACAATTCGGGTCCGTACTGAATTTTGCGGTGTTCGGTATGCCAAACCCGAACCCGAAATTTTTTCAAACTTTGGGCAAAGTTCGGGGTCGTGTTCGGCGTTCAGAGCTTTGACGTCACCGGCAGGTTGCTAAGGACGCCAAAGTGATCACTTTCTGGATTCCATGGAATCCAGGAAGTGATCACCTTGGCGTCCTTAGCAACCTGCCGGTGACGTCAAAGCTCCGCCCCAGGAATCTCTTCGTGGGAGGGATTCCCCAGCTCCTTCAAAGGGAAGTCTTCACGTAAAAATAAACATTGTTATTTTTACGGAAAAAGACGCCGCAGCGGCGCTGCAAACAAAGGGCAGTCCTTTCACGTAAAAATAAACAAGCCACAGCTTTTCAAATGTGGCACTTCCCCAGGCGGGTGACTTTGCTTGCTGCTGCCGGGCTTGACAGCAAGCCTTTCGCCACCTCCTCCTCCTTTTCCACCACCCTGCTGCCTGAACCCAGCAATGTCATTTACACGGTGCTGGTGGAAGATCCATCATTGCTCCAGAGGAGGAGAGCCCAGCGCAGGAACTGCGAGGACGGAGCTGGATGGAACGTCGCTGCTAGCTGCCCGAAGCCTTTCTCACACACACACACATCTCCTCCCCTTCTCTCCTGGTTTAAGGCACAGGTTAAAAAGGAGCGCTGGATGAGGGGCAGGCAGTGGAAATGCAAGTGGCATCGGTGTGGGGTACCATGCTTTTTATGTTTTTTATGTTATATTTATGTTGTAAATATAGCATCTTTACTTCACGGTTTTTCATTTTTTGTGGGTGGTCTTGGAATGCATCCCCCACAAAAAACGAGGGATCTCTGTATTACGCAATGAAGATTTAGAGGCTACCGCAAACTGCATTTGTCTTACTCAGTTTTCCAAAACTTTCAGCCATTTATTTTGTGTTATTGCCAAATCAGCTCCCCATGTTGTGCCATCTAGATATGCCATTTTAAGTTGCCAGAGTTCATTGCCAACATCAGCTATACTCATACTGGCTGGAAATCCTGACAATAAGCTTATAGTACATACAAAGGGCATATGCATAGATGTCAGGAACAACATGTTACTGATAAAATTTTATAAATTACATGAAGACATCACTCACCCCTCTGTATGGATGCCCAGAAACCTGCATTTGAGAAAGGTAATAATTCATTAATAATTAAAAAAAACTATGCCAACTTCCACTGATTCTGAGTGGCTCAACAGGTAGGTTTACATAGTCCTCTTCTGTCAAATGAATGGGAATTCTCCTTTGATTGTTTCATTTTGGATGACTGATTACAGCCACAATGTTGTGATTAGTACATTCAGTACTTGATAAAATTTGTCTAATAAAACATTAGAGATATACTTAAAATGGGTTTACATTTACTATAAGAACAATACCTGGCTAAAATACAGTCAATGACAAAATAATATCAATTAGAACTTGCAGAAAACCCTTTATTATGAAAATTATCCAAGCTAATCTTCAACCACTGATACAGAAAAAGAGATGATTGATGAGTTTTATTTAACAAATAAAGTACACTTTTTGTAATTTGAACCTGGAATGCTAAATTCAAAAATATTAAACTTTTGAACTGTACAAAACTGAAATGAGGAAGAATCACAGTTTTCAAACAACCAGACACTTAGAGAGAGAGAGAGAGAGAGAGAGAGAGAGAGATTGCCATCTCTGGACAAGCTGGGTGGATATACGTTTAATAAATAAAATAGGGGCATTACTGTACTAGATGGAATACAGGGAAATCATATTGACTATAGCATAGTAGAACAAAATTGAAGAATTCAGTTTTGGAAGCAAAAACATGGCCAAAGAATAGAATTGCTTCCAGCTAGCAATCAGCAGAAATAGACTGCAGTACTACATTCTAACCACTGTACCACCATAGCATAGAGAATGGATAGAAGCAATTGAAAAATTAGGAAAGTTTCTAACCAACTTATACCAGCAAATCTAGGGAGTCAGACAGTGGCAAATACATTGGAACAGATTAATTAACTAATTAACCAATTAACCAACTAATTAATTAACCAATTAATTAATTAATTAATTTTTATTTTTATTCAAATTCTTTGTCACCCAATCCCAAAGGAAACGTGGCCTCCAGGAAGGACGTTTTCGTGACGTCAAAGCTCTGCCCATGGAATTCCCTATTGGGATTCCCCACCTCCGTTTCAGCCTCCAGATTGGCCAAAAATGCCACCACTGATTGCAAAAACGGTGCTCCGCTGGGTGGCGGCGCCCAGCTGTAACCTTCTGAAGCAGCCAGGTGCTTCTCGTCGGCCTCCGGAACCCGAACCCAAACCCAAACTTTTGCCGAACTTCCGGGTTCGGCGTTCGGGAGAATGCCGAGAAGCCCCTGGCTGTTTCAGAAGGTGACAGGCGGGCAGCGGCACTTCTCGGTGACCTCCCAAACCCGAACCCGAAAAGTTCAGCAAAAGTTCGGGTTTGGGTTCAGGAGAACGCCGAGAAGCCTCCCGGCTATTTTAAAAGGTGACAGCCAGGTGGCAGCCCCAGGCTGAGCGCCATTTTACACGCATTAATCGCTTTTACATAGTTTCCTATGGGAAACATTGTTTCGTCTTACGAACTTTTCGCCTTACGAACCTCCTTCCGGAACCAATTAAGTATCTAAAACTAACCCCATGAAAACCCATTTATTAAAATAAGACATAAACATATACATATACACAATTCATACAGTTTGGCCATATATGGCATATCATACATGGACTAACAATATACACTGCTCAAAAAAATAAAGGGAACACTCAACACATCCTAGATCTGAATGAATGAAATATTCTCATTGAATACTTTGTTCTGTACAAAGTTGAAAGTACTGATAACAAAATGAAATTGATCGTCAATCAGTGTTGCTTCCTAAGTGGACAGTTTGATTTCACAGAAGTTTGATTTACTTAGAGTTATATTGTGTTGTTTAAGTGTTCCCTTTATTTTTTTTTGAGCAGTATATATTAACATTTCACCTAGATCAGTAAAGTACAATAAAATATTAATGTTAAAAGGATCTACGTTAAAATACAATGTCTAGGCCATTTAACCATTGAAACACAGCATTGTTTACATTTTTTTAAAAAAGATACTGGACTGGTATTGATCCCAGCTTACAGCTCATCATGATGTGATCCATAGTTTGAAGTGGAACCCCACAGTCAAACTGAGGGGACAATACTATGCCCCATTTATACAGTGAGTCCCAGCAGATGTCATGTGAGGTATAAATTATCTTCAGGATTGCCCATTCCTGACATGGTAATTCAAAGTCTGGCACCCTTTTTCTTGGTGATTTATATGTCTACCTATATCTGGATGTTTAGCAACCCATTTGGCTTTCCGTTCGGTATCTATGTTAAAGTTGTTGGGCAGATGTGCAAGTTCAGTGGGGCTTCCTGGATTTGAGTTTGCTGGCTGATAAATGAGGAAAGACAACATGCACCGCTAGGAGTGAATTGTTCATAATTTTTCTATAATTTTTTACTAGTGCATCTTGCCTGCTGGAGGTGCTATATGGCTGAGAACAGGAAGCGATCATCTGAGTGGTTTTAATACATCTGTTTGTAATCCTTATGATGTCATTAAGTCTGGCGTCTAATTTATTACTATGGCAGCTGTTAAGCCATACAGGGGCACAGTATTCTGGTGCACAGTAGACTAACCCTAGGGAGGAATTGACCAAACCTGATTGCTCTACAGAATGTGTAAATTGTTGTATACAATTGTTGTATACATTATACATTGGTAGCATAATTTTGCATACTACCAAAATCATGCTTAAAATGTTCAAAAATAAGTTAGAAGCCTGCATGAAAAGGGGGATGGCAGATGCTGAAACTGGCTTTGGAAAGGGCCAAGAAACAAGAGACATTATTACTCACACACCGAGAAAGCCAAAGAATACCAAAAAGAAGTCACTATGTTCTTCAGTGATTATAGAAAAGCCTATGATTCTATTAAAGATGTCAAGCTGAAGAATTGTTTAAGACAATGGGAATCCTAGAACATCTCACAATTCTTATGTAAAACATTTACACTGGTCAGGAAGCCTCAGTATAATGTAGAGCATGGTGAAATTAAATGTCTCCAGATCAGCCCAGAAATAAGACAAGACAGGAATAAGACAACCTATATGAAGTTTTCATATACTAGGAAGAGCTGGATTAGAAGATGGTGGATCTGGTTTTAAAACTGGAAGAAGAAACATCAAGAACCAATAATTATATTAATTATACTACGCTGATAACTGAAAATGTAAATGATCTGCAAGCTCCAGTAATGAAAGTCAGGAAGCAAAGTGAAAAGATGGAAGTGCCATGAAAAATAAAGATTACCAAACTAATGAGAAGTATTGCAACTAGATTTAGTATTGACAAAAGTTTACTGAAGGGGTGAATAGCTACTGCCTTTTAGGTTCATTAATCAACAATAAAGGAACAGTGATCAAGAAAGAATATCCTTGAGTTGTGCATCAATGAAGGCCTTGGAGAAAATATTCAGATGCTGAGATTTGTTTATACATACAAAGATCAAAGTCATACAGCCTTTCTGTGACACCGTGGAAGCAAAAATTAGACTCTGAAAAAAAGCAAGATTGACTTAAGTACTGATCATTTTGAAATCTCTCGAGAATACCATGAGGGCCAAAAAAAGGAACAAATAAATCATTTAACAAAACAACCCGGAGTTCTCACTCAAGGGACAAATGACCAGACTCAAATTATACATTATGCAGAAACTAGCTGTCTGGAGAAGTCTATAATACTGGGAGAGGTGAAGTAGTCATACTTGATCGCAGCAGTGATGGGTGCACCAGTCGTTGATTTGAAAGACCAGGCAGGAACTGATCATCCTGGAGAAAATCTGTATATGTGATTGCTAAGAGTTGACAGTGACACCCCCTTGATGGTTCATCAGTTAAACTAACATGGAAACAGATGCATTCTTGTATTTACTCCCTTTCCTACTTTGATTCCTTCTTGTTTTCCAAATTTGGTTCTCGTTCATTGTAAAGGTTATTCTGAAGAATGACCAGATATTAGCTTATGCGCCGTTTTGATACATTCTATATAATCAAAGAAATTGTTGTATACAGGAAAGCAAAGGTGAACCTCCTTTTAAAATATCTTGTTCATCTCACACTAGCTATCTTATTTTCTTTATAAATCTTCTAAAAGCTGCCTGTTTATGTAAGGGAAACAACAAAATGTCTGATTGCTTTTTTCAACTTTGATTGTAACCTGGAATAAAATTGCTTTCAGTGCATCCGCCTACTCCTCTCCCATGCTTTCATTTCTTCCTTTATTCCACTCTTCTTTCTTGGTACATGGAATGCTGCTAAAATTAGTAACTTGGGGGTTAGGAACCTTGGGTATTATATTTATCAGGTGCTGTCCTCAAATTTAGATTTTAGAGATATTGTCACAGCTGTCCAGGTATCATACAAAGAACACCAAACAGGTAAAGAAAGAAATATCCCCACCATCACCCTTTGCCAGAGAATTAACTTTTTATATTTGGTAAACCTGATCCATTTTCCTATCTAATTAAAGACTGACCTACAAGGAAAGGTTGTCCGTCAATACTTAAAACCCTTTTGCAGCCAGTTTGATTCAAAACTGAGTGCTCAGTCTTTTCTCTTGAACAATCATACTTTCAGTAGGCAAACAGGATCACAAATCTGAACGGACACTGAGCATGTAGTAACTGAAAGAATCTGCAATATTTCATTAAATGAAGAAGCAGTTGCTTCATTTCCTGTGTTACTCACTATTTAATGAACAATTGTCATATTGTTACAAATATAAAGAAAGTTGCTCCAAAATGGCATGTCAAATATGTTCTAATTTGTGGGATCATTATGCATCCCTTATTACTGCTTCATTGCATATAGAATATATACAAACAATTCTCTAACATTGATTTGAAAATCGATGTTCAATTTGAAGTCAGTTTTCAGACTTCCCATCCAGACCCCGAACTTGTCATGGTTGATATTCATTAGGAAGGAGCCATTTTAAGCAGCTAATTAAACTCTATAGAGGGGCTTCTATTACAGTTTAAATCTATTGCTTATTTTTCTGCCTTTCCCACACTGAATAGATACTTTGGCTTGTTACTTCTCAGGCTAGTGCAAAGTGGCAGTTGACATGAGTTGTACTATTATAGCATTACAACGTTAGTGTTCTGTAAACATTTATCTTCCACATTGCTGTTATGATGGACAAAACAATGCAAGGGCCTGGGGGTGAGAGGACAAACTATATTTGTTTAATTTATTTTCAAAAATAATATCTAGCAATGGATTCCATTCATTCACGAATTCATCCCAAGTTATCATTTATTTACTTAATTGTTTTTCTTTTATTTTTTGTTCTGCCGGGCTCAATGGTATGAGTCTCCTGAAAATTCAAGGTTACAAATTTCAGAGACACACACACACACACACACACACACACACACACTTGAAAGTTCAAAAACAATGTTCTTTATCACAAAAATTCAAAAGAATCAAAGCACCCTTTTTGTATTGCAAAGAGCACTCGTCCCAAAACAACCTGGTAGTCTGTACAATCCCCTTGATCAGTCCTTAAGTACTTAGCTAGCAGCTGTGAAGAAACGTCACAGCCCTCCTTCTTCCACGAAGTGAGACACACACACTTTGCTCTGCTTTGGTTTCAAAGTCGTGAAAAATCAACAAACAAAGTCTGGAAACAGCAAGGCACAGTCCTGAAGAAACAACGATCAGATAATCTTCCACAACGGCCAAGCCAGCACGCTGCTATTTATATCAGCAGCTCTAATTACTGGAGCCCCACCCAAACACAGGTGGCCTCTCTTATCTCCTGTAATATTTCTTCAATTGGCCTCTTCTATGCATAATTCTGCTCATGCGTGGGTCTAACACTTCCTCATCCGAATCGACCGAAGATCATGGAGATTGGCTTCCTAGGCTGTGTGCCAAGCCCCCCTCTTCCAAGTCTCCCCCACCGTCTTCTTCGTCCGAGGAGCCTGCACTACCTGGCTCTGTCGGCAATAAAACAGGCCTATGACATGTTGATGTTTCCCCTGCATCCACCTCCACATTACATGGGGCAGGAGCTGGGCCAGAGCCAACCACAACATTTTAAAAACTTGTATCCTTTCTATGTGCTTCAGTATCAGGACAGTTCACATTAAGTACTTGTTTATTTTGTTTTTAAATAACCCAATAACCAACGGTTTTTTGGGTAAATTATCAGTGTTACATACATTAATATACAGTACATGCATAGGAATATATACATATACCAATATATCTAACATACAACAAAACATACAAACCTAAAGTTTAAAAACAGCAGCTACGGCAGATGACGTTAGCAAAAATAACAGTGAAAAAATGAAAACAAAACAAATCAAAACTCAAAGCACGCTGGGTCAAATGGATTAATCTCTAAATGGCCAAATTCCCAAACCACGTTTAAAATGGCAGTAATTCTTTAATTAGAAGGTTATGGTCAGTTCTGGAAATAAACTAAATTATATCCCTAGAAAGGTACTGTAACCAAGGCAATAATAAAAAGCTTGCAAAATCCCAAAAGGAATACCGTAGTTATGTTAAGCTTTGCCAACAGAACCTTAAGAGTGGCATAGGCTTAGTAGTCTAGAAATATCAAACCAAAAGATTTTCTATATTCCAAGGATCTGGGATTAAAAGCAGTGGAGAGAAAATGTGGAGAGATAAATTTTCCCATAAGGACAAATGACCTTAAAAAGAGCTGTTCGGTAGTAAAATAAACAGACTGGAGAGAAGGTAGGCTCCCTCCATACTTATACTGTGTGCTATAGATCCTGTATTGGACAGAATAGTAAAGAAATTATCTCTATGATCTCTTACAGAGAATTCCCTTAATATACTGAGAATGAAACAGCATATCATGACATTGCCAAAAGAAGTTTAATGACATATGTCCCCTTCAATATGGCTAATATTTTGTTTTGGTTACAAGAGTGACCTTTATCACATCCCCAAGGTTTTGTTTTGTTTTTTAAATGGACTTTAATTCCACTAGAGGCACATTTCTTGTGTGTCTCATCTTGCATGAAACAATTCACACATATAAAAATCTACCAGTTCCCTGCAGTCTTCAACAGTGCAGTTAACCAAAGTTGGTATTTATATATGTCATTTTTGTCCCCTTCTATGTATTTCTTCATCACTAAGGAACATCCCTTCTTTCACCCTTCCAACTGCTTATGGACAAGTCTTTCTCTGGAATTATGGAAGTGCTCAGTGATTTATAAAAATGCCATCTCACAATATGTACACTTTTATTGTAACACAAGAATGAGCTTCTGCCAGACTATTTTAAGTACGCTTGATGAAAAAAGTCAACTCTGAACTCTACCATGGCTATATTTAGCCGAAACAGCTCTCTCTGGGATTCAGACTCTATTTGGAAACCTTGTAGCTTGGTGAGCAGCCAAATCATTTTTTCTAACAGACATCCCTCAGTGAGGTTTGTCTTTAGTGTTTTATGATCAACTGCATTAACCTGAACAACAATGCCTTTTACGGTGCATCTGACGGGGGGAACAACACAAAAAATTACTTTGGGTGAAATAGACTATGGTCAACATATCACTGATCTTGTTACAGGGCTAAACTTGAAATAAAATGCTGCACGAGTTGAATATTACCATCGCTGCACCAAATAGAAACATAGAAACATAGAAATATAATATAATATGCCTCAGTTTCCTATAAAAATGCTAATAAACATATAAAGAATTATTATTCCATACAGCTAACTACAGGGAATGGCTCTAATACACTAGTATCTATAAACAAATTGTAGGCACATTTAGTGACTCTGAAAAGGATGTACATTATTTCTCAACGTCAGCAGATGTACTTTTTATTCAAACAGGGCACAAAGGAAGATCTTCTCTTAATGTGTTGCACCTAAATGTGGATTTTGTTGGACATGACAAATACTAATTCTGTTTATGTTTCTCCTTCATTAGATTATGGATAAAACATAATAATATTAATTTCTTTATGTGTGCTTTTTTACTTCCTCAATACTTTTGAAAGTATAAATGTATACTATACATAAAGATATTCATCAAGAGTGAAGTACCATCAATCGGATGCAATTGTGTGAAGTACAATTTTAAGTATTTTGGGCTCAGTGAAACAACAAGTAGATTACATGGATGATTCAGTAGACACCAGGAATGTGCATAAACCATGAAATAGCTTTTGCTTCAAACCCAAAACAAAGCAGTATGATTGGGAAGCTTGTTGAACCTTTTCAAATCAGTTACAGTTCAGCAGATACAAAACTGGGAACATTTTGATTATTCTGGGTTTGGCTTGAAATAAAATCCGGGTTACAAAGTCATTTGATGGGTAAATCATAGGGCAAGTGTGATGTACCTTCCCCCTCTCACTTCTCTGCCAGTGTCTGCCCGTAATCTTCCCAGCACCTTCCCAGCACCTTTCAATCCTTCTCATTTATTTATTTATTTATTTATTTATTTGATTTGATTTGATTTGATTTGTATGCCGCCCCTCTCCACAGATTCAGGGCGGCTAACAACAGTAAAAAGACAACGTAAACAAATCTAATATTTAAAAAAAATCTAAAAACCCCAATTTAAGAGATTAGTCATACATACAGTCATACCATACATAAATTTTATAAGCCATGGGGAAGGGAATATTTCAATCCCCCCATGCCTGACGACAGAGGTGGGTTTTTAAGAGCTTACGAAAGGCAAGGAGGGTGGGGGCAACTCTGATATCTGGGGGGAGTTGGTTCCATAGGGTCAGGGCCGCCACAGAGAAGGCTCTTCCCCTGGGTCCCACCAAACGACATTGTTTAGTCGACAGGACCCGGAGAAGGCCCACTCTGTGGGACCTAACTGGTCGCTGGGATTCGTGCGGCAGAATCCTCTCAGGATTCCTCTCAGGATTCCTCTCAGCCAACACTTCTCGTATCTGAACATGCCATCACCAAGGAAACTTCTCAGCCTTGATCTTATCATACTATTAACCTCTCAAAGTCAATCTTGCTTGAAATTCCATATATATACCCAAGCATCCAAAACACATTTTCATTCAGACATGGCACCAGCTGTTCTGTGCACGGAATGTTTTTTCTATGGATCTTTCATACATCCCCAGTAGATACAGTGTTCATCCTCTAAAGTTGATAGGCACATATAGTAATCATTTATTTTATTTATTTATTTTTATTTCTTTTATTTCTGGGAAAACAAGAAAAAATAAAGAATTAAAAACATACCGGTTTTAAATACTGGTTTTAAATTGAACCAACTTTTCTGAGAACATAAAATTATTCAGGATGGCCATGTAGGAAGGAAAGGGAAGGGATCCTCCCAAAAGCTGTTAGAAGATTTTATCTGAATGATAACCGAATCTCAGGTCATGGACACCAAGTTGATGGCTGTTGATGGCTGTACGTCATGAACCTCTGTGAAGATTCCATATTTAAACACAGCATGGGAACCAACAACAGAGAATATGTGATTTTTTGCAAGTTTCTTGGAAACAATTGCCCAAGGAACCAGATATAGCAATAGAAGGACTTTTTGTTGAATCCAGTAGGACTGCTGTGAGCAAAATGTATTACAGTGCAATTTGTATCTCATAAATTCATTATATACTATTTTGTTACAAGAATTAGTCCACTCATGAATGATTGCTTAGGAAGATACTAGTTGTTTCATATATTAGCTATTGTATGAAATGAGTATAATGCAATGCAAATTAAATATACCTTAATCCCATTAACTAGGCTGAAGATGCTTTGCTTTTTCAGATGTTCCTAGAAAAGAACTCCTAATGTCATTAATCATTAGTAATTGGGCTGCTAGGAATTATAGTTCAACATCTGGATGGCTAGTGTCTCCATCCTAACTTAAATATATGGTACAAATATATTGCTGTTCAAATATATGAACAGCATAAGAAGGAAGTTTATAGCTAATCACTGAGCTGCAGCATTTAAATAATGTATTAGTTTAAATACCTAAATACTTTTATTCAAGTGAAAAGACATCAGATTTAAAAGATTTCTTAAAAACAAAAAAGCATAGGTTAATCCCACCTAGAAAAAGGATTTTTGCCTTTTATTACATATTCTGTTTTTTGGAGATAAATAAAGGCAAATTTGCAAGTTCCAATCTAAAGTCACTGGGATCAGAGATTTAGTCTCCCAAACTTTCTGATTCTACTGGAGCCCATCCTTAGGATATGTCTCTATGTATGCACTGGGATGTGTATAGTATTTATGGAGTGTCTGATTGTGTGTGGCTTTTCGTTGTTAATCGGAATGTTGATGACCAGCTTTTAAGGGCAATTTTCCCCAAGCTGGACAGCATCTCTCCAGCCTGTACCGCCATGCATAATTGACCCTAACTTAAGCATAATTAATAAACGTAACATTTGAATACATTAAATGCTTGGCACTTGATGAATAGATTTTTATCTGAAGTTATGGAATACATATTATATTATATGTATTTAGAAAAGATTAAACTATTTGGAAAAAAATATCCGCACATATTTTACTATTGACTTCCACAAAGTACAGACTAAAAGAATATAAATAATTTCCAACTTTCTTTCAAAAAGTGATAATGGTTTCAAGTAAGTGGAAACCATTTTCTGAACCCTTAAGTTGCTTCTGACCTGTGCTCATGCCAGCTTGACTCTATGCCAATTTAAGAAAATACTATCTAGACTAAGACCTGTGGAAACAGCTTGCCAAAGGTTCAATTCAAATCAGATTACAGGATACGATGATAACCATCCCGTTGCTACCATAGTGACCTAGTATAGGTTTGCAGATACTTGTACATAAGCGCACCATTGTGCCTATCGTCCCTCTTCTACTGTCCTATTGTCCAAATTTACCTATACCTACTTGCTTTTGTTTATTTTTATACCATACCTATTATCTTGTACACAAGATAACAGGTATGGTATTTTTCTTGACAAATCTGGTACAGTGATACCTTGTCTTACAAACTTAATTGGTTCGGGGATGAGGTTCTTAAGGTGAAAAGTTTGTAAGACGAAACAATGTTTCCCATAAGAATCAATGGAAAAGCGATTAATGCGTGCAAGCCCAAAATTCACCCATTTTGCCAGCCGAAGCACCCATTTTTGCACTGCTGAGATTTCCCTGAGGCTCCACTCCATGGGAAACTACACCTCCGGACTTCTGTGTTTTTACGATGCTGCAGGGGAATCCCAGCAGGATAATTCCAGCATCGCAAAAACAAGCGCTTCGCTGGCAACGGAAGTCCGGAGGTGGGGTTTCCCAGCGAAGGGAGTATCAGGGAAATTGCAGCATCGCAAAAACACCAAAGTCCTCGAAACCCCACCTCGAGACCTCTGTGTTTTTGCGATGCTGCGATTTCACTGAGGCTCCCCTCACTGGGAAACCCCACCTCCGGACTTCCGTTGCCAGCGAAGCGCTTGTTTTTGCGATGCTGGAATTATCCTGCTGGGATTCCCCTGCAGCATCGCAAAAACACAGAAGTCCAGAGGTAGGGTTTCCCATGGAGGGGAGCCTCAGGGGAATCCCAGCAGTGCAAAAACGGGCGCTTTGCTGGCAACAGAAGTCCGGAGGCAGGGCATCCCAGCGGCGGCGGTGGGTTTGTAAGGTGAAAATAATTTGTAAGAAGAGACAAAAAAATCTTAAACCCCGGGTTTGTATCTCGAAAAGTTTGTATGATGAGGTGTTTGTAAGATGAGGTATCACTGTATTTACCTTGACAAATAAGTATTTATCTCGACAAATAAATAAATAAATAAATAAATAAATAATAAATAAATAAATAAATAATAAATAATAAAAAATAAAAATAAACTTCCCAGTCCAGACTGGGCCAAAGTCATCCAGCCAGTTCCTGGCTTTAGAAAGGACTGGAACCTTGGTCTTCCCATTCCTACTCTAGCATCTTAACCACCATATCACACCAACCTGTCTGGCTCTCTACTACTGAACAGATGTGGGTGTAAAACACAATATACTGTATTGTATATAAAAAGTTAAACTGGTAGATACAAATTTAAAGCTTAAAGTCACCTGTATGGCACAACAGCTTGAAAATAAATATCCCTTTCTTGCATTTTCCCAACATGCTGCTGCCCTTTACTTTGTCCTCAGCAAACCCCTGCAGTTTGATTGGTTATTGTTCAGAGGCAGGAATGCTCCCTCATATGTTCCAAGCTTTTTTTAAAGAAAGTCTGCTGCAACTTCTGTTACAGTCCTCTCTCAGTGACGTAGGAATTAAAGTGCTTGTTATCCAGAACATCCTTGGTTTAATACCTGGCAACAATATGTTTTGATTATATTTTTTCCTTCCCTGGATTATTTTTCCACTAGGATTTTATTGTTTTTGGCACCATTTTGTCATTTTTCCAGTCACTTGAGCTAGAAGGGTTTCACACAAACATCCCACTCAAATAGCCCCAATAATCAGGTTTCACAGTCTGATAATCGAGTGTTGTGACCTGTAAGCAACTAAAGAAGACGTGGAACAGAAGCTGCATTAGACCCTTCTTGAGGAAAGACTGAAAAAAATGGTGAGGGAGCATTCTTGCTTCTGCATAGTAACCAATTAAACTGCAGGAGTCTGCCTAGAACAAATTTAAGCACAGCAGGCTACTTGAACAGTAAAACCTGAGCTAACACAAACCAGGAATTATTACTATCAACTTAGAGCAGGAAAACACTGCTGAAGGTCACATTTGTAGGTGGTTGTACATGAGTAGAAGACAACATTGTCCATTCTTACATTCCAGAAACTGTTGCTAATTCTATAAAACATAGAATTAATGTGTTATTCACATTAAAACTAGCTGGATATGTGGATAAGCCCTAAGACATTTTAATGCATCTGTTTATTCTTTTCCCCATTATTTGCAGAAAGACCTGAATCATCCATATTTTATGGTCTCTTCTGAAATACTCAGACAACAAAGATATACTGTAATTTGTCAAAGCTCATCTCTTACTGAACACTAATTCTTTCTTGGCACCAAGGAGATAAGGTACATTTTTTTATGTTTGTAGACCAGCCCAACAAACAAACAAAGAAGCTTCATCTTTTTAATCACAATAATATCTTAAAAGAGAGAAACAATCCAGATTGAATGTATTATAAAAACAGTTTCAAAGTGTTAAGTTCTAGACATAAATAATAGAGTGTATTCTCTTTCAGGAAACCCAGAATTGTGCCGTCTTACAAATTTTATTGTATTATATTTAAAATAGAGGGAGCTCTTAACCTCTAATTATTCCACTCACATATGCAGTGTTCACAGGGCAGTTCCATCAAATCACAGTATCTGTGGCATCCAAAGGTTAGGATAGAATATCAATTCCATTTAGGAATTTTATGTGAGCTGGCTTTATGGCTTATATTAAATTCAAGCAACATTTTTCTGGGATAGTTATTATTCAAGTAATGAGTTGAACTGGCACTACAGATCATTTCAGTCAACAAAATATAAAATGTAATTCTGCTTTCTTTGAGGATTAATGTAGTCATGTTTTCAATTCATAACAACCAGGAATATCAATCTCACTATTTGAAAAAATGATCAGAAGGATCAGCCTGCCTATGCAGGAAGGTGTTTTGTACCTGTGATTCAACCATAGATTCATGTTTTTTGAGTGAGGAGTTTTTGATGAAAGAACTTGGCTACCAGGCATCAAGGAATTCTGCCAAATTCTATTATCAAAAGAAGATGAATTTTACATCAATCCCCACCTGATATTTCCTTGCCTGCAATTCTTTCTCCCATCAATGCAGTATGTATTCATGCCAGAAGAAAATATGTTTAAGTAGAAATGGAATCAAAAATCTTATTTCCAGCATTCTCTTAAGCTCAAAGTAAGGGCTTGCTTCCTTGCTCTGTTTAAGTTTAAAGGAAACAAATTAATGACAACTGCATGACCTACTGCATAACTCAAGATGCCAGTCCATGTTAATGATGCCCTGACTTAAGAAATTATCTCTGTAGCTTCATGTGCATAATTTTATGTGGATACTAAATGCACCCACTTTCTCCTAGAGGTGAGATGTCTTTAACAAACTCCAAGCTCAGCCTGCCTTAGAATTATTTGATTGTCCTTTCTGCCTGAATAAAACTAGTAAGATACCAAGTAAGGTGATTTCACCCCTAATCAATTTCTATCTGAACATCATTCCATTCTCCCTGTGTGGTCCTTGTTGCACTTAAATGCTATCAAGTGATCAGAAAGAAAACAAGATTTCCCCCCCTTGAAAATGGATAATTAATTGCCTTCCAAATTCTACTGATGAACTCTTCCTACATTTTGAAGACTACTTGTAGACTCCCAAAATACTGTACCAGAATACAATTTCACATACACACACAACACACACAGCCAACTTTGGCAGGAGGAAAAATATTGGGAAATAGAGGGGAATGAAACAAAAATTAGCATTCTTATAATATTTCAATGTAACTTTTATTTAGCACTCCTTTAATGTTAAAGTTAAAGCATTTAGAAGAGCCAGGGTGGCGCAGCATGTAGAGTGCTGTACTGCAGGCCACTGAAGCTGACTGTAGATCTGAAGGCCAGTGGTTCAAATCTCATCACCGGCTCAAGGTTGACTCAGCCTTCCATCCTTCCGAAGTGGGTAAAATGAGGACCCGGATGGTGGGGGCAATAGCCTAGCTCTGTTAAAAGTGCAATTGCTAACATGTTGTAAGCCGCCCTGAGTCTAAGGAGAAGGGCGGCATAAAAATCGAATAAATAAAATAAATAAATAAATAAATAAATTTGGTTTTTTTAAAATATTGTTATCCTAAAATAGTAATTATATGAGAAAACTGATACAAGATGCTTTTCACCTTTAGATAAAGTCTATCTTGATATAGGATAAGGATTTAGAACCTGTTAAAATAAATTTTGAAGGCTTCTGTTGTGAAAACGTGCATAGGTGCAAAGTTCCATTAAAAGTCAGATGGGAATAGCAAGGATAGGAAAAAGCTTACATACGGTATTTAATTTAAAAAATTTGGTTTGGAACTCCCAATACAACAGCTGACAACTTTTTCCAATTAACAATATCAGCCAGGTGCTTTAGATCTTTCCTGACAGAAGGATGTCTGAAAGATCTGAGCTCCACTCTTTAATTTATTTCACTGTTAACATATTTGGAAAAGTAGGTTTTAAGGGATAAATAACAGTTATCTTTGCCAAGGATTCCATTTGGTCTATGCTACAGAAAAGTGAGCTTGAAAATCTCAGATATAATGAAATTAGCCATGTTATAATTAACCAGCTGCTCAGCAGAGATTTTTTTTTTTGGTATTACATCATAGCCTCAAAAAAATATCTGATCACCATACCTGTTGTTTCAAGCTGAAGTCTACCCTTTGAGGCTTGTTTAGATTTCAGAAATTGATTTTAAAATAATTGTAAATTTTAGAAGAAAGAGTTAGTCGACAAAACTTTGTCATGGCAGTTAATAAGTACAAGATGGAATTGTTTCTAGATATTTTGCCATTGTTAAGTCTCATTCTCACATTCTCTTTGGCATGAATCTTCCACGAATCATCTTTAAATGACACAAAATTGCATTCATCTCAGCCTTATCCCATAGTATTGGTAATTTAATGTCATATTTAGCTATTCAACACTTGTAAAAGCTCATATTAAGATTTACAAAGTGGCGATCAGGTCGACAAGACGTGCATATAATGTCGGCCTGATGGCGTCTGTGGAATCCCGCCCAGCCGCCCTGTTCAGGGTGACTCGCTCCCTTCTTAATCAGGGGGCAGTTGGGGAGCCCTTGCAGGTTAGTGCCAAGGCTTTTAATAGTTTTTCGCAGATAAAATTGCTCAGATCCGGACTGCCCTTGAATTGGAGTGCAGAGTCGACTGATAACGAGTCAGTTGAGGTGACAGGGGCCCCTCTTAGTCCACCTGTTCGGAGCGAGTTTGACCTGATGACACCTGATGAAGTGGACAAGGCCATTGGAAGTGTGAGTTCCGTCACCTGTTTGCTGGACTCATGTCCCTCCTGGCTGGTCTCGGCCAGCAGGGAGGTGACACGGAGCTGGGCCCAGGAGATTACCAATGCTTCTCTGAGGGAGGGATCCTTTCCAGCTCCGTACAAGGAGGCACTTGTGTGCCCCCTCCTCAAGAAGCCTTCTCTGGACCCGGCCATATTTAACAACTATCATCCTGTCTCCAACCTCCCCTTTATTGGGAAGGTTGTTGAGAAGGTGGTGTTGCTCCAGCTCCAGTAGTCCTTGGAAGAAGCCGATTATCTAGGCCCTCGGCAGTCAGGATTCAGACCCGACTACAGCACGGAAACTGCTTTGGTCATGCTGATGGATGATCTCTGGTGGGCCCGGGACAGGAGTTTATCCTCTGTCCTGTTGCTTCTTGACCTCTCAGCGGCTTTCGATACCATTGATCATGGTATCCTTTTGTGCCGACTGGAGGGGTTGAGAGTGGAAGGCACTGTTTTACGGTGGTTCTCCTCCTACCTCTCTGGTCAGTCGCAGTCGGTGTTAGTGGGGGGTCAGAGGTCGACTCCTAGGTCCCTTCCTTGTGGGGTTCCTCAGGGGTTGGTCCTCTCCCCTCTGCTGTTTAATATCTACATGAAACCATTGGGTGGGATCATCCAAGGGCATGGGGTGAGTTACCATCAGTACGCTGATGATACTCAGCTGTACATCTCCACCCCATGTCCACTCAGTGAAGCAGTGGAAGTAATGTGCCGGTGTCTGGAGGCTGTCAGGTCTGGATGGGTGCCAACAGCTCAGACTCAATCCAAACAAGACAGAGTAGCTGTGGGTACTGCCTCCCAAGGACACATTCATCTGTCCGTCCATCACCCTGGGGGGGGGAATTATTGACCCCCTCAGAGAGGGTTCACAACTTGGGTGTCCTCCTCGATCCACAGCTGACATTGGAACACCATCTTTCGGCTGTGACGAGGGGGGCGTTTGCCCGGGTCCGCCTGGTGCACCAGTTGTGGCCCTATATGGACAGAGAGTCTTTGCTCACATTCACTCATGCCCTTATCACCTCGAGGTTTGACTACTGCAATGCTCTCTACATGAGGCTACCTTTGAAGAGTGTTCGGAAACTTCAGCTTGTCCAAAATGCAGCCGCGCGAGCAGTCTTGGGCCTTCCAAGAAATGCCCACATCTCACCATCACTCCGCGAACTGCATTGGCTACCAATTTGTTTCTGGTCACAATTTAAAGTGTTGGTTATGACCTATAAAGCCTACATGGCATAGGACCAGACTATCTCCGAGACCGCCTTCTGCTGCACGAATTCCAGCGACCGGTGAGGTCCCACAGAGTTGGTCTCCTTAGGGTTCTGTCGACCAAACAATGTCGGCTGGCAGGACCTAGGGGAAGATTCTTCTCTGTGAGGGGCCCAGCCCCCTGGGATCAGCTCCCCCCAGAGATTCGTACTGCCCCCCACCCTCCTTGTCTTCCGAAAAAAATTAAAAATTCATCTTTGCCCCCATTCCCCCAGAAGCTCTTTGGAAGTCAAAAATGCCCTCCCAGAGCCTCTGTAGGAGCAAAAAATCAGCTGGCCAGCACACACATGCATGTTGGAGTTGAGCTAGGGCAACAATTCATTTGCCAGCAGATATGGCTCCGCGTGCCACCTGTGACGCCCATGCCATAGGTTCGCCATTACTGCACTAAGACTTCATTTTGTGCAAACAACTGCATTAAATTATGCCTGTTGTGTGTTACTGATTCTGAGTATACAGTATTACCCACTTTTGATTGCTTTGGTCAACAAAGAGTTTCATGTGGCTATATATTTTTTTTAATTTTTGACATTACAAGTACAAAAATTGTGCCTATCCCACAAGCTATATCCAGATGATGCTAACCACAGCCATTATCTGTACTATCTCCACTGAAGCAACTCTGTAGCTGTTATCCTGATTGACAAGTCACAAGCATGGAGAAAGAGCATAGGGTAAAGTAGGAGGGAACACCTTTGATACTCCTTGTAATTCCTGCAGTGGCGCCTTGTCAGTTGAGCTACTTATAAACACAGGTCTTGTCCCTTTTTGAAAGAGCAATAAACCCATAACAGGAATAGATGGAAAAGTGAGAGGCAGCTCTCCCAATACTACTGTAACGCTCTCTACATGGGGCTACCTTTGAAAAGTGTTCGGAAACTTCAGATCGTGCAGAATGCAGCTGCGAGACCAATCATGGGCTTCCCTAAATATGCCCATATCACACCAACACTCCGCAGTCTGCATTGGTTGCTGATCAAAGTGTTGGTTATGACCTATAAAGCCCTTCATGGCACTGGGCCAGAATATCTCAGGGACCGCCTTCTGCCGCACGAATCCCAGCGACCAGTTAGGTCCCACAGAGTGGGCCTTCTCCGGGTCCCGTCAACTAAACAATGTTGGTTGGCGGGGCCCAGGGGAAGAGCCTTCTCTGTGGCGGCCCTGGCCCTCTGGAACCAACTCCCCCCAGAGATTAGAATAGCCCCCACCCTCCTTACCTTTCGTAAGCTCCTCAAAACCCACCTCTGCCATCAGGCATGGGGGAATTAAGATAATCTTTCCCCCTAGGCTTCTACAATTTATGCATGGTATGTTTGTATGTATGTTTGGTTTTATAATAAGGGTTTTTAGCTGTTGTAGTATTGGATTTTTACATTCTGTTTTTTGTCACTGTTGTTAGCTGCCCCGAGTCCACGGAGAGGGGTGGCATACAAATCCAATAAATAAATAAATGAATGAATGAACGAACGAACGAACGAACAAACAAACAAACAAACAAACAAATAAAAACAGTAAACAGCTTTTGGGAACCTCCACTCTTTGCCTTATCCAGTTTCCTGTGTCTATTTCTCAACCACAATCCCAGAAGTTATTATTTATTATTTATTTGTTTTGTCAAATACATATTAGTGGTATACAAAGATATAATAATATTTATATACATGATATGAGTAAAAGAGAAACATTAGGACAGGGGACAGAAGGCAATCTGGTGCACTTATGCAGCCCCTTACTGACCTCTTAGGAATCGGGAGAGGTCAACAGTGGATAGTCTAAGGGCAAATTTTGGGGGGTTAGGTGATGATAATACAGAGTCTGTTAGTGAGTTCCATTCATCAGCTTCACGTTACTAAAGTTGCATTTCCTGCAGTCGAATTTGGAGAGGTTTACTCTATGTTTGTATCTGTTGTGTGCTCTTGTGTTAATCTTCACACCTGCTAAGCATGCTCTAACCCAATGTTTTTCAACCAGTGTGCCACGGCACACTAGTGTGCGTGAGACATGGTCAGGTGTGCCATGAGGAAATTCCCTCCAGCTATCAGTGACAGGAAGGCACAGGGAACGCTCACTGACCAATCACCTTCTAGGATTCATCCCAACCACTAGCAATGACCCAATAGCAGGCCGCCTCTCATCCACACCCAGGAAGGTCCCCGCTCGGGCTGCCGCACACTTATCATTGTGTGGCCATGGCGAGTGAGTATAAATACATTTAGAAACTATATTATTAACTATATATATAATATGTACTGTGTTAGAGTGTCATTTTGTGTCATTTTGGTTATTGGTGTGCCCCAGGATTTTGTAAATGTAAAAAATGTGCCGCGGCTCAAAAAAGGTTGAAAATCACTGCTGTAACCAGTGTTCCCTCTAATTTTTTGGGGGGGTGGGCGGAAAAGTATAGGGTCTGAGCGGCAGTCCCTTTGGGACTGGGCAGCACAGAAATAATAAATAAATAAATAAATAAATAAATAAATAAATAAATAAATACTGTGTGTCTATAACAGTGAGCTCATAATAGGGCAACTCTATCAATATCAAAATGCCACTTAAATAGTTGAGCTAGTTTCAAACTAGATTTTGATTTTCTTTCTCTCTTCCTTACTCCCATTCTTTTTCTTTCTCTTTTCCTTCCTCTCTTTTTTCTATCTGTTTCTCTCTCTTCCTCTCTCTCTCCTTCCCTCTCACTCTTTCCCTCTCGGCTTCTGGGCAGGTTTGGAAAACTCTGAGTTGATGATGATTTTTAAGTGAGCGATTGCTCACTGCTCAGCTTAGAGGGAACTATGGCTGTAACCTACTACAAATCTGTTTGCTTAACCTTTTTCTGTCTTTCATATAATGTAAAAAGGTCATCTATCAAATTTTGAACATAAAGTAAAACTATATCTGTGACTATAAACAATAAAAATGTAAGCTGGATTCATTTCAAATGATTTTATGACACTTGAATTATTTGGATTCTGGATGGCTCATTTAAGGAATTAGTAATTTTAATAGTCTTAACTGCAGACTTTCTAAATATAATTCTGATGATTTCCAAAGTTGACCTTGTGGTAGTATGCAATAAATATTACAATCAGATACATTTCATATCTGTTCCTCTGACCTCAGTAGCAAAGTGCTATAGTTAGTGCTTTGTAATCAATAAAGAGCTTATTAAAAAAATCCATCTTCAGAGAATGATCATGTGATATATTGAGTTAATAAGAGGAATGTGTGATGAAACAGAAAAGAAAAATAGTTTGAGAGGAAGAATAAATGAAAACAGAATAGGAAATTATAAAAATGCAAATGAATCTCTATATATTCCTAGCTCTATAAAAGTTCCTGGGGCTCTTTTCTGTTATTGTTTTAATTGAATATATTCACGCAAACTATTTTAGTTTATTATTTAAATAAAATAGGCAAGGAAACAACATTTTTCCTTGCTATTGACTCATTCTTCATGAACATGTATTCCCCTTTGAATTACTTTGAATTGAGGGTAAAATACTTTATCCATGAGTTATATTTTGATCCTCTTCTAGTATTTGGCACATTAAAGTTTAAGCCCTTTCTAACATCCTGTTCCACCTATCCACACCTTTTTATCCAGATGGATTGTACATACTTCCCTTAGTCTCAATATTCAGCACGTCATTCATAATTTCCATATCCACCGTGATGGCTAGGGGAGAATTATTTTTGCTGGACAAATGGGTTACATGCTTTTAAACATGGACTCTTTCTAGGATAGCTAGATCATGGTTTCTGTATATATTCCTCAACAAAAGGAGCATATACAGGACCATTGTACAAATATATTTTGTACATTGGGATACAAGTACAAAAGGGCAGTTATTTCATCATAATATCACTATACATATGATCTTATTTTTAAAAACATAATTATGACACATGGTGGTCAGTTACAGTATATGCTTCTGATCAAAGAATCCAAGAGAATACCAGGGTAGATACTGAGCAGAATTAGAGATCGTATTAATGCAAGAAAACTTTCTTTAAAATATACAAGCCTTCCCATATAATAATAATAATAATTATTATAAAATAAGAAACTCTGCAAAAATTGTGTAAGCTGTCAAAATTATCTTAGCTTGATGTTTCCAAGGACATCAAAAGTACATTTATCATAGCAAAGTGAATGAAGTCATTACAAACAAAAAAAATCAGTGAGTGCTGTAATTATAGTGAAACCAGAGTTCAAATCTTTGCACCTCTTTTTCCTATCTGTGTGAGATAAAACATTACTCTTTGGAATCAGAGTTATGGTTTCTGCTTGTCTCTTATTTTGGTAACAAACTGATCTGATATCAAGCTGTTTGTGATTTGTGAAAATTGTTGTCACACAAACAATTAGTAAAAGATGCAAAAGGAGAAAGACCAATGGAAAAGAATACTGATCAGTGTAGTCATTGGATTATGAGGATCAATTTTAAAAGGATAGGTGAAGGAGTCTTGTTCAAAAAAACAGAGAAATATCAGAGGAAATGAATAAATATCTGATTCCTTACTATTAAGAATGGAAAAGAGTTTTGGATTTTATTTTCAGGCGGAAGCAGATGAAATTATTGAAGCCAAATTGACAAACTAAAATTAAATAAATCTTCTGGCTCCATATAGTATCCACTCAGGAATCTTTTAAAAAGTTTTTTTATTTATAATACATTTAAAAAACATAACATACAAATATAACACAATATAGATGGATAACAAAAAGAAGAGAAATGTACATGATGGCAAACCTTTTTTTCCCCTTGAGTATCAAAAGCACGTGTCCATGTGCTGTTGCGCATGTACGAGTGCCCACACCCGTAATTCAACGCCTGGGGACAGCAAAACTGGTCTTCCCTGCCCCACTGGAGACTCTCTGGAAGCCAAAAATGCCCTTCCAGAGTCTCCGGGTAAGGCAAAAATCAGCTGGCCGGAACGCACATGCACATTGGAGCTGACCTGTGGCAACGGCTCATGTGCCAGCAAATATGGCTCTGGGTGCCACCTGGGGTTCACCATCACTGATCTATTCAATATATATATTGACTATTCCCTTTTTTTCCTCTTTAAACACAAAGTTGCCAATCTAGGCAATAAATCATAGATCGCAGCTTACAGAATACTCAGCTTCATAGCTTGACACAGTTAAAAACTCTCAACATGGTTCAATGAGATTTGACCTGAATGAAGCCATGCACAGCAGTTGATGGTTCACTGGTAAAGCAAAGGTGGGGAAGACTTTTATACTTTCAGGAAGTTTAAAATGAGCCTTCAAGCCTTCCAAACTAAGTTATCTGACATCATGGCCTTGCAATTGTAGACATACAATTGTATGTATGTGATAATTCCTGGTTCTCATTTTAAACACTTCAGATTTTATGCCTTTTTCATTTTTCCTCCCCAGAACAGAGACGATGGAGTTGTAAGTTGTCTAATCGAAGAATTTCAAGTCTGGCGGAACAATGTATTTTGTTGCAGGAAGGGGAGTGAAGGATTCTTCTTGTGAAATATTTCTGGACTCTCTGAGTTGTGTTGATGTCAGATATGCAATGTGGGTTCCATACAGTGAGCTGCATTCGAGGATTGGTCTGACAAATGTTTTGTTTGCTCTGGCTAGCAGTTCAATATTACCAGAATAGAAGCTGTGAAGGATTAGGTTAACAACTCTTAAAGGCTTTTTGGCAATGTTGTTGCAGTGGGCTCTAGGACTTAGGTCATTGGATATGAGTACTCCAACAATCAAGTTGTTTCTGGGTAGGAAATTAAGGAGGAGGATCACTCTATATCTGTGATGGTGAACCTGCTGGCAACTAAGCCATTGCCCTACCTCAGCTCCACAGCACATGTGCACACGAGCCAGCTGATTTTTGGCTCATGTGAAGGCTCTGGGAGGGAATTTTTGGCCTCCAGAGGGCCCCTGGGGGATGGGGAAGGATGTTTTTGCCCTCCTCAGGTTCCAAGAAAGCCTCTGGAGCCTGGGGAGGGCAAAAAATGGGCCTTCCAGGCCCACCGGATGTCAGTAAATGAGCCATTTCTGACCTCTGGAGGCCTTGGAGGGCGGAGTAGGCTGTTTTCATCCTTCCCATGCTTCAGGGAAAACTCTGGAGCCTGAGGAGGGCAATAAATGGGCCTACCGATCCCACCTGAAATCACAAGGTGAGGGAAGGAGGTCATGCACGCATGCGCAGAGGGTGAGGCAGTGGGGAGGGGTCACTCACACATGCCAATGGAGTGTGGGAGACATTGCACGTACATTTTTGGTGCCCAAGGAAAAAATGTTTGCCATCTTTGCTCTATATGTTGACTTTAACTCCTGAATGAAATGGGATATTAGACAAACTAATTACACAAATAATGTTGCCAAAGACAATAGAATAGATATGTCACTTGCTGTCTGGCAAGAATATTCTATGTCCTTCCAGTAAATAATGTATTCCATTCTGGTCATTATGCATCAGGAGTCTAAAATATTTCTTATACTCCTGAGTTAAATTTTAAAATCCTATTATAGTAGCAAGCAGTATTTAAAAATTAAAATAAACATCACTCTTCTGCTTCTGGTTTCAGTTACACACTCAATTGCCATAGAAAACAGCAGTTTTCTCAAGGTTGAGGAGGTAACAGCTGGCAAGGACTGCAAACCAAAATACTGTTTCTGAAAAAAAGAAGCTTGAGTGGTTTTTGCTTTTAATAGGAACATACGAAAAAAAACATGTCAGTGTTTCATGAGCAAAATCCACACAATTTCATGAGCAAAATCCACACAAAAATCATACAAGAAATAGAGATTAAACAATTACAGCTGAGGCTGCCTCATTGATTAGGCTGCAGCCAGCTATTTTTAATAAAAAAAATTTTAATCCTGTTCTGTCTGGGTCATTCGGGAAGCCAATACCAACCCAAAAAGAGAAGCCAGACACACCGATAAAAGGCAAAGGCAGTTTATAAAATTCAAGAAAAAACACAGGTAACAGAAAATGTCCTTACAAACAGGAAAATGCTGTATCTTCAGATATATCCACGAAGGCAAAAGTCCATGCAGCAATACAGGATTCTTGCTGCCAATACGAGGCTGTAGATAGCAGACCTACACCTCCCACGGGTCTTCCAAACTGCTGGGCCACAAGCCAGGAACAGAGACGCCGAGAACAAAGCAGGACACCGTAACTCCAATTGATAACACTCCACATGGCTTCAAGGGCTTGCCTGCCTTTTAAACCCTGCTAAGGAGGACCACACCCAAGCCCAGCTGTTCCTAATTCAGTGCTGATAATACTTCTTTAATTGCTCCTTTCTCTGATCTGAACGTCTCTGTCGCATGTCAATGACGGCTTGTGCTTCATCACCTAATGACTCCAAGCTACTGGCTGGGGAGAGCCCCCCCCTCCGGGGCTCTCATGCTGTTCTCCTTCATCCCATTCCTGACTTTCCTCTCCCCCGTCCGACTGTTCAGCCCCCTCCTCTTCGCTGTCATCCTCCTCCGGGCATGGAGCCAGCTGAGACACAGCCGGTCCCTGAGCAGCCTCAGGCTGAACCACAACAAATCCTTTGTTTGGCAAAGAACCTCATACAACATACCTGCTCAGCTTGCCAGATGAGAGGGAATTGGAGGCCTTATGTCATCATCAGGCGACTGCTCCAACCCTGGTGGTTCTTCCTTTGTTTCTCCTGAGCCTGACACTCCACAAATTCTGCTGCAGCAGCTTCCTACAATTCAGAATTAGCACCTGATTTCTGAGCAATGACACCCATGGGATAAGGATAGAACAATCTTCATAGTGGCGGATTAAAACAGGAAGACCACAGTTAAAACCATGGCTATTAACACATCAACCTTAAGATAGTGTGCGCTGAAATTTTATGAAAAAGTTCACACGAGACGTTTGGACAAAGAGAACAGAAATGTTTATTCTCTCTGGGTATACCAAAAACGGTTTGCAAAGCGGGTACTCTTCACAAGGGAAGAGACACTTGTACAGAAGCTAAAGAGCAGATTATATAGGTTTTACAAATCACAAAGGTACATAGAATTCCTCAACTTATCATAAAGGTACACAGAATTCCTTGCCTAAATATGGTCTACATCCTGTTTCTTTCTCCTGGAGATGAATAGTACCTTATATGGTTTATTGGGTAAACAGCAAACATTTACCTTGTTAAACAGCAAACATTTATCTTGTTAAAAACAGATCCCAAAATGACAGTCACAAGATAAGGAAAAACAGGAAATCCTTATCTTGTTAAAGACGGAAACTACAGACAGCAAATACTGATATTCTTAAAATAAAACTTAAATTATTTTATACACAATGGATTTTTCCTTCAATAGGGTGACAGTCACCAATTTTAGAGATCTTTGAAAAGGAAATGCATCAATTCATGGAAGATTAAGTCTTCAATGGCTACTAAGTTAATGGTCACTTATTACATCGAGATTAGCAAACAGCATACCTGAAATGCAAGAATTAGTAATGAGTGGCCCTTACTTTCCTGCCTATATTGGCAAACTTTTTGAATGCATCTGATTGGCCATTATGTGAGCAGAATAGGTTGATCCAAGAAGCGTCTTCTTATGTTCTTATTCAAGGAACTATTCTCCTTGACCCATATTATGCTTCCAACAGCCACCTACCCAATACTTCATGTTCCCACAAGCATGATGATAGCTAGCCAGCAATTGATTTTTTTACAGCTGTTTATTATTTTCTTTTCCATTTTCATGGCCATTATAAAATAAGGGCAAATTACATTGCAGGTTGGAAATAAGAGCTACAACTCTAAGTGATGTTTATAAACAATCTTTACAAAGCAATGAAGAGAAAACCAGCCACAATTTTTGAAAAGTGTGTCCAATATTAACAACTGCAATAATCCAAATGGAAAAACCCAGCAGAGGTTTATATTGGAAAGTCACAAAAAAATAAAGCCAGAACAGTATATCAGAATCTCAGGAAACAAAGTTATATTTAAGGCAGGGAGAAAGAGGGGAGGACCATAAAGTCTGTTCTAGAATAATAATGAATGGAATAATGTGAGATGTCATACTGAAGTTCTTAATCCTCTTACATGAGGATTAGTTCCCCAGCATGAAAGCTGCAACACTGGCCTTTTCATACATTAATACAAAAGTCTCTAAAGTATTGTGAATTATGTCAGAAAGACTGCTTTGTCGGACTGTCTGCCTGTACGTCTGTACTTTTGGCATTTTTCGGTGCTTTTGCCATCTAATTAATCAATTGTGCAATAAGGTAACTTCTGTATTTTTCTGCACAGTGGTGCCAGTATAAATCGAGACCTCCAGAGAATTAATTCTGATAGAACCTGCTTGTATTTAAAAAGATGTGAAGGTTTGTGTGTCTCAATATGTGTAACAGAATGCTGTACATATGCATCATAAGCAGATTCAGTTAAAGCTGAACAGCGATACTTCCAATAACATTGGAACAGGGCATGTGATAGATAGTTCCTAGATGGAGACCAGCTAGGAGCAGCAAAGATGCTGTGAAAATTGATTCACAGAAAGTAAACATCCTGGTTTTACATTAGGCCATTATCAAAAAAGGAACAGATGGAATTCTCCTGCCCAAATGAAAACTGTTTCTAGCTCTCTCTACAGAGTGGGTGGGAGAAAATGATGCAAGAAATGTGAACATTGATTATTATAAATAGAATTCGCATTTGATATTCAGCTGTTGCTATAATTCTTTCATGATGGCTTATTAGCTTTTATACAAGCATGTTCTCAGAAGTTCTTAGACTTCTATGGCTAGTTCATTAGTTTCAGTTCAGTCTCCAGAAGAGAGGGCTCAAGAACTGCTTCTCTGCCCTTATTCAATCAGAAGTGGTTGTGCACTTGGCTCACAAATCACACTACTGTCATGTGAGACCAGAGGTGGGCTGCTCAGGTGGAATGGTGATGTGTGCTCGCCCCCGTGGCTCTGAGTGCTAGCGGAGTCCAGAGCAATTCTGCTACTGCACCTTGGCAGGTAGCAAAATTGCAAAATCACCATGGGCGCACTGACGTGTCTGTGCATGATCTCGCTACCTGCCCAGGTGCAGTAGCAGAATTGCTCTGGACTCCACTAGCACTCAGAGCCACGGGCACAAGCACCGTTCCACCTTAGCAAACCACCTTTGTGTGGAACTTCCTTCCTTACGAGGTGCTCTGGGTTGACAAGAGAACAAGGCCATCACAACTTGATGTTCAGCTAGAAGCTACTCCCTTACCACTGTCATGGCTGTTCTGATTACAACTTTAAGGTGTGAAGTTTGGTTTCATGTCCTGATGGTGAGTTGACAGACTGGCCCTGACTAATGGGGAGGTGTAGGATTTCCTGCTTGAGCAGGGGGCTGGACTTGATGACCTGCAGGGTCCCTTTCAACTCTAATAAAAAATAAACAAATAAATAAATAATAATGACATCTTGATGCAGGATTAGAAGTTCCTTTGCCTGTACAATTCACTCTAAACGCAGAGCAAGGAAGACTTGCTAGCCCTCAACCTGCCCCTTGGCATGTCTCATCTAAGGCTTCAGATTTAAAAATCCTCCATAATGCAACTTCTTTTCAGCAAAGGAAGGATTACAAAATTAGCTGTCCTACTTCTGGTCTTTCTCTGTGTGGGAATGATGTGTGGGCTGCATAAAATGACTTGGTAGCCATACGCAGCCTGTATGGAGCTCTCTTAAATTGAACAAAGAGATTTTTAAAACTTCCCATATTCAATCTTGACAATTTTGCAAAAGGACAGAAACATTTTCAAGCATTTCAATATTACAATACGTGATAATTCCTCTGAACAGAAAGAGATATCAGGAGATCTGATCCCTGAAGTAAAGTGTAGTTTAGGAGATAGTAGAGTTTTCTAAACATTATGAATCTGCAGAGGAAGATAAAATATTAATAGAGTCCATATGATAATTGTTCTAAAACAAATACCATTCATTCCATTCTGGATTGGATTATAGAGATTTTTCAACCAATACCAGGGAGAAAGTAGTTGTGTTGTGGAGTTCCACCAATAATATTAAAAACATCACAGGGAATTTTCAAATTCAAGGGGAGGGAGGAGGTAAGTAGGAATTTGTCCTGTCCCTGCAGCATCCTTCATGTGACTGAATGGATGTGGCCAACTCGACATCACTCACAGCAAAATGCAGCCCCACCTTGCTGTGAGTGACACTGAGTTGGCCATGCCCACTCAGTCACATGACACCCCCACACACACAAGCCATGCTTGCTAGTCACTAGGAGAATCGATTGTTAAATTAGTTGAATCCCACCACTGGATAGATTTTTGAAAAACAATGTTTCTGTATCTGCCTGCTTGGACTATTGAAGAGAGATAGGTTACCACAAGAGACAGAGAGAATATTTACTATAATGATTTATAATAGTATCCATCCATTCTCCATATCAGTGGTATATCATTAAACCAATGACCGGGTAATACTAGAAATAGCTTCTGCTTCAATTGCAGACTTTTTCTGCTATTGTCCTCATTAAAAAAAAATCCCTGGCTTCTAATTTATGTTGCATTTTTCTGGATCTTATAGCCTTCTCCAGTAAACAAACAAACATTAAATTCAGCTGCCTTAGTTAATTTATTAATTAATTAATTTATTTATTCAATTTTTATGCCGCCCTTCTCCTTAGACTCAGGGCGGCTCACAACATGTTAGCAATAGCACTTTTTAACAGAGCCAGTGTATTGCCCCCAAAATCCGGGTCCTCATTTTACCCACCTCGGAAGGATGGAAGGCTGAGTCAACCTTGAGCCGGTGATGAGATTTGAACCGCTGACCTTCATATCTTCAGTCAGCTTCAGTGGCCTGCAGTACAGCACTCTACCTGCTGCGCCACCCAGGCTCTTATGGAAACTACAATGGAAACTAGCACACTTGCTTGCTAGAAACTGGCTGTCTTCATACATGATTTGTCTCCATCTTAGTTTTTCTGATATGACCTCATTTCTGCATTCTTTAATTTTTCAATTTGCAAGGACCCATTTGACTTCTCTAAACTGAAGGGTTTTGAATATTTTTTTTAAAAAAATATTTCAATATAAAGCAGATTCTTACCCAAACAGACCAGCTCTAGTCCTGTTTGTCTTTTCTTAAAAAAACATTTATAATTATGTATTTTTCGATCAGCCTCCTAAAATTAAGAGATGCTAAAATCAAGTTTCCTTGGAAGCCATAGAATACGGCAAATCTAGATAGCTGTTACCCCCCCCCCCCAAGGACTACACTTTTCCCCCTCCTCATTTTTAATCTCCAAGGGAGATAAAGACAATTGGTGCGGTCATCATAGAAGGAGGATTTAAAATTTAGGGTATAATTTGTAATCAGACATTTGTAATTTTCTGATTTGTTTGTGGGGAATTTATTTAGACAGATGTTTCTAAATACATGGTTTTCTTTTTAAAAGTAATAATAAATAATAATAATAATAATAATAATAATAATAATAATAATAATTTATTAGATTTGTATGCTGCCCCTCTCCGCAGACTCGGGGCGGCTCACAACAATGGATAAACGTCTGGATACAAGCCATAAGTTCCCTGGCTGAGTTTAAGCTCTACTGAGGTTAACTTTTTAGGAGAGGGTCTGGTTTCTTCACATTTGCCCAGCAGTGGTACCAAAAGAATCCAATCCTACATTCTTCTCTTTCCATTTGATGGCTCAGTGCCTACTTTATTGCCAATAGCAAGATCTAAAAATACAATAGAGTTTGGGAGATCATAATCGAAGCCAGCGAAACAGTTTCTACCCTGGCATCCTGCCTCCAGCGTTCAAAGGAGTAGTAGCAAAGGAAAAGCTAAGGGGAAAGGCTTGCTTGCAAGTTGCAACCTGCCAGTCAAAGACTGCTATTTATTTCTTGTACATTCATAAGAAGCTTTTTGGCAGGAAGCATTAAACCAAGCTATATAGTAGGTGTAGCTGAAGTGGCCATTAAATCATCAGCAGGAAATCCTACTCAAGACAATTATTTCAGGAACATTAGTACTTTCAGATCTTTGCCACCCTGCCTAAAAATCGTGACCAATAACACCAATGAATACCCAGTGGGCTCTGGAAAGCATGAAGCCTGGGTTGATGAAAAATAATACTTTTCTTCAATTAAACATGATTTTCTTTTCTCTTTTTGACAGAACTACAAAATGAATTGCTAGAGGGGTGCAACCATGTCAGAAATATATGCCTTCACAAAGCGCCCTCGCTCTCTCCTCCAACCTTCACAAACTGTGTTCTGTGTGCTAGGATGGAAAGTTTTGAAAAAGCCATGTGTTCAATGGAGGCAGGGTAGGAAATCCCTCGCAAGCTGTGTTTCTTAATTTATAAGCTGTGTGGGCTATTTCTCACTATGCATATATTTCTGTTCATGATTTTAATATAAAATATGAGAGGTTGGTGATTAGCCCTCAAGGCAATATACTTTGAAATATGTATGGAAACTGGACCCAATGTCCATATAGCTTTCAAGATTCACTGATGCTTTTTAATGACCATATGATGGATTTAAACAAGATGATCTGCTGGGTGAACAGAAAGTTTCAAGTGCCTATACAATTTAGTGAGATAATGGGTTAAAACACAAGGATCTCTAACAATTCAATGTCTGAGCTTTTAATTGGCTTTTGGCCTTTTCAATTAGCTGCTTTTTAATGTGATTTGGGAAGCACAAGTTCCGATGTTTGTAATGCATATTGCTTAGTGTTCTGTCTGGGTGCCCCCAGACTTCAACACCAACTGGAAAAAGCAGCCAGACACGCTGGTAAAAGCAAAAGCACTTTAGAGTTTGAAAAATAAACACAGAGAAAAACCTGTTCTTCCCAACAGGCAGGCTATGAGGCTTCACAGCAGAGTCCTGACGGCCAGACAATACAGCAGACTTCTTGCTGGCACACCCACCACTGTAGAGAATAAGACCCACACCTTTCCCCCCCAAGGTTTCAGTATTCAAAGTCACAAACCAGAATTCCAAGACGCCAAAGATCACAGCCAGGTCCCAGGACTCCCAAAGATAATACTCCACAAGCCAGGAAGGGTGGGTCTACCTTTTCAGCCTTTCCAGAGAGCACCACACCCAAACCCAGCTGTTGCCTCTTTAGTGCTGAAAGTACCTGGCTAATTGTCCCCTTCGTTGTGTTGCTCTTCTCTGCAGGAGATCTATGATTGCTTGTGCATTTTCATCTAAGGAATCCAGGCTGCTTGCTGGGGAGAGCTCCCCCGAGGGGGACCCTGGCTGTCCTCCCTCTCCCTCAGCCTGAGATTCCTCCTCCCCGTCTGCCTGAACCTCCTGTTCCTCATCCTCCCCCTCTGAGCAGGAAGCCGGCAGAGGATCAGCCGTTCCCTGAGGGGCCTCAGACGGAATCACAACACTTAGTAAGGCCAATCATTTCCTTGAACAAAGTTATGTGGATGACTTGAACAGACTGTAAAGTATTAAAAACCATTGGAGTAGATTGAGAATTTATTGACTGTATAGATGCCTGGAAGTTTTTAAATATAGAGTATACCAGCGATATTTCCCATGATGCATTACAAAGTATTTCAGCAATTACAGGTAGGCACATCAATCTGCTTGCAATGTGTTGGGCTCTGGATGCAGAAATATGCCATCCACCCATCATTGAGATGAAGGTTCAGATCACAGAGCAGGTTAAAGATGAAGTGTAAAATAAAATAATCATATATCCTGAATGTGTGAAGGGAAACATTTAAAAAAATAATAATAATAACAAAGTATTTAATTGTGGCAGCTGTTGTCTTTAGTTCCATTGGGGTTTGTGGTATTGGCCATTGTGCCAAAAGATTAGTTATCTGCAAAACTTCCCTGTTCGAAGTTATGTGATAGACATACAGTATATGTGCTTAACAAAAGATGATCAACCTAGTAATACAGTGCTTTAGTAGAGACATTTATTGATCTACTTCAGATGGGCATTGTGTCAAGGCATTATATAGAAGAATAAAGCAGCAAAAGTCCTTGTAATACATGGAATTTTCCCTGAGTTAGTTAAAACTGATCAACAGCTATTAATTATGGAGATTTATTCACCATGGCATAAATTGAAGACCAATTGCAGAATATTGTTGTCATGGAAGCAGGCTACGCTAATGGATTTTTTGTCTCCCTAAATTGAAATACCAGTAGTAATGTAATTGGTTTATATACAAGTCAAGATTGAAGGGAAACCGCAGGTGACTATTCAACCCACATTGAACCCATGGTGCTGATCTTTGGGGAAAGAATAGAATAATAGAGTTGGAGGAGGTCATGGAGGTCTTCTAGTCCAACCCCCTGCTTAGGAAACCCTACACTACTTCAGACAAATGTACAAGGGTACATTTTATAGTTAAACAAATTCATGTCTTTTCTTTGGACCTTTAACTACATTTCCAATCAAGGTATAGTTCTCAATAATATCTCCTGGGAAATAATAATACAGGTAGTTCTCAACTTACAACCATTTGCTTAGTGACCATTTGAAGTTACAACAACATTTAAAGGTGACCAATGATTTAGGATCATTTTATTTATCAAATTTGCCACCCATCTCATGGTTCAGATAATTCTGAACAGATTATACCAAGACCAATGCAGCATCCTTTAGTGACCTCAAAATTTGAATGCTTGGCAGCTGGCATATATTTGATAATTGCAGTGTCACATGACCATATGATAACATTTTGAGACTGTCTGACAAGCTACCATATTTTTCGGAATATAAGATGCACCCTTTTCCTCCCTAAAAGAGGCTGATAAGTTGGGTGCATCTTATACTCTGAATGTAGCTTCCCCCAGCCCTAACTAACTTCTAACTACCTTCCCAGCTCTTACCTTGCATGCTCTTTCATTGTTTCTCTCTGTGAAGAATGTTTTCCAAGCCCTAAGTCTTTGTAGGTTTTTTTTCATTCTCTATTTTCTTTGAATGTTTCTTTCCAGCCCTAACCTGGTGCTAACAATGTTCCCAGCTCTTACTGGCTTGCAAGCTCTTTTATTGTTACTCTCTGCAAAGAATGTTTTCCAAGCCTTAAGTCTTTGCAGGTTTTTTTCCATTGCTCTACTTGCTCCGAATGTTTATTTCCAGGTGCTAATGATGTTCCCACCTCTTACTGGCCTGCAAGCTCTTTAATTGTTACTCTCTCAAAATAAAGTTTTTTTAAGGCCCTAACCAGGGGGTAAAATAATGTGCTGAAGCTGACCAGACTAAGGATGTTAGTCAGATGAATGGCTGGTAAGCATATTCTTTTACCTACTTTCCACCCCAAAAACTAAGGTGCGTCTTATACTCTGAAAAATACAGTAAGTCAATGGGGAAGCCAGATGGACTTAACAACCGTGAATCCACATAACAATTTTAAAACTGCAATGATTTGTTAAACTGTGGCAAAAAAGTCATAAAATGGAGCAAAGGTCTTGCTTAGCAACAAAAATGTTGGGCTCAATTGTGGTTGTAAATTGAGGACTACCTGTAATAGTTCAAACTGGTGCTTTGCTTCCAGTAGCTGTTTTATTTTTTTGTGATTAAAATATTATTTAAAAAAATAAAGAAAGAAACATGGACTCTGGCACACACTTATTCAGCTCTATTCAGCAGCAAAAACAGATACACTACATGGTGGCCATGGAAAGGTTTCTACCACTTCAGGTTACAATCTTAATCTTCTCAAATCTGGAACTGTCCAATTGTGATGCCCTTTTGCACAAGAATCTTGAGAGTTGCAATCTTGTGCATCTAAAGGACATTAGCTCCAGAGAATCATTATTATAGGATATGACATACAGTTTTTAAAAATATTTCTATGACTTAAAAATTACAGCAAACACAAAGTAGAAAACAGATTCCTTTTCTGATTTAATATATTTTATCTACTTTAGGCAATGAATTGCAAAAGTGGCTTTATGAGTGCAAACTTGATGTAGTCCCAACTCTCAGTCACTCCACTCATAAACTAATTGTAAAAATGGCAGTTTCTGCAGTATACTCATGACCACCAGCTGTTCAAAATCATGTGGATGATCTGAACTATTTCTCCCTTGTTCCAGAGAGATCACACTGGCTTGGATCCAACATCACAGTGGCAGTTCCCTCTCATAAATGCTGCCATGCTAGCCAATGAAAGCCAGCAAGGCATCAGGTTTCCATGCTGCTTATACCAGTAGGAAATATTGCATCAATATCATGACTTGATCCATGCTAGCAACAACTGTAATTAACAAATTTTGGACACAAGGTTGAGGAAGAAGTACTGTGTCCTATGCAAACAGGGCCAACCCAAGATGTTCTGTCATCTGGGACAAAGGGCAAGATGCTGCTTATCCAAGTTCATATAGAGAATCTGGCAATGTGCCTTCTACTACACTAGGCATAGAAGATAAATAGAGTACATAATACTGTCTTCCAATAAAATGGAACAGCTGGGAGTCCAGCAGATTGCAGCTACAACCCCCCAACATCTGTGGCAATTTAGCATTCAACTGTATATTAGGTTAACTAAATCATCAACTTCCCATTGGTTCAAGCCTCAGTGTGCTGCCTTTTGCTGTTTTGGAATATATCTCCCATGTTCTCCAGTCAGCATGGTGCTCAGCTGAAATTTTTACTTCCCCGCTTTTGAAGTGTACATATGAGAAAAGGCATAGGCATACATTTCTAAAATGAATATAGTGCAATATGATTAAATATAAATAATGCAACATGCCTGAAATAGCATTGCCGTTCAACATTAATGTCTGCACGTCATGGAAAAAAGAGGGGAGGTTTTTAAAAATCTATTTTGGCATATTTTGTTTGCAGTGGTTGTTTTGTTCCTTAGGAAAATTTGACCTTTGCCATGAAGGAAAATGATCAGAGCCTTCCTTTGTTTTTCTAAAGAAACTTGACAGAAGGATAGAGCAAAAGGGGAAACCTTTGACTACATGATTCTTACAACACCCTTGTGGGCTGCCCTACTAAGCCAGAATCTCCTTGCCCAGAGTCAAATCACAGTCATATTTGAAAAGTTAGATATCATATTGGAGGCATCTTAGATTAGAAAAGAGGAGATTCTTGTATTGGCATTTTGATTTTCTCTTAAATCCTATCTCTGAAGGGATTAGATAATGTCTGGTTTTGTTCATCACAATTCCAAAGTTAATTTTAACCTTAGTTTATTAAGTAATCTACAGTATCCAATTAAACTAGTTTACAGACAATAATTATTAGATACACACACCATGCTAAGACAAAGACAGAATCAAATTAGACAAAGTTCCTTTTAGAACTGCCTATCTTCTCTCAGCAATATAAAATTCACTTTTACATATTTGAGCAAAAATCTGCCCAGCATTGAGGGAGGGAGGTCTCCAGTACATGAAAATATTTATCAGGTTGCTCTGTCACTCCATTTTCCTCTCCTGATGCTTTGCAATCAATCATATACAGTATTCTTACAAAAAATATAACTCAAATAATGAGAATGCCCATGCTTCATCTGTCCTTTTAGTCTCATAATGCCAAGCAACACTATTGCCATTTAGTGTTCTCTAAAATTAGGGTGTGTGTGTGAATGGGGGATTTGTGGAATGCTAGTGAAAACTGTCTGGAGAACCTCACGTCTTCTGGAGAACCTCACTTTACTTCTAGAACAAATATTTTAGGAACCACAGTAACATAAAGAACATATTTGCATAATTATATAGGTTGCAATAAATGTAGAGATCTCATTTTTGCTATTGTCTCAAAGAGAATGTCACTAACATAGCCTTTTGGGAAAATATGTGTTCAACAGGAATGCCAATAGATCATGGTTAACTATAAAATAGTGATGGAGGATCTAATCTTATTTACAAATGCTGTTTTATCCAGTTGCTCAGGCAAGAGAGGGGAGCAAAGTCATCATAATCACCCACTGTGTGTCCTTTTCCTTTAAATTGGGTATAATTTTGCAGTTTCTTTGCAAATGGCTATTGTTGGGTCTAGTCATGCGACTTTCACCTATTTTTATTGCAGCACATCATGCTCAAGCAGTAAGATCTTCATAACAGTACAAGTTTATTTATTTATTTTATTTATTTATTTATTTTGTCCAATGCACAATACATATTGAAGAGGATAGACATGAGTTATTATATATAAAGAAAGGATATAAAAGTCCAATACACAATGAGGGTTTTAGTGGGTATATATCAATATACACATAGTAAAATACATGATGAAGGTTATAGAGGAGATACTCATAGTAAAATATATCTAAGAAATAATAGAAAAGAAGATATAGGATTAGAATATATCAATGAAAGAATAGAAGAAGAGATATAGGAATAGAAGAAAGGTATAGGAGATATAGGAGAGCAATAGGACAGGGGACGGAAGGCACTCTAGTGCACTTGTACTCGCCCCTTACTGACCTCTTAGGAATCTGGATAGGTCAACCGTAGATAATCTAAGGGTAAAGTGTTGGGGGTTTGGGGATGACACTATGGAGTCCGGTAATGAGTTCCACGCTTCGACAACTCGGTTACTGAAGTCATATTTTTTACTGTCAAGTTTGGAGCGGTTAATATTAAGTTTAAATCTGTTGTGTGCTCTTGTGTTGTTGTGGTTGAAGCTGAAGTAGTCGCCGACAGGCAGGACGTTGCAGCATATGATCTTGTGGGCAATACTTAGATCTTGTTTAAGGCGTCTTAGTTCTAAACTTTCTAGGCCCAGGATTGAAAGTCTAGTCTCATAGGGTATTCTATTTCGAGTGGAGGAGTGAAGGGCTCTTCTGGTGAAGTATCTTTGGACATTTTCAAGGGTGTTAATGTCTGAGATGCGATATGGGTTCCAAACAGATGAGCTGTATTCGAGGATGGGTCTGGCAAAAGTTTTGTAAGCTCTGGTAAGTAGTGTGAGATTGCCAGAGCAGAAGCTACGTAGGATTAGGTTTACAACTCTTGAAGCCTTCTTGGCTATATTGTTGCAGTGGGCTTTGGCACTTAAATCTTTTGTTATTAGTATACCAAGGTCTTTAACCGAGTGGGGATTATCTGTGATAATTTGATTATTCAGTTCGTATTTGGAGTTCAGGTTCTTCTTCCCAATGTGTAGGACAGAGCATTTGCTAGTTGAGATTTGGAGTTGCCATGTGTTAGACCACTCAGAAACAGCGTCAAGGTCTTTTTGGAGAGTAGTTGTGTACCACGTATGAGTAAGGCTAATTCACATTATCAGATGTTTTCTGTAGAGAATCCTTAGGACTAATAGTTTGGATTAACTGATCCACTAATGATATGCCTGATTAATTAGCAAGACTTCATTTTTAACATAATAAAAAGTAGACAAAACTGCATGTTTCTATTTTAACTCTTTTGAGTCTCTCGATAAGAGAAACTGTTTTCCTATAACATTGTTTTCTTATATGCAAATATTTCCAATTAACTAAGATTCCTTTGGATAACAGCTCTAGAGGAAAATGTAGAGCACGTGTGTAATCCATGTGCCTGAACATGATTTGATATTCAATACAGTAAATACTTCACTGTTAAATAAAGGTATAAAAGGCTACAATTTCATACAATCATATGTCCTCATTCTAGCAGGAAGTGGCCTATTCCTAGAAGGTAAAAGTCTCTTAGCAAAGGTCATACAGCCATGTGACATTAAAAATCTGTGAATACATAGAAAGCAAGCCAAACATCAAATGCTAATTCATATTTTCCCATTCTTCAAATCCAGACTAGAATTGGGAAGAGTCAAATTGCTTGATCAATAGCAGCATGTTGAATCTCAAATTGGGCCTTTTAAAGATTTTCATTGAGACTCATTTAAAAGGAACTGTTTGCTCTTCCTGGCCTAGGATCACAGAATTCACTGGAAGTTACCTGGAGGAAAAGCCAAATATTTTCCCCACTTATTCATTTAAAAAAATGAAAGTAATCAAGGGCTCTGCACTTATACTCTTCTTGACACCATAATGTTTCAGCTATGGGAAGCTGTTCATGTTAATACCTCCTTGCATCCAGGACTATTTTACATATCACAAACACGCATGGTTTGCAAGCTCTTTCCAAGATGCCAAGTACGTATTAAACAAAAACAAATTAACCTCTCCCTCACCAGAATGTGTACAAATTATATGGATATTGGGAGCTCACTTGGAGATCAAAAGCTTCAAAGCACTGTAGCATCTTAGGAACACAATTTTGTTTTTAAACTAATTTTGACCCAGTTTGAAATCCATTGCTTTTTGCAAAGAATCCTGGAAGGTAACACTATTGGCATTTTTTTGTGTGTTTAAAAAATATTCAAGAAAACATACTGGTAGTTTCCATAGTTTTTAAGTAGAATATCAGAATATTTAACAAAAACTTAAACCTGTTTCATTTTCTTTTAAAAAAATCCCTACTAGAAGTATTCCCTATATTTTGATGTGTTAAGATTGATGAAATCACACCTTAATTCATCAAAGAGGAACGTTTATTTATTTATTTATTTATTTATTTATTCTTTGTCCAATATACAATACATATGGAAGAGAATAGACATTAAGTAATATATATAAAGATAGAAAGTAAAAAAGAAGAGAAGTAGATGGGAGGGAGAGAATATATATGATATAAGAGATAAGGAGAGAATATATAAGTATATATGATATATATAATATATAGATAGATAGATAGATAGATAGATAGATAGATAGATAGATAGATAGATAGGGAGAGAATATATATGATATATGAGATAAGGAAAGACAATTGGACAGGGGACGATAGGCACATCAGTGCACTTATATACGCCCCTCATATACGTTGTGGGACCTTAGTTTTGTACTGAATAACTTGAATAACGTGAAATATCAGCCTGATGTCCAAAACTGAAATCTAATAACAAACTGGATGCAAATTGAGTAGAAACTGGGAAGTAAATTCACTTTTATGTGATGAATTTAAACGCTGGAGGCAAGGATAACACCAGGCTGAGCCAGTACTTTGGTTTCTTTTCAGCTGGAATAAATCCTTCCCTCAGCACAAGGCTTTGGCGTGGGTGTCTAAAAGAGAACTCTTGCACAGGGTAAATAGACCTGTGCTCTTCCTCAGCATTAACTCGAGACATTTCAGGATACGTGTGTAGTCATAAAAATTTGACTCTGTGTGTGTGTAGTAAAAAAAACCCGATGGCATAAGGTAAGACAGTGTTTCCCAACCTTGGCAACTTGAAGATATTTGGACTTCAACTCCCAGAATTCCTCAGCCAGCATTCGCTGGCTGGGGAATTCTGGGAGTTGAAGTCCAAATATCTTCAAGTTGCCAAGGTTGGGAAACACTGAGGTAAGAGGACATGTGGTTAGTAGAATTCGAGACCAAGGTATAAAGAATAAATTAGAATGACTTTATAATATGTAAATAGATATATTACTCTTGAGTCGAAAGGATATATAGAAAATATGCCCCCATTTTGTATGGAGATGTATGAATGTTGTTTGGTGATGGGCACTTTGAGTCCCCGGAGCACAATGTTACAGGTTGTGTGAATGTGTTATTGTTATTATAAAAATCAATTTAAAAAAGAGAGTAAACAACAACATCGACTCCCCTCCCCCCCACCTCTTACTCTCCACCCACCTCCTCGTTTGTCTTCCAAGATAGAGGCAGCATCGCTAGAAGCAATCAGGTAGGTGCAGTTGGATTCCCGCCTATTTTTAGGCGGGAGGAAAATTCTGCAGCTGAGGGGTGCCAGAGTCACCTTAAAACAGCGGCCAGACGGAGCTGTCAGGCCGAGTGGGAAAGCGCTCGGGCTGAGGAGACAGCCGTTGCCGGCGGGAGGGAGGAAGGGGGCTCCATAAAGCACTGCTTGCTGCCTCTTTGCCCTGCTGGCTTTTGCCTACCTCCCCCCCCCCTCCTGAAGCTCGCCGGCTGCAAGACTAACTAGAGCTAAAACTCCTGAGGTCAGTCTTGGGTTTTCAAAGCCGTTCGCCTGTCTGTCTCCTGGGCTGGTCCCCAATACAAGGAAGGGGGGGGGGCGAGGAAACCAGCACCTTGTAACTTGACTGGTTAGTAACGAAAGCCTCCCCGCACAAACGCGAATTGCCAATGGAGCTGCACGTGTGTGTGGTGTTTTTTTTATGTGTGTATGCGCGCGCGCCTGTGTGCTCGGGCTGGAAACAGCCTGTTTATTTCCCCGGCGCTCACATTGCAGACAAACGGAGCGGCTCCGGATGCTGGCTTCTTGTGGGGAGTTGGTCTGCGGTGGACCTGAAAGGAGGATGTAGGATCTGAAAGATTGCCGCAGGATCTTTGGGAGGTTGGTCTTGGATTTAACTGCGATTGAGTTTTAATGGTCCCCGGGTTCTTTACAGCGCAATGTGGGGAAAAGACACCTGATGATGTTGAGATCAATGCAGGTTGGCCCGCGTGGAGTCTTCCAGGACGGAAAGTACCGCTGGAAAGATGTCCTGGAAGGGGATGGGCGAGGGGGGGGGGGAGAGAAGAGGGGGGAGAAACCTCTATCGAGTGTTCCAGTTTAGCGAGGCAGCAATCTAAGCGGGGCTGGTTTTATTTCTTTATTTTGTATTCATGGGAAAACATTGTTTAGATTCCGAGGTTTCACCTGCTCGCTCGGGGACTAAAGTTTTTTTTTACCCCGTCGCTGGTTTTGCAATGTAAGAAGTCCCGTATTCCAAGTCGGAAGAAAATCCTATCTGACTTCGTTTATGAACGTCACAAGGGGGGGGGGGCTTTTGTTAAGAGGTAGTCCGGGGATCAGGTTGCACAAAAGATTCCGTCTATCTAGGAATTGGAGGACATAATAAATCTACTTACGCTTTGCTAGTGTTGGCAATATCTGCGGCACAAAAAAATGTGGAGCAGGTGAACAAGTGGGGGGTGGGAGGTGGGTGAATTATGCAAGTCGATAGTCCTCCGAACACATCAGGTGTGCGTTTTAAATGGAAATGTGAAACAGGGCAACTTACATAACCGCACTGTTCTATCAAACTGAGCAGATCCGGACTAAATTCAGCATGTCATGTAGGTAGAAACAATGTTGCTTGATTCTGCTCCCAGGACATGACTTAAACTGTATCTTAGTTTATTTTCAGATCCTGCATGATAAATGTGCCTTTTAATCCGAAGTGTGCCTGTGATTTCTTAATTCCCATGAAGCCATACAATGGTCTGAATTGCAATGTGGATTGTTTGGTTTAGGTTTAGTGTTGTGATTTATTCAGTTTATTCATGGTTATGGAAGCCATGTTTTACAACAATATATGGTCTTAATTATGCTGGTATTTTCCTATGAATTAGTTTGTTTAATCTCAGATTATTAGAATTAGCATTAAGATAAAAGCACAGATTCCTGGACAAGTACAGATAGATCTTTCTGAAAGAAATGGTTTCATACCTATCAACTTAGCGGCTTCAATCTGTCTAGTCCAGCAGTGTCTCTTTGCTTGACAGCAAGCAAAGAGGTTTTGTAGCTTTTGCACTTTATCAAAACATCTAATAGACAGGTGAGCCATGCCATTCCTGAAGAGCTGAGAAGCAAACATAGACCAATAATTTACAGTAAATTCAGGATTTGCTCATGAATGGGTTTTCAGTATTGTTTTCTTCAACATGCTGTATTAAATTTATGCTAATCATGACACTGATCAATTCAGTATAGCTGTCTACTATACTTGCGTGTTACTTTGCGTCAAGAATTTATATAAAGTAATATGAACATTTAACACCTTCTGTCTCAAAAATGAAGCCAAATTTACCTTTTCTGTATAAAAGAGATGGCAAGTTACCATATTATACACATCTTCATCTACTCAGGATTTAGTTCCATTGAATTCAGTGGGATTTTTAGCAAAGTGAGTGTATGTAGGGTTCTAGTTCTGTCTCAAAAATGAAGCCAAATTTACCTTTTCTGTATAAAAGAGATGGCAAGTTACCATATTATACACATCTTCATCTACTCAGGATTTAGTTCCATTGAATTCAGTGGGATTTTTAGCAAAGTGAGTGTATGTAGGGTTCTAGTTCTAAGGTCTTAATAAATAACACCAACTAAAATGAGATCTTGGAAAACATCACTATTATGCAAAATACTACATAATACTATGGAATGAGTTTGTAAAGGAGATTAGGTTCTAGTGCTGTTCAAGTTTACCTGCCAGTATGCTTCATTGAAGACTGTTGGAATTCCATGTAAACAGTCATTTGTTTTTAACCTCTCTGTGATTACTTTTCAACAAATAAATTGTTTTTTTGTACTTGAAACACAATCACTATGCAATGCTGTCTATCCTAGTAATATTTCTGTTCTCAAGTTTTTAAGAGACTTTATGGAACAAAACATGGGGAAGCCTGCTTTGTACACTTTGCTTATGTGTGCCAATGATAACCATGAAAATAGTGCAATTTGTGCAAATAGTGCAAATCGTACAGTGCTCTTAAATTCAGAAGGGCTTCCCAAGTGATGAAGCAAAATAATGATTTTCATCCAGTGTCATCTTTGTAGACTAAACAACTCCAGATTAAACCACTAAGAAAAAGGATTATAATTGCAACAAAACAGGATTTTAATTACTAACATTGTAGTGCTACTTTCTAAGAATAAGTTCCATTTTGGTCAAGATATTTGAATGAAAGAAGATTATGCAACTCATATTGGTATTTTGGCTCTCTTGCTGTCAAAAACTTGATTATTTTTTTCTTTTGCAGTTTAATTTTCAGTCTCAATATTTAGCTTGGTAGCCAAACTGGATTTTTTTCCTTAATTAACAAAAGAAAACTAAAGCACAAACCCATCAACAGGAAATCTTTTAATTACATTAATTTTTAAAGGAGAGATAGGAGTTTGATTTTTAAAGAATTTTTTCTTTACATATATACATTGTCCTTCTTCATGAATAGAAGACTATATACATGTCACCCCCTTTAATGTTCACATTATTGGAGTGAGGTTCAAAAGTAGCAGATGGCTCAGGGTTACCCAATGAATCTAGCCTCTTAAATCATCGTCTACCATTCTACAAATGTTTGTGTATAGAAATATGAATAATCGTTACATAATCAAAGCACTGCCCGACAGTTTATAATCAAGGACAGCAGGTGAATGAAAGTGCAAGATCTGAATTTATCTGGAACTGTTTTTACTAGGAATATTCAAAAGAGAATATGACAAAAACATCAAGTACTTGATCTTGCATATTACAGCTGCTGCCAGGATTGCATATGTGCAATGCTGGAGGAACCCTAATACACCTATCAAGAGCTTAAAAATTAAAAAAATATTTGTTTGCATGGAAATGGGCACATTAACTACATAACTTAGAGGACAAAAAATTCAGACTATTATGTAATATGGGAAAAGTGATATGATTGGATTGATGATAGAAAGTTGAAGAGAAGGTGTGGTATGAAGAACTAAAAAATATTGTAAGACAATGTATAAACTGTATAAATATAAAATGTATACAAAATGCTGTAGATCTGCTTAAAGAATTATTGTGATACGTAAAATGTGGAAACCAATAAAGATATTTTTTTTAAGTGCAAGATCCTTATTGGGTCTTATGAACAGTAAATTTCCTTTGTAGCATGTCCAGGTTTGTTTGTTTTTACAATAACATAGAAAGGATTGTACCAGTAAATGCAAATACAGCATGGATCCCAGTGTATTGGAGTGATATTCTATAAATGCCTTGGAATAAGGACAGCTATTATTATAGTAGTCCATTGCCAGCAGCTAAAAGCTTTGAAAATTGAAGAGAATTTTCAGTTGTTGCATTAATTATATATGATAACACCCCAGTGTCTCACAATAGATACGTTTCACTTTCTTTTAGAAAAAGCAAATGGTATCAATATAAAGATCTTAACTTGCATTTCAAATTATAACAAAAGTTTCATGAAATGTCATTCAAGAAAGATTCGAGAACCAGCATCTCCCCCACCCATCCCGCCCCTCTAATTATCCAGTGTGGAAAAGGGTTTCCTAGAGAGGCTGGGCTTAATGTCATAACACACAAAATACTTCTACCACCCAACCTTCTTTCCTTTGGTCTAAGAAAACAACAAATAGTTGAAATAAAATAATCACATCATTTTTTTATTATTTTGGAAGAGTTTAAATATGTGTAAAATATATTTAGCTCAACATACGTTACTCAGGGCAGCTACACGGGGAACCTGAGAGGTAACCAGTGAAGGGCTACCAAAATTTTTACTACCACACTGTGGGTGTGGCTTACGCAGGACGCCCTGCATTTTCTTTCAACATCTTTCAGTGCAAATTGGGTGCTCTGGGGTGGAGCTCCATTTTCGCTATGTTCCCACTGTGTTCCCCCCAATCCAGGCAGTAGCCCACTCCTGGAGGTAACTATATATCTATTTTATCCATTTATATTATGTTGGAGAGTCTTTGTAAAGATTTTCCTGTAGCAAATATATGGAACCAAGAGGATGAATGTATTGTTCATGTGAATTCCCCAAAGGAGATTGCTCTTTGTCAGTTTTATGATGGGCTACAAACTACCTGGTGTTGATCTGATTGCTGCAGGTGCCAATTCAACAAGGCATATTACCTGTGGGTATGGCAATCTAGGATTCTTTGTATTACAGTATTGAAACTCCATTTCTATTGTTTTAAAATTGCCATATGAAGGAATATTTTAGGCTGGAGTGAAGCCTGCCTTGCCCTGTATTCAAGGACATTGGCATGATTAAACTCCTGACCAAGTTCTAATAACCTTGAGAAACAGAAATATGCAAGGGCAAGAGGAATCTCCATTTACAAGAAACTGAAGTAAATCTAGATCATTTAGTAATAGAGACAGAGGCTCTCCCATAGATTCAGTAGTGATTATCTGAGAAAGAGAGAAACTCCTTGTTCAGGTAATCCTTACGCAAAAAGCACCGTATATGCTAATATATGTATTGCTATCTAATTTTTAATACCAGTGAGATTTTATTGATAGGAATACATTGTAACTTAATACTAAGAGGGAAAATATTATTGCCAAACATAAGATATGTTAAACATAGGCACGGAGATTTTACTCACTATCATGTGCCTTGCCTTTATTTCTTCAGAAGTGTTTGGCCTTCCATTTTCTGGATAATGATGAATGTATATTTTAAAAAGTGTCTCTGGGATCTGAGGATAGAGTAGCTATTATTTGGGGAGGGGGGATGAATGGGAATAGCAGTTGTATATGCCATGTGATAATAGCCTCATGAATAAATACTAGAAGAAGTTGTTAAATATTTTTTCTGCAAACATTGGTGTTATTAACATCTGTGTTCATTAAAAAAAATTAAAATAAAATCACACTGGAATTGCTGTGAATATTTTGAGTAAGAATTTTTGGGCTATTTGCTTAAGAGAGAAAAGCCCAGACTCAAAACTGAACACTTCCCTTTCTTGACATAATTATCTGAATCCTGACATGGATTCAAGTCTATTAAAATTATTGATACTGGCTTAGATTCTCCTCTGTAATAGACCATTGGTTCTCAACCTGGGGGTCAGGACCCCTTTGGGGGTCAAACAACCATTTCACAGGGGTCACCTAAAACCATGGGGAAAGACAATTTTTCCATGGTGTTAGGAACTAAAGCTTCTATTCTGGCACCTTGAAATATATTTTTACAATCCAACTAATCAGGCGTTAACAGTGGGGGTGTCCCTCTGACCTTCCTGCCAATCAGTTTAAAGCTCTGTTGGGAGAATTGGCGCTAGACTTATAGTTGGGGGTCACCACAACATGAGGAACTGTATTAAGGGATCGCGGCATTAGAAAGGTTGAAAAGTCTTGGTATAGACAGAAGGGTTGAAGATGGGGTTTACACCAAGGATCAGCATGTTTAGGCATCTATCAAAGGTAGTGTTTTTTGGGGGGGGGAAGAACTCTTAGTGTTTTTTTACTTTTCGGCATTTATTTATTTATTTATTACATTTGTATGCCGCCCCTCTCTGCAGACTCGGGGCGGCTCACAACAGTTACAGAAACAATATGTAATACAAATTCAATAATTAGAAAGCTAAAAACCCATAATTTAAAAAAACATGCACACAACATACCATTCATAAACAGTATAGGCCAGGGGAAGATATTTCAGTTCCCCCATGCCTGACGGCAGAGGTGGGTTTTAAGGAGTTTGCGAAAGGCAAGGAGGATGGGGGCAGTTCTAATCTCATGGGGGAGCTGGTTCCAGAGGGTCGGGGCCGCCACAGAGAAGGCTCTTCCCCTGGGACCCGCCAAACGACATTGTTTAGTTGACGGGACATGGAGAAGGCCAACTCTGTGGGACCTAATCGGTCGCTGGGATTCGGTCGCTGGCATTGCTCAGGCCTCCTTTAACATCCAGCACTTGTGGTAGTAATTAGGAAAACTATTAGTACCACAATTGGCTTGTTCACAGGATATTTATTTGACCAGCAAGCAAGTCATAGAAATGCTAGGGAAGAGGACTAGTAATTAAGAATGAGGTGGTAACAGTGGCCGAGGTACTGGTGAGCAACTTGTATGTGGCACTGAATCCCGTTTTTGCACTTCCTAGAATCACTTCTGATCCCAGCTGCTAAAGACTGCTGCCATAGTTTCCTGGCACCAGTCTTTCGTATGCAACAAAATTTCATTTTAATATATGCCAATTAGTGTACATTCAAAGTGACAATAAAGTTATTCTAAGTTCTAAGTGTAGCCTTTTGAAATAGGAAACATTAGAAAACTATAGCGCCAGCTTTTGGGAGATGGGGGAGGGAAAGATTAAAGAAAAATACCAAATTCCTCCCAAAAGCATTTGTGTGCCTTTGGCCAGGCAAACAATATTACACGGAGTCCCAGTCATCAAAATAGTGCCCAATCCAGATTTTAGAATCAGGAACAAATAGCATTCCTTGACTTTTTGTATGACACTAGAGTCCAAAGTGATATAAATTACGGGTAAGTCAAAATTATCGATGAGCTGATCAAGAAAATTCAATTGTACCACTGCTGTTAATAGAGCAATGTTTTTCTCTGGCAGGTTATATAGATTTTAAAAAATCTATATAAGGAAAATGTTCTAGTAATGTACCCTAACATTGGCATATTGTATATCTTCTCCCAATTATATACTGTGGCTATTAATATAAGTATAAAACATGCAATTTGTCATGTTTTCATTGTTTATCAGACAATACCCTCCGTGGTAGTCCTTTTAAATGTAAATTCAACCATTCTAAATACCCTTTTACAGTATGGTAATTACAGTAGTCCTTGACTTACAAACAATCCTTTAGCAAGGTTTTAACTGTAATGTGTGTAGTTCAAAGTTACAATGGCACTGAAAAAAAGTGGCTTACAGCCAGTCCTCTCACAACTGTTGTGACATCCGCACAGTCCTGTGATCAAATCTGGGCTGTTGGCACACGGCATGTATTTACAAAAGTTGCAGCATCTCAGGTTCCCATAATCACCATTTGCAACAGTCCCCGCTGGCTTCCGACAAGCAAAGCCAATGTGGAAAGTCAGATTCACTTAATGACCACATGATTCACTTAAGAACTGCAGTGATTCTCTGAGCCATGGCAAAAAATGGTCATAAAATTGGATGTGACTCACTTAAGAAATTCTAGTCCCAAGTACAATAGTTCAAGGACTATCTGTACATCTGCAATATGCAACTATCAATAGTAATTTCTTATTTTAAAGGTGCTTGGACTTTTATTGTTATTTCTATGCATTTCTGCCTTGGAAAATACTATGAGCCGGGGTGGCACAGCAGGTAGAGTGCTGTACTGCAGGCCACTGAAGCTGACTTGTAGATCTGAAGGTCAGCAGTTCAAATCTCACCACCATCCTTCAGAGGTGGGTAAAATGAGGACCCAGATTGTGGGGGCAATAGGCTGGCTCTGTTAAAAAGTGCTATTGCTAACATGTTGTAAGCCGCCCTGAGTCTAAGGAGAAGGGCGGCATAAAAATCAAATAAATAAATAAATAAATAAATAAATAAATAAATAAATAAATTTGTGTGAAGATTAAGGGAGCACACATTCGGTGAGGGGCGGCATACAAATCTAATAAATTATTATTATTATTATTATTATTATTATTATTATTATTATTATTATTCGGGTTCCTTAATGGTGGAAAAAATAAAACAAAATGGAGACTGCACACACACACGACTTTTAGATGTGACTCGGTGAAACCCAGCTCCTCTCTTTGTCTAGTCAGAGCCAAATTGACCCTCCTGCAATCCCATCAAACCAAAGAAAAGAAGTATCCTCACCAAATAGGACAGCCCAAAGACAGCCCTATTTACAACATAGAAAAATCACAACCTTCCATAGATTTGTGAATGACTTCAACATTGTATCTCCTTAACAGCAAACAGTGTCCTCCTGAAAGGCCCTTTTGCTTAGCAATAGAACTCATTCTGGGTACACTGACAAGGATCTACCCAATTCCCCAAACAGAGCAGCCAATCAGATCCCCAGGTTTTCCTGCCTCCTAGTCCTAGTCCACTCTATAGAAATTGTGCTCTTATTATGGCAAAATTCCAGACCAGGTCAAACATTCTTTTAAAGTAATTCTATCTGCACATATGCAACCATCAGAAGCAGTTTTATGTTTTAAGGGTACTTTGGTTTTGATTGATTGTGTGTGTGTGTGTGTGTGTGTGTGTGTGTGTGCGCGCGCACACATTTCTGTCCAGGAAAAAGCAAGAATATCTGTTTGATGCCAACTTTGATGTAAAGTTTACTGGGGGGCAGAATTCATTTAGTCACTCAGAACAAGATCCATGAATAAATTCTTTCACATCTTTAGTTGAAATCAGGCATAAGCAATCCATTGTTTCATTTGGAAAAGCTGACTTAGCAGAGGAGATTCATACCTAGTGAAAGCCAAGAGTAGAAAGCCAAGGTGATGCGGACATAATTGGTCCAGCTGAACGTGAAGGAAAAGTTCAATTCAGGTGGAACATATCTGAACAGATGGAGAAAATTCATACCAAATGAATACGGAAATATGCATTTAGCTTTGGCCCTGAACATGCACCCTTTCTCCAACCCATCGAGCTTTCTGTCTGTAAAGATCTGAGCAGCCAAAGTTCTATTTTGTTGTAGAACATCAGTAAAAGAAAATATTGGTCTTTATGAATAAAGCTCATTATGAACTGTGCAATCTAAACAAGCAGCCCTTTGGTTTCTACATTGCTTCTTTGAACAATGTTTAACAGTGTTCAACCTACAGTGTTCAACTGTTTAGCTATGCAGGTTTAAGCATGGTCACTGAACATTTAACACAATCTGAATCCTGGCAAGGATGGGGTGACTAAAGAAACTTGGTTTCCATGGAAACTAAAAAGTTAGCACATCTCTACTATGTCTCTGATTCACAAGCAGATTAGAGGGTGACTTCAAGAGAGAAATCATAAGAAACTAGGACAGGAGATACTGCAGAGGGATCACACAAAATGCTGAGTTTGAAACTCAATTGCCAAAGGACCAGGAGGAGGAAATAAATTGCTTTACTTTGCAGACTTGTTTTAAGTAGAAAAAGAATTTGGACAGATACTTTGGTTTTTATGTTAAAGCCTATTTATTATATATAGCCAATGATAAAATATTCTGAAAATTATTGTTTTTTAGGAATATTTTATAACTGTTTAGCTTCTCACTTTTAAAATGTTTACTAGACATAAATTATAACTTTTTCACCTTTGTTAACTAATTGGATTCCCACTGTGTCTAGAATGCTGAGGTGGACAAGGGAGTTTGCAAAGCCAACAGAATTACAAAGAAAAAAGGGGAATATTTTAATGGAGGCCACCAAGAAAAATTGTACAGATAGTTCTGAAGCAGTTACATACATGTTCTCCTCTCATTGGATTACTGTACCCCTAATACAACTCAGGATAAGAAAAATAAAAGAAAGAATAGCAAGAATAGTACTTGCCTGTAATGCAGTCAGTGATTGATTTTGTTTATTAAATGTACAGTATATACTATAAAATAACCCCGGGTGGCTTACAGTTAGATAATATAGTATATATATTCATGCTTCTGAAGTCTGCTGTATTTTCTTACCCAAAACAATTTGGTTTCAGAAAAAAAATATCTTGTAACCTTCAATTCCTTCACTGCAAAAACATATGGACTACACATCTCGGTCAGGGCAAATCAATAGATGCAATTTACATTGACTTCTGTAAAGCCTTCGACTCAGTGGTTCATGACAAACTACTTCTAAAACTCAAATCCTACGGCATCTTAGGATCCCTCCATAGCTGGATAACTGCATTCCTATCAAACAGACAACAAATTGTCAAAATAAGGAGAGCCATATCTAATCCTGTTCCGGTTAACAGCGGCGTACCCCAAGGCAGTATTCTTGGACCAACACTCTTCATACTCTATATAAATGACCTTTACGGTCACATTGCAAGCAACTGTGTTCTCTTTGCCGATGATGTAAAATTTTTCAATGCTACGGATAGCACAGCTACTCTCCAAAAAGACCTTGACTTTGTGTCTGAATGATCAAAAATCTGCCACTCCAAATCTCAACCAAAAAATGCTCTGTCCTGCACATTGGCAAAAAGAATCAGAACACCAAATACAATGTGAACAAACAAGACTTTACAGACAACCCTCACTCCATAAAAGACCTTGGAATACTCATATAAAATGACCTAAGTGCCAAATCCCACTGCAACAACATCGCCAGAAAGGCTTCAAGAGTTGTTAACCTAATCCTACATAGCTTCTGCTCCAGTAATCCCACACCACTAACCAGACCATACAAAACCTTTACCAGACCAATCCTTGAACACAGCTCATCTGTCTGGAACCTACACCACATTTTGGACATAAACACTCTAGAAAATGTCCAGGGATGCTTTACTAGAAGGGCCTTCCATTCCTCCACTCGCAACAGTATAGTCTACGCAACTAGATTTACAAAAACCTTAGAACTATGTCGCCTTAAAAACGACCTAAGCATAACCCATAAAATCATCTGCCACAACATCCTTCCTGTCAACGACTACTTCAGTTTCAACCATGACAATGAGCTCACAACAGATACAAACTTAAAGTAAACCACTCTAAAGTCGACTCCAGGAAATACGACTTTAGTAATCGAGTAGTTGATGCTTGGAACTCACTACCTGACTCTGTAGTATCACCACCTAAGAACTCCCTAGCAAGTTTCAGGTTGCCAAAGTTGGACACCAGTGCTGTAGATTAAAATGTGTTTAGTTAATTTGTGGCTCAATGTATTGTGAAAACATCGCTACAGAATTAAATAATCCTGCACAAAAGGATTAGAATACTGAAACAGAATGGATCTTGCAAGCTTCCATATAAAAAAATCATTGCTTTTTATCCTGAGCTATCTTCATTTCTGCAGCATCGTATCAAATATTGTAAGAAAAACATAATATTATTTGTCTTGTAAATCTTTGATGACTTACAACAGACATATCCTGAGAACTACTAGATTCAGACTTATCTTCTGTTCGCTGACCTGATCATAAACAAAGTTTTATGAAGTCCTTACTAATCTCATGTTCTGCAGCCAGGGGCACCACAAAGTGTTATTTGAAATGAACTGAAACAGTCAAAAATAATATTTCATTGCTAACATCTCACCCACTTTTATTGATTATGAAAAAATGTTGTCAACTTGCAAAATCATGACTGGGTTAAGAAACTAAAACCAGAATTAAAACATTTCCAAAACAGCCTAATCTCAGCGACTTTCCTTCTATTTGCTCATCTTATGAAAATCTGCCTTCTGTGTTACATTGTAAGTGTCTATAATGAATTTTGGCAACAAACATGGAGCTTATCAAAGAAAAATACTTTCCAGTATTCTGAATTTCTGCTCCTGATCTCTATGAAAAAAAATCACCTTGTAGCTTGGCCAATAAATTGTCTGGAACACACAAGCAAATTATAGGCCACAATAGAATATGATGGCAAACCCTTACATCTATCAATCACAGTTAAAATAAAATGGAAAAGAGTGAATTTTTGCCATGGCTGAGTTTAATGGGAAGTGAAGAAATATCATAGGTAATACTACATAAAGTCTTTCAAATTAATTGTTATTTTATTAATATGTTATTAATATTTTTGCTGTAGCATTATGTAAACTAATGTTAACATATAAGCAAGCTGTATTTCTACCACTCATTGAACCAGAAAAGTAGTTCACAATCTAGAATAGCTAAATCAAAAATAAACAAATAACTTGGAGTTATAAATATGTTGTGTAAACTGGGTCATCATGTTAAACCATATTTTGGATTGTTTATTCACTTTAGTATGTTATGGATTCAGGCAGTCATTGTGGTTAATTAACATTTATGAATTAGCATGTAAGCCTGGATTAACAAATCACACCATTGTTTTATCCAGAATTTGTTCAACAAAACTACAATGACTAGGTTTATATAGTACCTGGTTGGGATCATATGACACATTGAGTCCAAAAGTCCACTTAACTAACATATATATATATATATCACCATCTGACACTCATAATCTTTTGGGTTACCTACTGTTCTGTCTGGGTGCCCCCAGACTTCAACACCAACTGGAAAAAGCAGCCAGACACGCTGGTAAAAGCAAAAGCACTTTATAGTTTGAAAAATAAACACAGAGAAAAACCTGTTCTTCCCAACAGGCAGGCTATGAGACTTCACAGCAGAGTCCTGACGGCCAGACAATACAGCAGACTTCTTGCTGGCACACCCACCACTGTAGAGAATAAGACCCACACCTTTCCCCCCCCCCAAGGTTTCAGTATTCAAAGTCACAAACCAGAATTCCAAGACGCCAAAGATCACAGCCAGGTCCCAGGACTCCCAAAGATAATACTCCACAAGCCAGGAAGGGTGGGTCTGCCTTTTCAGCCTTTCCAGAGAGCACCACACCCAAACCCAGCTGTTGCCTCTTTAGTGCTGAAAGTACCTGGCTAATTGTCCCCTTCGTTGTGTTGTTCTTCTCTGCCGGAGATCTATGATTGCTTGTGCATTTTCATCTAAGGAATCCAGGCTGCTTGCTGGGGAGAGCTCCCCCTCGGGGGACTCTGGCTGTCCTCCCTCTCCCTCAGCCTGAGATTCCTCCTCCCCGTCTGCCTGAACCTCCTGTTCCTCATCCTCCCCCTCGGAGCAGGAAGCCGGCAGAGGATCAGCCGTTCCCTGAGGGGCCTCAGACGGAATCACAACACCTACCATGCAATTTCTGCCAACAGATCCTATTATCTGGGGCAATAGTAACTGAAATTAGTAATTATGATTAGCTTTAGGTTATATATTCCAGTTTCAATAAACCTAAATAGTTGTCCTTCAACCATGCTAAGCCTTATATAAGCAGTGGTGGGCTACGAGCCAGAACACTAAATTGTGCTCGCTGCCACGTCTCGTAAGTTTTTGCAGGGCCAGCACGAATTTGCTTCCACACTATGGAGGTAGCAAAATCGCACATGGAGCCGCAGATGCGCCCATGGTTTGGTGAGATTTTTTTGCTTCCACGCATGCCGAAACACGGGTGCACCTGGGCTCCATGCACGATTTTGCTACCTCCACAGGTGCAGAAGCAAAATCGCACTGGCCCCGCAAGAACTTACGAGCTATGGCGGCGAGCACAATTTAGCGTTCCAGCTCGTAGCCCACCGCTGTATATAAGTCTCTGATTCATGATGACGAGCCACATTCAACAGGGGTAAGATGTGCATCCTCATAACTTGAATGAAGGGATAGATGGGGAACTCATCAAATTTGCAGAAAACACCAAACTGGCAAGAATAGCCAACTGTACAGAAGATAGGCTCAAGATACAGAAGGGTCCTGACAGACTTGAACATTGGGTGCTATCAAACAAAATGAAATTCAATGGTGAAAAAAGTAAAGTTCTACATTTAGGCAACAAAAACAAAATGCACAGGCACAGTAAATGAGGTACCTTGATCAACAGTAGTATCTGTGAGAGGAATCTTGTAGTCTTAGTGGACAACCATTTAAATATGAGCCAGCAGTATGCAACAGCTGCCAAAAAAGCCAACACAATTTTAGGCTGCATTAACAGAGGGATAGAATCAAAATCACGTGAAGTGTTAATACCACTATATAACGTCTTGGTAAAGCCACACTTGGAATACTGCATTGAGTTTTGGTTACCACAATGTAAAAAGTACGTTGAGACTCTAGAAAGACTGCAGAGCATCAAAGATGATTAGGGAACTGGAGGCTAAAACATATGAAGAACAGTTGCAAGAACTGGGTATGTCTAGTTTAATGAAAAGAAGGACCAGGGGAGATAAGATAGCAGTGTTCCAATATCTCAGGAGTTGCCACAAAGAAGAGGGAGTCGGGCTATTCTCCAAAGCACCTGAGGGTAAGACAAGAAGCAATGGGTGGAAACTAATCAAGGAGAGAAGCAACTTAGAACTAAGGAGTCAATTCCTGGCAATTAGAACAATTGATCAGTGGAACGGCTTGCCTCCAGAAGTTGTGAATGCTCCAACACTGGAAGTTTTAAAGAAGATGTTGGATAACCATTTGTCTGAAGTAGTGTAGGGCCTCCTGCCCAAGCAGGGGATTGGACTAAAAGACCTCCAAAGTCACTTCCAACTCTGTTGTTGTTGTTATAATAATACTTGGTGATTTTTAAATTATAGTTAGTGAATTGTGTGAACACAGCCAATATGAAGTGTAGACATATTACTAAACAAATGTAACCGACAAATCAATATATTCAATATATCAAGAATATATTGCATTTCTACCATCTATGGGGCTTACGTATGGGGAACTGATACATACTAAAGCAATAGAGCTTTTTAAAGATGTTCCTTTAAAATAAGATCTTAGGGATACAAATTTCAGTTACAGTACTTCAGAGTACATTACAAATGCTTTAAAGCACTGTGTGAAATATAAAACTGTGCTTTCTTGATTATTCACTCTGCTGCTAAGTAAGCTAATAAAGGACCTGCTGACAGAAAAGTTTCATCAGCTGATACCTTAGCCAGGAGATACCTTAATCCAGAAACCAACTTGTTTTAAGGCTATAATATGTAAAGTAGAATTGGTCTGTTTTTCATACTCATATCCTCCAAAACAAATCACCTATATTGTACAGTGTTCCCTCGATTTTCACGTGTTTGAACTTTGCGGATAGCCTATACCACGGTTTTTCAAAAAATATTAATTAAAAAATACTTCGCGGTTTCCCCCCTATACCACGGTTTTTCCCACCCAATGACATCATATGTCATTGCCAAACTAATAATTTTTGCAAATAAATAACAAAAAAAATGATTATTGTTAATAAATAATTATGTTTATAAATATCAGGATCACTAAGTGTCTTATTCAATGGTGAGTACCAGTAATAATGGTGAGTAAAAGGTTGTTAAGGGAATGGGGAATGGTAATTTAGGGGTTGAAAGTGTTAAGGGAAGGCTTGGGATACTGTCCATAGCCAAAAATTGTGTATTTACTTCCGCATCTCTACTTCGCGGAAATTCGACTTTTGCAGGCGGTTTCGGAACGCATCCCCCGCGGAAATCGAGGGAACACTGTATATGTTTTCCTTGCTGGACTCTGATAGGGCATTAATTTGGTGGAATAAATCATAAGTAAATGGTGTCTATTCCAGATCTTGAAAAGATACTTTTTCCAAAAGGCAAATGGACTTTCGTGTTTGTTTTTAAATGTTTAATTTCTCATCCGAGGAACTTCTTCAGTTCTAATTGAATGGAATGGAAGGATTCTTTGCAGTCATATGGTCATTAACACTCGAGTTGTGGAAGCACTTGGGATTGATCTATATCAGGGGTGTTAAACTGGTGGCCCATGGGCCAGATGCATCACGCACAGGCCATGCCCACCCCAGCCCTGTAAAGGGGAGGAAATGTTGTGAAACATCATGTGATGGCAATGTGATGCCATCACATGACACCAGTGACCTATATCCTCAGAGTCACCTGAATCAAAGTGCTGGGTATGTTACCTTCTTGGGGCTGCTGACAGGATTGCATTGTAAATATTGTGGTGTCATATCTCTTCCCCTCAATTGAGAGAGGGCTGTCCAATTTTAACATAGGTGTCCTTTTTGACTCCTCTTTCAAACTAGTGGTCCTCTCTGTCCAGGATGTGAATTTGGTCTTTTCACAAGAGTGACCTTTGTCTTTCAGATGCAGCTTGGTTGCTGAATCCTCTCCTGATGAGTTTTTTCTCCCGTGTTGTATGTATCATGCATTTGTTGCTATATTGTTTCCCAGATATACAGTTTCGCACATGTCTCGCTGCAATGAATATACCACATTGCTGAAAGTGTGCCTGAGTGTTTTGTCTTTGGGTTTAAAGTACGCTCCTATATTGTATTGGCTGAAAATCCTTCTGAGCTTTTCAGATATTCCTGCAATATATGGAATGACAACGTGGCTCTGTTTATTGTCTCTGTTCTCTCTCTGTTATGAAGGAGCTCCTGCTGAATCTGTTTGTGGATTTGATGAAGACTCTGTTAGGATAGCTACATGTTCTGTGGGCTTCCTAGATGTGCTTTACTTCTCTTTTCCCTCTTTGCTGATAGCAAACCTTTAGGTTGGTAGTGTAGGGTTCTGGTTATTCCCAGTTGTGCTCCAGTGGACAATGAAAATCAAAATGTAAATACTGACCTATGTGTGTAGGGTGTTTTTTATATACCGGTACTTCAGTATTGAGGCTTCAATCTTCTTTAATGTGCACTGCACAGTCTAGGAAGGCTGGACTATTTCCCTTAACATCTTCCTGGGTGATGTTGCTGTCCATAGAGTTGGTGTGTTTGGTGAAAGCTTCCACTTCATTTATTTATTTTTTATTTGTTTATTTATTTTGTCCAATATGCAACAATACACAATGAAGGTTATAGAGGTTATACTCAAGTAAAATATATTAGAGAAAGGATACAAGTGAAAATTTAGGAATAGAATATATCAAATAGAGAATAGAAGGATAATATGAGAATAGTATAAGAAGATTAGAATAGAAGAATAGTAGATATGATATGTGAGATGTAGAAGAGGCAATAGGACAGGGGACGCGAGGCACACTAGTGCACTTATGCACGCCCCTTACTGACCTCTTAAGAATCTGGAGATGTCAACTGTGGATAGTCTGAGGGTAAAATGTTGTGGGTTAGGGGAAGATACTACAGAGTCCGGTAATGAGTTCCATGCTTCGACAACTCGATTACTAAAGTCGTATTTTTTACAGTCCAATTTGGAGTGGTTAATATTAAGCTTGTATCTGTTGTGTGCTCTTCCTGTGTTTTAATTTTGACCCAGGTACCACCCACATATTTATGTCAGTGAGTGGGTGGAATACCTATGAAGGAGTTTAGGGCTTTAAGTATATCATGTGAAGTCAAGTTTCAAAAGGGGGTTTCTCTTGAAAAGTATCCACAAGCTTCAGCTGGTCCAGAATACAGCAGTGTAGGTAGTTTTGGGTTTGGGTAGGCTTATGGCACATCTCTGCTCTGGCTCCCAGTGTGCTTCCAGATACAATTCAGTGCACTTGTCGTCACATATAAAGTCCTTCATTGTTATTTGCAGGGTTTCCTTTCTCCATTGGTTACTACCAGCCCTGTAAGTTCCAACAGAAGGGACATGCTGTCAAAGAATTATTATTATTATTATTATTATTATTATTATTATTATTATTATTATTAATTAAATTTGTATGCCGCCCCTCTCCGTAGACTCGGGGTGGCTCACAACAATAGTAGCAAAACAATATGTAATACAAATCTAATAATTTAAACTAAAAACCCATAATTTAAAAACATGTACACAACACACCATACATAAACAATATAGGCCTGGGGAAGTTATTTCAGTTTCCCCATGCCTGACGGCAGAGGTGGGTTTTAAGGAGTTTACGAAAGGCAAGGAGGGTGGGGGCAATTCTAATCTCAGGGGGGAGCTGGTTCCAGAGGGTCGGGGCCGCCACAGAGAAGGCTCTTCCCCTGGGACCTGCCAGACGACATTGTTTAGTCGACGGGACCCGGAGAAGGCCAACTCTGTGGGACCTAATCGGTCGCTGGGATTCGTGCGGCGGAATGTCTTGGCAGGACATAGGCAGTGCCTTTTTGTTACAGCCCCTCTGGAACATCATGGCTTCCAGGATCCATCTCCAGTTATTCTGTTGGCTTCCAGAAAGTCTTAAAAACATAACTGTTTCTAGAATATGCAAGCTTGTGACACAGATATTTTTGTAGTAGAAACATAGAAACATAGAAGATTGACAGCAGAAAAAGACCTCATGGTCCATCTAGTCTGCCCTTATACTATTTCTTGTATTTTATCTTAGGATAGATATGTTTATCCCAGGCATGTTTAAATTCATTTACTGTGGATTTACCACAGGAAAGTTTGTTCCAAGCATCTACTACTCTTTCAGTAAAATAATATTTTCTCACGTTACTTCTAATCTTTCCCCCAACTAACCTCAGATTGTGCCCCCTTGTTCTTGTGTTCTTGTGTTCCTATTAAAAACACTTCTCTCCTGAACCTTATTTAACCCTAGTAGTGTTGTTGTTGACTTCAGCTGCCATTCTATGAATATCTATTATCGTTGTGCAGTTTTTTGCTGTTGTTATTGTTGGTGGCAATTTTGTTAGTTATCCAGAATCACTGAAATAGGCTGCGATGAATAAATAATGGAAAAACTTTGGAGGAAAAATTAGAATACATAGCTTTCCTAAAAAGCTTACTACTATCATGTTTCCCTAAAAATAAGACCCTGTTTTATTTTTTTTAATACCCTGAAATAAATCCTTGGCCTTATTGCCATCCACTCAAAAGCCCAATAGGGCTTATTATCAGGGGTATCTTATTTTGGGGGAAATGGTAGTACAAAGAAAAGGAAGCATTTTTTCCACCTTTATATTTAGTTTTTTCAAGTATGGTGAAAGCATAATAGTTATAAAAGCATAAAAATGGAAATTGATATCAATACCTTAACTTTAAAAGCATCTTAGCCAGGAACTAGAGCACTATCAGAATATTAATTAAAACTGAATTTTATCTGTTGATCTGCTTTTGTTTTAATTCATCAGAATAGTGCATATACCACCTTCTCTTAAAATCTCAGAGCAAAGAGTGCCAATCAGTTTCCGGTCACAATTCAAAGTGTTGGTTATGACCTATAAAGCCTTTCATGGCACTGGACCAGATTATCTCAGGGACCGCCTTCTTCTGCACGAATCCCAGCGACCAGTTAGGTCCCACAGAGTGGGCCTTCTCCGGGTCCCGTCAACTAAACAATGCCGCTTGGCGGGACCCAGGGGAAGAACCTTCTCTGTGGCGGCCCCAGCCCTTTGGAACCAACTCCCCCCAGAGATTAGAATTGCCCCCACCCTCCTTGCCTTTCGTAAACTTCTTAAAACTCATCTCTGCCTTCAGTCATGGGGGAACTGAGATATTCTTTCCCCCTAGGCCTTTACAATTTACGCATGGTATGTCTGTATGTATGTTTGGTTTTTATAATAAGGGTTTTTTAGTTATTTTAGTATTGGATTGGATTGTTACATGTTGTTTTTATCATTGTTGTTAGCCGCCCCGAGTCTACGGAGAGGGGCGGCATACAAATCCAATAAATAAATAAATAAAATAAATAAAGAGGTAGGAGTGTTACAGTCTGTCCTGCCCCCCCTTCCCCACCAAAGGCTTTTTCACCTCACCCGCTTTGGGTGAGTCATAGTTCCTAGTCAGTATTTAAATTAGGACTTAAATATTCATCTTATAATGAAGAGAAATGACCTATTTGAAGTGCTTGTTAAAATCTAGATCCCTCCACCAATCATTTCAAATTCCTTTCACAGAGCTCGCTAGTAAAAGCTTTCTCATTCTTGTTTTTAACTGAGCTCTTCTGAGAGAAGCTGGGTTTCCCCAACTGCTCATCATCTGCTGGGCCTGTCTTCTATCACCTCTACCTTACTTGCTATATACAGACTCATTAAACTTTCTGAGTAAGATTTCTTGTGTTCAGTTCATCATCTAAAATGCCGTGGGTACTTAATTATATCTTGAAGAGTAGTTGCAGTGTCATTAATGTCCTTACTGAGAGTTGCAGTTAGAAGGAAACTCTGGCCTAGGCAGCAAAATGCCATGTTAATGATACTGTTTTATACAGTACTTGTGGAGTGTCTAAAGCATCACCTCAGATTCATTATATTTAATAATACCTTTCAAGAGGGATTGTAAGAAAGGTCAGTTTTATTACCCTTTTCTAACACAGATGAGGAGTTGAGTCCACCTGAGGTTGATCTGATTAAGATTCAATCAGGTATTAAGTGCAGGCTGAAGCAAAATCTGAACCCCAGCTCTTATTTCTTCTTTTTTAAAAAAATTATTCATGTCCCATCTTTAGTATTTTTACATATACAGTGATACCTCGTCTTACAAACGCCTCATCATACAAACTTTTCGAGATACAAACCTGGGGTTTAAGATTTTTTTGCCTCTTCTTACAAACTATTTTCACCTTACAAACCCACTGCTGCTGCTGGGATGCCCCACCTCCGGACTTACGTTGCCAGGTAAGCACCCGTTTTTGCACTGCTGGGTTTCCCCTGAGGATCCCCTCCATGGGAAACCCCACCTCCGGACTTCTGTGTTTTTGCGATGCTGCAGGGGAATCCCAGCAGGGGAATCCCAGCATCGCAAAAACAGGCGCTTCGCTGGCAACGGAAGTCCAGCGGTGGGGTTTCCCAGCGAGGGGAACCTCACTGAAATCACAGCATCACAAAAACACAGAGGTCCGGAGGTGGGGTTTCCTATGGAGGGGAGCCTCAGGGAAATCCCAGCAGAGCAAAAACGGGCGCTTCGGCTGGCAAAAGGGGTGAATTTTGGGCTTGCACGCATTAATCGCTTTTCCATTGATTCCTATGGGAAACATTGTTTCGTCTTACAAACTTTTCACCTTAAGAACCTCATCCCCGAACCAATTAAGTTTGTAAGACAAGGTATCACTGTACACTCAAGACAATAAACATATCCACATTCCTCCTCCTATTGTCCCTACAACAACTCCACGAGGTAAAATGGGCTGAGAGAAGTACTGGCCTAAAGTCACCCAGCTGGTTTTCATGGTTAAGACAGAACTTGAACTCAAGGTCTCCTGCTTTCTAATTTGGTACCTTAGCCACTAGTGCAAACTGGTTCTTATCCAAATTCTTTGGCTGCAATTGTCAGTACAGTATAACTGATTCATTCTTTCATAATTTCAAGTTTTGTCTTAAACTAGATGGTTTTTTATTTTATTTAATCAATATATTGGCTAAGGTATGAATCCATTTGATGGCATTTTTGTTAACAGCCACCTTCAAGAAAACAAATCTCAAATAATTATTATTCTGTGGATCCTCCTCTAGGATGTGCGAAAAATCCTAGAGACAATGCACTATTCTGCAGCTAAAATGTCTACAGATGACTAGTTGTAGTTGATCATACCAGTACTTTGTAACAATAGCAAATATCCAAGTCAATGAGACAAACAATTCATTGTTATATCAAACAATCTGTACAGGTCCAGAGTTCAACTTTGCAGGACCATGGACAGAGCACAAAGTGCTAAAAATGTGTTTCAGTGGTCTTGAGGATGCCTTCCAACAACCTTCTGCAATTTAGTGACCTTAAATATATTAGGGAACAATTCATATTCATCTCACTGAGACAGTGTCAAGCTAGTGCATTAAGTATCTAGGTCAGTGATGGTGAACCTTTTTTCTTTCAGGTGCCGAATAGTGTTGGGCGAACTGAACCCACACAACTCGGGTCCGTACCGAATTTTGTGGTGTTCAGCATACTGGACCCGAAAGCCACCTCCCAGCTGTCATCTGCTGAGAAGAGGAGGAGGAGCCGGGCGCTGGTAGTGGTGGAGGAAGGCGAACACCGGGGAGCTGTCGGGAGGATGGGAGGGAGGCACAAAAGGAGCTGGGGAATCCCTGCCATGAAGAGATTCCGGGGGCGGAGCTTTGACATTATGTATACTGGCAGGTTGCTAAGAACGCCAAGGTGATCACTTCCTGGATTCCATGGAATCCAGGAAGTGATCACCTTGGCGTCCTTAGCAACCTGCCGGTATACGTGACATCAAAGTTCCGCCCCTGGAATCTCTTCGTGGGAGGGATTCCCCAGCTCCTTCAAAGGGAGGTCTTTTCACGTAAAAATAAACATTTTAATTTTTACGTGAAAGGACCGCCCTTTGCTTGCAGCGCTGCTGCAGCATCCTTTTTTGTAAAAATAAAAATAAATAAAAATTAAAAATCCATATAAATAAAAAAATGATGGGATTCCGGGGGCAGAGACTTGATGTCACATGGCGTTCGGAGTTCGAGTTCGGGTTCGATTCAGGTTTGGCCGAACTTTACGCGAAGTTCATCCGAACTTGCTGAACCCGAACACCATTGGGTTCGCCCATCAGTAATGCCAAAAGACCATAGGTGTGTGTTATCACACATGTGCAAGTGCCCACACTCATAATTCAATGCCTGGGGAGGGCAAAAACAGTTTCCTCTGGAGGCCGGATATGGCCTGTTTCCCAGCTTCTGGTGGGCCCAGTCGGCTCATGTTTCACCCTCCCCAGACTCCAAAGGCTTCTCTGGAAGCTAGAAACGCCTTCCCAGAGCCTCTGTGCAAGCCCAAAACCAGCTGGTCTGCACACACATGCACGTTAGAGATAATATAAGATTATTATGCTATAATGAAGGTATATGTGAAATGTTGTACAGTTGTAATAGTGAAGAAAAATAAAAATATTTTGGGGGGAAAAAAGTATCCAAGTCCTTGCCACTCTTTCCCAATGTCCAGTCTGGATGAAGTACTGAAAATCCTTATATGTGCAAACTTCAGGCCTGAAACTTAACACCTTTGTATTGTTTTCTTTGTTTTCTAGGAAGGGTGTCCTCTAAACTGATGAGCAGACACTGAGAACAAGTCTGACTTTTTCCTCAAATAGGATATGTTCAAAGAAAAAGTTACCGTATGTAGGATCTGGTCAGGAGTGTTGAAGCCCTAGCCATCCGTCACAGCTTTGAAAGAAGGAACTAATTGTTAGTCTAATGCAGGGGTCCCCAAACTTTTTACACAGGGGGCCAGTTTACTGTCCCTCAGACTGTTGGAGGGCCGGACTATAAAAAAACCCCTATGAACAAATCCCTATGCACACTGCACATATCTTATTTAAAGTAAAAAACAAAATGGGAACAAATACAATATTTAAAATAAGAAGTAATTAAGTAATAAAGTAATTTATACATTTTTATTAACAAGTAAATTTAAACTTAAAGCAAGAAACTCCCTCCATTTCTCCTTCCTTCCTTCCCTCCCTCCTCTCTACTTCTCTCTTCTCTTCCTTCTCTCTCATTTGTTTCATTTTCCTCTCCCTCTTTTTCTCTCCATAATTTTCTCATTTTTCTCTCTCTTTTTCTCTCTCTCACTCTTTCCATCTATCCCCCTTTCTCTCTCCCTCTTTCTCTCTCTGTCCCTCTTTCTCTCTCTTCTCTTTCTTTCTCTGTCTCTTTCACTCACTCTTTCTCTCTCCCTCTTTGTATCTCTCCCTCTTCCTTTCTCTCTCCCTCTTTTGCCCTCTTTCTCTTGCTTTCTTTCTCTCTCCCTATTTCTATCTCTCCCTCTCTCCCTCTCTCTCTCCCTCCCTCCCTCTCCCTCTCTCACTCTATTTCTATCCCTCTTTCTCCCTCTCTATCTCTCCCTCTTTCTCTCTTTCTCACTTTCTCTCTATCTTGCTTTCTCTCTCTCTCCCCTCCTTTTTCTCTCTCTCTCTCATACACCACGCTGGCAACAGAGAGAGAAAGAGAGAGCGGAGCGCAGCTTGCCAGTCCACGGCCCCCTGGATGAGCAGCTCTGCATGGCCCCAGCACTGGACTTCGCCGTCGCCCCCCGCCGCCTCTCCAGCTAACCCCCTGAATTCACCCGAACGGAGGCGGCGGCGGTTTCAAAGGACCAACATACGTCCATCCCTTCGCCCTCCATGGTGCCCAGCGCCCAGCCCCACGCCGCCTCCGCGTAGCGTGCTCGAACTCTTCCTGCAGGAACGGGTGGTGGGGTGGAAGTGGTTGGACTTATCTACACACGCGCTTGCTGATTGGGAAGAGGGGAAAAAAAATCTGCACCTCCAAAGAGGGGAGGTGGGGGAAGAAAGAAAAAAAGAGTTCCAACTTGGCGGAAGGCAGAGGGGAGAACTGAGCGTGCTGCAGCAAGTTTGCTTGGCTTTCTGGGACTGTGGAGTGGTGGAGGGGGAGAAAAAAAAGCCCCAGAAAGCCAAGCAAACTTGCTGCAGCACGCTCAGTTCTCCCCTCCTGCCTTCCGCCAAGTTGGAGCTCTTTTTTCTTTCTTCCCCCCCCTCTTCTCTTTGGAACAGGGGCGGAGGCAACGGCGGAGTCCGGCGCTGGGGCCATGCGGAGCCGCTCATCCAGGGGGGCGTGGACCGGCAAGCCGCCCTCCGCTCTCTCTCTTTCTCTCTTTGTTGCCGGCGTGGTATATGAGAGAGAAAGAGAGATAACGGAGGGTGACTTGCCAGTCCACGCCCCCCTGGATGAGCGGCCCTGCATGTCCCCAGTGCCGGGCTCCGCTGTTGCCTCCGCCCCCGTTCAGCTCTGCAGCTGAGAGGCAGTAGCCACGTTCACTCCTCCACCTCCCGGTAATGCGCCCGAGGAACGGGTGGTGGGGCGGCGCAAAGGGGCAAATGTTTCTGTGTGAGGTGGTCACACATGCAGCTTGGAAGGAACAATGCCGGCGTGGCCACCTCGCCGCTGTCACAGCCCTTCCCGGCAGAGCCCTCCCCAACAGCTCCAGCTGCCAGCGCACAGCTCTGCTCACCCGAAGCCTGGTGTTGGGGCTGGAGAGGGGGCTTCGGGCTCTCGGCTTCAGCGGCCGCCATTGAGCCATTGTTTTCGCCGCGGCTGCCCTGCGCTTTTTAAATGCGCCGCTTTCCTGCGCTGCTTTCTCGGGCAGCTGGCTTTACTGGCCAGTGCAGGGTGGCTGCTACGACAACAACAATGACGCCATGGCGTCCGCTGATGCCGAGAGCTGTCAAAGAGGCCCTGAAGGGGGACAGGGCGGTCCCCACCGCCTGTGTCAGCGGCGAGGTGTGCTTGCCTTGTGGAGGGGGGGAGGTGATGGAGGTCAGGGGTTTTCAAGCAGCTGCCTCCCCCCCCCACTCAATGGACAGTTTTTCAATTGCCATCGCCTTTTCCTGAATTTCGCATCCACTCACCGCGGAGGTGAAGGGGAGGAGGTGGAGAGGCAAGGAGGCGGGGAGGAAAGCGAGCCTGCAATTGGCTAATTTATTTCTCGCCTTTAGGGAGAGGAACTTTTGCTGCTCTGCCATAGGGCAGCAACAGTTTCTCTCCCTAAAGGCGAGAAATAAATTGGCCAATTGCAGGCCCGCTTTACTCCCCGCCTCCTTGCCTCTCCACCTTCTCCTCGCTCAGCAGCCGACCGCGGTGAGTGGACAGGAGATTCGGGAGCTTATTATATTGATCAGTAAAATCTCGTGAGCCGCCCTGAGCCGGTTAAAAGACCTCATCGGGCCGCATCCGGCCCGCGGGCCGTAGTTTGGGGACCGCTGGTCTAATGAGTGTAAATGAGAGAATGCAACTTACTCAATTGTATCCACACTTTTACTATAATTCAGGACTTATAAAATAAAATTTGTACAGATGATTATCTCCATGTATATATTAAATCTGTAGAGAGTAGTGTTAGGATCATTATAATAAATTATATTCAGTATTGTACATCCCACTGTGCCTGTCCAATTCCATAAAATATTTAAAAAGGGAGTCTATGCATTGCTGTTCTTAGGTTCTTATAGAATTGGGAATGAAATAATTCTGTATTTCCCATTATACAGGGGTGCTGGGCACATTCAGATTAGAATGTTTTTTTAAAAAAGTGAATGAAATGCCTCTAAAGGTGTCTTATAGATTTTTCTGAAAGAACCTCATTCTACCAATTCAAAAATTAGCATATTTTTCTTACGTCTATAATGTTGAATCAAATTTCCTGAAAGAAGAGTCACGTCTACTGAAAGAGTGAAATCTCATATCTTTCTTCCAGAAAATTGTCCACAATAGTCCCTGAACTTTGAGACACCTTCTTATATTATCCATTTTCAAAAGCAATTTGTGCAGATGAAATTTTAGACTGTGATAAAAGTATTTTGAATTAGGCTAAAGTGGTGGCTGGAGGCAGTTAAAGAAATATTTGAACCTCTCTTGCAATCGCTGTTAGCTCTAGAAAAGTGTAAATACCTCCTTTCCACATTACAGTATTGGGATTTAGGTTGGGGTTTGGAGCAGTACACGGGCACTATGGAAATCCACCAGTTCTTTACATGCTATTCTGCAATTTAAAACCACCACCAATAATTTATTGTCTGTACTTTGTGGCAATGCATTTTCTAATTTTCCTAATATGTGTTGCTGCATAATATAATTATTTATTCTCTTCTGCCTTTAGTAGCTTTATCTCAGTAGGCAATACCTCTAGTGCATAATGCAAAAAAAAAGAGGTATAATCACGGGGAGCATAATTCCTTTGACTCAGAGATCCAGTTGCTGAAGAATAATGGTAGGAGCACAGCTATTAGAAAGAAAAGTGCATATCTGAGTAGGACAAAGATCATTAGTTTTTAATATAGTTCTGCTAATGCTGTCTTCTAATTCAATCTTGCATTTCATCATAGCAATAATGACTAGCCATCTAAAATTAATTTGTCTCTGACAGAACAGTAGTTTATCCTGGTCTCCTAAATATTAGAGAGATAGAGATTGTAATTGAATGGAGGAGAGATTCACTAAGAGCTTTTAAACAATTTTGTTTAAGTTGGAAAAACAGAAAAAGTTCTCAGTCTGTGCAGCATTTATGTCCGATTACTGTCATGTGTTAGTCACTACAACTCAAAAAGCCAGACTAATGCAAATTTTAAATGCTTTATTGGCATATGTTAATCAGGGGTCGACAAAGTTGTTCAGAATCTAGGAGCCAGCCAAAAAATTTAGGAGCCAGAATTTTTTTTAAGCAAACTTGGTTTTTTGCCGAGTCTCCACCTGACATCGCTTTCACCCCCTCCCCCCCGGCGCAGGCCTGGCTCCGCCGAGCCGGCTCTGCTGTACTCCCGTCGGGATCCGAGGGGAGACCGTTAGTCAGAAACCGAAACAGAGAAGAAGGAAAGGGAGACCGGGCCGGGGATGCGGGTGAGGGGGTGAGGGGGGAGGAGGGGTTACTGGTCGGAAGTCACCGCGCACGCGGCCGGAGGAGGAATGAACAAAACCTCACGCCGGGAGGGGAGGGGCTTCCGCTTCTCTCCGAAGGCGGGTGAGCGGCCAAGATCGGAGCGTCTGTGTGCGGTGGGGGGGAGTGAAGGGGTTCGAGTAGGAGGCGGAATGGAGGCAAGGGGGGGAGGGAGAGACGCACGCAAGCGCAGGGGACGCTGGGAAAGCAGCTCGCTCCGAGGTTGATGGGCGGAGCTACGGAAGCCAAGATGTACCATTTCTGGGCGTAAACACAAGGCGGGAAAAATATACTGTATACCAGTGTTCTCCGTACTGAAGGAGCGGGTCCAGCAGTCACATGGGTTGCTCATGTCCAATCCGGTGGAACTGAGCCTAGTATTAAAAAAGCTTGCCGGATCCGCCCCTTCCCCAGAATTCGCTCAGTTCGCATATCCTGCGGTTGTATTGTGAATGCTCGTTCAACATTCTAACACCTTCCCTTCGACCTTTCCTTCAAAAAAGTAGTAAGATTTATTGTCTTTATTCAATTACTTGCACTATTTGCGCCAGCCGTTTTAAAAAGGAAAAAAAATAAAAAGCGGCTAGGCTTTTTTACTTGGGAGAAGTTGCGGTTTCGTTTTCCCCCGGCGGTTTTGCCGGTTACGATTCCTGCGGCCGCTTGTGGATTCTTCTAATCCCTTGGCCTGGAGGTCCTGGTGCAAGTATTTATTATTGGATTATTGCTTAATTATTGTATAAAAATATATTTAAGGGCTTATAAAATACCTCCTGCGGAGTGGGACGCCTTTAGTCTCCTGGACTTAGTCGATCGCTTTTCCCCTTAAGAAATTCTACGAAGCGATTTTTTGGCGCGAAGGCCTTCGCGCCCTTTCTTAAAATATCTAGGCCTCTCGTGTTGGCCTTCTGCCAGCCGCGTAGGCCTCAGTCCACCGCGTGGATCCGGGAGCGGGCCTTGGGGGTCCCAGGCTAAATTCTCCACCGGCCTAGCCTCCAACCAGAGTGCCTTGGTTTTACTTAATTGCAAAGTTTAGGGAGGCTGGCCCCGCTGGATTTGGGGGCACGAACTCTGGGTTTGCCCAGATTGTCCTCACGTTTCAGCAGCTTCGAGGCCTCGAAGCAGGATCCATTCCTCTTGGGAAGTCCTTGAAATCTTCTCCTTATAATTTAATTATTGGCTCAGCCTTGTCTTCTGTTAATTGTCAGACTATGGCTACCTTTCCCAAGAGAGGCACAACTAAAGGTCCCAGAGAGGCCAGGCCTACAGGCGATGAGATTACTAGTATCCCCCAGGCCTCTTCCTCCTCTTCTCCAGGGGCCCGCCCCTCGACCAAGGTCACCAGGGCCGAGAAGAGAAGGGACCTAGCCCTACAAAAGATTCATGATAAATCAGCAAAACGTTTGAAAGTGCAGGCCCAAGTAATCAGTAGTCAAGACCCACCAGAGGCCTCTAGCCTGCCTCCTTCTGGGGTCCCTGTGTTATCTCTGGATGAGCCAAACCTAGACAGACCCCAACCTAACCTATGGGGCATAGGTCCAGAGGAACCAGATATTATGGAAGATTCCCCCCAGCCAGGATCCTCCCAGGCCTTTAGGGATTCTTCTGCCATTTCTGCTGATATTTCCAGTTTACCTCCTGAGTTCCAATCTATTTTTGCTGTGTTGTCCAAAGCCATTGATGCCAAACTCTCCTCCATCAATGAGCTTCCTTTACCTCTTCCTCCTTCTCGTTCCTCCCGCCCCTTGGGTTCTTCCCCAGCGGTCAGAGCTCCTATTCAGGATGACTCAGAGTCCTCCCAAGATGAATATGAGGATGTAGAGGAGGATGAAGACCCTTTCCAGGGCTTATCTGAGGACGAGGAATCCCAAATAAAGGTCCCTCCTCCCATTACTATTTTCCCTTCTCAACTATTCAAATCTCTCCTCCTCAAAGCTAGAATTTCTACGGGATTAGCGGCCCAGGAGAAACAAGCCTCCACTTCCACTGATCCCCCGGAGGAGAATTTACCTTACTTCACAGAGGAACAGGAGGATAACGAGGTAATCCCTATGCCTAAATTATTTAAAGATGCCTTACTTAAACAGTGGGATTTTCCAGCCTCTGGCCTTAATCCCTCTACCAAGGACAGAAAGTTGTATAAACTCTCCTCTTCCTATGAAGAGCTTCTATCTTTTCCCAAACCAGATGAACCTGTCAAAATTCTTCACTCGGCAGCGGCTGTGCCAGGCGAGGCGGAGGAAGTCCTCCGTCCAGAGGACAAGCGCATCGAGCAAATGCTCAAAAGAGGTTTCTCCGCTGATTCCTGGGCCATTAAAAGTTCTGCAGCAGCCTCCTTCTTCTCCAGAGCCATGCTGCTGTGGCTTCGCCAACTTCAACAGCACATTCCTCCAGATGACTTGAGAGGTCAACAAGACTTCAACAAGGTCTTTGCAGCTGCCCAGTACGTGGCTGATGCCACCTTACAATCTACTAGATTTTCTGCTAAGTCTATTGCAGCCTCTACAACGGCAAGAAGACTCCTATGGATTCGCCCTTGGCAAGCGGGAGTTCGCCAAAAGTGGCAGTTATCCCAGGGCCCCTTAAAGCGCGACCTTCTCTTCGGTGATCTTCTGGATCCTCTCCTCACGGAGACCACAGACAAGAAGAAGGTTTTGGGCCCAACCACAAAAAAGGTTACTAAAACGCAGTCCTTTCGTCGCCCAGGGCGCCAGCAAGATCAAGCGGCTTCCTATCAGAGATCTCCAGGTCAGTATTCCCCCCGTTTTCGTTCCCAAGGTAGGAACTCCAGGGGTAGGGGTTTTCGTTTCCAAAGGGGAGCTGCCTCTAACAGGGCTTCAAAAAAACCTAGATGGTAACCTTTCCTCCATTCCCATAGGGGGTCGCCTAGCTCATTTCGCTGCAAATTGGCGTCTCACCTCCAAGGACCCTTGGGTCATTGACACTGTTCAATCAGGCCTTCTTTTAGAATTTATTTCTCCTCCCCCTAAACGTTTTATTTCCTGCCCTTCGCCCAGGTCATCCTCAGATTGTAACCGTATGGAGGAGGCCATTTCTCATCTATTGTCCATTAGAGCCATTCAGCCGGTCCCTTCCGGTCAGAAGGACCTAGGTTTTTACTCCATCCTATTTATGGTTCCAAAGTCCTCCGGAGGTTGGAGAGCCATTTTGGATTTAAAGAAACTAAACCTATTCATCAAATATAGGAAGTTTAAAATGCACTCCTTGTCTTCTATTTTGGCCGCCATTCACTCAGGAGATTTCATGGTCTCCTTAGACCTCACTGAGGCCTACCTTCACATTCCTATAGCCAAATGCCACAGAAAATTTTTACGTTTTTCCTTTCAAGGCAGGCATTTCCAGTATAGGGCGATGCCATTTGGCCTTTCCTCGGCCCCTCGGGTCTTCACAAAGCTTTTGGGGTCCCTGGCGGCCTATATCCGGGCGTCTCCCATCCACATTTTATGTTATCTTGATGATATTTTAATTCATGGGAACTCCCTAGAGAGAGTGAAATCAGACCTTTCTGTCACCATGTCAGTCCTTCAGGACCATGGGTTTTCCATCAACTTTGAAAAAAGTCACCTCCAACCTTCCACTTCCATTCCTCACCTGGGAGCCATTATTGATTCAAAATCTTCCCAGGTTTTTCTCTCTCCCGAGAGAAAACTCAGTATAGTGGAGTTAATTTCTAACATTTTATCTAATCCTTCAGTATCCATAGTTACTCTATCTTCTCTTTTGGGGAAGATGGTGTCATGCATAGGCATCATTCCCTGGGCTCGCCTTCATGCTAGGGAACTCCAGTGGCTTCTGTTGCCTTTTCAGAGATCGGGGCACAGCAACTCAAATCGACGCATTGTCATCCCACTGAGTGTTCGCAGATCCTTCAAGTGGTGGAAGTCTCCGGCCATGGACAGAGGATCCCCGTTCAGGTGCCCGGATCAATTTGTCATCACCACAGATGCCAGTCTATCGGGATGGGGCGCCCACGCCCAGGGGATGATAGCCCAGGGCACGTGGTCCCCGGAGGAAGCTTCCAGGCCAATAAATTGGCTAGAGTTAAGAGCCGTCTCCCTGGCTCTGAAGCTTTTCTCTCCTCGCATCCCCAACCGGCACGTTCTCATTCTCACCGACAACATTGCCACAAAAAGCCATATCTGCAGGCAAGGGGGCACGAGATCCAAGGCTCTCATGAGGGAGGCCCTCAAGCTGGGCCTTTGGGCGGAAAAACATCTCCAGTCGCTCCTAGCCGATCACATCTCGGGGAGTCTCAACATCCAGGCGGATTGGCTATCCCGAGCAACGATAGACCCAGGAGAGTGGAACCTCCATCAAGACCTGTTCCATCAAATCACCCTCAGATTCTGCCTACCAGTCCTGGATCTCTTCGCGACCAATGCGAACGCCCAACTCCCTCGCTTCTATTCCAGATTTCCATCCCCGGGAGCGGAAGCGATCAATGCCCTCCGGAGTCCATGGCCTCCAGGCCTACTCTATGCATTTCCTCCGATTCCAATCCTCCCGGACGTGATTCACAAGGTCCTCACCGAGAGGGCCCGAGTAATCTTAATCGCCCCTCATTGGCCCCGCCGGCCCTGGTTCGCAGATCTCCAACAGCTGTCCGTCCAGGACCCTTGGCGTCTCCCCGTTTCGGGGGATATGCTGCGGCAGGGGGCCTCTTTCCATCCAGACCCGGAGTGGTTCCACCTCACCGCCTGGCTGTTATCAGGAGAGATTTAGAGCTGCGTGGGCATGACCCTGATTCAGTGGAGGTCATTCTAAAGGCCAGAAGGGGCTCGACCAACCGAATCTACGACCACACGTGGTCCAAGTTTCACCAGTGGTGTCTTCAGGAAGGTCTCTCCCCTCTGTGCATCCCCATACACAGAATTATTTCCTTCCTTATGCAAGGTTTCCATAAAGGACTCTCCACCAGCACCCTCCGGCGTCATCTGGCAGCCATTTCATCTGTCCTAGGGGGCCCCCGCAGACAGCCTCTCCGATCCTTCCCTGAAGTTCAGGAATTCCTCAAGGGCATAGCCAACCTCAGACCTTCCAAGGTCCACAGGTATCCATCCTGGGATTTGCCACGGGTTCTCCACTCCCTCACGCAGGCACCATACGAACCCCTAAAATCGGCGTCCCTCAGGTACCTATCCTTTAAGGTAGCTTTTCTGGTGGCTATTACCTCTGCCCGACGCATTTCGGAGCTGGCTGCCCTCTCAATCAGGCAGGACCTTTGCCAATTCCATCAGGACAAGGTAGTCTTGCGACTGGACCCCACCTTCTTACCCAAGGTCAGTTCCATGTTCCACAGATCTCAGGATATTGTCCTACCTTCCTTCTGCCTCCAACGAGACCATCCCTTGGCAATTAGATGGCACACCCTGGATCTCACCAGAGCGCTGAGAATATATATCCAACGCACAGGACCCTTTCGGAGGTCAGAAGCACTTTTTGTAGCCTATCATCCCAGAGTCATGGGGGCCAAAGTGTCTTCAACAGTAATAGGCCGTTGGATCAGAGGGACTATATCTAAGACCTATGAGTCGGCCTCCCTCTCAGTTCCAAGGAACATCACTGCGCATTCCACCAGGAGCGCAGCCACCTCGGCCGCTTGGGCGACTCAAGCCCCGTTGGAGGAGGTCTGCAAAGCAGCCACTTGGGCCTCGCCAAATTCCTTCATCAGGCACTACAAAATTGATTCTTACGCTTCAGCGGACGCTGCCTTCGGCAGAAGGGTACTCCAATCCGTTATCTCACACGATAGCAAGCTAATCCCACCCTAGGGACCATCTATTGGGTATGTCCCATGTGACTGCTGGACCCGCTCCTTCAGTACGGAGAATAGGCGTTGATTGCTTACCTGAACGCCTCTTCTCGTACGGTGAGCGGGTACAGCAGTCACTTCCCGCCCTTGTATGTGTCTTCTTTACCTTTCTATCTCTTTCTTCCTCTAACAATGAGAGTTGAACACTACAGAGCTTCACAACTGAGCCTAGTCTATGGATTCGCGAATTCTGGGGAAGGGGCGGATCCGGCAAGCTTTTTTAATACTAGGCTCAGTTCCACCGGATTGGACATGAGCAACCCATGTGACTGCTGTACCCGCTCACCGTACGAGAAGAGGCGTTCAGGTAAGCAATCAACGCCTATTTCCCAACCTTTTTTGAGCCGCGGCACATTATTCATATTTTCAAAATCCTGGGGAACACTGAAGGGGGGCGGGGCGGGCTAAAGAAAAGTTTGGACAAAAAAACCCTCTCTCTTCCTCCCTTTCGCTCTATTTCTCCCTCTTTCTCTCTTTTCCTTCCTTCCCTTCTCTCTCTCCATTCCTTTCTTTCTTTCTTCCTCTCTTTTTTTCTCTCTTTCTCTCTCCCTCCTTCCCTTCCTCTATGTCTTTCTCTCTCCCTTGCTCTCTCTCTCTGTCTCTCTTGCTATCTCTTTCTTGCTTTTCTCTCTCTCTCTTGCTCTCTCTCTCTCTTTCACTGTCTTGCTATATGTCTCTTTCCTTCTCTTTGCCTCTCTTGCTATCTCTCTTTCTTTCTCTCTCTTTCTCTCTCTCTGTCTCTCTTGCTATGTCTCTCTTTCTTTCTCTTTCTCTCTCTCTCTGCCTCTCTTGCTAAGTCTCTTTTTCTCTTGCTATGTCTCTCTTTCTTTCTCTCTCTCTCTGCCTCTCTTGCTATGTCTCTCTTTCTCTCTTTCTCTATCTCTCTTTCTCTTTCTCTGCCTCTCTTTCTTGCTCTGTCTCTCTTTCTCTGCCTCTCTTGCTATGTCTCTCTTTCTTTCTCTCTCTCTCTCAGCTGACTGCAAGCGGGAGCCCTGACGGCGGCAGCTGGACGTGCTGCTGGACACCGTATATGCCAGGCCCGCAGCGCCAGCAGCACGTCCAACCGCCACCGTCAGGGCTCCCGCTTGCAGTCAGCTGAGAGAGAGAGAGAGCTCCCTCTCGCCGCCGACATCTCCCTGCGACTGCCTGCGGCCGCTGCGGCCACCCCCCCCCCGCTCCCATCGCCAGTGCCCTCCCGCCGGGCCACAAAGGACACTTGCCGCAGGTCCAACCGCCACCGTCAGGGCTCCCGCTTGCAGTCAGCTGAGAGAGAGAGAGCTCCCTCTCGCCACCAACATCTTCTCGCGACTGCCTGCGGCTGCTGCGGCTGCCCCCCCCCCCGCTCCCAACGCCAGTGCCCTCCCGCGGGGCCACAAAGGACACTTGCCGTGGATGACAGAGAAGCTCCAGCTGGGCGGGGCGCTGCCGGTACTTCCGTCCCGGGGCTCCCGCTCGCAGCTGTCCCCCGGCTCCTGCTCGATGCCGCGGTTTTCGGCGCTCTCCTGCTGGGCTCCAAAGAAGGAAGGCGGGAAAAAGCCTTTTTCCCGCCTTCCTTCTTTGGAGCCCAGCAGGAGAGCGCCGAAAACCGCGGCATCGAGCAGGAGCCGGGGGACAGCTGCGAGCGGGAGCCCCGGGACGGAAGTACCGGCAGCGCCCCGCCCAGCCGGAGCTTGGCGGCACACTGTATACATACAGTACAGCAGGCAACATTTTCTAGGCGCCAGACAACATTTTCTAGGCGCCACTGGCGACCAGGCGCCTGGGTTTGTCGAACCTTGTGTTAATAGTCAGGAATCAGTGAGTAATTAGAGAAGCTCTTAAGACATAGAATGTTCAAAAGTATTAGAAAAATACTTTTTAAATCTTCTATTAAAAACGATAGACAGAAAAGTTGTGGGTAACAGTGTAAAGCAGGGCTGTCAAATTCTTGGACTGTGGGCCACATGCGTCACAAACTACCCATGCCCAGTTTAGCAAAGGAGGAAAAAGTCCTGATATGTCATTTAACACTTCTGTGGCAACACAAGTTTGATACCCCCCTGTAGAGTTTGAAGATCAGAAAATTCTAGGAGCCAGTCTGAATATCAAACCTCTGAATGGAAAACAACAAATGAGCAGTAGGCATAGGAGTTTGCAGTTGGAGACCAAGAGCCCGAAGGCTGCTTTTCTATAGACTCAGCTGCTGTTGTGGTTTGATCAAGGATTTTGCAGCTCTCTCCTGCCTAGGGAGTATGCTAATTGGCTCTACTCAGCCCTTTGTAGTTGCCAGTGGGTTCCGATTTAGGTGCCCTGCCAGCGTGGTGTCTCATTATCTGAACTGGGTTTCACCTGCTTAGGTTTATTGTCTCTTGGAGCTTCCTGATTGCCTGCTAGGTCTGCAAACTGGTAGTCTGATTTGTTTTTATTTATTTATTTTATTAGAGTTGAAAGGGACCCTGCAGGTCATCAAGTCCAACCCCCTGCTCAAGCAGGAAACCCTACACCTAAATGTTGTTTAACTTCATGTTTATGAGATCATTACAATTCAAATTAAGGGAAATTATTTCTCTGCATGAAGATCTATGGATCTATGCAAATTGCTTTTTGATATCAAATGAGTTAACCTGACATTAAATGGAGGGATACTCATACATGCCTCCAACTCCATAGTTTATTTTATTTATTTATTTATTTATTTTATTTATTTTGTCCAATACACAATGACGGTTTTAGTGGGTATACATCTATATACACATAGTAAAATACATGATGAAGGTTATAGAGGAGATACTCATAGTAAAATATATCTAAGAAATAATAGAAAAGAAGGTATAGTAATAGAAAATATCAATGAAAGAATAGAAGAAGAGATATAGGAATAGAAGAAAGGTATAGGAGATATAGGAGAGCAATAGGACAGGGGACGGAAGGCACTCTAGTGCACTTGTACTCGCCCCTTACTGACCTCTTAGGAATCTAGATAGGTCAACCATAGATAATCTAAGGGTAAAGTGTTGGGGGTTTGGGGATGACACTATGGAGTCCGGTAATGAGTTCCACGCTTCGACAACTTGGTTACTGAAGTCATATTTTTTACAGTCAAGTTTGGAGCGGTTAATATTAAGTTTAAATCTGTTGTGTGCTCTTGTGTTGTTGTGGTTGAAGCTGAAGTAGTCGCCGACAGGCAGGATGTTGCAGCATATGATCTTGTGGGCAATACTTAGATCTTGTTTAAGGCGTCTTAGTTCTAAGCTTTCAAGACCCAGGATTGTAAGTCTAGTTTTGTAGGGTATTCTGTTTCGAGTGGAGGAGTGAAGGGCTCTTCTGGTGAAGTATCTTTGGACATTTTCAAGGGTGTTAATGTCTGAGATGCGATATGGGTTCCAAATAGATGAGCTGTATTCGAGGATGAATCTGTGATGTTTTGTGATAATGTATTGCATTTGTGGAGTAGAGAGTGGATTGGATCAGTTGAAATGACCTTAATTTCAAGATAGTAAGAAGGTCCAAAGACCCTACATCACCTCCACGGGTTTTATATGAATGACTTCCTCTTCTATACTTCCAGATAAATTTAAAGATTTTGCTGATACTATGTTAGATCAAGAGAATCTAAATGTTGTGTGTGAATGATCCACTCAATTAAATGCAATTTTCTACCTCAAATTTATCAGGAAAAGGTTTAACTATTTCTTCTTGACTCTGAAATGAAACAAAATTAGGAGGAGAATTTCTAGAAACCTCATTCCGTATCCTCTTTAATGTTTGCTTCCTTGTATAGGTACCCAGAGTATAAAGGGCTGGCATTAGATATGGTCCCACCCAATTCTGTGCATAGTGGTATTGTTGTCAACATCATTATGATGGGTTTTTAGTTCTTTACTCAGGTGAAAATGAAATGTAGATTAATAACTAAAGGAAATTGCAGCCTCACAGCCTTATTTGCAGCAGCTCAAGGGAATTAAAAATTTCTGCTTCTTGGTTGACTGGGTCATTGGAGATTGCTGCTAACTGAGGGTGTGATTTAATTACCTGCAGGAACAGCTGTCTCAGCTGTCTCTATGAGTCAAATGCTAAGCATTAGCATTATTAAATACAAAGCAGGCAGGGAGAAAGTAATTCTGTTTGCTGTAATTGTCCACTTTAGCTAGAACAATCCAAGAACAAAAAAACAAATAAAAACAAAACACACCACTAAACCATCTTACATAGAGTTCACATTATCCTCTTTCAATTTACTGCCCTATCTATATTTAAGAAGTTCTCAAAAATCTTTGCAACAGGCTTAACTGAGACAAGCTATATTCAGCTATTCAGCAAAGGCAGAGTGTTTAATTAATAATATGCCTTTACTTTTACTGAATAGAGGGAGGGAGAAAGAGCAGACTTTTCTCAATTCAGTATCTTCCAGAGACTGGATTATATAGAAACATAGAAGACTGACGGCAGAAAAAGACCTCATGGTCCATCTAGTCTGCCCTTATACTATTTTCTGTATTTTATCTTAGGATGGATATATGTTTATCCCAGGCATGTTTAAATTCAGTTACTGTGGATTTACCAACCACGTCTGCTGGAAGTTTGTTCCAAGGATCTACTACTCTTTCAGTAAAATAATATTGCTTTTAATTCCCATAATACCCATAATTCAAGTAAGTCAGTCTTCTGGGACACTATGAAATTCATTTAATAGTATATCTGGACAGTTTCTATTTGGAAGAGTCCATATAAATGAATAATAATTTTCTGTATTTAATTAAAAAATAAAGAAACTATTCCTTGTTGCTCAGGAGTAGTTTTGCTGTGGGAGTAATTGGCTCCAGTTCTGGACAGAAGTAATATTTGGTTTCTAAACAGGAGGAAATAAAAAATGCTGGAAAAATATTTTTGGAATAACAAAATTGTGGTGCCCCCCCTTCCCCCCCTATGTATAATTTCTAAAATGAGCATTGAATGATGTAGGTATAGGAGACATCATATAAAGAAAATTAAGAATAATTATGCTTAGCCATAGCAAACATTCATTTAAAAATACTACAGTATGCTATATACTACAATCATATTTTAGGAAAACCTCTGATTTACCAAAGTTATGTAAAAATTAGACTGAGACAGAAGATTCTAGGAAGGTACAGAAAGATTGAAATCAAGAGAGAATTGTGATATAAATATTTAACCATGTATTTGTGTACATAGTCATTTCTACAAGGTGCAACATGATTTGTAATGCATAATGCCAAATAGTATTCCTCAGATTAATGAGCATTGATGTTGTGCAGAAATGAGATGCCTCCCCTGAACAGAACCTGTGTTTATTTCAGAATTGTAAATGAATTTTGTAAACTGCAATCTTCTTTTTTGATTCAGTGCCCTCATTTAAGTCCTTGAATAGTTCAAGTAAGTTCATGGTTCAGACAGTTTATCCCATTTCCTTAGGATATTTTATATCATTCACAATATCTAATCTCACTGATTTTTTTAAATTTATCATGAGGATCACCAAGAAAGCAATGCACCACATTTTTTTTCTCAGCCTACAATAATGGTACGAATGCGAAACTTTAGATATATATTATTTGAATTGTCAGGAGTGTGTGTGCAAATTTTGCATTTCTTCAGACAGATAGCGTAGCTGCAGCAGTGTTTTGAAATGGCGTCTGTAAGTGATGTATGTTACAAGCAGTCATTGGACTTCTCATTGCAGAGAAAGAAACTGTTGGGAACATTCACAAATGTTTGTGTACAGTTTATGGAGAATCTGCAGTCGACAGAAGTACGGTTAGTCACTGGGCACAAAGGGTGAGACCATTAGAACAAGGAGTGGTACCGCATACAAATCTAATAAAACTAAAACTAAACTAATAAGCAAGAATTTGTGTCTGATTCTCATTTTCCTGCCGTGTATCATGTTGGAATTAGCCTCTTTCATTGTAGATGCTTCTAAATTTGTAAAATGTCTAATTAAAATATTGAGTACGTTCTATCTTCATTTCCTTGCAAAGTTTCAGAAGCATCTTGGAAAAAGTGCATATAATTGTATAACTCACTTTCCTTTTAATTCTAGGTTTGGATACACTGGAATTTTTCATGAAGTATTTTTCTGATGGCAGTCCTAAGTAAAGGAACTGGGCACAGGAGTATTCCTGATGAATGTGATCTGAGTTCTGTAATACACATCTATTCTTAACAAGAGTAGTACAGAAAGTGTAACCACCTGCAAATCTAAACTGGAATGATGACCCAGAAGAATTCCTAGATGTAGATCTGCATCTTTTCCATGGACTTTGATTAGAGGTGGCACAGCCTCCTTACAACTCAACATAAAAGATGAGTGATGGGGTGTGGATCATGCTTAGCCCAGCAGAGTTTGCTCAGCTGCAGCAATATTCTGAATGTAAGTACTTCAGCCAAATGCCCATCATTCTCTTGATGGTTATTTATGTTAGCAATAACATTTCAACTGATTGACCTCCATCACATAATAGATGAGCTCCAATCTTGTTCAGCTTTGCATTTATAAGGTGCTACAGTTCATACCATGGCAACTGAGAACTCTTAACACTGGATGCATTGAACACACAGTATTTCTAAGCAGCACATACAATTTTTTTTTAGGGAGGAAAAGACAAGAGAGGAAAGTGAATAGAACAGCTGTTTTTTTCTGTGAGGACAAGTTCTGAGTAAACCATTAAGTGCAGAGAGTGTCCTTCAGGCAGAAGACTGCTCATTAATCTACTGTGTTGTTCACAGGGTATAAAATAGTGAAATCCCAGGAAGTAAACTCGGGTGGGAGCAAGAAGATTTCCTGGGAAGTTCCTAATAAATTTCTCTGTCCATGCCTGAACCAAGTTGTTCAGATAAAGGCTGTACACTATAGAAGGGACAGGTGTATTATAATACGACTTGTAAACTATTTAGTGATGGGGGGAAATCAGACCATTGGCTTATAAAGGTATTGGCCTTTATTGTCTACAAATTAATCCCCAGGCTGGGAAATAAACAAGATGAGCTTCAACTCTTTGTATTCTCATGCAGGAGATTTGGAGGGTCCCAACCCTACTGGCTTTTTATGAGGCTCTAAAGACCTAGTTCTGTGCTCAGGCTTGGGCCCCCAAATAATGTGAAATAACCCATATCCTGGCTAAGTTTGTGCTGTTGACTATGCTGGTTTTCTTGTCTGCAATTGGATTTTAATTTTTGTATTTAATTTTTGTATCCATTAATTGCTTTGATTCTGTTGGCTTACTACCCAGAGTCACTTGCTGAGTTCGGTGGCTTTACAAAATGGATAAATAAATATATCAGAATAAACCATAAATTAATTCATAGGAATAACAGAAACATGGTAGGATGTTTCTCATGACAGGGATATAATAATCTAAGCATATAATTTGTTCAAAATAGGCAGAAGCAAAATCAAAAAAGGAGGGGTTTCCTATTAAGAAATCCAAGGAAATGAATTTGATTGCAGAAACCATACGTGAAGGAATGAATAAAAATAATACCGTGTTTGATGTCTATTAAATTTCACATAGACATAAGAAAGGTGTGGGTGGTTTTCTAAAACATAATTGCAGAATTTTCAAAAGCATATGAAGTAGGAGTGATGGAAACTTTAACTCAGCATCCTTTGGGAGATGAATTCTGCCAAGCACATCTTACCAGGGAATTTCTGATTTGCCTTGCTAAAATCAGAGAAAGGCATAAGAGGAGCAGTTACCGTTATTTAATTATAATAAAGAAGATCCCGGGGTAAAAGAACATCTTAGTAACAAAGACCAAGGCATCATTTCATACTGCATAGAAGACAATGGTAAATCTCTCCAAAGAAAACCACATAAATTAAATATATTAAATTGTTGACAAATTAGCTGGGTGATCTGATTAAATAATGCTCAACAAGCTACTGAGATGTAACAGAGGACATTTTGAACTACTAGTGTAGTTTATGATATGACTAGACTAATGCCTTCAAGACTTTAAGTTGCTAATGTTGTCATGCAGAATTTTTCTTTTTGAAATTAAAAAAAAAAATTTAAAATGCAAAATGCAAAGGAAGCTTTGTCAGGCCTGGAAGCTGTCTTGGGCATTGGATCTTCAGGACTGCCACATTTAGTGCAATGGGAAACTGGTAGGGGGGGTTGTATGGAGCTGGGGGGATATATGGTCATAACAACATTCCTTTATCTGAGAATCAAGATCACTCTGCCCTGCACCTGGAGGTGCATGGCTGCGAGGCATCTCCAGTTGGGATGGTGCATTGATTGGACCATGTGAGGGACACGTGGGTGCAGAAGAAGAAACGTGGACTTTCTTTTGGGTGGGGAAAACCTGGAAACTTTCAGATTCGGGTTTTCCCAGATGTGCCAATATGACATCTCTAATAAAACAGAACTGTCAGGAATGCTTGCCTTGGAGTCTTACTTCATTGGGGGTGTTACAAATGCTTTTACCTTTATAATTAGGAAGGGTATAATAAAACAGTATTTGGCTATAATACAACTCATTTATTTATTTATTTATTATTTATTGGGTTTGTATGCCGCCCCTCTCCGTAGACTCGGGGCGGCTAAAAACAATGATAAAAACAACATGTAACAATCCAATCCAATACTAAAATAACTAAAAAAAACCTTATTATAAAAACTCATGACTGAATAATATCAATTAGTCTTGCAGGATATGTATATCAGTTGCTCAGTGATGATAGCAAAATTCCAGCAGATGAGGCAAAACTATTCAGACCCTGTTAGTTTTGTCTCCTCTAATAACAAAGTATGTATTTCATCAAGGGATTGTGAGAAACAGGATGAAGAAACAGGATTGAACCTTAAGTTTGTTGGGAACAATCTCTGTTCTAAATGAGTCTAATTTTGAGGTCCCGATTGCATATCAGACTATGAAGGAGCTTACTGATGGCCTGGTCAATTCTTTAAGTGTTATTTTTGAGAAATCCCAGACTATAAACTCGACTTGGATAAACTCGACTGTAAACTTCTGACTTGAATCAGAAGATGGAGGGTATGGTAATTAGATTTGCAGATGAAGCAACAAAACTGATGATACAGCTAATCTCTTAGAAGAAATGAAACAAAAATTAAACATAATATTGCGAGATTAGAAAAATGTCCTGAAAATAATAGAACAGAATGCAGAGCTATTTACTTAGGAAACCAAACTCAGATTCAAAACATAAATGGAGAATACTTGGCTTGACAGAAGTACTTTAAAAAGTGTCACGGAATAACAGTTGATCACAAATTGTGTAAGCAAAATAACCTGGCTGTTAAAAAGGAAATGCAATTTGTAAAGTTAAGGTACAGGAGAATATAGCATCTAGGGAATTACGGGAAGTAATTGTTCCATTTTGTTCTGCTTAGGTCAAATATTACTTTGCGGATGTATTCATTTCTACGCATCATGTTAAGAAGAAAAATTCTAGGGAAATCTACAGAAATTAAAAATGATCCAGAGAAGGGCAACAAGGGTGAACAGGAAACTTAGAAACCAAATCTTCTACAGTGACAGACTGAAAGAACAGAGAATCTTTAGCCTGGAGAAGAAAAGGTTGAGAGGAAGCAGTCTTTATATACTTGAAAGGCTGTCAAAAGAACAACATAGAAACCTAGCCTGTCATCATCTCAGAATGCAGGATTCAGAATAATTAAATTATTGTTTCAAAAATCTGAACAATAAAGGCAAGTTTTCAGTTTGTCAGCAGAACTCATTATTCAGAAAGGTGACATAAATCAAGGTACAAAACCACCCATTATAATACTATGATGGGCTCGTCTACACAGGATATATTTAAGCCAACTATCATGATGGCTTTAATGTGGGTTCCTGCACTAAGCAAATGGTTGAATTCAGTGGTTTAGATGCCCCTGCAAAACTACACAACTAAGAACTTAATTTGTTCCGTGACCTGGTTCTTAAGTAGAAAAGTTTGTAAGTAGAAACAATTTTTCCCATAGGAATCAATGTAAAAGCAAATAACGCGTGCAAACCCATTAGGAAAGAAATAAAAGCTCGGAATTTGGGTGAGAGGAGGAGGAGGAAGAAGAGGAGGAGGACAGTCGCTGCCCAGAGTGAAGAGAGCATTTTTTTTCTCTGAGTGCTTGCAAAGGTTTATTCCCTCCCCAAGAGCCCAGAGAAAGGAAAATGCTTTGTTCGCTCTGGACTGCCAAAGCCTCCTTAATAGACACCAAAAGGCTCCTCTAGCAGCCCAGAAAAGCCCAAGATGGCTGGGATTAAAGGGGGAAGTCTTGAAACTGGCTGGGCCTTCGTGCCACTCTCAAATTTCCTGGAATTTTTTTCTGGACTCAGGTTCTTAAGTAGAAATTGGTTCTTAAGAAGAGGCAAAAAAATCTTGAACACCCAGTTCTTATCTAGAAAAGTTCTTAAATAGAGGCGTTCTTAAGTAGAGGTAGCACTGCATATAACTTTAATCAAATCGATAAATCTGGGGAAGTAAACTTCAGCTCTCGCTGCATGGGATAAGGGTGTTTAGGAAGTAGACAAATCTTCTTTAGTAGAATAGGGACTTCACAAAGAAGGAGAGGAGAGGAAAGGGGGAGAGGAGAGAAGAGAGGAGAAATAGGAGAACGGAAGGAGATCTTGATTACCTAGGCTTATTCAGAATCAAGGCAGACTGGAAAAGCTGATGTCATTTATAACTCAATCCATCCTTGTTCAATTATGGATGTTGATGTCACTGGCTGTGTAAGAAAGTCTTATTAAATCCTGGATCTTAGTAAAAGCATGAATTTGGGCTGCTGTTACTGATCTAAGGCAGGGGTGTCGTCACAACAGCATTGTGTGATGTATTGGGATTTATTTCCTGTTTTGCTAAACTGGGTGTGGGCATGGCCAGCGGGTGACGCATCTAGCCCCGGGCCATGAGTTCAACAGCCCTTCCAAGGGAAGAAAAGTAATGCACTTGGCTAGTGTCTAAGGACAAAGAAATATCATTTGGAGAACAGATTGAGAAAATATTTATCATAAAGATTGGCAGTGGAGAAGAAGAGTTGCTAAAAATATTTACATGTCTAAAGTTTATGGAACTCACCAAAGCAATTCTTTATATTCATATAAGTAACAGCATTATATACATACATATATACTGTACATACATGCAGATATACATACACATGCACTTATTCCAAAACATATTTTATTTATGTGTTTGTTTGTTTTATTAATTCAATTTCTATGCGGTCCTTCTTCTGAGAACTGCATAAGATAACCTTCCCTGCTCTGCAGATTCATTGGTCTTCAATTACATGATCTCCAGCCAATATAGCTAAAACTGAATCCTACATTCCCATTTGGGAAAATCTGTGTGAAGTTTAAGTGCTGAGAATGTACAGAAAAGAATGTTCCCACTGACTTATCACCATGGATTTAATCTTTCAGAGACTCTAGCCTAAACATCACAAAATTCATTATCCCTGAAGAGATGGGATTTTGAGCAATCCCTATAGTTTATATATAGAAGCCTCTAGACATCTCAAAGCAGTCTCTTTCTTTTAATCATTTCCCTCTGGTTTTTCAGTCTATTTTATCCTGTGGGACCAATTTCTTAATCCAGAATAGTTGAACTGTGAAACTGCTGGGATATTTCAATTCCTGGAGTTCCAAAAACTCACTAAGGAGGATTAAGAAGCAGAGAACAATGGCTTCCATTTCGACATTTTATGGAAGAATTCTCTTTAAATATTGCTAATGGTAGAGTTAAAAAGAGATACCGTACTATCATGCCATGCTATATTAATTCTGTGACATAAACTAAGGTACAAACCCACACATTATAATACTATGAGGAAACCATGCCACTTTAAGATTCTCTTTGCTGTACAACTTAAAAGTGCCATGGTTTACTCATAATGTTATAATGGGTTGGTTCATATATCATGCTAAGCCTAAAGTAAACAAACCTTGTCCTTGTGAATTAGCCCATGTAAGACGTCCAATTTATTGTCACTCTACAGAAACGGGCTATAATCCTTGCAGATAGAAAGTTGGCATGACATTAAGTATTAAAAAATTGAAAGGAATAGAATATAATCATTAATATCTTAGTCTAACCATGTGGAAGAGATGTGATACTTAAACATTTTGTCTTTTTTGCCACCAAACACACACACACACCCCAAAATTGTATCCATTCTGCCTCTTTTACATCTGCTCTGAGTTTCATTTTTCAATAGCAATAGCAGGAGTGGTAAGGGAAAAGGTTCCAGAATAACATGAATTGTAGCAATTTTTATACAATTGTGCCATTTTCAAATCATATTTTTTATTTTTTATTTGCTACAAGTAAAAAGCACATTGAATGGAAACTAAAAGATACGTTGGTATATATCTGAAGAAAAAAGAAAAATATCTTCTTCCTGGTTTTTTAAGCATTATAAAGCCACTAATTAAGTGTTGATGACAGAAATATATTAGTCCTTTTATTGTATTAGTGAAGAGCCAGGTCAGGGTTGCAAGTGAACATATTTCTTTAGGGTTCTCATTTCGCAACACCTAAAGTCTGTTATACTTCATAAATGTTCACATTCTGTATTAATAAAAATATAAATACTGAGCTAAAATGAACCATAAAATAAAATCAATAAAATTTATAAAATTTGTAAAAAAATCATAAAATGTGGGTAAGGTTGTGGAGAAAGTGGTGGTGGGCCAGCTCCTATGGTCATTGGATGAAGCCGATTACCTAGACCGTGATGGCGAACCTTTTTTCCCTTGGGTGTTTCACCCTCTCCAGGTTCCAAAGGCTTCCCTGGAGCCAGGGGAAACTAAAAACACCCTCCCCAATTCCCCCAGAGGTTCTCTGGAAGCCAAAAACGCCCTCCCAGAGCCTCTGTGCAAGCCAAACATCAGCTGGCCAGCACACACACATGCACATTGGAGCTGAAGTAGGGCAACAGATCGCGTGCTAGCAGATATGGCTCCGTGTGCACTTGTGGAACCTGCGCCATAGGTACGGCATCACTGACCTAGACCCTTTCCAGTCTGGCTTCAGGCCAGGCTACAGCATAGAAACTGCTTTGGTCACACTGATGGATGACCTGTAGTGAGTCTGGGATAGAAGTCACTCCTCTATCCTAGTGCTTCTTGACCTCTCAGTGGCTTTCGATATCATTGACTATGGTATCCTTCTGTGACGACTAGGGGAGTTGGCAGTGGGGGCATTATTTTATGGTGGTTCTCCCCCTATCTCTCTGGCCGGTTGCAGTCAGTCCTCTCTTTTGTTGGCTGCCTTAGGATTCGGTCATCTGTCCTCTCCTATTTAACATCTTAATCTATTAGTCTACGGAGAGGGGCGGCATACAAATCTAATAAATAAAAATAAAATAAATAAAAATCTACATGAAACCACTGGGTGAGATCATCCGACGGCATGGGGTGAGGTATCAGCAATATGCTGATGATACCCAGTTGTACATCTCCACCCTGTGTCAGTTTAGTGAAGCAGTAGATGTGATGTGCCAGTGCCTGGAGGCTGTGAGGGTCTAGATTGGAGTTAACAGGCTCAATATTAATCCTGACAAGACCAAGTAGTTGTGGGTGTTGCCTCCGAAGGACTATACCATTTGTCCATCCTTGGTTCTGTAGGGGGAAGATTACCCCCCTCAGGACGGGTTTGCAATCTGGGAGTCCTGCTGGATCCTCAGCTGAGGCTGAGGCCTCAGCTATAGCCAGGGAGACCTTTGCACAGGTTCGCCTGATGCATCAGTTGCGATCCTGTTTGGATCAGGCGGCTTTCTTCAAGGTCACCCACACCCTTATCACCTCTTGATTGGACTACTGCAATGCACTCTACATGGGCCTACCCTTGAAAAGTGTTCGGAGACTACAATTAGTCCAGAATACAGCCCTGTGAGCTGTTATGGGTGCACCTAGGTACACCTAGATCACACCAATGCTCCACGAGCTGCACTGACTTCCAATCAGTCTCCGGATACAATTCAAGGTGTTGCTTATCACCTATAAAGCCCTACATGGCTTAAGGCCAGACTACCTATGGGACTGCTTCCTGCCACACAGCTCCCAATGACCAATAAGAACCCACTGAGTTGGCCTCCTCTGGGTCCCATCAACAAAGTAGTGCCAGTTGGTGGGGCCATGGGGTGGACCTTCTTTGTGGTGGCACTGGCACTCTGGAACCAGCTACCTCCTGAGATCCATTCTGCCCCCACCCCACTGGGCTTCTGAAAAGCCTTAAAGATCTGGGTCTGCTGACAGGCTTGGGGCCATTGAGCTAATGAGACACCTTTTAGATCCAGCCACAAAGGATATGAATGTTGCTGTAAGGAGTTTTAAATTGTGCTTTTAAACTGTTGTTTAGATGTTTTTATTGTAAGCCACCCAGAGTCCTTCCGGAGTTGGGCAGCAAATAAATTAGATGAAATAAATAAATAAACAAACAAATATTTCTTAAATAACCATGTATCCTTTCCTGAAAAAAGATGAATGTATTTTAAAATAGACCAATCTAGTCATTTAGAGAAGGCCATTGAAAGTCTTCCCTCCATTGCAAAGTATATGTCGCATGGATAAGAAAGCTGCTTTTCTCTGTGGTTTCCCCCACATTCTGCAATACTCTTTGCTGTTAGATATTTATGATTCCTATTTTGCCTATGTTCCAAAAATTAATTAAAGTTGTCTTATTTCAACGTCTTTGAAGCCAACTCATTGATTGATTGAGGACATCTATCTTGGCTTCTGCTAGGAATTATATGCCTGTCTTGCTTGATTTTCTTTTTACTACATATTACCTTTGGAACTGGTTATAATTTCTCAAACACATATACATTCTAGGTGTTTTCTCCTTAACAGTATATATTAAATTAAATGACCTAAGATGTTATTAATGCTAGCTCCAAGGCATTGTGGCTTCAGGGTTTCAGCAGACAAGGGGAGCTGAATCATGAGATAGAATAATTTCTCAAAAAACAAACTTGTGAAAGGGCAACAAACTGTGGTTCTTCTTGTTGTTTATTTAAAACATGTGCATAGCCACCACCATAAAGTCAAACACTGGGCAGCTTACAAACAAATTTATCCAGCTCATGTACTGACTTGGGTAGCTTATATAACACACTCTTGCAGCAAGATAGGTGGCAAACAAATGTAATAAATAAATAAAATAAATGACTGGGGTTAATGAAAAGCCCCATTTGCAGTTTGCCTTAATCTGCATAATATCTTGGATTTAGGCCAGAATCTTCTTCCTACATCTTCTCCTATAGATATGAAAAGCATGATCTGACATAGTGCATCCTGAGGATCACTCACTCAGTAGAAGTGCTGTCTCCTCATGTTATGTATTTAATACTACGTAATCCCCTCTGCTTTCCTGCCTTTATGATACTTTCAATCATTCTAAATACCCCATGTGGAGATGGAGCTTCTTAGCAGCATTTTATGTCAGGCAGAGGAGGGAAAAATTGTGCTTTCAATCGCTATTCTATCTTCACAGCAATTCTATCAGCAGGCTGCAATATATTAGTGTGAGTTCATCCAGTCAGAATTCAATGCCTAGAAGTTGTCTTTCTTTACTTTTATTCTAATGCTTTATCAAGCTGATAATACTGACGGGAATCATTATGTGGCTTGCATGAAGATTCCCTTGCGAAAATTAGAGATGCTTTTTGCAAAAAAAATTATAATGGTTCTAACTCCTAGATTTTTGTGCCTGTAAGACTGGCATACAAATTGCATAAAGAAGGTAGGTTTTTTTATCCTGCACAAAATAACATGGTCCAACATTTGTATTTGCAATCTGATGCATGTATTACTTACAAAATAGCTCCGAGATTAGGAAAGTAGGAAAACATTTATTAATGCAATTTAAGACAGAATAGATATTAAGGATATATGTATAGTTTTTACTATTCAAGGTGTTGCTATTATTCTGTACAATCATTCCTACTTGTTTGGAAGCAGGCTGCTCTTAATCTTACTGGTTGTCTTCCACCTTCTAGATTCTACCAAGAAATTGAGAGATGTTTTGGAAGAGTTTCATGGGGATGGTATTCTGTCAAAATATAATCCAGAACAAGTAAGGAAATTTACATTAACTGTGCTCACAAATGCCTATTGACAAAATAAACTAGCTGTGTAGATTTCTCTGTACAGAATTCCCAAAAGTTCTTAATAACATTTTAAAGATAAAATGGTTATTGAATCTTATGTAAGCTTCTTTAATTATTCAGACCCTAAGCCAAACAAACAAAATGTTTCCCTAAATGTGTCTTTTTATCTGTAACATCAGTTTTTAAAAGAGGTGTGAATAGATTAAGTGATTTTTATTAGCACCATAATACAAAAGAAGGAATTTTTTTTCTTGTGAGATCAATAGTACCTTCTGGGAAGTGACATACAGTCATACCTCGTCTTATGAACTTAATTGGTTCCAGGGGGAGGTTCGTAAGACGAAAGGTTCGTAAGACGAAACATTGTTTCCCATAGGAAACAATGTAAAGTCAATTAATCCGTGCAACCAAAAAAACCCCCCGCAAAAAACCCGCTGCCGCCCGGCTGTCACCTTTTAAAACAGCCTGGGGGCTTCCCAGCGACCTCCCGAACGCCGAACGCCAAACCCGAACTTCCGGGTTCGGCGTTCGGGAGGCCACCGAGAAGCCCCCAGGCTGTTTTAAAAGGTGACAGCCGGGCGGCGGGGCTTCCCAGCAGCCGCTGAACGCCGAACGCGGAAGTTTGGGTTTGGCGTTCGGCTTCAGGAGATGGCTGGGAAGCCGCGCAGCTGTTTTAAAAGGTCACAGCCGGGCTGGGGGGGGTTGCTGGGAAGCCCCCCCAGCCCGGCTGTGACCTTTTAAAACAGCCGCGCGGCTTCCCAGCAGCCTCCGAATGCTAAACCCGGAAGTTCGGGTTTGGCGTTCGTAACACAAAAAAAGTTCGTAAGAACAGGCAAATTTTTTCTGAACCCCGGGTTCATATCTTGAGTTGTTCGTAAGACGAGGGGTTCGTATCTTGAGGTACCACTGTATTTTTAATTGCTGAATGGGAAATGGAAAGATAATACCTCTTCCATACACAGAGAGCCAGAGTGTAAACATCCACCAGTGCTTAGCTTAAGTTCTTTTTAATTACAAGATATTTGCTAAGGAAAGATACATTTGGCATCATGCCTAGGGTAGTGAGAAAGGGAAAGGTAATTCATTTTTGTATGAAAATTCTCTCAAAATATTAATGAAAATCAAAAGCCAAGGTCAGACTGGCATCCATCTTTGTTTATTTTCGAAAAACCTATAAAACTATTTATTCTAGAGAACATTCAAGAAAGATTTGCAATAAGTTGCAAGATCTTTTTTCTGGTTCCTATATTGGTGCAGTTCGTCTGCTTTTAATCGTAGTATAATATTGGCTATAATATTGATTTGTTTTAAGCTTCTTATGTGGAGGAGGAATGCAAGCTGCTCACAGGCCGGGAGATTAGAACAGCATAAAAATCCTAGTAATAAATAAATAAGGATTTCTGAAGATCTGCAGCCCATCTCTGCTTATAAATTAGCTCTACTTGATTTAGTTAGAAACAAATCCTAACATTCTGTTATTGGATGATGCAATGGAGATTTAACTGTTCTACTTGGAAATTGGAAAACAAGTAGCTGCCTTATAGTAAGGTGATTTTTTAAAATCACATTTATTTTTTTAAATCATTACTGACTCTTAAATTATAGGAAAATTTCACAAAATCATCTAGTCAAAACGCATGTCATTGCAGCAGAGGCGGAGTAATGACATGGACACAGAGCTGGATTTAAAACTGGGTCATTTTTATTAATTAAAATTAATTAATATTTAATTAATTTAATTCAACCTAACATGGACCCACAGAGGTCAACTAAATTACTTCCGGGGTGGAAATGACATCACAAAAACTTCCGGGGCAATTATGGGCATAGCTCCATGCTGATCCAGGTGAAGGGGCAGCGCCCTCACCTGGATCCCAGCCATGCCAAGCATGTGGGAGGTCTCGCTGTCCAACCCCTTAAAGGTGATTGGAATGGGCGAGACCCAAAGGCAGGTTCTCCCCAAATTGCTCAGATCGAATTAAAGGCACCATGAGCCCTTGGAGAGAATCTGCCAATCATTCCCAAGATGCCCAACGGAGAACACGCAGTTGCTAAACACCTCCCAATTTCCACCCCTAACCTGCCAACCCAATGACCAGAGGTAAGCCAATGAATACTAATCCGGGAGTGAAGCACCCCCTAACCATCCATCCCGCACCGCAGTGTGGAATAGGCAAAAAAACGGTCGCAGAAAAATACTGAGACCGCCAAAAATTCCTATTTGGCCCCCTAAGGGCGACCCCAGTAGCACACTGAAAGATAGGGAGGGCGGGCGGGTGTTCGCCTGCTCGTTGTCAGGGGCGAAAAGGAAGCCCCGAGCCTGCGCAGCCCCTTTTATAGGGCTGGCAGGCTCCGCCCCTGGCAACATCATCAATTAATTAATTGAGAATTGAGAACAAATAATTTGTGAGAACATTTTTGACACTTTGAGTAATTAGAAAGACAAGTCCACAAAAAAACCAGCACAAATTGCAACCACATTCCTGTTTAGAAAAGTAATTGTTAGGCTCTTAGAAGCGAGCAAGATAATGTTTGTGGGTGGCTAGAAGTTGGGCATGCTGTGGTTTCTCTTCTGCGTTAAGCAGTTGAGGTAAGTAGTATACTTCATTGCAATCTACTTAGAAACATGGTTGCATTTTCTATTGGGTGTAACAACTAATTGCCTTTAAAAGTCTTTGAAGATGGATTTGCTTTTCTAGAGAGGATGTGGAGGAAGCGGACCAAAAATGAATGTATAAAGAGAGAGAAAATATTTTCATGGAAGTCTTTTGTAGCATATACTTTTTATTTGTGTAATTATCCTCCCCTCACTACTCCTTAGTAATAACTTTACAATGGGAAGGAGGAATAATCCACTGCCCAGAATTATACTGATTCAGCCCAGTTTCCCTTTTCACTTAAGGCAGTGATGGCGAACCTATGACACGTGTGTCAGCACTGACACGCGTAGCCATTTTTGGTGACACGCGGCTGCTCCCGAATCTCCCCTCTACTCTGCTGCTGAGAGTCTAGCGGTGGCAAGGAAGAAAGCCAGGGGGCGGGGAGGAAAGCACCCTATGGCAGAGCAGCAGCAGTTCCTCTCCCTGAAGGCAAGAAAGAAATTGGCCAATTGCAGGCCCGCTTTCCTCCCCGCCCCCTGGCTTTCCTCCTCCTCCTCCTCCAGACGCTAAGCTGCAGACCGTATTGGTCCCTTCAGTGCCGCTTTTTTGCTTCTTCGCCGCCCCGCGAGAAGCCTGGAAACCCTGCATGAGTGGCTGGAGGGGACCGTAAGCAAGCCATCAGGACCCCCGCACACTAACTTGCTGACGGCCATGCTGTCCCGGATCGTGGGGAGGGGAGCTCTTCTCCCGCCAAGTGACGGCGAGGCCCTCCCAATGCTTGCCCGCCCAGGCCCCGCACTTGGAGCCGGGGTGACGGGCCTAGCCTCAGCTTACTTGGCCCCAGCGCGGCCGAAGCGTGGGGCGGAGTAGGCGGCGGCTGCTTCAGGCCCGCCCCCGAGCTGAGTTTCCTTTGGCTTCCTTCGAGGCAAAACTGCAAAGCTCACCTGCTGCCTCGAAGGAAGCCAAAGGAAACTCAGCTCAATGAGGATCGGCTGTTGGTCTCTTCAAGCTGCTGCCGCCCACTGCGGAGATCCCTTCGCCCGAACAGAGGCGGCGGCGGCGGGTTCAAGGGACCAACAGCCGGTCCTTTTTGGGGCTGCGTTGTTGCAGCGTCTGAGGCCGCCGCCTCCAGGCGAAGGGATCTCCGCAGTGGGCGACAGCGGCAGGTTTAAGGGACCAACAGCCGGTCCTTTTCGGGGCTGCGTTGTTGCAGCCTCCGAGGCCACCCACCGAGGAGATCCCTTCGCCTGGAGGCGGAGGCAGCGGCGGCCTCAGATGCTGCAACAACGCAGCCTCGAAAAGGACCGGCTGTTGGTCCCTTGAACCCCCCGCCACCGCCTCTGTTTAGCCCCCACCCCCCGCCCAGGAAAGAGTTGCAGCAGGAAAGCAGCGCATTTGAAAAGCGCGCTGCTTTCCCGTAAAGCCGGCTTTCCTGGCTGGCACAGGGCTTTCCCGGGCAGCTGGCTTGAACCTTGTGCCGGTTAGCAAAGCCGTCTGCCCGCCGGAGACGTGGAGAGAAAGAAGGGAAAAAGAGGGAGGGAAAGAGGAGAGGAAAGAAGGAGGGAAGGGAGAGAAAAGTGAACGAGAAGGAGAGAGAAAGGGAGGAAGAGGGGAAGGAAGGAAGAGATAAAGGAGAAGAGGAAGAGGAAAAATGAGAGGAGGAGGAAGAGGAGGAAAAGGAGAGGAAGAGGAGGAGGAAAAGGAGAGGAGGAGAAAGCGGAAGAGGAGAAGGAGAAGGAAGAGCAGGAGAAGGAGAACCAGAAGGAAATGGAGGAGATGAAGAGGAGGAGGAAAAGGAGAGGAGGAGGAAGAAGAGGAAAAGGAGAGGAAGAGGAGGAGAAAAAGGAGAGGAGGAAGAGGGGGAAAGGAGATGAAGAGGAGGAGAAAAAGGAGAGGAGGAGGAGGAGGAAGAGGAGGAGGAGAAAGAAAAGCAGGAGAGGAAGAGTAGGAGAAAAAGGAGAGGAGGAGGAAAAGGAGAGGAAGAGGAGGAGGAAAAGGAGAGGAGGAGGAAGAGAAGGAGGAGGAGAAAGAAAAGGAGAAGAGGAAGAGGAAAAATGAGAGGAGGAGGAAGAGGGGGAAAAGGAGAGAAGGAGGAGGAGAAAGAAAAGCAGGAGAGGAAGAGTAGGAGAAAAAGGAGAGGAGGAGGAAGAGGAGGAGAAAAAGGAGAGGAAGAAGAGAAGGAGGAGGAGAAAGAAAAGGAGAAGAGGAAGAGTAAAAATGAGAGGAGGAGGAAGAGGAGGAAAAGGAGAGGAAGAGGAGGAGGAAAAGGAGAGGAGGAGGAAGAGAAGGAGGAGGAGAAAGAAAAGCAGGAGAGGAAGAGGAGGAGAAAAAGGAGAGGAGGAGGAATAGGAGAGGAAGAGGAGTGGAGGAGGAAGAGAAGGAGGAGGAGAAAGAAAAGCAGGAGAGGAAGAGTAGGAGAAGAGTAGGAGAGAGGGAGAGGGAGGGGAAGAGGGGAAGGAAGGAAAAGAGAGAAAGAGAAAAAAGTGGAAGGAAGAGAGAAGGAAAGAAAGGGAGAGAGAGAGCAAGAAAGAAAGAGTGAGTGATGAGAGAGGAAGGAAGAGAGTGAGAGAGAGTGAGAGTGGTTTTTTTCTCAAGGTGACACACCACCTGAGTTATGCTCGGGTTTTTGGCAAATTTTGACACACCAAGCTCAAAAGGTTGCCCATCACTGACTTAAGGAAAGCCAAAACAAGGTAGTTTTTGGAAGGAATAGCCATCATTGCTGACAGACAAATTAAATCATTGTTTCAGATAGCAGATTATTTATTTATTTATTTATTAGATTTGTATGCCGCCCCTCTCCGCAGACTCGGGGTAGCTAACAACAATAGTGAAACAACATATAACAAATCTAATATTTAAAATAATTTTTTAAAACCCTAATTTAAAAAACCAAACATACACACAAACATACCATGCATAAATTGTATAGGCCTAGGGGGAAGGACATATCTCAGTTCCCCCATGCCTGACGACAGAGGTTGGTTTTAAGGAGCTTGCAAAAGGCGAGGAGGGTGGGGGCAATTCTGATCTCTGGGGGGAGTTGGTTCCAGAGGGTCGGGGCCGCCACAGAGAAGGCTCTTCCCCTGGGTCCCGCCAAATGACATTATTTATCACAATCATCACATTGTGGCTGCCTCTGAAGTAGAAACTATTGTAAACTTTTGAATGCAAAATGAGGCAGTATGGATATATACAATAGTATCTTTTTTCTCTAATATTTCACATTCAGTCCTGGACCAAATAGTAAAATCTTTTTAACTTTTTGTGGGCAATTACGGTATCTCTTCTAGCTTTAGATGCAATCTATTATTTTATTTTCAACTGTCTTTTATTTTTAACAGCACAAGACCAGTGTTAGTTATTTGTTTGATTGCATTATTTTAGGCTTTTCCATATATACCAAATAGAGTAATACATATTTGTACTCTTGATAATTTTTCTTGCTGAATTTTCAAACGCTTATCTAACTCAATACAAATCTGGCACTTTTGATTTTGAGCCAGTTTGAGGAAAGCAACTTGCAGAACAAAATGATTTATTGATTTATTTATTTTTAATCCCATCTTTATTATTTTTTTAAACAACTCATGGCAAGAAATATACTCTTTCTTTCTGCAAAATGACATTCTGTAAAGAAAGCTTATATAAGTTCACAATACCAACAGGCCAAATAAATTTATCTCTACTTTCCATGCAGCCAATTATACTGTCTTTTCTAAATTATATAATGAAGATGTTAAAAAAATAACTTTTAGAGATTATTTAAATACTTGAAGTCAACACAGTTAAAAGGGTAATTAATATCTTAAATATTCATCTGATACCAACCCATACAACAATAAAGATTGGAGAGTCAAATCAATAAATAACAACAAAAATCATATGCAAGTCCCAGGCAAAAATTAAATATTCTTAACTACTTCATTTATTCCAACCAACCTGCTTTTACCATAGATTGTGAGAGGAAATACAAGTCCCAAAAAGTTTTAATGAAAATCATGTAAACTGCAACTGTTTAGTAACTTTCATTCAACAATGTTTGAATTCTGTAACTATTTTAGATTAAACTGAAGTTAGGGAAGTGAAGGGGAAGGAACAGTTGTCATCCTAATTTTTCTATCATTTTTCTATTGTCGGCCTTAATCAATTATGCAGATCCAAAAAGAAGCATCCTAAAAGTTCTATCAGAAAAATCACACGTGGATATATATCAAATATTTTATCTAAATCTCTCAACTCAAAAATATTAAAACAGTTCAGTAATTTGTTTTGAATAATTTCTCTATAAGTTATAAGGTTCCTTCTCTCCATCACTGGGGAGATTTATTAATTTAATTGATTTATTTTAAGAACATTGTGTGATAATAGAAACTAACAGAAAACTATTTATATTTGCATCAGTTGATATTGTCTGTTCTAAAGAAATTACTAGATCCAAGAATAAATTGCTGTAAGTAGTACATGTGATAAATTGCTTCATTTTGATAAAAATAGTTTTCAATGTAATTTAGTGAAATATTGCTTAGATTATTCCTTGATGCACTTAATTATTTAAAGCAAAGGTGTTCTGTCACATGTTGAACCAAGATTTACTTTTATCAGTTACACAACTCCTAATATACCCTTAACAATTTGTCTATGTTATATGCTGGACAATGTAGGAATTAGAGCAATATTGTAAACATTGTAAAAATATTGTAAAACATCCTATATTGTAAAAAATCTAATACTCACTTATATTGCAATCCTGGGAATAAGTCCTGCTGGACTTTCCATCCTGAATAACCTCATGAAAGATTTCACTGTTTTCTGCAGATTCAGTTCTATAGGCAGAGTATGATGCCTTTGATGGTCAATAATGAAGGGCAGGGAACAATGACGAGATCCAAGAAGTGCATACAACCTGCCTTCCACCATATAATTTAGCCTATTTCCCAGAGTTCAAGTTAAGATTCTTTCCTCTCACCTCACATTAGATTCAGGTGTTAGTTTGGAATTAAGAGAGATACTCTGTGTTGTTCTTTGCCTTATCAGAAAATCAGCCTTAAGCAGCACACTCCCGTATCAATTCTAATTAAACATGGATAGATAGATAGATAGATAGATAGATAGATAGATAGATAGATAGATAGATAGATAGATAGATAGATAGATAGATATTTTATTTATTATTAGAGTTGAAAGGGACCTTGCATGTCATCAAGTCCAACCCCCTGCTCAAGCAGGAAATCCTACAGCACCCCAGCCAAATGACCGTCCAATTTCCTCTTGAAAATGTCCAGAGTTGGTGAGTTCACAAGATAGGTAGGTAGGTAGGTAGGTAGATAGATAGATAGATAATTTCTCTATAAGTTATAAGGTTCCTTCTCTCCATCACTGCGGAGATTTATTAATTTAAGAACATTGTGTGATAATAGAAACTAATAGAAAACTATTAGATAGATAGATAGATAGATAGATAGATAGATAGATAGATAGATAGATAGATAGATAGATAGATAGATAGATAGATAGATAGATAGATAGAAAGAAAGAATTCTTTATTGGCCAAGTGTTATTGGACACACAAGGAATTTCACTTTGTTGTTGTTAGTGAGTTGTTTATGAGAATAAACATATTCTGTTCAAAGCTCTTTGGTAGAAGTCCTAGATACAAATATGACAGACAGACATACAGACAGATACACAAAACACACACACACACTTCATTAATTAAATCCTTTGAACAGAAAGCTCTTCCTTTCAGAACTCTTTTGCTACTATCAACTATTTGCAAATTTCCCAAGCCAAAGTTCTCATCTAAAATCTTCTGAGTAGAACTTGTCTTTTCATCTGATGATGAAGGTTGAAACAGGAATACTTCAGAACAATGTATGCTTCCATGTGCCTTCTATGGTGGAGCACTTGGGGAAGAACTGCAGTCTAATCCTTCCTGGATTCTTGAATTCTCTTTGTCCACGGGAGTAGCTACTTTTCTATGCTTCTTCACTCAACTTTGCTTTATCTTTCTCTGCTCTTCATTCCTTCAGAAGCAAGACACTTTGAACCAAGTAAGACTTGTTTTGCAACTTAGGCTCTCATGTGCTGTGTTATTTGTTGCTTTGTATGGTTGCTTTGGCATAAACTAAGATTTCACCCAGTTATGTAAGTTTATATTTATGATAAGAAAATTAAACCTGCACATTATTAAACAAAACAAAAAGCTAAACCAAACTACTTATCCTGCAGAGGGATAAATATTTAGGGAGTAAAATAAATTAATCCTTAAAATTTGAAACAGCCCTGTTAGAATGAACTGTAGCCATAAAATACTGCAGAAAGAAAAAGCAGAAAAATGTCTATTTGAAAGAGAATGGAATATATTGTCATGGGAAAAGTCACGACTGGCAAAGATGCTCCAAGCTGTATTCCATATATCACAGCATCGGGTATGACTTATTCCCCATTCACCCAAACCACAAATAATGAAAAAGAATGTTGTGGTGTTTTATCTGAAAACTTTTGGGGAAAACAATTTAATTGACAAGGAAAATAAAGAGTTATTGGGGGTGGGCTTGGCAGTGTTATAGCAGGGGTGTCAAAACTCCCAAAACAGGTCAAGTTGTTCTGAAGAGGTCATAAATTTGAACACTTGCTAAGCAACCAGCTATTAATCAAAGACCACTTTTATTTGGTTTGCCTTAAGGGTTTCCTTTAATCCTTTGGGGGATTGGAAAAGTTTCAGATGTAGGAATCCTCGTAGGGGGAAGTTGGATTGTGACCACTTAGCCGCACCCACCCAGTCACATGACCATGAAGCCATGCCCGCTCAGTAACGTGACTATGAAGCCACACCCACCGTCACATAACCATCAAGCCATGCCCACAAAACAAGCCACACCCATAGAACTGGTAGTAAAAAAACAGAACCCACCTCTCTGTTATAGGATATCATAGCATAGAGCATATCAGTCCAGTTATTTGGGCAACTGAATAGGGTAGTGACAGCAATGCCTGTTAACTGTTGTTAATCAGTTAGATTAAACATTGTAGGAAATATAATAGGCTTGCTGCACAATTATGAATTACTGCTATAATTCACAGAATGCAAAACTAAGAGCTGGCAAGAGCAGGTTTTTTGGCAGCTGTTACCTTTGATCCCTTCTCCTTCCTCGCTTTTAGCTGCCTCATTGTTTTTAAGCAACTTTTATTATAAAATCACTATGGAAATTGCGAGTTTCCTTTAACCACTGCCTATCTTCCATTAGCTACCCCAGAGTTCAGCATAATAGAAAGCTCAAAAGAGTTCCAGCAATTAAATGTGGGCAATGTGTCCTTGTTTGCTGGGTAAATCTGAAATAAGTGTGTGTTTGTGTCCTCTTGGACTAAGATCAAATACTTTTTCAGCCAAGCCCATTCTACCTATGTCACTAAAAAGATTTCAATACCTTTTTTAGGATTAGTTCCAAAAGCTTGTGCTGAATGCTTTGCCTTTTGTGGAGATGCTCAAAGAACTTTAGTTGTGTTGCTTACTGAGGTTTCTACCTTCACAACTGCTACTGTTGTCCTGCATATATGCATGTATTGTGACACTGATTTCAATATGCATGTTAAGAAATATATTACTGTGCTTCCTCATAGCATACTTAAATATATGTTGTATTCCTGAAATATAATGTTAATTATGTGCATTATAGCACATGGGAAAGGGATTTCTAAGTGTGTATCAGTCTACAGGTAAGCTGCAGTTCTATTGAATACCTGTAGATGATTTTCACGATCCACGGGTTTTGCCCCAAACACCAGATAGGTCTCAATGTTCTGTGCATAACATTATTTTCTTAAAATTTAAATGCATGTTTTTTTCTTTCTTTCTAACATATCAACTGGTCTCCAATGTGTCTGATTCATAAGGCAATAGGATCTACATGGTCAAATAACAAGGAGAACCTTTGTCCAAGTTAACCCTCAAATCCAGGAGATTAAATATTACATTGATCAGATATGCTTTAATCCAGACACTTTTGATCTACCTACACTGATGACAAAGTTCTTGATCTATTTACACTATGTATAAATTACTACCTTAACAGTTGTATTTATTAATTTATTCCTTGATATGTTTTTTCTTCTACCCTTCCATCATCTAGCTCCTCAATTTAGAGCTTCAGTTTAAAATGGGGAGGAAATGTAACGGTAAGATTTAAAAAATATTTTTAAAAAACACACTTATGTCTTTTACTTCCCTCCTTCCTGTTAGCCTATTGACTATGAGGGATTCCAATTGTTTATGAGAACGTATCTGGAGGTGGACATTCCAGAAGAGCTCTGTGAGCATCTCTTCATGTCCTTCAAAAGAAAAGTTGGCCAATGTTCTCTCGAGAACCAGCAGCAAAGTTCCAGTATTTCACAGCTGAGCAACCTTGGTAAGCTTTATGTTTCTTTGCTGCTTCAGTTCTCACAAATGTGGAAATGGGTAACTCTGGAATATTTCGAGATGTCTTTATGGGCAGATTTGTTTCCCTCAAAGTGTAATTGGGGTCTGCCACCAAATGAGGCATTGTTTACTATCTTCTCCTTAGGATCCTCTTATGCCCATTCCAGGGTATTCTGTTCTGTAATAGAATAGGAATAGGAATAGGAATAAGAATAGAATAGAATAGAATAGAATTCTTTATTGGCCAAGTGTCTTTCGTGCATATGTTCTCAATGTACATAAAAGAAAACAGACATTTGTCAAGAATCATGAGGTAAAACCCTTAATGATTGTCATAGGGATCAAATAAGCAGTGAAGAAACAATTGATATTAATAAGAATCTTAAGGATACAAGCAATAAGTTAGAATCATACAGTCATAATTGGGAGGAAATGGGTGATAGGAATGATGAGGATAAACTAGTAGTAATAGTAGTGCAGACTTAGTAAATAGTTCGACAGTGTTGAGGGAATTATTTGTTTAGTTTTAAATACAAAATTTAAATTATGTATTTGATTTTATAAATTATTATTTATAAAAATAATTCTATTTAGTTTCTTTGAATTTCCACTTATGAAATGGCGTTTTACGGCCTTTAATTGTCATTGGACTGTGTTTCTCCCTTAATTTTTTTTCCCATCACAAAAATATTTTCATACATAGCATTCACGTTCAGTTTTCTGTAGCTGTGTAATGGCAAGTTAAGTTAAGGTGATTTGGATTGTGAACTCAACAAATTATTCTATAATCATTTTATGACACATTAGGTCCGGATGCAAGGGCTTGATTTGAGAGCCAGGTATCTTTGATTTTGTTTTAATTAACTCCTTTTTAGTGTTTATACAAAAGGGAAGGTGTGCATGTATGTTCTTCAATGTGGGTATTCATTCATTCCACAAGTTTCTCTAAATAATGCTTTTAATCAACTAGATCTGCTTTCAAAATATAGGGAATATGGAAGGTAGTTTGTAGCAATATGAAAGGAGATGTGATTTTCATAGTGTCTGTTAGGGAGGAGGGCTTCACTGGTCTGCTGAAGGATAAATGGACCTGAATGTAAATGACCACTTGCGACTGCTCTTACAACCATTGTAGCTCAACTGCACAGCCATGTTGATGTTTGTCTTAAAATGGTTGTTTCATCATTTATTTTACTACACCTTAGCAAGTAAAACTGGTGGTGTTGCTGTCTTCGGGAAAAAGATGCTATGTAAATGTAATAAAGTTCAAAAATTCTGGAAACAAATACAAATGGAAGTGAATAAAATTACGAATGGTAATTGGAAAATAACTAAGGAAGCAGCATTATTGATAAAAAATAATGAGGTAAAAGAATACGAAGAAATAAAAATTGCAGCGATAGAAAGTGCCCAGGCAACTATAGTGCTTGGGTGGAAAGATGACAATAAATGGACGATTAAAAATTGGTGCAGATACATGGTGGACCACATTCACTATGAAATTATGGAAATTAGACTACATAATTATAATGAAGGAAAATTAGCAGCAACAATGAGGCGGTGGGAGAAGGTTAAAAATTATATATTAACAACATCAGTAAGCGATGCAAATGTAAGAAATAAAATTCAATCACTCTATAAAGGATGAACAATGTAACCCAGAGACAAAGCAAATGAAGGATATAAAATGGATTCTTCCCTGGTGAAGGGATTTTGTTTTCTGTATGGTGATGGTACACTTTATGCTTTCTGTTTTGTTTTTTGTAAAATTCTAAAAAAATCAATGAAAATATATTTTTTTTAAAAAGGGGAAAAGATGCTATGCACATCGTAAGCTACTTTCTGGATGGGGGGGGGGGGGGGAAACCAAGAAAATTCAAGAATTTTCATGACCCAAGCTGACAAAATTGGCAGGAAGAGCGAAAAAGGGAATTAAAAAAAAAAAAGCCATCTATTCATTTTTCCCCACCCCACATCCCTCTGCATGTAGAATCTCAGCTCTATCAGGAGTTATGAACAGGAGTGGCTGCCACATGTGAACTCCTTTGCCCTGACAAACATTATGCACCCATCCCTGTCTTCTTCTTCCCAAAAAGCTCCTGCTGCTATTCCCATGATAGGGCCAAACTGGGCTAGATAAAGGTCTCTCCACCTAGTCAGCTGCGGTCTACAGCTAAGGCACAAGCAGCAGTGTTCTGTTTTGTCTCATAATGAGCCGTGTTATGCTTCCCCACAGTTGATTGGGCTAAAATTGTTTCTACAGCAATGCTTTTAAGGGTAAAACAAAATAGTGTATGTACCTGCAGCTCTGTATTCTGCCTAAATATTTATTAGTCTTTTGTGGAATAAAAGTAAAATATGCAATTGCGATTGCAAATTTGCAATGAATATTGATCAATTGATGTCAAGTGCCCATTACTAAAGCTTGTGCATGTTCTTATGTTTCTTTTATGTACTCAGAATCCAAGACTCTTGATACAGGCATATCCATCCAGACAGAAGTTGCTTGTGCTCCTGTTACAGGTATCCAATATAAGTGTTTTAAGAGCTGCACCATCTTTCATATTTAATAAGGAACTTTTATGGGCACCAACAGGTTTTATGCTGTAAAAACAAATACAAGGGACTACCCAGTCTCTGGAATCCTCCACTGAAACATACAACAGCAGCTAAGTAAACATGGTAACCAAACAATCCTTGGGTGTCAGGAGATTTCCCATTATTTCAGAGTGGTCTGGCTTTTCTAATCCTTATCCCTCGCCAGGAAACAGTTGCTATGGGGCAATACGTCCTTTTTTTCAGTGCTGTGTTTCTGGTTTTTTTGATATCTCCACTACCGTTCTAGTTAGATACAGAAGATAATCAGATCAGGGGTGGGTCCTATTTATTTTATTACTGGTTCTGTGGGTGTGGCTTGTTTTGTGGAGGTCAAGTGGGCATGGCCAACTTGTAAAATGTGGTGAAACTCACTTAACAACTCTCTTGCTTAGCAACCAAAATTTTGGGCTCAATTGTGATCATAAGTTTTTCTTCCTTTCCTTTCCTTTCCCTTCTCTTCCCTTCCCTTCCTTTCCTCCCTCCCTTCCTTCTTCTCTCTCTTTCTTTCTCTCTCTCTCTCTTTCTTTCTCTTTCTCTCTTCTTGGTGGAGGGTGAAGGAAGAAAAGTGCTCTAGGACTGGGATAGTGGGCAGTCCAGCTCGGCAACAGTGCGTCCCCTATTATGTGCTGTCTTGGAGCACCGTTGCCACCACCGCCACCCCTCTTGCCTTCCTGGCTCCAACGCCGGGACCAGCAAAGAAGTGCAATTGAGTGGGTCCAGGGTGTTAGTATGGCAGCGGCAAAGATTCAAGCAAGTGGCGGTTTATCTTCGTGCAGTTGAAAGGGGATGGGTCCACACCCCCCCTTCACCATGCCTGAGCATACAGCCACTGCATTCACCTGTCGCGACTCCAATGGCGGCAGCTTCTGGAGATGCAGGCTCATCTGGAGCTGCTCCCCTGCAGCTTATCATGCTGCCCCCTGGTGTGAAGGAACTGCTCCAGATGAACTATCCCCCCCTTGCTCTGCTTGAACATACAGCTGCCATGCTTGTCTGTCATTGCTCCAATGGGGATGGGGATGTAACGTGGGGTGCTGAGCCCACTGCCCTAAGCTGGAAGAGGCAGGAGTGTGCCAGTCTTGCCCTACCCGAGTATCTGCCATTGCCACTGCCCCTGCCCAGCTGGCTCTGGCTTGCTTCTGAGCTAGGAAGCAGTGGCCACTCTCCCCTTGCGACAGAGTGGGCAATGTGGCCCTCCACTTTGTTAGACCTCATCAGCTCGTGATGAGCACTGCCTTCTTCTGGAGTTGCACCTCTTTAGCAGGGCAGGCAAGAGCCTAGAGATGCACTGAAGTTCTCCCATTTTTGACTTGGGAGGTAAATTGTCCAAGATCTCAGACTCACTAGCAAGGTTCTATTGAGAGTAGGAGCTGGAAGGGGACCAGTGGTCGGTAGTTTCTTCTCACCTGGAGGTTTAAGGGAAGCGGTAGCAGCTGAAAGCAATGAGAGAGAGACAGAGAGAGATGGAGAACCAAATACTTGGTGAGAGGCTGCATGGTTTCTTTCCTTTCTCTCTCCTACCTGGGTTAATGACCTGATTAGATTAGAGTGGTTGAGGCTATTATCAGATGAGTGCTCAGCATCTCAATTGTTAAAATGCAAGCCAGTTTGAAACTACAATATACTGTAGTGTCTCAGAAATAGCCATGTACCAGCTTCTTGCCACATTCTTACTCCATCCCTCTCCCAATTAGTATAAAAGTTATAAAATGCTCAAAAGTATTAACGAAATTAAATAACATTTTCTGGTGAATTACTTACAAGGATCTTGTTACTAGGATTTCCAAAAGGATGGTATATGCAGTTACTACAATTGTTGGTTACTAAATCACTGGCGCTGAACTTGGGTTTTAAAGCTGCAATGCTTTTCATGCTTACTTGGGAATTACACAAAGCAGGCATGGTGTACCTTCTTTGCAACCGCTGAGTATCTTTTCCTCTTGGAGTTCCAAGCTGTGGGGAGGGGGCACAGCTGCAATGCAGGCAACTTCAGGGCCTCCTTCCCTCAGTGGTTCATTTTCTTACCTCTTGGTGGCTATAGCAACTTTGTCCTTAAAGGATACTCCGCACCTTTTGATCTTTCTCAGGCGGAGAGAAAGCAACCCTTTGAAGGGACTGATTCTGCTGCTTACCTTGGAAGCTGAGAAGCGTCTTTTCCCCCTACCACTGGGGAGCTGCCTCCTTCCCTGGGCCTCTGCTCGCTTTCACCCACTGCCTCACTGAGAGAGAATCCAGATTTTAAGGCATTTGGCACATGTACAGTATTTAGAAAGAAGAGTCTTAGATCCAAGTGAAAAGTTTCCAAATGCCAAAAAAGTGTTTTCCTCTCTCACTTTCCTGATTATTATTATTATTATTTATTGGATTTGTATGCCGCCCCTCTCCACAGACTCGGGGCGGCTAACAACAATGATAAAAATAGCATGTAGAAATCCAATTAATAAAACAACTAAAAACCCTTATAATAAAACCAAACATACACACCAACATACCATGCATAACTTGCAATGGCCTAGGGGGAAGGAATATCTTAACTCCCCCATGGCTGGCGGCATAAATGAGTCTTGAGTAGTTTACGAAAGACAGGGAGGGTGGGGGCAGTTCTAATTTCCAGGGGGAGTTGGTTCCACAGAGCCGGTGCCTCCACAGAGAAGGCTCTTTCCCTGGGGCCCGCCAAATGACATTGTTTAGTCAACGGGACCCGGAGAAGGCCAACTCTGTGGGACCTTATTGGTCTCTGGGATTCGTGCGGTAGCAGGCAGTTCCGGAGGTAATCTGGTCCCATGCCATGTAGGGCTTTAAAGGTCATGACCAACACTTTGAATTGTGACCGGAAACTGATCGGCAGCCAATGCAAGCCACGGAGTGTTGAAGAAATGTGGGCAAATCTTGGAAGCCCCATGACGGCTCTCGCGGCTGCGTTCTGCACGATCTGATGCACATTGAACAGCTGTGCACCCTCTACCTCCTCCTTCACATCCCATTTTTTTGAATTGGGGAGGCGATCGCAGCGCTGCCTCCTGAAAACACTTTCCTTCCTGTCTTCAAACTACACAGGTTGACGGCAGTCAGCTTCTGCTCTTGGCCCGGAAGAAGTTTTTGTACAAAAGAAAAAACGAGCAAAAAATAGCTTTAAGAACCCCAAAACCAAGAGGGCGGTGCATGTGCAGTGCCAGAAACTCAGCTTCTGTGCATGCGCAGAAGAAAAACCCAGAAAAAATCTCCCCCTCCAAATCCCCCCTCCCAAATATCCAATTTTTAAAAAAATATATATGGCAGTGTCCTCAGACCAGCACTGACCAAATTGTTTCTGTTACATCATCATAATGTCACCAGCGGGTTGCTACCAGTTCGGGCGAACCAGTCTAAACCAGGAGGAACCCACGTTTGAATGAAATGAAATGAAATACATATAGGAATCAAGAATGAAGAGTTTAGTATTTTTAAATGTACAGTGTTCCCTCGATTTTCGCAGGGGATGCGTTCCGAGACCACCCGCGAAAGTCGAATTTCCGCGAAATAGAGATGCGGAAGTAAATACACTATTTTTGGCTATGAACAGTATCACAAGCCTTCCCTTAACACTTTAAACCCCTAAATTACAATTTCCCATTCCCTTAACAACCATTTAGATTATTACTCATCCTGTTTATTTATTAAAGTTTATTTTAAAAAATATTTATTAAAGGCGGATGAAAGTTTGGCAATGACATATGACGTCATTGGGCAGGAAAAACTGTGGTATAGGGGAAAAAAACCGCACAGTATTTTTTAATTAATATTTTTGAAAAACCGTGGTATAGACGTTTCGCGAAGTTCGAACCCGCGAAAATCGAGGGAACACTGTATATGTAACCTAAGTTGCAATCTGGATTGATTATATTATTAGCGATATGAGTTTTATGAAGATGAATTTGAGCTGTTTCCATGTCACCTTCTTATAACACTTAATGCGCCATTTACTTCTCTATTAAATTACTAGATTAAAATGGGAAAATAGTAGGAGAGTCTGGTGGGCCATATGGTAGGTAGGAAAAGAGAGCATAATTATTACCAAGAAGAGCTTATGCAAGGACAGTGCAGAAAAAGTAAGTTCATCAGAGAAAACAAATTTGTAAATTCATCAGAAAATTATAAGTTCCTCAGAAAAACAAATAAAAGATCATCAGCTTTATGTTTTCAGCTTCCTCTGACAAAATGAATACGTTTTTAATCATTTCAATATCCATGAAGGGTTTTTCATGTCATATCTATATGAAGTATCAAATAATTTAAGCATCTCAGGATTAAGAAATATTTTTGTCACTTCATTACTGGCAGGCTTCTCTTAGATGACTGGAACTACCCAACCTTTTTAATTATTTTATTTATATCCTTCCATTATTATTTTTATAAATAATTCAAGGCAGCAGACATATCTAACACACCTTCCTCCTCTTCCTATTTTCCCCACAACAACAACAATCCTGTGAGATGAAAAGTTTAGAGAGAGTGACCGGCCCAAGGTCATCAGGCAGCTCTCATGAAGGCTAGAACTCACAATCTTCTGGTTTTCCAGCCTGATTCCTTAACCACAGTCATGATTTATGATTGGCAGGGGAAGTCTAGTTTTCTTTGTCTTGTGAATTATATAAAATCTATTTTAAAGTATATATTATTGTTTTCATGCTTCCACCCTGAAAACTGAAATAAATCACAGCAACTCTATAAACTGCAAGTTTCGGGGATCACGTACTGTATAATCCTGGTGTCTTAAGTTATTCATGTCTCAGGATTTACAAGAAAATCCTATGCCTGTGAAAATCTATTGCATAAAATAAGGTCCAATTATATGTGGGGCGCCAAGGGAATGTACACAACAATCAAGGAGGGAGGCGCACAAAGTTAATGTTCTGAGCCATGCTGGCTGAGATTATGGGTTTGGAAATAACATGGAAAGGAAGCCTCCATTTTGAAAAAAATTAATAGAAAACATCATGTTTCATTATGATTCATTTCATGATTCATAAACGGAGGCTGATTTGTCACTTTGTTTTAAATTATAGGGATCAATGGGAAAACGCTTCTAAGTGCCATGGGAAAGCATACACCTGAATCCAAACGCCCCCAGACAAATTTAGCCGAGCCACAATCAGCATCTCTCAGTCCTGTTCCAACATCCCACATCAATGTCCTTGGGAATGCCTCACCTAGCTGGTCCAGATCATCGTCACAAAAGTCCACTGCTGGTAACCCTTCTGCTCACAACTCCTCAGGGTCCTCCAAGTTTTCCTCAGGTTCTCTGCTTACCCCTCAATCTCCAGGTGAGATCTGCCTTTCTTTTATGGAGGCATTCCTATATATTTTCCAGTCTCACCCACATAAAACCATAGTAAAATTCATTTCACAGGTCAAAATCATAGCATGGGATACACATCTGATAAAGAAGCTTGAAGTGTAAGGTGAGCGGAAGTGATGTATTTTTGGCCTGCGTGAGGGCTCAAAAAAGCAGAAATATCTACCTTAGACTGAGAAAATGGTTTTAAAAGAAATTTGCAGCATTGACCAATAAATTACTTCCAATGTGCTCCTTGTTTCAAAGACCCAGGTGCATTTATCTCCTATGGGGAATTAATCATTTTGAAGGAATTTTCACCCAATTTACAACCACATTCTGGAATTTCCAGAATTTCCATTGCTAAGCAAGGCAGTAGTTAAGTGAGTTATACTTGATTTTAGGACATTTTTTGCCATAGTTGTTAAGTAAATCACTACCGTTGTTAAATGAATCATGCAATCTGGACTCCCCCATTGACTTTGCTTATCAGAAGCTCATTGAGAAGGCTATAAATGGCAATTATATGACCCTAGAACACTGCAATTGTCGTAAATGCATCCTGGTTGCCAACTTTTCATCAGATGGCCACGGGGATGCTACAATTGTCATAAATGCAAGGACCAGTCATAAGTCATTTTTTTCAGTGCTGTTATACCTTTGAACGATTGCTAAACAAATGTTGAAAGTCAAAGGCTGTCTGAAAACTTACTGAGATTATTTTATCTGATGCTTGAGCTTCTTCACTTTTATTCCAAGCATTCTGATTTCAGCAGTTTTTGGTTATTTTTTATGTTTCTGTGGTTGGTAAGAAGGGTGGTGTAAGAGTTGCTTCCTTCTGAGTTGTCATTCAAATATTTTATTATGTGGTAAGAGCAGCTGGGATGGCGAAGTCACCGGGTGACCCAATGTTTCCACCGTACTAGTTTATGCGCAGGGAGTGAAGGGTAAATAAGGAAGATTAGAATTTACTGGTGTACTAATTTCTTTACCCACACTTATTTCTTCCAAGTCACATCTTCCTTTTTAGGTACAGGATACAATCTAATACAGGGGTCATCAACTGGTGGTCTGTGGACCCCTGGTGGTCCGCGAGAAAATTTTGGTGGTCCACAGAAATATTAATTGCATTAAATGCTGTTTATGTATTTCAAAAATTCATATTAATGGTCCGCGGGATTTAAAATTATGAATTTAGTGATCCTTGAGGTCTGAAACATTGGTGACTCCTGATCTAATAAATATATTAATCATCTGTAGTATACAAAATTGCATACTGTAACAACATGTTAATTCACACAAGAGAATAATTCCCTTGTTCTCCCACCAATGATCTCTCTAACATTAGAAAACAGCCCATGGCAATTGGAAACTGCCATGCACCATTCTCTTGTTAGGTGTGCAGCTGCGCAGCTGTGCAGCTTAGAGGGGACATTGGCCCCCACCCCTTCCATGCAAATATTCTTCTTCCTATCCTGTTTTCCTCATTCTGTTTCATCTGCTGCTTCTCTTTTGTGCTTCTCACCACATTCTCTCAGGGGCTGACAGTCCTTCTCAGCATAACTTTCCCATTGGGCTACCATGCTTTCTTATTCATTGGAGCTTTAGGTTTGGATTTTTAAAAACACCTGTTAGCACAATGCAATTGTATAATGAAAAACATACCAAATACCTTTATTCTTGATTTGCCATGCAGAATCTGTTGCAGCCCCTTAGCTCACAAAAGTTAATTTTGATCTAAGACCCACATTACAGCTCTAAATCAATTTCACCTAACAGTCTGCCTGAACCTGTTTTGAATTATACTCTAAAGAATGTCAGCTTACGAAACAACATGAACCCTTTTCTCTTTCTTTTAGGTTCCAAAAGTTTGGACAAAAAACTTCCTTTCAATCTCCGAAAGAGTAACATCTCCCTAAAAACAGCCAGTCCACACCCACCAGCCCCTTTGGCTCAGGTGGTCTACTTGAAGGACATTGTCTGCTACCTGTCTCTGCTGGAAAGGGGAAGGGCTGAGGATAAGCTGGAGTGTAAGTGCTTGGGAGACTGGGAGACTATCTGTAGTCCTTAAGAACCATGCGCAAAATTATGGGTGCTTTGGTCACAGGTGGCAGAGGTGGAAGGAATATGGGAGGGTTGTGATTTAGAGGAAACCATAAGAGCTTTGAGGTTTATAAGGGAGTACATGTTGAGATTCATATGAGTGTGAATCAAATGTGGGTTCCTCCCAATTCACACCAGTTCTAAAGAACCAGTAATAAAATGCTGGTGATGTTACAGAGCTGGTTCTGTCAGTGCTGGTCCGTGGACATTGCCATCTTTTTGGGGGGAGATTTGATATTTTTAGTTTTTGCTTCTACACATGCTCAGAAGCTGAGCTTGCGGTATTGTGCATGCACCAGCATCTTGTTTTTGGTTCTCTTTTTTGCTATTTTTGCTTGGGTTTTGGCATTACACATGCACGTCCACCCATGTGAAATGAGTGCACAGCCATGCGATGCAGGAGGAAGCAAACCAGCAGTGAGGTAAGTTAGAACCAACCCCTGGTATGAATCGTGAATGAAGCTGCAACTCCTCCCAACTTGACAGTTCAAAAGCTTGCAAATGTGAGTAGATAAATAGGTACCAATTTGGTGGATTCATTAATGAGGACATGAAAGGAGCCCCCAATTGGGACTCCCCTGGACAAAAGTGATGTTACTAGTTAATCCTTTCACCATTTTTTTACAGAAAAAAAAAATTAATGAAGACAATAAATTGTTCATTCATTCGTTTGCAGTTAAACAGGAATAAGAACCTATGGATCCCTATGTGCATTATTAGATTATATCATCAGCTCCAATATGGCCATTGATCAGAGCTCGAAAGAATTATGGTCCACATCAAATATGGACTCAATTTTGATTAAACATCATTTGCTTAATATTCATTGATGTAAGACTGAAATATAGCTCATATTTCTATGATTTTTCCTTGGAGGGGAATTTTCAGGGAGCAAAACATTTGTGAGCAATTTTCAAATGTTTTCAAGTATGAAATCTCAAGTGTTCAGCAGTTCCTTCTCCTGCAATCACATCTATTCCTCCTGGTTTTCTAAAATAACAGCTCATAGGCCACCACAAAAAAAAATTAAATGTGGCATAGGTACTATTTTAATTTATTATTTATTAATCTGAAATGTTCCCTGTGTCCTTCCTGATAAGCGGCTTCTACTATAATTAATCAAAAAGTGTTTAAAGTAGCCTATTTATTATGTGGTAAGAGGATGGGGAAGTCACTGTTTTCTTCTCTAGCTGATATTTTAATAGAAAGGAAAGAAGTTAAAAGGTAACACTACATGTACTTTAAAAGCTGTGTCTTGTAGCATTCTCAGAGCATGTATGTCAGCTGCCAACTTTCAGTTTCGCAGGTGAGGAATTCATGTGCCAGTCATCAGCTCTGATGAAATGCCAGTTCAGTGATGTAATTTCAATTCCTCAGTTAGGGCTTACTTATTTTAAAAGGTATGAGTTTTTTCTCAAATGAGTAGCTCTTTGTTGAGGAGTGGAATAGTAGAATGTATGGGTTCAAATAGCTACAGCCATTGCTCCTACTACAGTTGTGTCGGGAGTGCTGAAGTGCTTCCAGATTAAAAGGATTCAATGATGTCATCACCATTGCCCAGGGGAAGCCCAGTTGGGAGCTCTTTTCTTTCTTTTTAAAAAAATAATCTTTATTAAATATTTAAAATTAAACAAGTAACAATTAATTAACAAGCATAGATTGCATATCATAAGCATACATTTCATCCCTTTACCATTTTCCCTTCTATGTATAATTTATATTAACTAAGTATATTTACAATGCTTTATTCTTATTTAGTTGATGATTACCCTTTTTTGTGTGTTTAGACTAATTCATTGCATTTTTTAAAAACCCTACTTGTCAACCATTCTGTTGACTTTGTGTATTTGACCATCTGCCATTTGGCCACTTTATCTGGTTTGCGGATTGTTGGGCTATATTGTTTGACTTTTGTGTATGTCAAACTATATTCATTATCTTCCGTAGAATATCTATGTATACAGCTGCAAAGGTAATGTAGATTGTTTGGTATTCTATCAATAGGTGGTGTAATATGCCTGTTTTGCAGTTCCCATATGTGGAAGGGCTGCTTGGTTTTGAGTTTTCTTTAATTTTGCTTAATTTTTTTTTTTTGCTTCAAACAGTTGTACCATTTCCCCCAGGCATCGTAAAAGTCAGATTCGTCTTTTTCTTGTAGTTCACCCATCTTGCAGCAACAACTAGGCCTCAAATGTGAGCCTCCCGATCATCATCCCAGAGTCCTAATCTTGTGAGCCATTATGTTCCCACAAGTATTGCTGAAGACCTTTTAAATTAACCCCTTAAAAAATAAACCTAGACCATGATTTGGAAGGGCAGCTCACCTGATGAATTTTAACCCTTTTTACAAAGTCTAAACAGATCTGCTCTTCTCTTATTTACACTTACCCTTTTCCCACATATTAGTATACCTCTCAGTTTTGTTTTCCTCTTTCACTGTATTTTCTTTCTTTTTCTCCTCACCTGACTACCAGCCTTATTTTGGAGTTTGGCTACTTGTTGTGGTTGGCTCTAGCCAGCAGCTCCTGCCCCAAGGAATGTGTAGGTGAATGCAGGGGAAAAATCAACATGTCATAGGCCTGTTTTATTGCCGACAGAGGCAGGTAGTGCAGTTTTCCTCGGACGAAGAAGAAGGTGGGGGTGACTTGGAAGAGGGGGGCTTGGCACACAGCCGAGGCAGCCAATCTCCATTATCATCGGTCGATTCGGATGCGGAAGTCTTGGACCCATGCAGGTGCAGAGTTATGTGTAAAAGAGACCAATTGAGGACATATTACAGGAGATAAAAGAGGCCACCTGTGTTTGGGTGGGGCTCTAGTAATTAGAGCTGCTGATACAAATAGCAGCGTGTTGGCTTGGCCATTGGGGAAGATTATCTGATTGTTGTTCTTCAGGACCATGCCTTGCTGTTTCCGGACTTTGTTGATTTTTCACGCCTTTGAAACCAAAGCAGAGCAAAGTGTATGTGTCTCACTTCGTTGGAAGAAGGAGGGCTGTGACGTTTCTTCACAGCTGCTAGCTAAGTACTTAAGGACTCATTAAGAGAATTGTACAGCCTACAAGGTTGTTTTGGGACGAGTGCTCTTTGCAATACAAAAAGGGTGCTTTGTTTCTTTTGAATTTTCTGATAAAGAGCATTGTTTTGAATTTTCAAATGTGTGTGTGTCTGAAATTTGTACCCTTGAATTTTCGGGAGGCTCATACCAGAGAGCCCAGCAGAACAGCTACTAGTGGGCAGTTGTATGCATATGCATATAGGTATGTGTCTGTGTGTGTGTGTGTGTGTGTGTGCATGGTGTTGTATGAATCCTTTTATTGAAGAAGGGACTTTCCAGATACAAATGAAGTTGGCAGTCTTAGGTGGACGTAATAGAGAAGCTATGCACCACGCAGAAGAGGTTGCCCATTTATAACCTTTTTTTCATCTCCTTCCTTTGTGCTAAACTCTGAGTCATTTGCCATTTAAAACTGCTAGTTTATAAGCCTATTAATACAACAGAGAACAGATTAATTATGATATATCACTGAAAAAAACCCCAATATTATTCTCCCAGTGTTATGTCCTGAGAAGCTGGGAAGTTTTCATTCCACTCCGACCAGGAAATGGAACAGGAAAATTCTGATTGGCTCTTTCCTAAAAGGGCTCCCTATTTTAAACCCCTTTCAAAGGTTGGCAGGGGCTGATGTTTGCTCACTATAACCAATAAAGAGCTGAAGTTTCACTGCCAGTCTCCTGCCTCTTCAGTATCTGAACTCAACACCCAGAATCATCTATGATCTATCTTGGTGTAACGTTTCAAATTGAATTGTTCAGTAGAATTTCTTCAGATATTCCAGCACGGAATCAAAATGTGATGTTGGAAATGCCCTTTAAATTTGATCAAACATTCCTAGTTTGTGGACCAGTGTACCTGTGTATCTGGTTGTGGCAATAAGCAATGATATTGCTTTTCCTGTTTGAAGTGATGTTGAACAAATGTTTTTTCCTTTTTACACTGGACAAAGTTATTCATCTCTATTGGCCTTTTTGGTTCCATTGTTACATATCATTGATTTTATGAACTGAATTGTCAGATATGTAGCAGAGAAAGGAGAAAAATAGCTGTAAAATAAAATAAATAAAATGAAATTTGTTATGTACATGTTACTCTTTGCAAAATATAAACTGTACATAATGTTCCCTTGACTTTTGCGGGTCCGACATTCGCAAAAAGTCTATACCACGGTTTTTCAAAAAATATTATTAAAAAAATACTCCATGTTTTTTTTGCATACCAAGAATTTTCTGGGGCCGCCCGATGTACAATACTGTGCGTTTTAACTCTCCACCACCCCAGCTGTCCTGCTTCTTTAAATAAAAGCTCCGCTTCTGCCCCAGCCTCCCGATCCCTCTCCTTTAATTCTTGGAGCATTGGTACGCTCCACTTGAAGCCGAACCTTGCTGCCGCCTGCCGCTGCCGCAGAGAGTACAACAAAGCCCCCAGCTTGCCGCCCCGTTGCCCCTGCGGGATGTGGGGGTAAGTAAAACCAGGAATGGAGGAGGTAGGGGGAGGAAGGAAGGAAGGAAGGGAGCATCTCTACTTTGCGGAAATTTGACTTTCGCGGGCGGTCTTGGAACGTATCCCCTGCGAAAGTCAAGGGAACACTGTACTTTCGTTAACATTCCTGAAAATTGTAAAAGGCTGCCCTCTAGTGTTATTTGTTAAAGTTTTCCATTAAAGATTAAGAATATATTATTTAAATGTAATAACATGTACAACCCCCCCCCAAACAAATAAAAATCCTTAATCTTGAAGGATTTGACTGAAGCCAATGTAAAAAGTGATTCTAAAGATAGTTTCTTCTAAAAGATCAGTTACATATTTTAAGAATAAACTGTGCGTAATTATAAAGAATTAAATACCATATATAGAGAATATTGATGACAATAAATTTGCCACAAAGACTTATTCTACAATTTGGGAAACAACACTCAAAGATTAAAATTATAGTCTATGCAGCATAAGACACATTCCTCAATTTGAGTCGAATTGGATGACATAATATCCAATCAGCTGGCTGTACTTCAAATATGCCATCTGCTTCTTTGTGGAAATGCATTGGCCTTAAGATGACATGGACTCTGCCATAAATTCACTGGTATTTTTTTATCTACTGATTTGGGTATTCTGTTTACATAACTATATATTAAATCATACGTTAAGCATCTTCAATGCTGCATATAGTACTTCAAGCCCTATATACTGGAACCACACCATATTGGGGAAAACTGGTCTGGTTTATTTTTAATTGAAAATGAAAAAAAACAGGTCTCCAATTTTCAGGAATCATTACCAGATTGCCAACTGCCATAAAAGAGGGGCTGGAGACAATTCTGATTTACTGAATACAATTCATACTGATTCTTAAGGAATATAGATGTGCATATATTAGGGGTGGGCAGCAGGCAGGACAGGATGGAACGCAGTTCCACCAGCAGAAATGAAGATGCATATGCAGCTCCAGCTGATTGGCGGCTGTCACTTCCTGGATTACTGGTCTCGACTCAGCTCTCCTTTTTTCCCCCTGCTGCTGCTGCTGCATCTGTGCTCCTTGCTTTTTTCCTCTTTCCTCCTTCCTGGCCTTGGACGAGCTTCCCTCTCCCCTCCCGCCTGAGATGCAAGGAGAAGGCGTGGGTGGAAGCGGCGCTGGCAGCATTTATGTTTCTGGCAGCACCCATTCACCTAGCTACCCAGCCTGAGGTGGGAGGGTCACCCAGGAAGGAGAGCCCGGGAAATGCGAAGCAAATTGTCACCCCAGCGAGCGACACTGGTAAGGTTGTAAATCGAGGACTTAACAGTTCACTTGAACGATGATGATCATTCAAGCCACTCCCACCTGATCACATGGCCGGCAGGATACTCCTACCCAGTCACATGATCATTAAGCCACACCCACAAAATAAGCCAAACCCGCAGTGTGGCAGTAAACGTTTTGGCTGCCAATTACTGCATATACTACAATTGCAAAAAACTAATTTCCTAACTCTGGTCAGTCAGAAAGTAGAAATATAGCTATATAAAGCCAAATTGCCTCCAAAGTATTCCAGAGTGCCAGCTATTGCTGGGAAGATTTGTTAAGTAGTAATTTAATAATCTAGTTTTACATTAATTGCCATAACATGGGGCAGATGCATGCTCTGGCAGAGTTAGGGTCCAAACCAGTAGTGGTTTCTAAAGCCTGTTGCTACCAGTTCGTATGTGTGCGTGCAATGCTTCTGTACATGTGTAGAGGCATCCCAGGCGATGGGCAGAGTTTCCCACCGCCGCCCCTACCAGTTCACCAACTTGGGCCAAACTGGGAATAACCCACCACTGGTCCTAACCCCCTTACTTTTCACTAAATAGAAAATATTTTTTATCTTGAAACTAAAAGTTGGGACTTGTGACCAGAAAAAGTATCCTTAAAAATTGACTGGCTAGAATTTTCAGGATCACATAGAGTTGGGACCCAAAAATAATTGAAGCAGAAATTAATATTTTTCAATCACTAATTCACTAGGAAGAATACGGAAAAATGTCTAGCTATCTATGTTAACAGGGTGGGCACATGAGACTGCAACAATTGCAGAAAAGCTTGAGGAAGGTGTACAAGTGGCTGGCCCAGTGTGAGTGCAGAGGGATTGGAGAAGGGTACGAGGGTAACTCAGCAAGGAGACTTGTGACCTTGTTTGTTGACTTTCTCATTGATCTTCTAGGAAAGCTGCAGCAGGGAAGGTCCCAAAAGGCAATCACTTGGTCATGGGATTTCTGTAACTGGTCATAAGTGCAAGATGTTTGCCAAATTTATTTTTTATTTTTTATTTAGATTTGTATGCCGCCCCTCTCCGCAGACTTGGGGCGGCTCACAACAAAGTGAAAACAATTTACAACAAATCTAAATTACTGTTTAAAAATATTTAAAAGACCCCATTTTCTAAACACACATACATACAAACATACCATTCATAAATTGTATATGCCCAGGGGAGATGTCTCAGTTCCCCCATGCCTGACGACAAAGGTGGGTCTTAAGGAGCTTAAGAAAGGCAAGGAGGGTAGGGGCAGTTCTAATCTCCAGGGGGAGTTGGTTCCAGAGGGCCGGGGCCGCCACAGAGAAGGCTCTTCCCCTGGGGCCCGCCAACCGACATTGTTTAGTTGACAGGACCCGGAGAAGGCCCACTCTGTGGGACCTAATCGGTCGCTGGGATTCATGCGGCAGCAGGAGGTCTCGGAGATATTCTGGTCCAGTGCCATAAATAAATAAAATAAAATAAATAAGTGCAAGATGTTTGCCAAATGCCCAGATTATGATTACTGACTGCAAAACTGCTGGGCCAGCCAGAATTCTGAGAACTGGTTGTAACTATCATCCATGTAATTTCAAACAGTTACTAAACAAATAGCTATAAGTCAAGGACTTTCTCCAGTAATAGAATTTTGGAAGCCTGTCAAAGTTTCCCTCTGCTCTTGTTTTACCAAATGAAATCACAGTGGGGTAATCTTGGGTTTCCTTCTCACCACTTCCTCTTTTTCGGAGCTCAGCTAATGTTTACTTACCCTCTTTTGAATTCCTTCTCTTTTTTTATGGTTATGCATTTAACTTTGATTATCAAATACAAAGTGTTAACGGAAGTCCTCACTGTGGTCAGCTCAAACCTTGAAGTTGAGGCAGTGGTAGAATGTAAAACCTGACTCACTAGCCCTGTATGGGCACATACACTTATTACATATCTTTGTACATTTGTGTTTTCTTGCAGTTATGTTTCGCCTCTATGATACAGATGGCAATGGCTTGCTGGACAGCTCGGTAAGCTCTTTTTCAAACTAGTCTTTTTCTTTAAAAGTACAGTGATACCTCGTCTTACAAACGCCTCATCATACAAACTTTTTGAGATACAAACCCGGGGCGTTTAAGATTTTTTTGCCTCTTCTTACAAATTATTTTCACCTTACAAACCCACCACCGCCACTGGGATGCCCTGCCTCCGGACTTCTGTTGCCAGCAAAGTGCCCGTTTTTGCGCTGCTGGGATTCCCCTGAGGCTCCCCTCCATGGGAAACCCCACCTCTGGACTTCCGTGTTTTTGTGATGCTGCAGGGGAATCCCAGCAGGGGATCCCAGCAGCGCAAAAATGGGCGCTTCAGTGGCAACGGAAGTCCGGAGGTGGGGTTTCCCAGCGAGGGGAGCCTCAGTGGAATCGCAGCATTGCAAAAACACAGAGGTCCAGAGGACTTCGGTGTTTTTGCAATGCTGCAATTTCACTGATTCTCCCTTCACTGGGAAACCCCACCTCCGGACTTCCGTTGCCAGCGAAGCGCTCGTTTTTGCAATGCTGGGATTCCCCTGCTGGGATTCCCCTGCAGCATCGCAAAAACACAGAAGTCTGGAGGTGGAGTTTCCCATGGAGGGGAGCCTCAGGGGAATCCCAGTAGCACAAAAACTGGTGCTTCGGCTGGCAAAAGGGGTGAATTTTGGGCTTGCACGCATTAATCGCTTTTCCATTGATTCCTATGGGAAACATTGTTTCATCTTGCAAACTTTTCACCTTATGAACCTTGTTCCCGAACCCATTAAGTTTGTAATACAAGGTATCATTGTATAAGAAGTTACGCTTTTCATCAAATGCCTTGGGGCTTTTCTACTGTGATGCCACTACAAAGTATTTAGGTCAAGAGATACGTCAATGAAATCTAGCTGTCTCTGGAAACACATTTCTAGTCTTCAAGTTAGCTACAGCATGGAAACAAGAGCCTTCCAAATTGAGGGATTCTTCATAAAGGAGATTATACTGTACAGGTCTTTTTCAAAGTTGGCAGGCTCTGGTAAATTTAGGTGGTTAATAGCAGCATCAGTTTGGGACTGGGTCTTTAAATTTTCCAAAATTGTCTTGATGTAGTGTAATTCAGTTACCTTGTGGAAAACTTAAATGGAAGGCAATGATATAGGTGTAGCTGTGCTGTGTAATATTACCCTACTGAAAGCTCTTTAGAGTGTTTATTCTTAAAAAGGGGGAAAAAGTAATCTGACATAATTGTGTTAAAGGGGTGGCTCACCTTCCTAAAGATATTTACCTATTTTTTTCTTGCATGCTGATATATATACAAATATATATATTTGTTTTCGTAGATTTTCACGGGTATATGTATGGTAAATTGTTCTGAGTTCGGGTTTTGAGGATCATTCTCTGCCTTACAAGACAAAGGTTGCAGGTTCAAGTCCCAGTGGGTATGGCTAGCTGATGAGGCCAAAATAAGGCCGAAATAGATCTATACTAGTCTCCCTTAATTTTCAAATTCAGCAAAAAAACATATGACATATATATATATATATATATATATATATATATATATATATATATATATATATATATATATAATGAGGACCCGGATTGTGGGGGCAATATGCTGGCTCTGTTAAAAAGTGCTATTGCTAACATGTTGTAAGCCGCCCTGAGACTAAGGAGAAGGGTGGCATAAAAATTGAATGAATGAATGAATGAATGAATGAATAAATAATTGCAATATCCATGTAGTATATCACTCATATTATTGATAAAACATTTACCTTTGTCCCTCTTGTTTCTAAATTCAGGAGCTGGATCGCATTATCAATCAAATGGTACATGTAGCAGAATATCTGGAATGGGACTCCACGGAATTAAGGCCAGTAAGTTATTTTTCCATGTAGAATTGGATTTTTCTTTAAAGTGCTTTGTTCTGCTTTTGAGCATCATTTTGTCCTCTGAGGGCTAAGTAATCTTCTGTGCACAGGCCTCGGAGCTAACCCTTCGACTCAAAAGTCTCTTATTTCTTGGTAAAAATCACACTCTTTATTGATAAAAGCACACACAGTGAAAAGCAGATTTAAATGGCAAGGAAAAGGGAGTTATTTCTCTCTCTGAAACAAAGCATGAACTAAGTTTGGAATACTGTGTTCAGTTCTGGAGACCTCACCTACAAAAAGATATTGACAAAATTGAACATATCCAAAGACGGGCTACAAGAATGGTGGAAGGTCTTAAGCATAAAACGTATCAGGAAAGACTTCATGAACTCAATCTGTATAGTCTGGAGGACAGAAGGAAAAGGGGGGACATGATCGAAACATTTAAATATGTTAAAGGGTTAAATAAGGTCCAGGAGGGAAGTGTTTTTAATAGGAAAGTGAACACAAGAACAAGGGGGTACAATCTAAGGTTAGTTGGGGGAAAGATCAAAAGCAACATGAGAAAATATTATTTCACTGAAAGAGTAGTAGATCCTTGGAACAAACTTCCAGCAGACGTGGTAGATAAATCCACAGTCACTGAATTTAAACATGCCTGGGATAAACATATATCCATCCTAAGATAAAACACAGAAAATAGTATAAGGGCAGACTAGATGGATCATGAGGTCTTTTTCTGCCGTCAGTCTTCTATGTTTCTATGTTTCTATGTAAGTCTGGGAAAGGTGCCAAACTCGGCCTAAATATCCTTGGCCCAGGGTATCCAGAGGGGCCTGGCTCATCCTCCTCAGAATCTGACATGACACAATAATACACAATATTCAATAAACTACCTCTTTTATTTTCCTTTTCAGCAAAGTAAATACAGCAATGGATCACTAGAAACATAGAAACATAGAAGTCTGACGGCAGAAAAAGACCTCATGGTCCATCTAGTCTGCCCTTATACTATTTCCTGTATTTTATCTTACAATGGATATATGTTTATCCCAGGCATGTTTAAATTCAGTTACTTTGGATTTACCAACCACGTCTGCTGGAAGTTTGTTCCAAGGATCTACTACTCTTTCAGTAAAATAATATTTTCTCACGTTGCTTTTGATCTTTCCCCCAACTAACTTCAGATTGTGTCCCCTTGTTCTTGTGTTCACTTTCCTATTAAAAACACTTCCCTCCTGAACCTTATTTAATCCTTTGACATATTTAAATGTTTCGATCATGTCCCCCCTTTTCCTTCTGTCCTCCAGACTATTCAGATTGAGTTCATTAAGTCTTTCCTGATACGTTTTATGTACTACTAATTAAGATTACCATATACAAAAAGTTATACCTTCCTCCTAGAAACATGTTTAGCAACATAGGCCCTGTCCAATTTCCATTGAGATTCTTTTTCATTTTCCCTGGGTAATTCCCCAATGCAGAATACTGGCATTTTTTGTGTGGCAAATGAAAAATGGTGTAATAAAACTTCTCCATGGCCAGTCAGGATTGTTCCGACAAACACTTTAAAAAATCTAGAAAAATATCTACATACTATTTATATATAATCTTATGTAGATTCTGGTTGACATGTTTGCAAAAATTGAGTGTTAAAAGACTCAATTGGATTCATAGAAACAAAAAAAAAAAAACCCTGAGAAGTGAGAAGTATATGCAACTGAAGGATGCCATGACAAGAACTGACAGCCATTTATCACAGCTTGGCAAGGTGGTTGTGTTGCAGTATTTTTTCACCGGAGGACCCCGCTTTCTGCATGAGCGAATTCAAGATGCGATTACGTATGTGCAGCATTTCAGATGTCTGGATATGTTCATTATTTATTTATTTATTTATTTATTTATTTATTCGACTTCTATGCCACCCAATCCTGAAGGACTCAGGGCAACTTAAAACAATAATAAAAATACAATATAAATAGATAAAAAAAGGGATAAAAGAAGTTGAAAAATTTTCCAAAACTAAAAACATTATAAAAGAAAAAACTAAAACATTATAAAAGAAAAACCTAAAACATTATGAAACAAAAAACTAAAACATTATGAAACAAAAACCTAAAACATTATGAAACAAAAAACTAAAACATTATAAAAGAAAAAACTAAAACATTATTTTAAAAAACCTAAAACATTATAAAACAAAAAACTAAAACATTATAAAACAAAAAACTAAAACATTATAAAACAAAAAGCTAAAACATAAAACAAAAAGCTAAAACATTATGAAACAAAAAACTAAAACATTATAAAACAAAAATCTAAAACATTATAAAACAAAAAACTAAAACACCATAAAAAGTGATTTTAAAGGCAGTTGCACACCATTCATAAATTGGCAAATTTACATTTACCTGCAATCTGAAATGGCCAGAAATTGTACAGATCTTGAAACATGAACAATAGACATAGACCATAGACATGACATAGTAGCAAGGGTTTTTCAGATAAAAGTAAAACATTTAATTAATTATTGAATTAATTGATTAATTGATTAATTGATTAATTGATTAATTGATTAATTGATTAATTGATTAATTGATTAATTTGTATGCTGCCCCTCTCTGAAAACTCGGAGAGGCTCACAACAATAAAACAGTACAAATCCAATTGATTAAAACAATTTAAAAACCCTTAATATAAAAAGCAATCATACATCTCATATAAACCATACATAAAACAGAATGGCCCAGGGGAATCATATCATGAAGCTCTTCACTAAAGTTTGCATCTTTGGAAAAATCAGGTGGCTGGACTTCCGGTAGTGATGTCACACTGGTGCGAGCAACCCAATGGGGGCTCTGTTCAACTTGCATGATTTTTGGTGTTTCTGTGGCCTTTGGGGCAAGATCAGCTCTTGAAGAGAGCGCTGGTAGAGAGGGGAGAATTTTGAGGACTTAGGGAGAAAGCCGATGTCCTGGTAGAGCAAGAGATTCCCTCAGATCAGACACAGAAGAAATTGGCCTGTTAATGGCTGATCCAAAGGCATGACAGTCTGCTTGCTAAAGAGGAAGCAAAGAGTGAGGAAGCAGCGAGGCATATTAGTGGCAAAGAAAGTTTTAAAAAGTGAAAGATCCTCTGTGTCAATGGAGAAAAATTGAACTCAGAAAGGCAAGGGACCACCTTCTGCCGCACGAATCCCAGCGACTGGTTAGGTCCCACAGAGTTGGCCTTCTCCGGGTCCTGTCGATGAAACAATGTCATCTGGTGGGATCCAGGGGAAGAGCCTTCTCTGTGGCAGCCCCGACCCTCTGGAATCAACTCCCCCCGGAGATTAAGACTGCCCCCACCTTCCTTGTCTTTCGCAAACTCCTCAAAACTCATCTTTGCCATCAGGCATGGGGTAATTGATTCCACTTTACGCATGGTCTGTATGAGATGTATGATTGTTTTTATATTAAGGGTTTAAAATTGTTATAGTATTGGATTTGTATTGTTTATGTTGTGAGCCGCTCCGAGTCCTCGGAGAGGGGCGGCATATAAATCTAATGAATGAATGAATGAATGAATGAATGAATGAAAAAACAAGATTCCAATTGGATTGAAAAAATGACAAATACTTAGTGGGAGAGGAGAAGGCAAAGTAAAGTTTGTGATTGGAGAAGAGGGCAGCGTGAGAAGGGACTGAGAAAGTGTTTTGACAGCAAAAGAGGAAGAAGAGAAAGAGTGGGGACTTTGGAGAGAAGATTGGGAGAAAGACAGTAGGAGGACATGAGAAAGAAGGATGGAGAAGCGTAAAGATTGAAAGAAGCAGGTTGGCTGACAGTGCAAAATGGAAAGACATCATCTCGGGAAGGAAATATACATTTAGAGATCGTGAAGAAAATAAAACTTGGGAAGAAATTAAACCTGTGAACATGACGGTTGGATATTGAATTTAAAGATTTCTATTATTCTATTATACTTGTAGGAAAGATAAACTTAAAAAGACAAATTTAAGCCCATCTATTTCATTGTTGTTACACTTACAATAATGTCTTCATCTGTAACAGGAACTTAGTTTAAGGTCTCTGCCAAAATAATACAGTCTTTTTTAAACTATTCATTAATTTTCAAGCCTTAAATGTTTATTTATCAAGCCCCATCGCATAGTGTCATAGCAAAGCATGGGTATCCAGCTAGTTAAACTATAAATATGATCCCTATTTTTATTTCCAGAAGGTACTATCTTCGTCTGGGGCCAAAAAAAATTAACATCTTAAAATTAACTGTTGTCCTTTAAAATGTAAGCTACAATTAGTCTTTAATGTGCTACATTTTCTGGTTATTGTTCTTTTTAATGAATTCTTGAGTCACCCATTAATTCTAAATAGCCACTTTGAACCTGTCAAACATATTGCAATAATCAAGTCACAAATAGAATAGTTCCAAAAAAAGGATTATTATTTTTCAATTTATTTGACAGAATTTTAAGCCATCCACCACCCACAACTTTTCCCCCCTTAAAACATCTTTTAAGGTATAAGGATAATTATAGTTTCACAAGAAGAGAAATTGGAGGCTTTAAAAAATCTGACTTGGAAATGTGTAACAAAGAACTTCAAAACCAAACAAACAAACAAAACTCGACCATGAAACTGGAACTCCATAGAACTCTAAATTATTCTTGGGACTGATTATCAGATCCAGGTCTGCTGCAAACAAGCATGGATTTTAAAAACAAAAAAAGCAAAAGAAGTCAAAGCAATCTGATGAAACCCAGAGTTCAGATTGAGAAGACACCTTTATGTCTTAGTCAGCTAATGGAATCAATTTACAGCATTCAGTCTGTGAGATTAGCTGATTATATTCTGGCTGAAATTGCATCCTAGATGTTGTCTCCACTGCTAAGTCTATGACCTAGACTCTGTGATTCACAATGCAAACACCAGCGCCCTTGATTCTTAAACTTAATGTTGCAATCAATTTTGTCTCCTGTGCTAGTGTTCAAAGCTTACAGAACATTTCCTAGCTTAAAAAATCATTGCAAACGAAAAAATATATGATGTATGCAACTGGATTTTGTCTTCTACAGATTTTGAAAGAGATGATGGAAGAAATAGACTATGATCATGATGGAACTGTGACACTTGAAGAATGGATTCGGGGTGGTATGACCACCATCCCTCTGCTTGTTCTCCTAGGCATGGAAACAGTGAGTAATAGGCTAGATTTCACAACAATAACCCAAGTTTTTCCATCATGTTGTGTTTCTAGAGTAACAATACTTTAACGTAGGATAGGAAAGAATTATTGTTTGTTGGATAACCTTTCTTTCTACACATGGTGCAATGTGACTAACAATAGTTGAAATGCAGAATGGAAAATGGAAATTAAACATAAAATATAAATTAAAACCCAATCATATTTTAATTAACAATTTTTTAAAAAGGGTCAGGTCTGCTTCGCTCAGAATTTAGGAAAGTAAAACTCAGAGTCCATTTTGAGCTTCAAAGAATACTTTTACTAAACCAGAAGTGAATGCAATGAAAGAAAAGCAAAGTCAGAAGAAAAAGGCGTGTGAGATGCCTATTACAAAGTAACCCCAACACCCCCCCTTGGGCAGTCCACCCAATCCAAAATGTCCATAAGCATCAGGTGGGAGCGTCGTCACTGCCATGTCACACTTCTGGAATGCGCAGCCGTTAGCCTTGAGTTGGTGATAAGCAGGTCTGCTCTGCACATCTGTGCCAGCCTGCAACTTCCCCCTCCTCTTCCCTTTCTCATACAAAATCAAAACTCCCATGGGCTACTCCAGCGTGTCCCCCCCCCCCAAGTGCCTCCCCCCACCCCCGTTTCTTTATGGCAGCATATGCAGTGAAGATATGAAGAATAATGCAGAGAGGCTGACAAAAAGCCTGGCAAAATATATGCATTCAGCTACTTTTTTTCCCCCAAGGAAAAATATGTACATGTAACTACAGTGGTACCTCTACTTAAGAACTTAATTCGTTCCATGACCAGGTTCTTAAGTAGAAAAGTTTGTATGTAGAAGCAATTTTTCCCATAGGAATCAATGTAAAAGCAAATAATGCATGCAAATCCATTAGGAAAGAAATAAAAGCTCAGAATTTGGGTGGGAGGAGGAGGAAGAAGAAGAGGAGGAGGACAGTCACTGCCGAAGGAAGAAGGTGAGGTGAGGGGAATCAAAAAAATTCAAAACTTTAAGGCTTAAAAAAAAAAAGAGGGACTCTGAGGCGGTGAGGAGGAGCATGTGGTTTCCATACAACCGGCATGAGGCTGCTTCCCATACACTGCACCAGAGAGAGAAACTCAGGGGAAATGGCAGGAAACTGACCAGGCCTTTGTGTCACTTTCAAATTTCCTGGGAAATTTTTCCAGGCTCGGGTTCTTAATTAGAAAATGGTTCTTAAGAAGAGGCAAAAAAAATCTTGAACACCCAGTTCTTATCTGGAAACGTTCTTAAGTAGAGGTGTTCTCAGGTAGAGGTACCACTGTACTATTGAGAAGACCAGAAGCCACTTCTTTATTATTCTTTCTTTTGTTTATCTTTTATCTATTTTTTTATATATATTTTTCACCTTTCTATTACTTTTCTCCATTTCTCTTTGTATTTTACTCCATGGAAAAATGCATTTAATAAAAATTAATTTAAGCCTAATAGAATCCGAAAGGTGGACAATCCACCACTGGAAGCAATACAACGGAAGGTCTTCTGCTGAAGTGATCAGAAGTCATCTTCTGAAGAGCCTCTTAGGTAGAATTTCATATCTATAAAGATTTGTAATAGGAAAGGAAATCTCTCAGATAACTAGATTTCAACCCTCATTTTGAAAAATGGAACCAATACTTTAAACTGCACCAAGGAAGCAATTGTGATAATTAAGTTGAGAAAAAAGTGCTTTAAGTTGCTTCAAAAGATGACCTTCTGAAAAAAATTAGATATAATCAATCAGAATCAGTCAGAATATATATAGCCTCTTAGATTCTTTTAAGTCTCTGACTTTCTGAGAATGCAAGTTTTCCAAAATTCAGATTCTGAGCTTTCTTTTTAGTCATAGACACTAAGAACATCTTGAATGTCTGCCAAGCATTCCAAAGCTTCTAAAAAGTGAATGTCAATATAAATAAATTTAATTAGGTTCAAATTAAGGCTAGTAATATAGTAATTGTGCATTGTTATATCCATTTTACCTCTCCATCTGCCCTCTCCATCCACTCAAAACAGAATATCCTATGAAAATAGACTAACAATCCTGGGCCTAGAAAGCCTAGAACTACGGCGCCTAAAACACGATTTGAGTATTGCCCACCAGATCATATGCTGCAACGTCCTACCGGTCAATGACTACTTCAGCTTCAACCGCAACAAAGAAAGAGCACGCAACAGATTCAAACTTAATACGAACCGCTCCAAACTTGACTGTAAAAAATATGATTTCAACAATCAAGTTATCGAAGCGTGGAACTCATTGCCAGACTCAATTGTGTCAACCCCTAACCCCCAACATTTCTTCCTTAGACTCTCCACGATTGACCTCTCCAGGTTCCTAAGAGGCCAGTAAGGGGCGTACATAAGTGCACTGGTGTGCCTTTCGTCCCCTGTCCAATTGTCTTTCCTTTCTCTCACTTATCATATATATTTTCTTTCTTTCATATATCCTCTCCTCTAAGTTCACTTTACCCTTATATATATTACTACATGTCTATTTTTCTTCCTATGTATTTGTGTATTGGACAAATGAATAGATAGATAGATAGATAGATAGATAGATAGATAGATAGATAGATAGATAGATAGATAGATAGATAGATAGATAGATTCTTGAGACGTACCAATACAAGCAACTTTTTGAATTCCTGGTATAAACATTGTCTGGTACATCAGTAGCAGGAGCTATATACTCAGTTTCAGTTGTATAATCTCATGATTTAGGAGTCCTATCTTTAGAAGATAATGTGGTCATGTGATGGATTTTGAGAGATTATCTGTTGCTCTTGATTTCTTGAGCAATCAGATAGAAAACCCAATATAATAGGACAGATTGAAATATATATGTATATAGGAAAATATATTTTCAAATTTTAGTTCTACGACTTCTTAAAAATAAGGGTATTAGTCATCAGGCCTAGTAATTACAGTTATGTACCACTAAAGGCAATATTCCTCTGAACACAAGTAAGAGGGTGTTAATGTGCTCTTTGTGAAGTTTCCATAAGCTTTATTGAGAATTATAGGACAATAATCTCAAACTATGTAAGGCCTTTTTTTCTGATCCGCTACTTTACTTCTTAGACTATAAGCAGCATATTTTGTTATCTGACAGCAAATCTGGGATAATATTCCTGTATAAGGTTCTATCATTTTGAAATTTGTGAATTCTGGGTTTTTTTGTTTTTTTTTATTCAGAGTAGGCTGGATAGTTGCTTTTTTCCTTTCCTTCAACTTTTTGATAGCATGTCACTTCCTATTTTATTTGGTCATGTGCTAAAAGGCTATTTGTTCTTCTGGAAACAACTGGCGTGATTCAATATCTACAGTCCCCTATACTTTTCGGTTTGATTGAGATTAGTGGATTCTGTGTAATTTTGCTTTGTCTTTAGGGAGTATTGTTTGGGGGGTGGGCAGGTGTAAATAAGTGAAATACAAAATAAAATAAAGTTAAAAGACAAAATAAAAGGCAAATGAATTGGAAATTGTGTAATGCAATTGTTGAAAGTCACCTCCATTAATTTGCTGATGCAACTTTGGTGCTTGGCTGATGGTTTTGTCTGGCTCAAAATAGGAATCCCTAAGCTAAATGTTTAGAGGTGTGGGGAGACCAAGTTGCATTGAATAGTAGAAAAGTGTTTGTGTTTTGTGCCTCTGTAAGTAAATGCAGATCAGAGATTAGATTTTTTTGCTGTGAAGCCTCCATGCATATCATGGTATCCCAGATAGAAATGCTAGCCACCATAACCATTCAAAAAGGAATATTTGAAATTGTATTATGGAGATATTAGTAATAAAGTACTCTGGAGTGCCTTTTTCTGTAATGGCACTCATGGAATCATGTTGATTCACTCTCTTCCAAATTAGTGCAGTGCAGTCAGGCAGTAGGGAAAGCAAGTAGGATGCTTGGCTGCATAGCTAGAGGTATAACAAGCAGGAAGAGGGAGATTATGATCCCGCTATATAGAATGCTGGTGAGACCACATTTGGAATACTGTGTTCAGTTCTGGAGACCTCACCTACAAAAAGATATTGACAAAATTGAACGGGTCCAAAGACGGGCTACAAGAATGGTGGAAGGTCTTAAGCATAAAACGTATCAGGAAAGACTTAATGAACTCAATCTGTATAGTCTGGAGGACAGAAGGAAAAGGGGGGACATGATCGAAACATTTAAATATATTAAAGGGTTAAATAAGGTCCAGGAGGGAAGTGTTTTTAGTAGGAAAGTGAACACAAGAACAAGGGGACACAATCTGAGGTTAGTTGGGGGAAAGCTCAAAAGCAACATGAGAAAATATTATTTTACTGAAAGAGTAGTAGATCCTTGGAACAAACTTCCAGCAGACGTGGTAGATAAATCCACAGTAACTGAATTTAAACATGCCTGGGATAAACATATATCCATCCTAAGATAAAATACAGAAAATAGTATAAGGGCAGACTAGATGGACCATGGGGTCTTTTTCTGCCGTCAGACTTCTATGTTTCTATGTTTCTATGTTTCTACTTATCATAGAGGCGATTGCATATAGTGTGTAGTGTATTCTGTTGCCAAATACTGTGCAACTGTATGGAGAAGTTGTCCTATGCCAGTGATGGTGAACCTATGGTACGGGTACCACCGGTGGCACCTGGAGCCCTATCTGCTAGCATGCGAGCCGTTAACTTAGCTCAGTTCCAACGTGTGCCAGCCAGCTGATTTTTGGCTCACACGGAGGCTCTAGGAGGGAATTTTTGGCTTCAGAGAGCCTCCGGGAGGAAGGTGGGGGGGCGTTTTTATCCTCCCCTGGCTCCAGGGAAGCCTTTGGAGCTTGGAGAGGGTGAAACACGAGCCTACTGAGCCCACCAAAAGTTGGGAAACAGGATGTTCCCCACCCCCAGAGGCAGTGTTCCCTCCAATTTTTTTTGCGGGTGGGCGGAAAAGTATAGTGTCTGAGCGGCAGTCCCTTCGGGACTGGCCGGCACAGAAATAATAAATAAACAAATAAACAAACAAGCAAACAAATAAAAAACCCACTCTGTTTTGCCTCAGAGAATTTCAAAATTCTGAGTCTGTGGAGAGGGGCGGCATACAAATCTAAATAATAAATAAACAAATAAATAATAAATAAAATAAAATACTGTACTGTACTGTACTGTACTGTACTGTACTGTGTGTCTATAACAGTGAGCTCATAATAGGGCAACTCTATCAATATCAAAATGCCACTTAAATAGTTGAGCTAGTTTCAAACTAGATTTTGATTTTCTTTCTCTCTTCCTTACTCCCATTCTTTTTCTTTCTCTTTTCCTTCCTCTCTTTTTTCTATCTGTTTCTCTCTCTTCCTCTCTTCCTTTCTCTCTCCTTCCCTCTCATTCTTTCCCTCTCGGCTTCTGGGCAGGTTTGGAAAACTCTGAGTTGATGATGATTTTTAACTGAGCGATTGCTCACTGCTCAGCTTAGAGGGAACTATGCCCAGAGGGCCTCCAGGGGGCAGGAGAAGCTGTTTTCACCCTCCCCAGGCATTGAATTATGGGTGTGGGCACTCGAGCATGTGCGATAACACACGCGCGCGTTCTTTCGGCATCTGAGGGAAAAAGGTTCGCCATCATTGACCTATGTACAAGATTGATGTTCCCCATAATAACACAATGAGAATAATATCTGGAATGCTTAAATCCACACCACTCTCATGGCTTCGTGTTCTTTCTAACATTGCACCTCCTGACTGATCTCAGATGTCAACAGACAGTTTGAGAGTGGAATAAGATAAACACGCCGAATGGCCGAGACTAGTGCACCAGAACAAACTATAACACATATCGTTCAAGAAAGTCTCTTCAGGAAATATCAAGGCACCTGGGATAATCTCATTCCAGCCACACCAGAAGCAATTAGGTAGTTAGCTTCCTTAGTGTTCTGTCAGGCTCTCTGGTAGAATCCTCCTAAAAATTCACAGGTACAAATTTCAGACACACACACACACGTTTGAAAATTCAAAACAATGTTCTTTATAATGAAAATTCACTTAAACCAAGCCCTCTTTTGCTATAGCAAAGAGCACTTGTCTCCAAACAAACTGGTAATTTGTACAAGTCCCTTATCAGTTCTGTGATACTTAGCTTGCAGCTGTGAGGCAATTCACAGTCCTTCTTTCACAAAGTGAAACACACTTTGCTCTGGTTTAGTTTCAAAGCAGGGAAAAATCAGCACACAAAAGGTCAAAGTCAGTAAAGCAGTCACGAAACACAATGATCAGATAATCCTCCACAATGGCCAAACCCACAGGCTAATATTTATAGCAGCCTCACTAATTACCACAGCCCCACCCAGCCACAGGTGGCCTCATTTTCTTTGATAATAATCTCTCTGTTGTTGCCTATGCATCACTCTCCTCATGCGTGGCTGTATCATTAACTCTTGTTCTGAATCCAAGGAGGAGCTAGATAATTGATCTCCTTCTGAGCTGTCTGCCACACTCTCCTCCTCCCTGTTACTCATGTCTTCTTGGTCAGAGGAGCCTTCATCATCAGATTCCACTGGGGCAAAACAGGCCTGCAGCATGTGGATGTCTCCCCCACATCCACAGTCCTTGGGGCAGGAGCAGGGCCAGAGCTAACCACAACACTTAGGTATCGATTTATAACATCTATGCCATTGCAATTCTACGGCTCCATATTATGGTGGGTTTTTTTAATGGTTTTATCCTAATTTAATATATTATCTTTTATATTGTATTGTACATACAACACACACACACACACAAATGCATTATAAAGAGATAATACTGATAACTGTGCAAAGTGCATATTTATGTGATTGGAGGGTCATTGGAGGGTCATTGGAGATTCATCATACTGATTCTTCTTTGCTAAGTGAACTTTTAAATATATATATATCCCTACAGAATATAAAGGATGATGGCCAACATGCTTGGAGACTGAAACATTTCAAGAAGCCTGCCTACTGCAACTTTTGCCGCACTATGTTACTCGGAGTTAGGAAGCAAGGCCTGTGCTGTTCCTGTAAGTCCCCGCAGATGCACAATAGTTATGGCTAGTGAGATTACCTGCATGTCAGTTGGGAAGAGTCATGTCAAAATCACCCCAAAAGATGGGGAAAGGGGTTTGTTTTAGTTACTGTTTTAACCTTAAAACCAGGGTTGCCCAGAAAGTAATGCACCACATTTTTTCTTCAACAATTATTTATTGAACACAATGAAACTTACACACAAGAAAGAATGATGTTTCTTCTACACTCCCTATTTTTCCACGTAATCTCCGTCCTGTTCTATGGCCTCTCTCTAGCGAGACATGTATGCCCTGTTGGTACCAATCCTTGTTCTAGTCATGAAGTCTTTGAGCTCTGCCGAACTGTCTTCCAATGGCCTCACCCTCTGTGCCCAGTGACTAGCCATATTTCTGTTGACTGCAGATTCTCCATAAACTGTACACAAACATTTGTGAATGTCCCCAACAGTTTCTTTCCCCGTAGTGAGAAATCCAATGACGACACGCTGCTTGTAACATACCGTACATCACTTACAGATGCCATTTTGAAACGCTGTTGCAGCTATGGTATCTGTCTGAAGAAATGCAAAATTTATACACGCACGCCTGTCAATTCAAATAATGTATATCTAAAGTTTCGCATTCGTACCATTAAAGTGTAGGCTGAGGGGAAAAAAATGGTGCATTCCTTTCCGGGCGATCCTTGTAGTAAGGCTTCAATATTTCCAGTATGTTCCTTTCTCAAAGGAAGCTTGAGTTTTTTCCAATTGTATTTATTTATTTATTTATTTATTTATTGGATTTGTATGCCGCCCCTCTCCGTAGGCTCAGGGCGGCTAACAACAGTGGTAAAAACAACATGTGACAATCCAATACTAAGACGGCTAAAAACCCTTATTTTAAAAACCAATCATACATACAAGCATACCATACATAAATTGTAGAAGCCTAGGGGGAAAGGATATCTCAGTTCCCCCATGCCTAATGACAGAGGTGGGTTTTAAGGAGCTTACGAAAGGCAAGAAGGGTGGGGGCGATCCTAATCTCTGGGGGGAGTTGGTTCCAGAGGGCCAGGGCCGCCACAGAGAAGGCTCTTCCCCTGGGTCCTGCCAAACAGCATTGTTTAGTTGACGGGACCCAGAGAAGACCCACTCTGTGGGACCTAACTGGTCGCTGGGATTCGTGCGGCAGAAGGCGGTCCCGGAGATAATCTGGTCCGGTGCCATGAAGGGCTTTATAGGTCATAACCAACACTTTGATCAACACTTGTATTATAGAAACAGGTACAAATGATAAGCCATTTTCAGGACAACCAAAGTAATAACTGAGAGAAAATAGTCTTTTCTAGGATTCAGATGAATCAACTTGAAACCCTGAATGTTACATGCTTTAACAGCTTCCTATTGCCACAGCTCTTCTTTTGCATTGAAAAAATTCATCAGTATTCTGTTAATGGCACTGGACAGTCCCAAAGACTAAAAAAAAGTTATCTTTCAAAAAGAAAAATAGTATAAGAGGCAGCCAAACAACAGCCTTTTGCTGAAATAGATTATTTCACAAAAGCTTAGGTGAAAGAGGCATGTCCTCGGTTGCTATCTAAAGAAAGCTTAGAGGCCAACCTTATTATTATTTATTAGATTTGTATGCCGCCCCTCTCCGTAGACTCGGGGCGGCTCACAACAATAACAAGAACAATGTAAGAACAAATCTAATAATTTAAAAAACACTAAAAACCCCATTATTAAAAGCAAACATACACACAAACATACCATGTATAAACTGTATAGGTCCAGGGGAGATGTCTCAGTTCCCCCATGCCTGACAGCAGAGATGGGTCTTAAGAAATTTACGAAAGGCAAGGAGGGTGGGGGCAGTTCTAATCTCCGGGGGGAGCTGGTTCAAGAGGGTCGGGGCCGCCACAGAGAAGGCTCTTCTCCTGGGTCCCGCCAAACAACATTGTTTAGTCAACTGGACCCGGAGAAGGCCAACTCTGTGGGACCTAACCGGTCGCTGGGATTCGTGCGGCAGAAGGCGGTCCCGGAGGTATTCTGGTCCGATGCCATGAAGGGCTTTATAGGTCATAACCAACCCTTGGAACAAGAGTTTCAAATATTAAGGTTGATTAGATGGCTACTGAGAAGTCTCACTGGATTCAATAGAACATAATTTATAGTAAATGTATAAAGATGGCAACTGTTAAAACATTACTTTTAAATTTTAACTTACAGGGATCTGAGATTTAGAAGATAACATATACACATATTGCCCCATGCTGAGAAATGACCTCACCAACACCAGGTAGAGGTTAATCATGAGGGGTAAAAGAATCACATCCTGAGGCAGCCCACAACACAAAAATGATATCATAACTTTTGGTGGTATCGAAAGTCACTGAAAGTTCAAGGAGACTAGGACAAATGCACCACCTCTGTCCCTGGCCAGTCATAGATCATCCACAAGGGTCATCAGTGCCATCTCAATAGTGAATGGTGAATCTACTATCATGGATTATGACATCAGTTTATCCATTTAGAATGTTTCCAAGAATTTTATATACAATTGCAAACATGAAATAATATATTTTAACAGCCAAACTCTAGAAGTAGCTGGAAACTGTCCTCAATGCAATAATTTAGAATGGCTCTCTCTTTTTTCTTTCATTTCTACAGTTTGTAAATATACTGTACATGAAAGATGTGTGTCCAAAGATATTGCTCCTTGCATCAGTACATACGTAAAATCCAAGAAAAATACAAATGTAAGTGAGGTTTATGTGGAATATCAGTGCTGTGTGTCCATTGGTTAATCATCTTCCATGAATTCAAAAGCCATCTGTATGTAGAACATGCAGTCCATACTGTCATACTAATGCTATTTTAGTAAAATAGGTCTCTGTCTTATGACAACCAATTCACTCTTGTGAATTTGATGTAATATATACATATCAGCCTCAAATGGAGGACTTTATATTTGGTGCAGGATTTGCAAATAAGCTTTAGGATTAATTTTTGTTTGCAAAGTGATAATGTGTTCTTTTTTGCACCATTTAAATCTTGTTGTCTTAAATGTTGTATTTAATGAAAAATCAGTACAGTATATGTGTTTATACAGTGTTTCCCAACCTTGGCAATTTGAAGATATCTGGACTTCAACTCCCAGAATTCCCCAGCCAGCATTTGCTGGCTGGGGAATTCTGGGAGTTGAAGTCCAGATATCTTCAAATTGCCAAGGTTGGGAAACACTGGTTTAATATAAAGTACTATAGGTCCACAAAAATACTGCTTTCCAGACCTTATCTTTGGTAAGCTACACCTAGCAGTAAAACAGCACAGAGTGAATTCCTTGCAAGAAACCTCTGTGTTTTCAAAACTGAAATCTCAATTATAGTGTTGTTCTCCATCAATTACATCATTTACGATATCAACCAAACTCTATTAGCTACTTCAATAAGTACACTAGATACATAATTCTATAGACCAACAGTATTAACGAGAACCACTAGAGAAATTAAAACTCTACTGAAATTGTAACTGTGTTAAGGTTCAAACAGTATAGTCTCGGTTGCAGGAAAAAAGTAAAGAGCTAAATTGAAATTTGGGGCTTTAATCAGACATTGAGATAGATAGAGTTGTTTGCAGTATATGCACGAGTATACAATACTGCTTAAGAGCTGCTTCCAAAGGTATGCACATTATAAGTTACAATATAATGATGAGTCAGAAAGACCTTGGGACATAGAGGAAAGAGATGATAACTAGGGAACTGTCGGATAAGAGACAGCAGAGCCCACAGCTGTAGACTGAGCAGAGCAAGAGACTCAGAAGGGACTCGCCATAAGTTCTCAGATTCTAAAGATAATAGCAGGAGAACTGTACTTTCACACTTGCAAAGTTCTATTAATATAGCTTTACAGTAAAGTAAAATTGGTTGTGTTGCCTATCTGGTCTACCAGGTAAGGCTGAGAGTTAAACTATTTACCTACAACCATTTATGCTTTCATAAACGTATAGATAATATAAACAGCATTTAGGCTTATATACAGTCCCGTAGTGCTTTACAGCACTATCTGAGTGATTTACAGTGTTAGCATATTGCCCCCAACAATCTGGATTCTCATTTTACTGACCTCTGAAGGATGGAAGGTTGAATCAAGATTGAGTCCTATCAGAATCGAATTCCAGGCTTTGGGCAGAGTTTGTTTGTAATGCTGCATTCTACCTACTGTGTCATCAGTGCTCTGATATAAATATATAGAAATACCCAATAATCAGAAAAAACAATTCCCTAAACTGAAGATGAAGACTGTTCCTGTAATACAGACCTTGGCAAGGGTCGGCCCGCGGGCCGCATCCGGCCTGCCCGCTATCTATGACCAGCCTGCCCGCTATCTGTGACTGGTCCACGGAGGTCAGGGTCCACTCTAGTACGAGGATGAAAGAGCTCACCGTGTCTGCTGGAACTCCTCCAGTTCCGGCTTTCCTGATGAATCATGAGGAAAGCAGGAACCAGAGGAGTCCCGGCAGACACGGTTGTTCTGTCTGGGTCACTCCGGAAGCTATGACCAACCCAAAAAGATAAGCCAAACACACCGGTGCAATGCAAATGCAGTTTATACAGTTCGAGAGAAACAAAACTAACAGAAAATGTTCTTACAAAGCAGGAAAACACTGGAACTCCAAATATATCCACAAAGGCAATAGTCCATGCAGCAATACAGGATTCTTGCTGCCAAGACGAGGCTGTAGATAGCAGACATACACCTCCCACGGGTCTTCCAAACTGCTGGGCCACAAGCCAGGAACAGAGACGCCGAGAAACAAGACAGGATAACGCAACTCCAAACTGATAACACTCCACATGGCTTCAAGGGCTGGCCTGCCTTATATACCCTTTCCCTGTTAATGAGGACCACACCCAAGCCCAGCTGTTCCTAATTCACTGCTGATAGTATTATTGCTCCTTCCTTTGATCTGAACGTCTCTGTCGCATGTCAATGACAGCTTGAGCTTCGTCCCCTAGTGACTCCAAGCTACTGGCTGGGGAGAGCCCCTCCCCGGGGCTCTCATGCTGTTTTCCTCATCCCCTTCCTGACTATATTCTCCCCCGTCCGACTGCTCAGCCCCCTCCTCTTCGCTTTCATCCTCCTCCGGGCATGGAGCCAGCAAAGACGCAGCTGGACCCTGATCGGCCTCAGGCTGAACCATAACAATGATGAGCTCTTTTATCCTCGCACTGGAACGGACCCCGACCTCCTACTGAGAGCAGCCGAGCACAGAAACCACGCAAACACTCCAGTGCAGTGACTGTGGTGCACCGTGTTGCCATAAAGCAAACAATTAGGGGTCTGTAGAGTGGATCTGGGTGTTTAGGTCTGGTCAGGGTCTGGGTCTTTACAGTATTGGGTAGAACTCAGTTAATTAAATTAGTCCGGCCCTCTAAAACTATCCCAATTTCCCATGCGGCCTTATGGCAAAATTAATTGCCTACTATAGTAGGAACTTCCCTAAATTTGTACTATCCTCCCTTTCTACTAAGCTAGTTGAACAATTTTGCATTCTAGATTATGCAGCACACATGGATTGAGGGCAATTCCCCAGCCAAGTGTGATCGATGTCATAAAAGCATCAAATGCTACCAGGGAATTACCGGACTACATTGTGCATGGTGCCAAATCACAGTGAGTACGTGAAGAGAATGTGGTCTTTTTATTTTTAACCAAAAATTATGGAGATCTACTTTAGTCAAGACAGGTTGTTACACATTTAATAAATTTTGTGACATGTTTGTAAGAAATAAAGGTTAATCTTCCCTTACTACTGTAGTTATCTCTCCTAATCCCCAAAATAGCAATTATTCAGTAAATTATAGAGAAATCATAAATGCTAAAAATATTGTAGTTCATGTAGTTCAGTAGTTCATGCCACTATACATCACCTCTTTTGTAATTCTGACATATATAAGTAATTTTTTGTGAAAACAAAGGTCAACAATGTATTTTTAGAAGGCTGCAGACGCAAAATTGGCTTTCTCTAGAAAAACATCCATGATTGGATGATAACAAAGATATTAGTCACTTTGTGACTATTATAAGCACCACAGTGGTACAAAAATGAAACTCATAGGATGCATTGAATTTTTATATTTGGAAGCATTGTATTTTTATCGTTTTGTGTACTGATACTACATGTCTCTTAAGTGCAATGATAGCTACAGATGTTTACCAGACCTGCAGATATTAAGGCAGGAAGAATAGAGCTGTTTAAAAGCATGATTTTTAAAATTTTTATTAATATTTTAATTTAAACTCTTCTCCTTTTCCAAAGAACTCAGAGAAGTTCTTTGAAGAAACAGCAACAATTTCACAGAATTACAAGCTATTTACAACAGAAAAGCATAACCTCCCACAATTCCTGTACATTGCCTCCAGAGCTCCTCCTAAAAATTAGCAACAAATTGTAATTTGTAATGTGATAGAATAGATTTCACTCCTGGGCAGTTGTAGCTTCCAAATGATCTTAAAGGCCAACCCATGCAAAATGCATTGACCATGATCAAGGTCTTTCAGTCCAGAAAATGACACCGTTGAGGCACAACATGGATCTATGCAAAGGTCCCCGTGAATAGGAACTATGATTTCAGGAAAAACTCACAAATTGTTCACTAGCGCAATATGAGGAAGTGTGAACCTTTCCAGAGTCGATGATAAATCACCAATGACCAAAAGCATAGAGTCACTCCATCTTGCCAGGTTTGGGCTGCGGGATCTTCCCCATCTAGGTATTCACAGCCTCCAGAGTCCAGACATTTAGTCAGTACAGTACCTGCCAAGCCAAGTCTAGAGATGTATATCCAGTGATGGACTCCTACGGGTACAGTCAGGTACGCAGAACTGGTAGAAAAATTTTGGTCAGATATGCAGAACCGGTAGAAAAAAATAATATATATTTTTTTTAAAGAAATTTCCCTTCTGGGCTCTCGATATGTTTTTCTTATCACAGTAAATGAGGTTGAATGTGTGCAATTTTAGAAGAGTTGTGCATGCAGGTGTACATACACATACAGTTTATATAGTAGATAATGTATATTTTTGTGTGCCTGTGTGTAATATGTATGTACACCTATGGCATATATGCATAGAATTAAATAGTATATTTTGGATGTTCAGCAATAGTAAATAGAAGGGGAAATTGTATCACTTTGAGGCAAGGAGAAGCCGGGCACCCAAACCCTAATCCAAACCGTTGATGTGTGATATCAAATTGGCCAGTCACATGACCTTTAAGCCACCCCCTGGTCACATGATTGCCAAGCCACTCCCACCTGGTCACATGGCCAGCAAGCCACAACCACAAAATAAGCCATGCCGACACTATGATAGTAAAAAAATTTGCAGCTTTCACTGTGTATAACTGTATCATGGGCATACTTTGCCATCTCCATTTTGGTAAAAAAAGAATCACTATTTTCTCATGACCTTAACTCTCCCAATAGAAATCAATGGCTTTTCTGCAGTATTGGAGACTAAAATCTTATCAAAGCAAAATCAGGTGCTTTGCTAATCTAATTTCATAATTTTCTTGATCACGAGTAAAGGAAAAAATTAGAGGATCAAATGGATGTAGATGGATGGAAGCACGAAAGTAAACATTGGTACATGCTGTTTTCTCTCTTTTTAAAGCTTCACAACAAATGTGCCTCACATGTGAAACCTGAATGTGATGGTGGGCATCTAAAAGACCACATCTTGCTGCCTTCTCAGATCTGCCCAGTTGTTCTGGTAAATCAGTCTTGGCACACATCAATTTTTTTTAATGAGTGGTATTTTCTTGTTGGTTCTTTGTCACTGAAGACAACTGGATAATATAGTCTCATGATGCAAATTTTATCCAAGCTGATTTGGTTAATTTGATTAACCATTTCAAAACTGGTATTCCCCTGTAATACCCTGTGTATTGGACTATAGTTCCCCACAATCAGTGATGGGCTGCTGCCCCCACAGGTTGGGGGGGGGCACAGTGGGGATAGTACAGTCAGGCGGTAGGGAAAGCAAGTAGGATGCTTGGCTGCATAGCTAGAGGTATAACAAGCAGGAAGAGGGAGATTATGATCCCGCTATATAGAATGCTGGTGAGACCCCATTTGGAATACTGTGTTCAGTTCTGGAGACCTCACCTACAAAAAGATATTGACAAAATTGAACGGGTCCAAAGACGGGCTACAAGAATGGTGGAAGGTCTTAAGCATAAAACGTATCAGGAAAGACTTAATGAACTCAATCTGTATAGTCTGGAGGACAGAAGGAAAAGGGGGGACATGATCGAAACATTTAAATATATTAAAGGGTTAAATAAGGTCCAGGAGGGAAGTGTTTTTAATAGGAAAGTGAACACAAGAACAAGGGGACACAATCTGAAGTAAGTTGGGGGAAAGATCAAAAGCAACATGAGAAAATATTATTTTACTGAAAGAGTAGTAGATCCTTGGAACAAACTTCCAGCAGACGTGGTAGATAAATCCGCAGTAACTGAATTTAAACATGCCTGGGATAAACATATATCCATCCTAAGATAAAATACAGAAAATAGTATAAGGGCAGACTAGATGGACCATGAGGTCTTTTTCTGCCGTCAGACTTCTATGTTTCTATGTAAGTTTATGCACTATTTATTGAATACTTAATAGTTTTTTAATTGTCCTTCTCTTGTACCTTAGTATGATCCTTAATTACTTTTAAGATAGGAAATAATTAAATAGTATGTTTTTACCCATAAATACTTTAATCCTTTTCATCATTATCTAGAACGGAACTTTCATAGCAATTAAAGAAAATTGAGCTACTTGCCTAATCTGTTATCATATTGAACCTTGTGGGTTCAGTACAAAACCTTAAAAAGTTACTGTGCTCCTCAACAAATAATGCTGTCTGTCATTTGTCCTTTTTTGTGGCTACTCAAATAATGTGACTTAATCAACTGAAAAAAGAGTCCAAACATCTATTTGAAAATGTATCTTGGTCGATAAACCACTCCCACCAGTCCAATGACCTTTAAGCTACCCCCAGTCACATGATTGTCAAGCCACACCCACATAATAAACCACACCCACAGAGGGATAGTAAAATTTTTTGCAGCCCTTCATTGCCCACAACCTAGTGCATCATAGTCTCAAGCTGAAAAAAGTGCACTAAGGTCCTCGTAATAGCTACATTATGAAGACCTAATATATATATGCATGTTACAAATATAAATAGCAGTGTGAATTTTAAATGGAATCTATGTTAAAACTTTTATCTGTTTTCACCTATTCCAAAATGTAATTATTATTCAGTCATGCATTATATAATGGGGCAGGAATTCCTAGATTTTTGACCTAGAACAGTGATAGCGAACCTATGACACGGGTGCCAAAGGTGGTACATGGAGCCATATCTGCTGGCAAGCGAGCTGTTGCCCTAGCTCAGCTCCAACATGCATGTGTGTGCTGGTCAGCTGATTTTTGGCTCGCACAGAGGCTCTGGGAGGGCATTTTTGACTTCCAGAGAGCCTCCAGGGTAGAGGGCATTTTTACCCTCCTTCAGCTCCAGGGAAACCTTTGGAGCCTGGGAAGGGCAAAACACGAGCCAACTAGGTCCACCAGAAGTTGGGAAACAGGCAGTTTTCAGCCTCCAGAGGACCTCCAGGGGTCAGGGGAAGCTGTTTTCGCCCTCCCCAAGCATTGAATTATGGGTGCGGGCACTTGTGTATGTGCAATAGCAGGCGCACATGCTCTTTCGGCACCCGAGGGAAAAAAGGTTTGCCATCACTGACCTAGAGTCTTCTGTCTACTACAGTGTTTCCCAACCTTGGCAACTTGAAGATATTTGGACTTCAACTCCCAGAATTCCCCAGCCAGGGAATTCTGGGAGTTGAAGTCCAGATATCTTCAAGTTGCCAAGGTTGTGAAACACTGGTCTACTATATCTGACTATGATTAATGAATAAAATTCTTAAATGGATTACATAAAAACGATTACATGTCAACAACATATATCAAACATTAAACATAAAAAAAATGGAGTAACTATTGAATGTATCAAACCATGCAGAATATATTAAATAATATTTTTCATAGAGTCCCTCTTTATGTAGAGAAACTTTAAATATATAAACTAATATGGAACATTTGTGCCTGTTATATAAGAGAGGACTGTTTCCTCTGAAGCCGAGGGTGTAGAATAAAGCTAACCATGGCCACAACTTTGTTGGGTATACATTAGTGAAAGAAAGTCACATGAATGTTAAGAAAAGAAAAAACAAAGCTCTATAGAAACTCTCTTGATTTGGAAACATTGGACAAAAGGACAGTAAAAGAGACCATGATGTATAGAATGATTCTACAGAGAAAGTGGATAATAAGATTAGATAATTCAATGGAGGTCTTTCCATAGTTACTAGTCATGAGGGCTTTATGCCTCAATTAAATCTTGTTTGTGGAAATTTTATGGCTACTGCTATGTCGAAGCTGCTTTTGGGGTGATATTTTCAGAACTTAATTATAATTTGACACAAAATTGCTAGGTTATCCAAGCTCATTTGGAATTTATAAAATGCATGTCCTTTACCAAATGATAAATTTTGATCTGTTTGATAGCATTTTAGTACCCACGTGTTATACAATATCCTTAGTCTTTTGTTGTCTTATTATATTTTTTTATATTTAGAATTCCATCATTTCCTTTGTTTATGTTATTAGTACTTCTCTGCTATCTATTTTTAAATATCCATATGCATCTTTGACTCTTCAAAAGGATAGGCAATCCCACTCACGAAGATCAGAGAGTGAATCACCATCCAGCACCACCCCCGAGGATACAAACATGATCTTCAAATACAATACTACCACAGTGGATGAACATGGATTGCAGGTGGGTAGCTGATAGCATCCTTTCTCTCTTGTACATGTATAGCTGTATGTATCCGTGGAGAAGGACTTTCATCATTGTGAGCAACTTTGGAGAAAAATATACCAGAACACAGTGTCAATATATTAGTCCTTTAGCCTGCTTATAAACTACTCTGAGACTATATAGTCCCAAAGCATTTCATGGCCAGGAAAAAAAAATAACAAGCCATTGTTCCCTTCTCCATTTCCATATAAAAAGTGAAACAGACTGGAAGTTGTATATTCCTTTGCTTTGGCATTGGAACAGATTTTGGCATATTTTTGCATTCCTGAAGGCAATTTGATAATTTACATCCATGTTTCTCAACCTTAGCATTCTTAAGATGAGTATGCAGCGTTCCCCATAAGCTGCACCCGTGAGCAGGCGTGCACCCCCAAATACCCCTGCGCGCACCCTTTTCCACGGGCGCGTGCTCCCCATCCCCCTGCCAGCCCGCGGGGGGGGCGGGGAGGCGCCAGCAGTAAAAGGAAAGGGAGCCACGGCCGCCCCTGCCTCCCCACCATGCCTCCGGCCCCCTCGCGCCCCTGCCCCCCGCCCGCACGATCCGCCCCCTCTCCTCCTCCTTCGCCTTTTCCCACAGCGGTGGCTGCAGCTTCTCCTCCTCCTCCACTTCTGCGCTCCTAGCCAGGGGGCTGCGCGAGGGTTTTCTCCGCGCACTTCGGGAATGCCCGCACCGCCCCTCTCGCAGCCCCTTCACTGGAAGCGCTTTCCTCCCGAGCTTTCAGCAAGGGGGCTGCAGTAGAGGCAGGGCAGGCGTTCCCGGAGAACTCGGAGAAAGCGCTCTCGCAGCCCCCTTGCTGAAAGAGAGAGAGGGAGAAGGAGAGAGAAATCTCTTGATGACTCTTGATTTAAAGCATATGGTAAAAAAACACCCAAATAATAACAAAGAAACCCCCCCCCAGCCGTGTGTGTGTGTGTGTGTGTGTGAACTCTTGAACTATTTCCAATAGCTCACCTGTTGTTGGAAATGGTTCAAGAGTTCACACACACACACACACAAGGGGGGAGGAGACAGGGATGGAAAAAGAGGAGAAGATAGTAATAATAGTAATAGATTTTGGTTTTGTTTTATTATTAATTTCTTTTAATAAAAAAGAAGGGAATTTTTTTCTTATTTATTTATTTATTTTTCTTTGCCACCCAGTCCCAAAGGGACTGCCGCTCAGACACTATACTTTTCCGCCCACACCGAAAAAAAATTAGAGGGAACATTGATGAGTAGACTTCAGTTCTTAGAATTCTCCATCATTGGGAAATTCTAGGATTTGAAGTCTGCATATCTTAATGTTGCTCAGTTTGAGAAACACTGGTTAAGGGACAGAAGGAAAACTCCATGCCTTATTGCGTTTTTCCCCCCTAACATCTTGCTTCCATCTTCCATTTGAGGTACAAGCCTCATTCTGCCTAATGGAAGACCTTGGCCCATTCCAGGAATTATGGCTGTGCTAAACTGTGCATGATGCAGAACACCCATCCCCATAGAATTTCCTCTAATTTATAAATCAGATATTGGTTTATGAAAAATTAAAAATGTATATGTCACTGATATATTTTAAAGCATATTGTGTATTGTTATGAAATGGAGTTTGTGGAGAAAAAATAAAAATAAAAAATAATAACTTTAAAAAAGAATTCAATAATTTGATATGTATCATAAAAGTGCAGAAGGTCACAAGCCTCCTAAATAAATATATCTATTTGTTAGTCGGTGCCCAATATACAATTTGACGCCCGGTACATAGCAAGATAATATACAGGAAAGGTGTAAAGATTAGCACAGTTTGGAGGATTCTAATGTTTCTCCATAGCACTAAATCCTATTTATCCAATATCTTTCTAGTTAGTTGTTTTGCTTCACCTGTAACTCTGCCACATCACTTATTTCTCCTCCTTTTTGTAAAATGTTTGTATGTTGTGCAAGGAGTCTGCTTGTTTGATATCCGCTTTGGTTTTCAGATCACGCCTAAGCCAGGAAACCACCCGTTGCTGGTATTTGTGAACCCCAAGAGTGGAGGAAGGCAAGGAGAAAGGTATATTTCCCCCTTCTTTTGGAAAAAAGAAAAGGATTCATGATGCAATAAATACACCAATACATTGTTATAGACAAATAAATTTTATAGCAGATTTTTGTGTATATTCAAACTGTAATGTTCCTTATAAAATGTAGTTGTGATTCCAGATATTTTTACCATTAGTATTACAAGTGTAAGAGCGCTTACAATGAGTTCTGGTGGCTCACTGGTCAGAATGCAGTATTGTAGGCAAACTCTGCCCACAGCCTGGAATTGGATCCTGACAGGGCTCAAGGTTGACTGAGCCTTCCATCCTTCCATCCTTCAGAGGTTGGTAAAATGAGGATGCAGATTGTTGGGAGTAATATGCTGTAATAAAATCGCCCAGACAGTACTGTAAAGCACTATGGGGTGGTATTTATTTATTTATTATTATTTATTTTATTATTTGGATTTGTATGCCGCCCCTCTCCGAAGACTCGGGGCGGCTCACAACAAGTGAAAAACAATCCAATACAATCCAATTAATTAAAATATTATGAGTTTAAGAAAATCCCCTATACTAACATACACACATACAGGCATACCATATATAACTTCAACGTGCCCAGGGGAGATGTTTAGTTTCCCCATGCCTGACGGCAAAGGTGGGTTTTGAGGAGTTTACGGAAGGCAGGAAGAGTAGGGGCAGTCCTGATCTCCGGGGGGAGTTGGTTCCAGAGGGCCGGTGCCGCCACAGAGAAGGCTCTCCCCCTGGGGCCCGCCAACCGGCATTGTTTAGTTGACGGGACCCGGAGGAGGCCCACTCTGTGGGACCGAATCGGTCGCTGGGATTCGTGCGGCAGAAGGCGGTCTCGGAGATATCCTGGTCCAGTGCCATGAAGGGCTTTAAAGGTCATAACCAACACTTTGAATTGTGACCGGAAACTGATCGGCAGCCAATGCAGACTGCGGAGTGATGGTGAAACATGGGCATACCTGGGTAAGCCCATGACTGCTCTCGCAGCTGCATTCTGCACGATCTGAAGTTTCCGAACACTTTTCAAAGGTAGCCCCATGTAGAGAGCATTACAGTAGTCGAACCTCGAGGTGATGAGGGCATGAGTGACTGTGAGTAATGAGTCCCGGTCCAGATAGGGCCGCAACTGGTGCACCAGGCGAACCTGGGCAAACGCCCCCCTCGCCACAGCTGAAAGATGGTTCTCTAATGTGAGCTGTGGATCGAGGAGGACGCCCAAGTTGTGGACCCTCTCTGAGGGGGGTCAATGATTCCCCCCCCAGGGTAATGGACGGACAGATGGGATTGTCCTTGGGAGGCAAAACCCACAGCCACTCCGTCTTATCCGGGTTGAGCTTGAGTCTGTTGACACCCATCCAGGCCCCAACAGCCTCCAGGCACCGGCACATCACTTCCACCGCTTCGTTGACTGGGCATAAAAGTCTAAATGCTATTGCTAAGTGCTATAGCTTCTGTGAATATCCTGAAGCAGGAAACTGCTATAGCTTAGCATCAGAGTATCAATTTTGAACACAGACTCCACAGTAAATAACTTGCATTTTCAGATAATAGTAAGACAAACTCCAAAATAGAACTCTGGAGAGCTGCTGTCAGTCAATGTAAAATTATGGTAAAAATGATTTTTGTCTAGATGGTTGGCCGGGCTGGCAAACTTTATTGGAAGACATATAAATCCAATAAATCAAGTTGTAGTTCAACACCACCTAGAATTATTAAATTTTAGAACTGGAAGGAGCCATTAAGTGCAATTCCCTGTTCAGATGAAGTATTCAAAATAGGTGGCTGCCAAGGGTGGTTAGAGTGCAGCACTGCAGGCTACTTCAGCTAACTGCTAGCTGTGGTTCAGCAGTTCAAATCTCACCATCGGCTCAAGGTTGACTCAGTCTTCCATCCTTCCAAAGTGGGTAAAATGAGGACTCAGATTATTGGGTGCAATATGCTGACTCTGTAAACCAGGGGTCCCCAACCACCGGGCCGCGGACCAGTACCGGGCCGCGGGGCATGTTGCACCGGTCCGTGGAGTCAGCAGCTGCCGGCCCTCATGCCGCCACCCCCTCCCTCCAGCGCTTCGCCTCCCGCCGGGCAAGAGGCCTCGGGAGGCAGGTTCTGCCGTCCACAGGACGATGGATGGGACAGAGGGGCGGGAAGGACCGAGAGGCTCAAGCCTCTTTTGGCTTCTGCTGCGGGGCGCTTTTGCGTTTTTGGCTGGGGGGAGGCAGGAGGGCCAGCCTGACCCCCTCTCTCCAGCGCTTAGCTCCCGCTGGGCAAGAGGGCTTGGGAGGCAGGTTCTGCCGGCCACAGGACGATGGCGGGAAAGAGGGGCGGGGAGGACCAGCACCCCCATGCTTAATCCCGCCCCCAACCACGCCCCTTTCCGCCCCCACTGGGCCATAGAAAAATTGTCTTGCTGAAACTGGTCCCTGGTGGAAAAAACGTTGGGGACCACTGCTGTAAACCACTTAGAGAGGGCTGTAAAAGCACTATGAAGCAGCAAATAAGTCTAAATGCTATTGCAATTACCTGAACAAATCTATCAAAGGGGAGCATTCTATCTTCCGTGCTAATTGATTCTATTGACAATCTGTCCTTCCTGTTACAAAGCTTTTCTTAGCACTCAAGTGGAATCTACTTTCTCATGCCATAATTAAAGGCTATGTTTTCCTGTTGTACACATTGGCCAAAAACAAATTTTCACTTTTTTCTATACATCTGAAAGCATTATCAAGCTTTTCCCTTAGCCTCTTCTAGGACATCATAACCTCCTTTCCTAACCTCAATTGATCCTGTACATAGCCTTTTTTGATACCATGTCTATAAATCACATCTATTCTTCCTTGGTGACTATCCCCCCCTTTTTATGTGGTTCTTTTATTTACAGATTTTCCCAAAAGATTGCTTTTTGATTCTTTCTTTGTCCAAGCAGGTGGGCTTCTTTTGCTGTGTTCCACTTTTTTTCCTTTTAATTTTCTTTGTGGTGGGGGGGAGGGAATCCTGTTCTTAGTGACTCCTATTTTAGGAATTCCCACCTAATCTTTGAATAATTTTCACTTTCATATTTCTTGCCATGGAAATCCTACTTTTCCTTGATTGAATTTATTAACTTTAGTCTCCATTAAAATCAGTTACATTACATAGACCATTACATAATCATTTTCTCCCATGTTCTTGCTTACTTTCACTTCCTCAACTTAATTATCGTATGATAGTTACTCTCACAATAAGTGTAGCTGATGCTCTGGTGTTCTTTTCAACTATTAGAAGAAAAAAGTGGTCTGCAAAACAATGCAAAAATAATGATTTGCTTTGATACTCCTTTTTACAGCTGTTTACAACTGTTGACTTATTTTTCTTATTTTTAGGGTACATAGGAAATTCCATTACCTACTCAATCCCAGACAAGTTCACAACCTGGATCATGGAGGGCCTAATCCTGGGTATTGAAGTTCAAAACGTGGCCTATTTCACGTATTTGCTTGTTTGTTTGTCATAATTAAAAATCTTTGGTCCACCTTCTTACTATTACTTGCTTCTTTTGTATTGTCTTTGATCTATTCTTTTTATCACTTCACTTATTTTCCCCTTTGCTTCTTTCCTCTGTTCTTTTTCCCTTATATCCTCCTCCTTCCCTACACAAAAGCTTGTTAATATGCCTTAGATTGAGAAATTCAGCTGACTGGAGGTCCTTTAAATATGTATATGTTGGGTTGGGTTATATTTGCTACATTTGTTTTATTGAGTTAACTGGATCTCTATCAATTCATGAAAGAATACATGTGAATGCTTCATTGCAATACAAAGTATTCTGTCGGGCTCTCTGGTAGACTCCTCCCAAAAATTAACAGGTACAAATTTTATACACACACACGTTTGAAAATTCAAAACAATGTTCTTTATAATGAAAATTCACTTAAACTAAGCCCTCTTTTGGTATAGCAAGGAGCACTCGTCTCCAAACAAACTGGTAATTTGTACAAGTCCCTTATCAGTTCTGTGATACTTAGCTTGCAGCTGTGAGGCAATTCACAGTCCTTCTTCTTTCACAAAGTGAAACACACTTTGCTCTGGTTTAGTTTCAAAGCGGGGAAAATCAGCACACAAAAATTCAAAGTCAGTAAAGCAGGCACAAAACACAACGATCAGATAATCCTCCACAATGGCCAAACCCACAGGCTGCTGTTTATAGCAGCCTCACTAATTACCACAGCCCCACCCAACCACAGGTGGCCTCATTTTCTTTGATAATAATCTCTCAGTTGTTGTTGCCTATGCATCGCTCTCAGCATTCGTGGCTGTATCTGAATCCAAGGAGGAGCTAGATAATTGATCTCCTTCTGAGCTATCTGCCACACTCTCCTCCTCCCTGTCACTCATGTCTTCTTGGTCAGAGGAGCCTTCATCAGCAGATTCCACCGGAGGGGAGGGGCAAAACAGGCCTGCAGCATGTGGATGTCTCCCCCACATCCACAGTCCTTGGGGCAGGAGCTGGGCCAGAGCTAACCACAACAACAAAGGATCAATGCAGCAGATGTTATTTGCAGCTAAGATTATTTAGTGTGTTGTGTTAATGGAATTATATCTAAAAATTTACATAGATGCTTTAAAAAGGTTTTTTTGAGCAGGAATAGATAGAAAACACATGTAGTGTAGATTGGACTCTAAATTGCATGATTGCTTTCACCAGTTCAGTTGAGAAAAAAAATATCTTATTTTTTAATCATGAAGAACAGCACAACTAACATGCTTTTTTGTATGTTCACTTCTGTGTAGTGTAGAATTTGAAAAGCAACCATCTAAGTCAGACCTTACTCAGTCATATACCCTCCAGATATTTCAGAATTATAAATTCCAGAATGCACTTGGAAGGTTGGGGAGAATGTGACATTTTTTCTTATTGTACAATTAGCATCTGTTTCTAAACTACTTCCTTTTTTTTTTTGCCTTCTATTTTTTCTTAGATTAAATTTTTTCCGTGATACCCCAGACTTTCGTATTTTGGCTTGTGGAGGGGATGGGACAGTTGGATGGATCCTGGACTGCATAGGTAAATTAGGATCTGTCAACAGTTGATAAATGAAATCATCATTAGAAGCATGGGTCAGGTCATGGCTAAGAGAAGGGAAAGAGAGGCTGAGGTTCTTCTTTCTCATGAATATGCATATTTCTGTCCAGTATAACAAAAGAAACTGAATTAGAGCAGTGTTTCCCAACCTTGGCAACTTGAAGATATTTGGACTTCAACTCCCAGAATTCCCCAGCCAGCGAATGCGAGTTGAAGTCCAAGTATCTTCAAGTTGCCAAGGTTGGGAAACACTGAATTAGAGAACTCTGAAAAGAAAGGCAGATGCTTAGTTTCATGCACAGTTTGCATGAAGTTTATGTACAGCTTATTATTACCACAGTTGCACAGTTTATGATTACCATCCACTTCTTCATAGTTGTTAGAACTTTCTGATAAGGAGCTACAGCTGTACAGATTAAAATCAACAAGCACAGTTTAGATGAAAAGAGTAAGCCTAGGTTTTAACATTCATGCTATTAGGAGCAGAGAAGGGGGCTATTTACACACCTCGTAATCAACTACATTGGGGAACAATTTATAACACAATTTCTGTTGAGTTTGATTTTTGAGCTTTTTTTACAGTTTATTAGGCATGCTGGTTTCAAAACTGTAGTTAGTTTTCTTCTATCACATCAAGTTTTTTCCTCTACACCTTATATATATAATATAGTTAATTAGGACAGTTTTTTCCCCAACCTTGGCAACTTGAAGTTATTTGGACTTTAACTCCCAGAATTACCCAGCCAGCGAATGCTGGCTGGGGAATTCTGGGAGTTGAAGTCCAGATATCTTCAAGTTGCCAAGGTTGGGAAACACTGAATTAGGCAACATGAGCATCAAATTGCATTTTTTACATAGCCATCTTGCTTACTTCCCGGAATATTTTGGTGCAATCAATGATGAGCAGGGTGAACGATTCCACCAAGATTTGAAGGTCATGGAGGCACGGTATCAAGGTAGATGGGTTGGATGGATAGATAGATAGATAGATGGATGGATGGATGGATGGATGGATGGATGGATGGATGGATGGATAGATTAGAGAGATAGATAGATAGATAGATAGATAGATAGATGGATGGATGGATGGATGGATGGATGGATGGATGGATGGATGGATGGATGGATAGATAGAGACAGAGAGAGACAGAGAGAGACAGAGAAAGAGAGACACAGAGAGAGACACAAAGAGAGAGAGAGATAGCTGGCAATTGTTTAAAAAAAAAGGTCATTGTACCCGAAGGCCTCTCTGTGGGCCTCTGATGGTTGCCTATTTCTTTGCAGATAAAATGAACTTAGCAAAGCACCCTCCTGTGGCTATCCTACCACTGGGAACAGGGAATGATCTTGCCCGTTGCCTCCGATGGGGAGGAGGTAAGTCTCCCAAGCCAGGCCAATGTTTTGGTTCATTCACCACGATTTCATGTCATGACTTGCCAATGATTCCTCTTACTCGCAGTCTCGTGTGCTGCTGAAACCTGTCAGCTGTTTTTAATGCCACTAGCCATTTTCTAAGCTTTGCTGCTATTTTGAATATGGGGAAGTTTCATGGAAAGGTAAAAGAAAGGTAGCTTCACTTCCCCATTCAGAAGATAAATGGAGAAAATTAAACACATTCCCACAACTGAACACTAAGGAGCCAATCAGTTTTTCTTCTTAGATAAATATGTAAACAGAGGGGAGGGAGGAAGCATTCTTTTGTTTTGTTTTTCGTGCTTCTCCTTTGATCTTGGCTAATTGCATAGGAAGACAAAAGTTCCAGTTTTGGCAGCTACAGGAGAGGAACTAATGTATCTGCACAAGAAAACTACACCAGCAAAGCTGTTTGTAGTATAAATCTATTGCATTTTGGGGATTGGGGTATGGGCTTCATGAACTTTACAACCTGTATATGTGTCAGGGGACCTGTAGTTTAGAGAACATCTATTTCCTGGGTGAGTAGGAACGGAGATCAACTTATTTAAGAGAAATTTGTTCCTTTTTCTTAATTTTCTTCTCTTTTCTAATTGCAATGTACATTTCTGATCTTGTTTTATACATAAAGATTTAAATTCTTAATGAATCAGTAGTACTGATTCTGGAAAAGAAATCTAAGCTTTGCATACATTTTCCTATCAGGTCACGGTACTTAACGAAGAGGGGGGCCACTTACACCTTTCTTGTAAAACAGTGGTAGAATGAGTTTTTAAAGTGACTGGTGCTGTGGTGTGATGGAACAAGAGCTGATTATTAAATTTTCCAGAATTTTATGAGCTGCTTGAATACAGATATGAGCTACGATGCTTAGGATGCAGAGTAGTGGCAGCTATACAGCTGGGAATGTTAATATGGGCTATCACAACTAACATACTTAGTTGGCTCTCCTCTGTGAGCCAAAAGTATGGAGAATACCTTAGTAGAAATGAGTGTATGCCGAAGCCATCATGCCCCGTGTGCATGCATACCATATTAAAGTACTATTGGAGGCTCTTCACAATCTCTCTTGTTCTCCATGATGTGGATGCCTTCCTATTTAAAGTTCATATCCCATGCAGATATCCCATAATCTCCACCATGCAGCCAGCAGCTATAGCCAACCAATAAATCTATTTACCCACAAAATACTGCATCATAGTTGCAATTTGAACTATCCTGCAATTTAAAAATATTAATTAAAATTAGCCGCCCCGAGTTTGCGGAGAGGGGCGGCATACAAATCTAATAAATTATTATTATTGTTGTTGTTGTTGTTGCTGCTGCTGCTGCTGCTGTTCTTGTTGTTGTTGTTATTATTATTATTATTATTATTATTATTATTATTATTATTATGGCTGGGGTTTTAAATGCCGCCCCTCTCTGCCCCGAGTTTGTAGAGAGGGGTGGCATACAAATCTAATAAATAATAATAATAATAATAATAATTATAATAATAATAAGTATTATTATTATTATTATTATTATTATTATTATTATTATTATTATTATTATTATTATTGCTGGGGTTTTAAATGGTCCTTATATGGAATGCAAGTTGTTTGCTGGCCAAGCGATTGATGCTGATGTTTTTGCCACCAGCAATTAATTGAGAGTTGTGGATGGAGTACAAGGCCTCCAATTTCAGCCCCAAATCCAATTATATTGTTGGGGAGGCTTATGCTACATCAGATTAATTTCTGCTTTGAATTGTAGATCATCTGCCTTTCTTTTCTGGCTGTATATTCTGTACAGCCCGTCAATGCCTGTCCTTCTCTTACTCTATTGCCCCATTAATGCTTGGCAAATTCCACCATAACATTCTGTTCCTCATCACCTGTCAATTTTTATTTTTCTGTTCCAAGGTTATGAAGGAGGCAACCTCATAAAAATACTTAAAGATATTGAGCACAGTACTGAAGTAATGCTGGACCGATGGCAAATTGATGTCATTCCCAATGACAAAGAGGAGAACGGAGATCCTGTCCCATACAGCATCATCAACAACTATTTCTCCATAGGAGTAGTAAGCAATCTGTGTTATCCTATTCACGTGGCTTTTGAAATATTTAGGATTACAATGATATAGAAACATAGAAACGTAGAAGACTGACGGCAGAAAAAGACCTCAAGATCCATCTAGTCTGCCCTTATACTATTTCCTGTATTTTATCTTACAATGGATATATGTTTATCCCAGGCATGTTTAAATTCAGTTACTGTGGATTTACCAACCAGGTCTGCTGGAAGTTTGTTCCAAGGATCTACTACTCTTTCAGTGAAATAATATTTTCTCATGTTGCTTTTGATCTTTCCCCCAACTAACTTCAGATTGTGTCCCCTTGTTCTTGTGTTCACTTTCCTATTAAAAACACTTCCCTCCTGAACCTTATTTAATCCTTTGACATATTTAAATGTTTCAATCATGTCCCCCCTTTTCCTGCTGTCCTCCAGACTATACAGATTGAGTTCATTAAGTCTTTCCTGATACGTTTTATGCTTAAGACCTTCCACCATTCTTGTAGCCCGTCTTTGGACCCGTTCAATTTTGTCAATATATTTTTGTAGGTGAGGTCTCCAGAACTGAACACAGTATTCCAAATGTGGTCTCACCAGCGCTCTATATAAGGGGATAAGATAATGGTAAAAGATAATATCATCTTTTACCATACCGATAAATTTTAAGTCTCAACTATTGCATTGTTTTTTCCTTCCTACTATTCCCAATGCATTGGAGTATCAAGGTCATTAATAAGAAAATCATTAATTATGGAAGGACTGCAGTAGAGAATTGATTGGGGAAGCAAAGGGAGGTAGAATAGAAGGATCATTTCCATAGCGTATGCATTTCAGAAGTTTGTGGCATGGCATTCTGCCTTTTTGCTTATGCCTATTTTTCAACAAAATCATTACAGAATAATAAAACAAATAATAACACCACACAGAGTACACCAGTTTCAGAAACATGCCATATGACACAAGAGGAGAGTTTACCCAAACCTCTGGATAAACAGTTTGGCCTTTAATTAAATTCCATAACTGGGGCACTTGAGACCAAAGGTGGGATAAATGCATATTCTTCAAAAGAGCTTCTTTATTTGATGTTAGTGTTTGGATAGATACATTTGAGAAAGATAACCAATAAGATACCAGCAAGGACCCGAGCCACGTAGCCAGAGGAGGGTTCCTCCAAGTTTACATCCCTTCTATAGAACCAGTAGCAAACCGCTGGTGACATCATGGAACCGGTTCTGTCAGTGCCGGTCCATGGATGCTGCCATATTTTCTTTCAATAGATAGGTAGATAGGTAGTGAGAGAGAGTTATTTGTTTGTTTGTTTCTTTTATTAGAGTTGAAAGGGACCCTGCAGGTCATCAAGTCAAACCCCCTGCTGAAGCAGGAAATCCTACACCTCCCCACCCAGTCCAAACTCCTCTTGAAAATGTCTAGAGTTGGGGCATACACAACCTCGGCTGGTTGATTGATCACTCTGATAGTCAGGAAGTTATTCCTTATTCCCAGGTTGAATCTCTCCTTGATCAGCTTCCATCCGTTGTTTCTCGTCTGGCCCTGTGGTGTCCTGAAAAATAGTGTGACCCCCTCCTCTCTGTGGCAACCTCTCAAGTACCTGTATACTACTATCATGTTCCCCCTGGCCGTTCTTTTCACTAGACTATTCCAGTAATCTCTTTTCACATTCTAGTCCACTTATCATTTTGGTTGCTGTACCCATTCCAGAATTTCAATGTCTCTTTTGAAGTGCGGTGACCAGAACTGAATGCAACACTCCAGATGTGGTCTGACCAGGGCATTATAGAGTGGTATTAATACCTCCCTAGTCTTGGAGTGTATCCCCCTGTTGATGCAGCTTAAGATTGTGTTGACTTTTTTAGCTGCTGCTGCACATTGCTGGCTCATATTTAGTTGTTTGTCCACCAAGACTCCAAGATTTCACAGTCCCTACTGCTAAGTGAGATTCTTCCCAGTCTGTATGCGTGTCTAGGGTTTTTTTTAATCTAGGTGAAGGACTTTTCTTTACTTTTATGTGTGTTGGCCAGCTGATCTTCTGGTTTCTGGCACATGTGCAGGTGTGAAGACCACATGCACCCACTGGAAACCAGAAGAGCAACTGCTTGGCACATGTATGCACATTTGGTGGCTGTTCTTCTGGTTTCCAGTTCTTCTGTGTGCGTGAAGACCCGCTGGCTGGCACACCAGAACCTGGAAGAGCAACAGGCGATGGCTCACATGCCAGGAGAGATGGTTCTGCATGCCGCTTTTGGCACATGTGCCATAGGTTCACCATCATGGCCCTATACCAGTGAGGGGCTACCAAAATTTTACTACCACACTGTGGGCGTGGCCTCTGCAGGACACCCTGCATTTTCTTTTAACATCTTTCAGTGCAAATTGGTTGCACTGGGGTGGAGCGCCATTTTCGCTACCCCACTGCGTTCCTCCCCATCCAGGCAGTAGCCCACCCCTGCCCTATATACCATTTCAGACAAATAGTTGTTCAATCTCTTCTTAAAAACTTCCAGTGTTAGAGCATTCACAGCTTCTGGAGGCAAGCTGTTGCACTGATGGTTTTCCCTGTCACAAGTTTTCTCCTTAGTTCTAAGTTGCTTCTTTCCTTGATTAGTTTCCACCCGTTGCTTTTTTTGTTGTACCTTCAGGTGCTTTGGAGAATAGCTTGACTCCCCCTTCTTTGTGGCAACCCCTGAGATATTGCAACACTTTATTCATGTCATCCTTAGGCCTTCTTTTCATTAAATTAGCCATGCTCAATTTCAGCAACCATTATTTTTATATTTTGATGATGATCTGGAGGAGAAGCAGTGATAGTACTGCCACGAGAAAAAAACTTGATTTGGCTCAAAAAACATTATGGAGGCAGCAATAGGATAAAACTCATTTTTGTGTCCTATAGGCATTTCTTGGCCTTTTTCACTCAAACATAGTTAATGTTTGGTTAAACATGGTTACCATGCAAGTCCAGGAAAACCCACAGCCATTAGCACGTTTTCCACATTTGTTTTGCTGATTTATCGCTTTCGCTGAAGTTGCCAGTTTTAAACATCGTTGCCGAGCAATTGGTTTCAGTTCTCCTGATCCACCGGACCTAGTAGTTTCACAATTTCACTCCTGCCAGCTTCTCTATTGACTTTGCTGGTTGGAAGCTGGCCAGGAGGGGTTGCAAACGGTGATCACGTGACCACAGGACATTGCAACCACCATAAAGTTGTAATGGCCACAATGTTGAGATGTATTTATTTAGTGCTGCTCAAAAAGCATCTTTGACCACTATCAAACTCTTTATATAGCAGCAATCAGAAAGAATAAATGCAGTTTTTTTAGAATGAAAATACTCCTTTCCATGCTAATAGGGCAGAATGTGGTGCATGTAGTTAATCATGTGCTATTTTCTGCCCTATTAGCCAGAGCACATCTGTCCACATCTGAATATGCTTTCCTGCTATACTAGTAGCTTTACATAACTGCATGTATAGCCTTTTAGAAGTAACCTGTTATATAATTGTATTTTAACTATCTTGCCATTTTGTCCTATCAAACATTCTGGGGGCCTTCATGGTTGATATGCATTTTCACGGATGGAAATTGTTCAAATAATGATTAGTTTATCCATGTTGTAGGGTTGCTAGGAAGCCCCTCACAACAGCTGACGAGTTTAATGTTCTGGTATGGTAGAAGAAACAGCTGATGGAAAGAGGGGGGGGAAACACTGAAGCATTTGTTTAGAAATTTTCTTCTGTTATAGTAAGGCTCCATTTATAAATGATTGATGATTGCCATAAATGTGTTACAGACATAAGCAATGCACCTCACAAATGGCTGTAACTGATGTGCTGACCTTTTAAAATCAATAGCACATGATTAATATTACATTAAATTATATTTCATGCTCTGCAGATAGTTAAGAAAATTGACTTTGTTGCCCCAGATATTCTGCATCTATAGATCCATGGTATAAGTCATTATAATCACTGACTTACTGGATGTTGAAGAACAAGAAAAGTACATAAACAGGCTGTGTTCTTCTGGAATACCCAGCTCTTAACAAGATGCTTTTAAGCGTTACTACTGATGATAACAAGCTGTTCTCGAGCCTAGGCTGCCACATGCTGCTTCCCATCTTCTCTCCCTTTATTTTTGGACTCTGAGAAATGTGGGCCGGTAACTATATCACTAACAGGAAGTTTTGGATTACAAATAGATCAGGCTCTGGACTTGCAAAGTCCCTTCCTACTGACACTTCAGTACTCCATCATGAAGTGAGGGATGTGGACTTTGCTAATCCCTGGATGAGGAGGGCGCATTCCTCAGGAAACCCGAACCTCAATGCTGGAAGAAAGCTCCTAACATCACTGTTTGTGGTTTGAAAACAGTTTAAACATTATGCTTCCTTAAACAGAGTGAGGATAAGAACACAATTGTCAGCAAAGCAAAGAATGGTCAAAGGTATCCAATACAAGACTAGTTTGTTAATGATCGTTAAGTTGTTGGGTTTGCAGGTTTTTTGAAAGCTGGATATTTTGCCTTCTGTTTTCTAGGAGTGCAAAACAGATAACCATGAGTAATATATGTTAGCCTTCCCCATTTAGGCCAAAGGGCGTGACATTGGAAGAAGAAGTCTTTAGACTAGGAAAAAACAGTACCTACGTGTTCAAAAGCATTCAAATTTGTTGCTATTTTATACTGCCCGTTGTAAAATGATAGAAAACACAAGAATTCATGCATTCGACTCGGGATGCATTCCATACAAAGATTTTGCACATGGTGCTGAATCTCTGTGATCCTTCAACTGACAGTGATTGACAGATGAGTCAACTTACTTATAACTACGCTTTGGCAGGAAGTACAGTGTTCCCTCGATTTTCGCGGGTTCAAACTTCGCGAAAAGTCTATACCACGGTTTTTCCAAAATAATTAAAAAATACTTCGTGGTTTTTTCCCCTATACCACGGTTTTTCCTGCCCGATGACGTCATATGTCATCGCCAAACCTTCGTCTGTCTTTAATAAATATTTTTTTAATAAACTTTAATAAATAAACATGGTGAGTAATAATTTAAATGGTTGCTAAGGGAATGGGAAATGGCAATTTAGGGGTTTAAAGTGTTAAGGGAAGGCTTGTGATACTGTTCATAGTTAAAAATAGTGTATTTACTTCCGCATCTCTACTTCGCGGAAATTCGACTTTCGCGGACGGTCTTGGAACGCATCCCCTGCGAAAATTGAGGGAACACTGTATTCTTAATTCTAGTTTTTGCTTTACTGGAACTCTAGGGAGAAACGTATGGCAGCCTATTTTTTGCATGGAAGAAACACTTACCCCATCTTCCAGCCGAATGCATTCTCTCTCTCCCTTTCCCACAGCCACCACAGTATCTTACCAAGGATCACTTTGAAAAGTAGTAAAAAATAATAATAATTCTTTGGCAGATTGCATTCCCTTCCCAGAGATAGGACTTTTAAATTTTTTTAGAAATTACAGACAAATGACATAATGAGCCGAGGTGGCACAGTGGGTAGATTGCAGTACTGCAGGCCACTAAAAAGCTGACTGTAGATCTGCAGGTCAGCGGTTCAAATCTCATCACCGGCTCAAGGTTGGCTCAGCCTTCCATCCTTCCGAGGTGGGTAAAATGAGGAGCCAGATTGTGGGGAAAATATGTTGATTCTGTTAAAAAGTGCTATTGCTAACATGTTGTAAGCCGTCCTGAGTCTAAGGAGAAGGGCGGCATTAAAAAAAATTGAATGAATGAATGAATGAATGAATAAATAAATAAATAAATAAATAAATAAATAAATAAATAAATAAATGCAATTGCCGCTGAGATCCAGTCACCAGAAGCATTGGCTTTTTCTTCAGCACTCTTTTATCTTATGTGCATTTTTGTTGGTCCCCAAAACTATTTGATTAACATATAAGTTATTTCAGTAACTAAATGAAAATGAAAATGGGGGTAAGAAATGTAAAGTGCAAACTATAGTAATGTGAAAGTGCTGGAAAACAGACATTATTATGGTATGGTAACTTTAAGAAGCTTGTGGAGAAATGTAACGTCAACACTAGTTATAATAATTGTAGGGAGGCACAATATAAGGAGTACAGTTCGAATCTGTAACTTCCAATGTTCAGAATTCTTGAAAACTGGCTGTACTTTATGAAAGGCTTCATTTGCTTCCATTTCTTCTTTTTATAGGATGCATCCATTGCACATAGGTTCCATTTGATGAGGGAAAAGCATCCTGAAAAATTCAATAGCAGGTAAATATCAGCCTTTCCCCCTTGCAATTTTTTTTCCTTTTATACTAGTTATAAGGGTTCTATGGTCAGGCCCAATTACTTGCCTTCCCTAGTCTGTGCACTCGCTATCTAAATGTGTGAGTTTTGATTCAATTGGCTTGGACCACATGTCTGGAAAGGGGGGGAAGCTGGTTTAGTTTTTTGGTTTTTGCTCAAACGTAGTCCAATTCCAGACCCAGGATCTACTCATAGTGTACCCTGGCCCAGTGGTGGGTTGCACTTACCTGCAAACTGGTGTACTGTGCGCACATCCTCTTGATTCGATGCGCCCACATCCGCATCCACACACATCTCCCTCGAGAGATTTTGCTTCCATGCATGCGCTGCCCAACAGCACCGCCCGACGGATCAGCACCGAAGCAGTAGCATGTAAATTGCGCAATCTGGCAGCCGCTACCAGAATGGAATCACCTATTGCACCGATAGGAGCCCACCACTGCCCTGGCCTCATCCATTAGTAATTTATCTATTAGCTAATAACCAAGGAAGAAACAACAGGTGTCAGAATCACACACTATTTTCCAAGAAGATCCTTATGGGGAGAACAATTTAGTTTTAAAAAATCAGGTTATTTTGTCTCACTTCTCCCTCCCCTTCTTATCTCATATAAGAACTTTTATATATTTTTCTCCTTCTTTCTAGTTCAGCTGTTTTTATGCCATTTCTTTTTTACTAAAAACCTGATTATTTTAAATTGCATTGGTAATCTTTTTCAGTTGTAGAGTGAAATTAAAAATACAAAGCAATGGAATTTATCCGTTACTAAATCATTGTTTTAGAACCCTGGAACTCAAAAGCCATATTCCTAAAATTGAAAAATCTGGTCCTAGGAATTTGATTAAATGAGTGATGATATTGGTTCTTTTGAGTTGTGTCATACCTTACTATCTGGGTCAGAGATGCGTCTCTTGGGGAACAAATTGTGGATTTGAAATGATGAGGGTTGCTGAATCCTAATTGTATAACAATTATTTAAAAATAAAGATTTATCACCCCAATTTCAGAAGAAAATATAGGAGGGGGAGTTGACAAGTTTGATTTTGACAGTGATCACAACTCTTAACACAGATTCACATTTTCTGCTTGGTCTGGTGCCAGTATAGACCATTCACTGTTTCCTGAATGTAGATATAGATGATTTTGGCTGCCTTTTACTCCCAGCCACCTGCAAATGCAGTTCACAGCCACGTTTTCTAGCTTCAATTTAAAACTGTTGTTTTGCAACCTGAGCCACATTAATCTCTTCAAAGCAGATGGGCTGCAGTGACTTCTTCCATTCTACCAGCAGACCCACCAACACCGATTAGGTGTAGTCAGGGATGGGCTGCTGCCCAGATGGGGAGGGGGAACAACGCAGTGGGGTAGCGAAAATGGAGCTCCACCCCAAAGCACCCAATTTGTACTGAAAGATGTTGAAAAAAAATGCAGGAGTCCTGCATAAGCCACACCCACAATGTGGTAGTAAAAATATTGGTAGCCCTTCACTGGGTGTTGTACCTGGCAATCTCTTTCCTTCTGGGGCTGATTCTCACCCTGGATGGCCATTTTGCTCTTGGTTGTTGGCTACTGATCAACAGATGCTGTTCTTGTTACAAATCTTTTTTTAAAATTTACATTCCAGTTTGTGGACAATCATCCCATTTTTTAAAATAGATTTCTAATTTGTTTGTCTCTACTTAATTATTATAGCAAGCAAACATAATCTTTACATATAATACACATATTTCCACTGTACCTTTCTTCTACAATAATTTGCATGGTAAATTAGTAAGAATAATAATAACAATAACAACAGCAACAGAGTTGGAAGAAACCTTAGTTCTTTAGATTCAATAAATTGTTACTTTTTTCTTGTGGTACCTTTTCTTGCAAGCTCCTTGCTTTCATACTTGCACCTAGAGTGCATCATTGCTAGTCTATATATCTTTTATTTTCTAACCATTTATACCACTCGTCCCATATCTTACTTGTTACAAATCTTATGATTGATCCAGAAACAGCATATTAAGTCAGTCAACTATCTTCAACCTAGGAAGTTCATGTTCCATTCAGCCTTTCCTTCGTTCAGTGGGCAGCTTTCTTGGTTTTTCCAGGTTTGGTGTAACTTCCTCTTTTGTGCTTTCTCACCTCCTGCCCTCACTTTTGCAAAGCTTCTCTCCCTTTCCTGTTTTTTTTCCCTTTTACATATTTAAGTTTAGAAACATAGAAACATAGAAGACTGACGGCAGAAAAAGACCCCATGGTCCATCTAGTCTGCCCTTTTACTATTTCCTGTATTTTATCTTACAATGGATATATGTTTATCCCAGGCATGTTTAAATTCGGTTACTGTGGATTTACCAACCACGTCTGCTGGAAGTTTGTTCCAAGGATCTACTACTCTTTCAGTAAAATAATACTTTCTCATGTTGCCTTTGATCTTTCCCCCAACTAACTTCAGATTGTGTCCCCTTGTTCTTGTGTTCACTTTCCTGTTAAAAACACTTCCCTCCTGAACCCTATTTAACCCTTTAACATATTTAAATGTTTCGATCATGTCCCCCCTTTTCCTTCTGTCTTCCAGACTATACAGATTGAGTTCATTAAGTCTTTCCTGATACGTTTTATACTTCAGACCTTCCACCATTCTTGTAGCCCGTCTTTGGACCCGTTCAATTTTGTCAATATCTTTTTGTAGGTGAGGTCTCCAGAACTGAACACAGTACTCCAAATGTGGTCTCACCAGCGCTCTATATAAGGGGATCACAATCTCCCTCTTCCTGCTTGTTATACCTCTAGCTATGCAGCCAAGCATCCTACTTGCCTTTCCTACCGCCCGACCACACTCTTAGTTTTAGGTTTAATTGGATTTGTATGCCACCCCTCTCCAAGGACTCGAGGCAGCTCACAGCATATACAAAGACACAATAGTACAATTAATCCAATTAATATACATAAAAATAATAATTAAAAATTCTAACCTTAAAAACTTTCATTAACATTCATTCAATAAAATCATACTAAGAACATATTAAGATGCAACATATAAACTTTTCCATTTTGTTTCCATAAATCTGAACAATTCCTTCTTGCTAACAAATTTTCCATAAAACTACAGAGGAATGGAAGGACAACCAATGATTGCTTGCTTGCTTGCTTGCTTGCTTGCTTGCTTGCTTGCTTGCTTGCTTGCTTGCTTGCTTGCTTGCTTGCTTGCTTGCTTGCTTGCTTGCTTGCTTGCTTGCTTGCTTGCTTGCTTGCTTGATTGATTGATTGATTGATTGATTGATTGATTGATTGATTGATTGATTGATTGCTGCCCATTTGAGCTAATGTTTTGCTTCTGACTGAAGTTTTACTCCACATCCACCTGGATTGATTGTTAATCAGGAATAATGTCATGGTACTGTTCTGTCGGGCTCTCTGGTAGAATCCTCCCAAAAATGCACAGGTACAAATTTCAGACACACACACGTTTGAAAATTCAAAACAATGTTCTTTATAATGAAACTTCATTTACATCAAGCCCTCTTTTGGTATAGCAAAGAGCACTCGTCTCCAAACAAACTGGTAATTTGTACAAGTCCCTTATCAGTTCTGTGATACTTAACTTGCAGCTGTGAGGCAATTCACAGTCCTTCTTCTTTCACAAAGTGAAACACACTTTGCCCTGGTTTAGTTTCAAAGCAGGGAAAAATCAGCACACAAAAGGTCAAAGTCAGTAAAGCAGTCACGAAACACAAGGATCACCTCTGTCGTCAGGCATGGGGGAATTGACATTTTCCCTCCCCCTAGGCTTATAAAATTTATGTATGGTATGCTAGTATGTATGATTGGTTTCTAAATTGGGGTTTTATAAATTAATTAAATATTAGATTTGTTACATTGTATTATTATTGCTGTGAGCCGCCCCGAGTCTGCGGAGAGGGGCGGCATACAAATCTGATAAATAAATAAATGAATGAATAAATAAATAAATAAATCAGATAATCCTCCACAATGGCCAAACCCACAGGCTGCTATTTATAGCAGCCTCACTAATTACCACAGCCCCACCCAACCACAGGTGGCCTCATTTTCTTTGATAATAATCTCTCAGTTGTTGTTGCCTATGCATCGCTCTCTGCATGCGTGGCTGTATCATTAACTCTTGTTCTGAATCCAAGGAGGATCTAGATAATTTATCTCCTGAGCTGTCTGCCACACTCTCCTCCTCCCTGTCACTCATGTCTTCTTGGTCAGAGGAGCCTTCATCATCAAATTCCACGGGGGGGGGGGGGAAACAGGCCTGCACCATGTGGATGTCTCCCCCACATCCACAGTCCTTGGGGCAGGAGCTGGGCCAGAGCTAACCACAACAGGTACTTGTCATCTTTAAGATAAAAAGTATTATTAAAATAAACCTACGTTATTTATATAAAATCCTGAAGAAAATGATCTCAAAAGAATACGCAGTGTTCTAAAATTTGGCGCTCTAATATTTGGCAATTCTGATTATTTTAGGTTTTGCTTGGAAAGCTCCTAGAATTTGGCTGTAGATCCAGTTCCATTCATTCGCACTTCATAATTATATATAAATTCCAGAACCAGCAAAAACAGAATATCAGGTTGGAACTAGCTTATGTTGCACATGTAGATTCATGATAAATAGTCCTGGCTTGCTTTCATTTTTTTAAAAAAGCAAAACTCGCTTACTAATGTCTATATAGGAGATAGGATAGGAAATACAGAATGGTAACTGTAAAGATAATCCCATGCTTCAACTATGCAAAATGAATAATATTTGGCCTTTAAGATGTTGGATTTAGTTTTTGCTGAAATTGTAATGGATATACAGCAAACAGTTGATTTGTTGGCATGTACACACATATCTGACATGTATATTCACAAATCAACCTAATATGTCTTTAGATAATTTCATAACCTTTTTGCCACATTTATGCATTCTGATATTTATTGTCAAGAGAGATAATTAACTTCTCTCGCTCTCCATATAGCTTGAATATTTCACAGATTTAAAAATAAAGATTTGTTGCCTGTGATAATTCTGGTGAGCATATTTATAATCCAGAGGAACTGAATCAAAGCATTCAAGAAACATTTTCAGGTGTATAGGAAATATGCAGCATAAATAATTCATAGGAATTTAAAAATGTGAAATAAATATATCTGAAAATCCAGTGTAATGTCACATTCGTCAGATTGTTAAGGGTTGGGTGTATTGTATTATAGAAGCTTTGAAATTTTATAACACTGTTCAAACATCAAAAGGACTGTCACGTAGAGTTGAACAAGATAAGATATAATTGATTAATTAATTAATTATATCTTAATAATTAATTAATTTTCAACTAGTACATTTAATTTAGAACTTGGAATATAGCCCATAGAAGTCTTGGAAGTATTATGGACTAAAATAGCAATTAACAACTTATTCGCCTTTTTTAAAAATCACATTCCTTCTTCGCTACAAAATTCTTGGTTTTCTTCCAGCTTTCTGACCTCTTATGAAGTCCTTGTCATTCCATTTTACTTAAATCAAATGTTTACTCTATTATGCCTTCCTGACATTTATTTGTGGCCTACAGCGGTTAGCCGTCAACTTGTCTCCAAAATCCATGAATATGCATGTGCAGTTCTGGTCCAGCAGTAATCTCAGAAAAATAAAGTACTGGGATGAGGAATAAGCAGAGAGGTGGACAAGATTGTTCTACCTACTTGTTCATTTTCCAAAGTTGGAAACCTAGGATTCTTTGGAAGATTCTCAAGGGATCCTTAGTGCGGAAGCCTTTCTCATACCCTTGCCTTGAATAGGTAGGATTCCAGATGACATGCTTGAGAAGAGAAAAAAGAACAGTAAAGAAAATAGAGTAGAGTAAATGGATTTCAAAGGCCCAGTGTGACTTCAGTTGAATACTGAGATGATATACTACATTTTCAAATGCCTTGAAAAGTTGAAAAACATAATCTGAGAGTTTCTGCAACAGAGCTATTTAGTCTGCTGAGCAAAATCACGAAGCTGTCTTATGTCATCATTAGTGTTTAAAAATTCCTGTTGTTTAATCTGAGATATATTATTCCATTAGGTGGGATGAACACTTTTTTTCTGACAGAGCAGGCTGCCTTCCTTAAAAAAAAAACAACCCCAAGTGAGGTTGTCACCTTGCTATTCAAGGAAGTGTGTTCCATTAGGGCACCGTACAGTGAGTTGTGTACAATACCTCAAGACTTCCCTATTTAGTTCTGGAGATGATTTTACACCTACAGGTGGGTAGGTGCCAAACAGCTGCTGTTCCTGTCTTTATAGCATTACGCCAGTCTTTAAACCTTCGGATGGTTTCTGAGGATCTGCTTGAAAATTTTTCATACAAGGAATAGCGCACAGAAGTAGAAGCACTTCCTGTAAACAAACTCTATTAAATTACCATGTCCCTTAGACAGCACTGAAGTCATCTTAGGCCAAAGAGGGGCCACCAAATATGTATTAGAAAAGGAGGGTGGGTGCAGGTACATTTCTGTCCTAAATTATGAAGGGGCAGTAGAAGCATACTGCCTTCTCGATTGAAGGTTTTCCTTCTAAACTGTCTGCTACCACCACTTACTCCTGATTCTACCATCATAATAAAAAATGATCAAGTTAGAAATACTGAATTTACTCAACTGGCCTTACAAACCTGTATGTAATGTATAGTACAGTGGTACCTCATCTTACGAACGCCTCTTCTAACAAACTAGATATGAACCCGGTGTTTAAGATTTTTTTGCCTCTTCTTCCGAACTATTTTCACCTTACAAACCCAAGCAGCTGCTGCTGGGATGAAGGGGTTTCTTTTTTTTTCTTTTTTTGAAGAAAGAAAAGGGAGGGGCAGCTTGGGGGAGGAAAAATTTTGCAGAGAACAAGGTGCTTGCAAAGGAACTGAAAGGGTGTCTTTTGAAGAAAGAAAAGGGAGGGGCGCCCCCCTTGCCCTTCTTCCTTCCCACTCACCCTTTAGCCTAGCCTTGCTTCTTCCACCCACCCCCTTTAGCTGCTCCTCCCTGCCCTCTGTTCGCCTCCCTTCTAAAGTTTGGGATTTTCCTGAAGGATTTGCACGCATTATTTGCTTTTACATTGATTCCTATGGGAAACATTGTTTCATCTTATGAACTTTTCACCTTACGAACCTCCTCCTGGAACCAATTAAGTTCGTATCATGAGGTACCACTGTATATGCAGTGAAGGGCTACCAAGATTTTTACTACCACACTGTGGGCGTGGCTTATGCAGGACGCCATGTGTTTTCTTTCAACATCTTTCAGTGCAAATTGGGTGCATTTTCACTACCCCACTATATCCCCCCCATCCGGGCAGTAGCCCATCACATACATACGCACCCCATATTTTTTGGAGTATAAGATGCACCTTTTTCCTCCCTAAAAGAGGCTGAAAATTTGGGGGTGTCTTATACTCCAAATGTAGGGGGGGTTTCAAAGCTTTTTTTTTCGAGCCCTAACTAGGTGGTAACAATCTTCCTGGCTTGCTACTCCATCCGAAGAAGGGTTTTTCCTGTCCTAAGTCTTTGCAGGCTTTTTTTCATTCCTACTCCCTCTGAAAAAACCTTTTTCAGCCCTATCACGGTACTTCCTGGCTTGCAGCATTTATTTTTATCCCTAATCCCTCGGAAGCATTTTTTCCTGCCCTAAGTCTTTGCAGGCTTGTTTTCATTCCTATTCCCTCTGAAAAAGTCTTTTTCAGAAACTTGTGGAAATATCCTTAATTTTGTTCACTTTCTTTGGAAATATAGGGTAAAATATGGAGTAAATCCTATGTTACAAACGATATGTATGACTGTGACGTGCATCAATATACTGTATCATAGAATAATATGGTATCTCAACCTGAGCTGAAATTTCATTCTGAACATAGCAGCTATTCTATTAAGAAAATATACTGCTCAAAAAAATAAAGGGAACACTCAAATAACACATCCTAGATCTGAATGAATGAAATATTCTAATTGAATACTCTGTTCTGTACAAAGTTGAATGTGCATAACAACATGTGAAATGGATTGTCAATCAGTGTTGCTTCCTAAATGGACAGCTTGATTTTACAGAATTTTGATTTACTTGCAGTTACATTGTGTTGTTAAATGTTCCCTTTCTTTTTTTGAGCAGTGTATATTTCTGCCTTCAGAGTTCACAAAACAAAACTTTAATACAAACAATATTTCTTTTGAAATTAACAAAGTAATTTTGGAATCTCTAATGATATCTTCATATCAAACTAAAGCACTTGGCCAGGTGAGATTAAATAATCCTTGGTGTGTAATACCAACTTTCTCTCTTAACTGAACAGAGGCAAATTTCTAATTCATTTCCTCTTTGTTTTTCCAGTTTCTACTAAAGCCTATGGGAATATGTGCATCCTTACTGAAGGTTTATCTAGATTAATTGTCAGATAGGAGATTTTTTACATTTTGTTAAACTTGTAACTGCAGATAAATAAATTTTATTGAAAAGAAGGGAAAGGTGTAAAAAATAATTGGTGAACTGAAATATCCCATCACCTTGTGCTGTTGTGATGCAATTCCATAAATTGCCTAATTTTCTAGATTTTTTTTAAATTCTATCATTTCCCAGTCATACTATGGAAGCTCATATTAGATTACAAACTTTGTCACTTCTAGCCAGGCCTGAAGAGAAGGGATTCAGTCAATACATTGTTCCAGGGCCCAAGGAGCTCAAAGGGGAATTTTTTTTAAAAAAATTACAAAACCATTTTTTTTAAATCCCCTAGGAGGATGTGGAGAATGTTCCTTCCTTTTATAAACCGCTGTCTCAATGTAAAGCTGGCCAGGGCTTCTTGCAACCTGAGTCGCGTCCAGTGAAAGGCTACCAAACGTTTTACTACCACACTGTGGGTTTGACATATGCACGGATGCCCTGCATTTTATTTCAACATATTTCAGTGCAAATTGGGTGCTCTGGAGTGGAGCTCCATTTTCGCTACCCCACTGCGTTCCCCTCCCCCCATCCGGGCAGCAGCCCACCCCTGGTCGTGTCTAAGAGCCTTGCTTGCGAGATCTTGACGCTTAGTTTTTTCCTTCCTCCACAGCAGAAGGAAGAGTAGGGAACTTTCCTGTTGTGGTTAGCTCTGGCCCAGCTCCTGCCCCCAAGGACTGTGGGTGTGAGGGAGACATCCACATGCTGCAGGCCTGTTTTGCCCCCGGTGAAATCTGATGATGAAGGCTCCTCTGACCAAGAAGACATGAGTGACAGGGAGGAGGAGAGTGTGGCAGACAGCTCAGAAGGAGATCAATTATCTAGCTCCTCCTTGGATTCAGAACAAGAGTTAATGATACAGCCACGCATGCGGAGAGCGATGCATAGGCAGCAACAACTGAGAGATTATTATCAAAGAAAATGAGGCCACCTGTGGTTGGGTGGGGCTGTGGTAATTAGTAATGCTGCTATAAATAGCAGCCTGTGGGTTTGGCCATTGTGGAGGATTATCTGATCGTTGTGTTTCATGACTGCTTTACTGACTGACTTCTTGTGTGTGCTGATTTTTCCCTGCTTTGAAACTAAACCAGAGCAAAGTGTGTTTCACTTTGCGAAAGAAGGACTTTGAATTGCCTCACAGCTGCAAGCTAAGTATCACAGGACTGATAAGGGACTTGTATAAATTACCAGTTTGTTTGGAGACGAGTGCTCTTTGCTATACCAAAAGAGGGCTTAGTTTAAGTGAAGTTTCATTATAAAGAACATTGTTTTGAATTTTCAAACGTGTATGTGTCTGAAATTTGTACCTGTGAATTGGGAGAAGTCTACCAGAGAGCCCGACAGAACATTTCCTAGCCATCCAGCTGGCTGTCTGCTCATGGAGGAGCAGTTTGCTTCATAGGCACAACCATCCCTGCTTCAAGCTGAGCACCATTTTTATTACCCAACATCTGCCTTATAGCTCTTCTCCATCGAAAGGAGGCGGAGGCAAGCACCCCGCTGGGTGGATGCCTTCTTACTCTTCCTCCTTCCTGATACTATGAGAGTAAGGGCGCTGTTGGCTGGGTCAACCCTGTTAGGAGAAAGCGGACCACACTGGACTATGGCCTCACTCTTTCTCTGGTGCTTTAGCCAAGCTGAAGCTCTCGGCAGCAATGCAGCGGACAAGATCTAACCTCAAAGCACACCAAAGCTGGGACAGCATCTGTCAGTTCAAGAAGCAGCGACCAAACGCTACTCTGCCCTCACCGGGCCAGATAACTCCTTACTTGGGCTTTGCCTCCACCTCCTGCTCCCCTTGCAGTGGATTCTTAAAGAATCATCCCTGGGCCTCGTGGCTCCTAGGAGATTGGCTGCTGCCTGCCCACTCTCGTTCACTCCTTGGCGCCTTGGGCAAACCAATGGAGGGAATAACAGAGGGCCCAGCAGGAGCTTTGCGGCTGACTAGCCAGCAGCCGACTTGAGCACCAAGGCATACACACACATGTCAAAACCTGTGACATATGTGACATTATTTATATATCCATATATAAATGAAGTGGGTCCGTATTAGTCTTGTTCTACGGTAGCACTTAATATTCCTCTTGGCCCTGCTGCTAGCCAGGCAGCATGTATAGATAAAGTATCATGTAAATGAATAACTCCAGAAACCAGAATGCTCTTCCATTTTTGTTTTTCTACCTCAGAATGAAGAATAAATTGTGGTATTTTGAATTCGGCACAACAGAAACATTTTCAGCCACTTGCAAGAAACTTCACGACTATGTAGAGATTGAGGTGAGTTTCCCCAAAATCTCAAAGTCTTAATTTTCTGTAGAAGGTCTGTTATGATTTTGTCAATGATTTCTTAGAAATGTGTTCTTGTATTTCATTAAAACATTAAATATACTGTAAACTATTGAACGTTCTAGAAAAGTCAGGGTCAAGCTTGTAGAGTAAGAATTTGCATGGTTTATTGGGAAATTATTCCTGGCAAATTTATGGTTTATTTTTCCCTCCTTCTTTAACTTCAAAATGCATTCCATCTCTGGAGTCATTAAAACTTTAGTCAAAAAAAATTAGGCTGTAACAGGTCTGTGCTGCTTACAGGGTTAGAATTTTAAAAATAAATTAAGATGATTTAATTAAATATATACATATTCAAATGCTCAAGTAGTGGTGTTCAATGAATATGTCTTATTCATGAGTAGACTTGCCACAGTTTATGTCAAATAATTGACTCAAAAGACTAGCATTGGTCTAATCCGGTGATGGCGAACCTATGGCATGTGTGCCACAAGTAGCAGGCAGAGCCATATTGCTGGGCACGCTGTCACGGTTTGTAAATAATTAAAGTCCGTTAGAACCTTAATCACCACGGAGGGGATAGATGGAAGCCCAGTCATTTGTTCAAAACAAGATTTCTTTTATTATAAAAGTAGAAAATAAAACATGTCCCGGTGGACAAAACAACAAATACGTCTTTACATGATGGAGGTAGAATGGAGAATGGAGTTTTAGGATGAAGAAGGATATGATGTTAGATGTGGCAGGATATTACATCATAATAGGAGGATCTTAGTAAAGCACACACAATTAACCCTTTAATTACTAAATGTCTCTGGGGCTGTCAATATTCAGCGTGACACACACGAGCTCAGGTCCAGCACACGCCAACTTCCAGAAGTTGTTAAATGGGCCATCTCTGGCCTCTGGAGGGTCTCCGGGAGGGTGAGGAAGGCCATGTTTGCCTTCTTCAGACCAGGGGTAGGCAAAGTTGGCTCTTCTATGACATATGGACTTCAACTCCCAGAATTCCTGAGCTAGCATGATTGGCTCAGGAATTCTGGGAGTTGAAGTCCACAAGTCATAGAAGAGCCAGCTTTGCCTACCCCTTACTCCTAGAAAGGCTCTGAAGCCTGGAGAGAGCGAAAATTAGGCATGCCATCGCATGCTGGGAGCAGAAGGATCATGCGTACATGCATTGGGGGGCACATAAAATTATAGGTGTGGGCATGCACACCTGTGACCCTACCATGCAACCTCCCCTTTTGGCACGTGAGCCAAAAAAGTTTCACCATCACTGGTCTAGTCTTTATGTAACCAACAGAGCACTATCCCTGGAGCCGGATGTGTTTTGCCCAGTTTACCTGATGCCATTAAACCCAGCTGCATCCTTCAAGACAGTATCTATGGGACCTTTCCATTTTTTCAAGAAATATTTTAGTTTTTGAAAATAATACCATTTCTGTTGCAAGAGTCTCCCCCCTGCCCCCTCTCAAATTAAAAAAACTTCTTCAGTATCCTAATCTGAAACAGTGATTTTAAAATTTGCATCACAAATAATAGAAAATTCACAAATACATATTTATGGATATTTCACTTACTGACTTTTAGTTGTCAGTTTAGTAGAACAGTGTAGTGGGGAGCAGGAGGAAGAAGAGGAGGAAGAGCAGGAGGAGGAGGCGGGCAAAGAAAAAGCCACGTTTATTTATTTATTTATTTATTTATTTGTTTATTTATTTATTTTGTTCAATACACGAAGAGGGTTTTAGTAGGTATACAGTGTTCCCTCGATTTTCGCGGGTTCGAACTGCGTGAAAAGTCTCTATCATGGTTTTTCAAAAATATTAATTAAAAAATACTTCGCGGGTTTTTTCCCTATACCACGGTTTTTCCCACCCGATGACGTCATATGTCATCGCCAAACTTTCATCTGCTTTTAATAAATATCTTTTTAATAAACTTTAATAAATAAACATGGTGAGTAATAATCTAAATGGTTGCTAAGGGAATGGAAAATTGCAATTTAGGGATTTAAAGTGTTAAGGGAAGGCTTGGGATACTGTTCATAGCCAAAAATAGTGTATTTACTTCTGCATCTCTACTTCGCGGAAATTCGACTTTCGCGGGCGGTCTCGGAACGCATCCCCCGTGAAAAGCGAGGGAACACTGTATATCTATATACACTTAGTAAAATACATGATGAAGGTTATAGAGGAGATACTCATAGTAAAATATATCTATGAAAGAATAGAAAAGAAGGTATAGTAATAGAACATATCAATGAAGGAATAGAAGAAGCGATATAGGAATAGAAGAAAGGTATAGGAGATATCGGAGAGCAATAGGACAAGGGACGGAAGGCACTCTAGTGCACTTGTACTCGCCCCTTATCTGCCATTCTAACTGAAGATTGCCATTTGATGGGAAGGGGCCTCTGGGCTCTCCAAAATTGCTCCTGGTGTACGAGAGAGTAAAGAACTGAAGGAGATGAAAGGGCAATGGCCATTTTTCCCAATCAGTGATTAGCAGAATCCAAAGTGCAGGATGGACACAGGAGAAAGCTTCATCAAAAGATTTGCCTGGTGGGACAAGGCCAAAAAACACTGTTGTTGTTTTTATATGTTTATCATTTCCATAGTCTTCAAAAGCATAATGCTCATTTTTTATTATTTTAGTGTTTGGCTCATGACCTTGATTCTGACCCACAATGATATGATCGAACAAGATTCTAGATTCCACGCATCTGAATGCTTTGCAATTAACAATATATCTCCTGTGGTTCCCACATTGTTAGCATGTCGACAGACGTTTCCCACACACACACACACACACAAACATCTGGCAGCTGCAGCTGAGCTTTTAGTGACATCTCCATCCACTGAAACATTTTAAGATATTTTTGCAGGGAAAGAGTAGGTACATTTATAGTTGAGAAAGCTTCTGTTTGGAAACAGATATCCAAAACACAGTTCAGTGGAAGGAAAAAAACATCATAGATGTAGAGCAGTATTTTTTAAATGTACATCATATTCCTGTTTTATGGATTCCCTTTAAGTATGTTTGTTGGCATGGACATCTGAGTGTTTCGTCTTTGAAGCCAGTTTTGTGAGAACAGATTTATGCCCTTAAAGGTACACTTCAGGGCTCAACTAAAATTAAGTTTGTTGTGAATGTTTGTAAATTCTGTGATTGCCTACTACCACCTTCCAGCTACATGGAAACAGCCTCTAATTAGGAAATGTGTGGTTCACCAGCAGTTACTAAGAAGTCAATCATTTCATAGTTTGTACTTGAGATTTTATGTGGTGTGTATTTTCCATAACCATTTCCACTCCACAACCTCATCTAAACCATCCTCTTTTTTAAGGACTGAGAGCTATACTTTCTGTACCTGTAGCTTCAAAACATAAATGCAAAGTTTGTTAATTATTCACTAAAGCTAGAAAATGGAATCGTCAGTCAAAGCTCATGCCTTGCCATCAGTGGTGGATTGCTCCGGGTTCAGCCCAGTTCTAAGAACAGGTAGCGCTGGTGGCAGGAGGCTCAACCCACACACCTACCATCTTTGCTGTGACTATAGTCTTGCATGCCAGCGTGACCTCAAATCTGGGTATGAACAGTTTTAAGGAACACATTGAAGCAGTGGAAGTGATGTGCCGGTGCCTGGAGGCTGTTGGGGTCTGGATGGGTGTCAACAGACTCAAACTCAACCCGGATAAGACGGAGTGGCTGTGGGTCCTGCCTCCCAGGGACAATTCCATCTGTCCGTCCATAACCCTGGGGTGGGGTTATGGACGGACTTGGGCGTCCTCCTCGATCCACAGCTCACATTAGAGAACCATCTTTCAGCTGTGGCAAGGGGGGCACTTGCCCAGGTTCGCCTGGTGCACCAGTTGCAGCCCTATCTGGACCGGGACTCACTGCTCACAGTCACTCATGCCCTCATCACCTCGAGGTTCGACTACTGTAATGCTCTCTACATGGGGCTACCTTTGAAAAGTGTTCGGAAACTTCAGATCGTGCAGAATGCAGCTGCGAGAGCAATCATGGGCTTTCCAAGATATGCCCATGTCACACCAACATTCCGCAGTCTGCATTGGTTGCCGATCAATTTCCGGGCACAATTCAAAGTGTTGGATATGACCTATAAAGCCCTTCATGGCATCGGACCAGAATACCTCCGGGACCGCCTTCTGCCGCATGAATCCCAGCGACTGGTTAGGTCCCACAGAGTTGGCCTTCTCCAGGTCCCGTCGACTAAACAATGTCATTTAGCGGGACCCAGGAGAAGAGCCTTCTCCGTGGCAGCCCTGACCCTCTGGAACCAGCTCCCCCCGGAGATTAGAACTGCCCCCACCCTCCTTGCCTTTCGTAAAGTTCTTAAGACCCATCTCTGCCGTCAGGCATGGGGGAACTGATACATCTCCCCCGGGCCTATACAGTTTATACATGGAATATTTGTGTGTGTGTTTGCTTTTAATAATGCGGTTTTTAGTGTTTTTTAAATTATTAGATTTGTTTTTTACATTGTTCTTGTTATTGTTGTGAGCCGCCCCGAGTCTACAGAGAGGGGCGGCATACAAACAAACAAATAAATAAATAAATAAATAAATAAATAAATAAATTTCCAGACCTCACCAAAAATATGACAAGTGGACATACCACTTGTCCAGTTCATTGCTGGATTCGTCATATATTTCTTTCTATTCCCCCGTTCTCATTTTCACAGTATCTTTCAAAAATGCCAGTGAAAGAGATATTTCAAATTCTTTGTAGACTATCATTATGTCCAAAAGGATTCTTCCTTTAGCCTATATAGATGCTGGTGCATGCTTAAGACATCTACTTCTATCTACTTAGAAAATGCTATTTTCTAAGGTTACACACAGCAGTGGCCTTTTTGGTTTTATTGCAGCCTGCACCTTAAGAGCCTAATAATAGCTAGGGATGGAGAGAAAAGCTGTTTAGAGGAAATTGGAACTCATCCAACCCCAGAATAGGAATAAGTTTCAGTTGATTGCTGTCAAAAAGAGTAAATGACATAACATATACTTCTCCTCAGCTGTCTCAGATGTTTTAGCTGGCTACATCCCTTGCTCATTCATCACTCCCCAGCTTTCTTCTTTCCAGCACTAGTCTAGCCTATCCCTCTGAGCACAGAATGTTTAAATAAAAAAGAACCAGCAAGGAAAGACATTCTTGGTATCTCTGAAGAACTTTTTCCATTGTCCAGCTATTCTTAAAATATGAGAAGGTTTGTGTTTAGTTTGGTATGGTATTTCAGCAAACACTATTATTACCTCCCACGTCCAGTTCACCTAGAACATCTATAAAATAGATGCAGACTGAAAATGGTATTTGGCATTTTCCCCTAGCCATCAATTGCTGAGATTGTATTTAGCCTGTGAATCAGTGCAACTCCTAAAATCTTCCCATGCAGATTCATGCCTTAGAAGCTGAAGTCAGACACGGAATATTCAGATAGCACACTTTTCCAGAAACATTTCAAACAAACTGTTCTGTCTGGGTCCCCCCAGATGCCAACACCAACCAAAAAGAGTATCCAGACACACTGGTAAAAAGCAAAGGCAGTTTATATAATTCAAAGCAAACACAGGTAACAAAAACTGTTCTTACAGACAGGAACACAATGAAGCTTCACAGAGGTTTCACGAAGGCCAGGCAATAAAACAGGATTCTTGCTGGCAAAAACAACGCTGGAGATAATAAAACCCACGCCTCCCCCAAGTCTTCCAGACTTCTAGGCCACAAGCCAAGATCAGAGACACCGAGAATCGAAGCAAGGTCACAGGACTCCCAATTGATAACTCTCCACAAGACTGTAAGGGCGGGCCTGCCTTTTCAACCCTGCTGAGGAGAACCACACCCAAACCCAGCTGTTGCCAATTCAGGGATGGAAATACCTTTCTAATTGGCCCCGTCTTTGAGCTGCTCATCGCTGCCTCATGTCTATTATAGCCTGTGCGTCTTCATCCAATGAATCCAGGCTACTAGCTGGGGAGAGCCCCCCCCCAGGGGTCTCAGGCTGCTCTCCCTCCTCCTCTTCCTGACGTTCCTCTCCCCCGTCTGCCTGGTCCTCCCCCTCCTGTTCACCGTCCTCCTCCTCTGGGCATGGATCCGGCAGAGATCCAGCCGGTCCCTGAGGAGCCTCAGGCTGAATCACAACACAAACTAAGTAGGCAAATGATTAGACCTTGGGTTCAAATTAGCTTAGTACCACACATGACTTCAATTTGAGATTTAGTCAAGCAGCATATTAAATAGTGATATAAAAGTGAATGTCGTTTTGAGCAGTAATTAGGACTACCCTCTATATATCTAGGATGAGCATGTAGGATAATGCTGCTGTCACAAGTAACCCTGGCAGTGATATAATGTTTCCAATATCATTAGGTGACTGAATAGCAGTTGTCAAGAACGCATCATCATCATTATTGGATTTCAGTCTGCTTGTGGGCTTTCCATGGGTCCTTAGTTTGGAACAGAATACTACACGCAAAAGGGTTTACATTGATCCACTATTGCTTTTATTGTACTTGTTTTGGGTTTAGCACTGATAGTGAGGACATGGGAAAAACATTGTATTTGTTCAACCTTTGACAGATTCCACATTGCACAACAATTCATCTGTTATACACAAACAAAAAAGCAACCCTAAGTGTATGCCCTCCCAGTATTTGCTGGAAAATACAGTGATACCTCATCTTACAAACTTAATTGGTTCCGGGACGAGGTTCTTAAGGTGAAAAGTTTGTAAGATGAAACAGTGTTTCCCATAGGAATCAATGGAAAAGCAATTAATGCGTGCAAGCCCAAAATTCACCCCTTTTGCCAGCCAAAGTGCCCATTTTTGTGCTGCTGGGATTTCCCTGAGGCTACCCTCCATGGGAAACCCCACCTCCAGACTTCCGTTGCCAGCGAAGCGCCTGTTTTGCGCTGCTGGGATTCACCTGCTGGGATTCCCCTGCAGCATTACAAAAACACAGAAGTCCAGAGGTGGGGTTTCCCATGGAGGGTAGCCTCAGGGGAATCCCAGCAGTGCAAAAACGGGTACTTCGCTGGCAATGGAAGTCTGGAGGCAGTGCATCCAAGCGGCAGCGGTGGGTTTGTAAGGTGAAAATAGTTTGTAAGAAGAGGCAAAAAAATCTTAAACCCCGGGTTTGTATCTCGAAAAGTTTGTAAGACGAGGTATCACTGTACTATTGTGTGGCAAAATAACTTAGTTTCTCAGTCCTGGATCTTTCTGCAAATGTGTTCAGGATATTGTAGTTTGAGGTCTGCAAAGGGTTAATCTAACAGCATTTTAAGATGAAAGCAACAGTTTGCCCTCCTTTTGGCTCCAGGCATCTGTCATGAGCACAGGAGAAATGGCAGTTTTGTTTTGGAAATTGGCATCGGTTACGGTTGTAGTCGCTTAGAAATAAAGTTGTTGTTTTTTGCCCAGCTGCAAATGTCTACTTCCAGTCTTCCTGCCAACAACCCATCAGCTGCCCCTTCTCAAAGAGGCCATTGTAGCACATTGGCACAGAGACAAAGCAGGGTTAAAGAGGAAAACACAGTTGCTGGCCATTAGATGCTCATTCCTCTGCTGGTTGAATATATGGTGTCCATATCACCTTCTGCAGCCGGCTGAATTTTGCTACCCAGACAGTACAGGAGGGGATCATTGGCAATGTCCCCCCAAAAAGCAATGGAGCAGAACTGAATACAGACCAAAGAACAGCACTTGCAACCCTTAGATAAATATCAAAGAACTTGTGTGCAGACCAAAATAATTGTTTTCCAATTATAGCTTTTGCCAAACATGTTATTATGTTGCTTTAGACTGCTCTTTACACAAAAAACACCCCTATTTACACCTTGTTTCCAATAATTTCTAGTTTCAGTTAGAGGGAGAAGGGACAACCACACAGCTAAATGGAATCACATATGAAGCTTGATAGTTTTTAACTGTGATATAAATTATTATTTCTGTGCTCACCTGACTATTAGTAAACTTTTTGTTTCTGCTTGTTCAATGGTCAGATTATTTACAGCGGAGGTCCCCAAACTTGGCAACTTTAAGACTTGTGGACTTCAACTCCCAGAATTCTCCAGCCAGCATAGCATGGAGAATTCTGGGAGTTGAAGTCCACAAGTCTTAAAGTTGCCAGGTTTGAAGACCTCTGATTTACAGTCTTCATCCTCTGCTTTAAACATTCCCTCTATTATCAGAAAATAATACACAATATGTGAAACAGCAATATTCAAAGGTGAGAAAAGCTCACAAAGTTAGTAAGATATACAGGCATCCGATCTTGAATACAATAGGCATTGTCTAGGATGTATATACCTATTTTGGCTGTATAGGAGGTCACCAGATTGAGAAAGACTGGCCAACTATACTGAAGCTTAAAGTAATTTTACTAGATTACTTAGACTTTACGCATATTACTTCTGATAATGTAAGGCCACACTTTAAAATGTTCAAAATATTTAATTATGTAGGCCCCTTGTTCAAAGATCAAATGTTTCATGCACATCTACTGAATTGCCCAGACTTGTGCATGAGAAACAAGGAATATACTGCAAGGTTTCTGCTTCAAAAATATCTCCTGTAAAACTGCGTGTTTGTGATACATTTAAACTCTGGTTAGAATGGTAGTAAGTAAGACATTGTTTAGATAACACTGCTCCAGCTGACTCTACTGAAAGGGTTTCTAGTCATCTACACCTGAAATTTTGAACTCATAGCATCACAGCTTATTTAGTATTATTGTAATGAATGTGGATCTCAATAATTTTGTTTGATTGGTTTTGTAAGTGGATATTTAGAAAGGTGGAATATTTAAATAGTTCATGATCCGGCTTAATAGATAATTCTAAATATAGTACATTTCATAAAACCCTCTCTTTTATCTTTTTCTCCCTCTGTATCAGTGTGATGGAACAGTTTTAGATCTGACTAGCACTTCATTGGAAGGAATTGCAGTCCTCAACATTCCCAGCATGTATGGTGGCTCTAACCTCTGGGGGGAAACCAAGAAGCAGCGCAGCTATAACCGTGTGAGCAAGAAAATACCTGACAAGTTGCAATCCTCAGTGGTCACTGATGCCAAGGAGCTCAAGTTTTGTATCCAAGGTGAGGCGGTTTAAATTTTGAATATGGCAAAAGTAGTACGTTGGAAGTTGCAGATATTTAGGAATCATCCTTATATATCTATAGTGATTACACAAAAAAGGGAATGTCCTGCATTCAATGCCCAACAAGTTGGAAGAACCAAAAAATAAGGTTTCTTAGGGGCAGGCAGTTTAATGAAAAATTTTCAACCCATTTCTTCTGTGAAAATGAAGACCAAAACCCAGAATTTTTGTGCCAATAGTCATTGAAGAATTGAAAAAGGCCATTCCAACTGCTTGTTTAGTACCAGAGCAGGCTCAAATTAAAGCATACCTAAGATATAGCTTACTTTTCATTTGAACACACTGGGTAAAGAGGAATTCAATTTTCTAGATAATTGGCTGAACTGTTAAGATTTTCCCCCCCTAAACATTCAGTCTGGAATCTGTTTCCATGATTGCAGGCAAAGTGGTTAGAAAACAGAACCTGACCTTCTTCTACATAACATCTCCCAGTTTTTTCAAGGCTAAACATTCCCAATTCCTTCAATCTTTCTTAAATCTCTGCCCTCCTTAGAGATCTTTTCTGGGTTTGTTGCAGTTTAATTAAATCTTTCTTAAAGTACAATATCTAGAACTGGCTGCAATACTTGAGATGGAATGTGACCAAAAGAAGTTACCGGTAAGTGATTTCCTATGATTTGGAAACAATACTTCCGCTGAAGCAGCATAAAATTTTTGAAAGCAACATCACACTGCTGACTCATATGCAATTTGTGATCGGCCACAGTTCCAAAATCTTTTTCACAAATGCTTTTGCCAAGTCAGGTACACGTGTGCAGCTGATTGCTTGATAAGTGAAAAAATCTTGCATGTGTTCCTGTTAAATTTCATTCTGTTATTTTAGGCACAGTTCTCAGGCATGAAAATAATTGCTAAAGTTATTTAAACAATTTTTACAGTGTGAACTATCCCGGCTATCATTGTAATATTTGCAGATTTCATAAATATTGTATCTAGCGGTGGGTTCCACCTGCCCACATACTGCTGATTCGGGCGCGTGCACTCATGAGAGCGAGGGAGCCCCGTGGCGCCACGACCATTGACCCCGCCCCTCTTTCTCACATGCGCAGAAAGCAAAAATGCACCAAAATCTCACAAGAGGACACTCACGGGCGCAGGAAGCAAAAAATCACTGAAATCGCTGAAATGAGCATCCCCTCGCAAGATTTTACTTCTGCTCATGCTCAGGAAGCAAAAAAGGCCCCAAATTCAGAAAAAATGATGGCACGCCCACCGGACTGGTGAAGAAGGCACTGGAGCGGTCATGCACAAATTGTGCAATCTGGCGGCTGCTACCGGAATGGAGCTCCAGGGCATATTGGTAGCAACCCAATGGGGGCGTTTGCCCAGGTTCGCCTGGTGCACCAGTTGCAGCCCTATTTGGACTGGGAGTCACTGCTCACAGTCACTCATGCCCTCATCACCTTGAGGCTCGACTACTGTAATGCTCTCTACGTGGGGCTACCTTTGAAAAGTGTTCAAAAACTTCAGGTCGTGCAGAATGCAGCTGCGAGAGCAATCATGGGCTTTTCCAAATATGCCCATGTTACACCAACACTCCTCAGTCTGCATTGGTTGCCGATCAGTTTCTGGTCACAATTCAAAGTGTTGGTTATGACCTATAAAGCCCTTCATGGCACCGGACCAGACTATCTCAGGGACCACCTTCTGCTGCACGAATCCCAGCGACCAGTTAGGTCCCACAGAGTGGGCCTTCTCCGGGTCCCGTCAACTAAACAATGTCACTTGGCGGGACCCAGGTGAAGAGCCTTCTCTGTGGCGGCCCCGGCCCTCTGGAACCAACTCCCCCCAGAGATTAGAATTGCTCCCACCCTCCTTGCCTTTCATAAGCTTCTTAAAACCCACCTCTGCCGCCAGGCATGGGGGAACTGAGATACTCTTTCCCCCTAGGCCTTTACAATTTTATGCATGGTATGATTGTATGTATGTTTGGTTTTACTATAAGAGTTTTTAACTGTTTTAATATTGGTTTGTCATATGCTGTTTTACTACTGCTGTTAGCCGCCCCGAGTCTACGGAGAGGGGCAGCATACAAATCCAATCCAATCAAATCAAATCAAACCCACCACTCATTCTATCCAAGCTCATGGGGTGACTTTGAACCATAGTCCGAACTACCACCAGGCTGTTTTGTGTGAAATTATAAGAGCAGAAAGTGCGGTAAATACTGTCGTGAATGCCTAAATTAAAGATAGGATAAAAATCAAATAGCAATAGCACTTAGACTTATATACTGTTTCACAGTGCTGTCCTTGAAAATATTGGGTACATGCTCAAGTTCATATCTTGGAAATCTATTGGCTTGCTTGAGCTTAATTGTAAGCCCCTCACAATCTATTCTACATGGCCCGTCCATGTTTTTGCTACTATAGATTAGATTAGATTAGATTTATTGGATTTATATGCCGCCCCTTTCTGTAGACTCGGGGCGGCTCACAACAATGGTAAACAATACATAATAACAAATCTAATATTTAGCAATCTAAATTACAGTTTTAAGTTAAAAAATCCAAAAGAACCCCAATATATAAAAATCAAGCACACAGTCGAATCATACACAGAAACTACATGGGCAAGGGGGAGATGTTTCAATTCCCCCCTGCCTGATGGCAGAGGTGGGTTTTAAGGAGTTTCCGAAAGGCAAGGAGGGTAGGGGCAATCCTAATCTCTGGGGGGAGTTGGTTCCAGAGGGTCGGAGCCACCACAGAGAAGGCTCTTCCCCTGGGTCCCGACAGATGACATTGTTTACTCGACGGGAGCCGGAGAAGGCCAACTCCGTGGGACCTAACCGGTCGCTGGGATTCGTGTGGCAGAAGGCGGTCCCAGAGATATTCTGGCCCAATGCCATGAAGGGCTTTATAGGTCATAACCAACAATTTGAATTGTGACCGGAAACTTATTTATTTTATTTTATTATTTGGATCGGCAACCAATGCAGACTGTGGAGTGTTGGAGTAACATGGGCATATTTAGAGAAGCCCATGATTGCTCTCGCAGCTGCATTCTGCACAATCTGAAGTTTCCGATCATTCTTCAAAGGTAGCCCCATGGAGAGAGCATTACAGTAGTCGAGCCTCGAGGTGATGAGGGCATGAATGACTGTGAGCAGTGACTCCCGATCCAGATAGGGCCGCAACTGGTGCACCAGGCGAACCTGGGCAAACGCCCCCCTCGCTCAGCTCTTCAAAATTGTTGTACCCATAATAAGTGAAAACTGATTTATGAGTGCCCCATCTGGCGATGCCTGTGTACGTAGGTGTGTTTTGAAGTTTTTAAAATGTGGTAGCGTTGAAGAAGTTACTGAATCAGAAGAAAGTGATAAATCACTCTCCTGCTTTATTTCTATTTCTTAGGCCACTCAGTCCAACTTTGTTTTCCTCCTTACTATTTCAAACTTTGGCATTTCAGCTTCCAACCGCAAACAGTACATCTTTCAAAAAAGACAAGCTGACCATAATGACTAGCTGGGCATTTGGGGAGGTATGTCCCAAGCCATCTGATGGGTTTACCAAACTGCGGGGAAGCTGGTAAAGGTCAGGCAGGCAAAGGCTGGAGAGATGGCATGAGACCAGGCAGAACACACTCTGACAGTCAGCCAGTTCGCCTATTGACATCCTCAGACACAATTTCCAAAGGGACTTAATTCACAACTCTAAATTATCTCTAAATGCAGCCAACATTGCTAGCTTCCAGCTGCTCATGTAAGAGAGAATTCCCAGGACAAAGGGCACCTGCTTTCCCTGTAGGCGAAAGCTTGTGTTGTAAAAACTCTGAGATTATGAGTACCAGTTTCTTTTTATTTTGTTTATTTAAATTCTGCTTAAGAAGCTGCTGTGTGCTACCTTCTTTCAATTCAGTTTACTTCTCCAGCTCAAAATGTTCCTTTAGAATGTTTGTTCATTGCTTATACAGATAGTCCTCAAGTTATGAATGGAATTTATTTATTAAATTCATTTATTTATTAAATTTGTATGCCGCCCCTCTCCGCAGACTCGGGGCGGCTCACAACAGTAACAGAAAACAATATATAATACAAATTCAATAATTAGAAATCTAAAAACCCATAGTTTAAAAACATGCACACAACATACCATACATAAACAGTATAGGCCTGGGGAAGATATTTCAGTTCCCCCATGCCTGACGGCAAAGGTGGGTCTTAAGGAGTTTGCGGAAGGCAAGGAGAGTGGGGGCAGTTCTAATCTCAGGGGGGAGCTGGTTCCAGAGGGTCGGGGCCGCCACAGAGAAGGCTCTTCCCCTGGGACCCGCCAAACGACATTGTTTAGTCGACGGGACCTGGAGAAGGCCAACTCTGTGGGACCTAATCAGTCGCTGGGATTCGTGCGGCAGAAGGCGATCCCGGAGCCTACCCATTCCATTCGTAACCCAAGGATTTGTGGAAGTGAATCTCATATCATGAACGGGATCAAACCTTCCTTCGCTCATGCATTCGCTAATTGGATGCAAGGCTCATTAAGTGCGCATGAGATATTTTAGGGTGGGAAAGGCAGGGGGAAAGGGTTAGTGATGGAACAAGCTATCTGCCTAAGATCAACCAGGGTCTCCCTGACCACTGAAATACCTCATGCTCCTCACAATTCCTTCCCCACCTCCCCCAACTTGTCCCACCAGGTCACTTAATGTGTGAAGATCTAGCAGTCAGTCTCCTCACCAACCTCTCAGCTGCCTGTGCCTCTCCAATGTTAGGTTTGGGCATCCGCAGGTCTCACCTGGCATGTTGCTGGCCAAAATAGAGCTTCAGGGGGGAAGATCCACCACTCCAATGCTCCATTCGGCCCTCAGCGGGCCTCTCCTGGCCCATTGCAGGCTGAAATGGAGCTCCCAGAGGGTGGATTTGCTGGAGAGGAGAGTGCCTGCTAGATCTTCAAAAGGTAAGTGACCCAATGTGGCAGGTTGGATGGAGGGGAAAGCAATTTTGGAGAGCGTGAGGCCCAAACCGAGCTTTTGAGGGGAGGATCCACCTCTCAGAAGCTCCACTTTGGCCTGCAGTGTGCCAGGCGATGCCTCTAGTGGCCTGAATGGAACATCGGGGCAGAGCTATCCCTCAGAAGCTCTATTTCGGCCTACAATGTCCTGGGCAAGACCTCTGGATGGCCAAATGGATCATCAGAAGGCAGATATGTCCCTCAGAAACTCAATTTTGGCCAGCAACATTCCAAACAAACATTATAGACCCTCTGCAGTTGTTTGTAAGGACAAAAAACTGCTATGGCACTGCAAGATTCAGAGTTTCAGAACCTGTTTGCAAATGCTAGGGAGCGCTTATCACATAACTTCAAATCTTCGCTAAGAGAACAATCGTAACCTGGGGATTACCTGTATTACAAACTATTCAAGCCTTTCCAAGTGAGCCTGGGTTGAACGGGACGCTACCCTTCGACTTGGGTTATCTCTGATATTCTATATTGTTTTTGGTAATGCCTCCAGACCCTCAATGTGAATGCATTGATTTTGGGATGTAGTGGGAACTTGAGATATATTCCAAAGGAGTATATTACAGGCATCAGTTATTTTCAAGTTTATCATTAATGTAAGATTCATGAGAAGTTGCCTATTTAATCCTTCTCAATGCCATTCCCTCCCCCAACTCCTTGCCAATATCCAATGAGTCTAAAGCTTTACAGAAAAATGGATCTTGCAAAGTAATGAAATATTTAAAGGCCTTAAACCCATCATAGTGTTGGCACAGAAGTGCCAAACTACTGGAAACAAAACGTACATTCTCTGTCATGGAAAATCATGGATCATCTTGTGCCATTTTTCCGAAATGCTCTTCCGATGAGAGCCCTTGCCTGAAAATAAGAAAATTCTAAGAATATCCTCGTGGGAGATCATGGAGAGGATTGGAAAGAGCTTGGCAGAACAGGTGTTACTTAGGCAGAACAGAATTAGTAATTAAGAGGATGCTTTAATGCCGTTACAGGCTACAGCACAAACAGGAACAGGAAAGCTGCTGGGGTGGTGAAACAGCACTCTCTCCAGAATATTCTCTTCTGACTAATGCATGAGACTCTCCAAGTGGAGAGGCCTGAGGCGGGATGAGTACCGCAGTAAATCTGTAAGCATTTACAGCACAACCCTCCCCCCAAAAAAGCCATTGGGCATGATAGAAACATAGAAACATAGAAGACTGACGGCAGAAAAAGACCTCATGGTCCATCTAGTCTGCCCTTATACTATTTCCTGTATTTTATCTTGCAATGGATATATGTTTATCCCAGGCATGTTTAAATTCAGTTACTGTGGATTTACCAACCACGTCTGCTGGAAGTTTGTTCCAAGGATCTACTACTCTTTCAGTGAAATAATATTTCCTCACGTTGCTTTTGATCTTTCCCCCAACTAACTTCAGATTGTGTCCCCTTGTTCTTGTGTTCACTTTCCTATTAAAAACACTTCCCTCCTGAACCTTATTTAACCCTTTAACATATTTAAATGTTTCGATCATGCCCCCCCTTTTCCTTCTGTCCTCCAGACTATACAGATTGAGTTCATTAAGTCTTTCCTGATGCGTTTTATGTTTAAGATCTCCCACCATTCTTGTAGCCCGTCTTTGGACCCGTTCAATTTTGTCAATATCTTTTTGTAGGTGAGGTCTCCACAGTATTCCAAATGTGGTCTCACCAGCGCTCTATATAAGGGGATCACAATCTCCCTCTTCCTGCTTGTTATACCTCTAGCTATGCAGCCAAGCATCCATGATCTTCATTGGGAACAATGCAATGGCTGCCTCAGTTGCAACGGGTAGCTTTCTAAGAACTACAGCTTCAAAGCAAGAAGCAGGAAGTTGCCAATATCTGATCTGTGGGCCATATCTATACCACCCCCACTCTGCAAGGTTCCCAGCCTACAATTGTTCCTCTTCACTAGTTTTCTTGTGGAATGGGACAAATGGGTTCATGCGTAGCAGCAACGTCAGGTTACAGGTTACCTTTATAACACATGTTTAAAGATAATGGCTAACCAACTTGTAAACTAATAATCAGTTATGTCAGCATGACAAAGTTTATAGAGAGGAGCAGTTTCTTAATGCTATCAATTATTACTTTTTTCAGTGGCTACTTCTGCAGGACAACACAAATAGGGATTATTTTAAACCTAATCTTGAATCAGGTGGAGGATTTAACAGTACAATCTTACATGGGCCATCACTAACCTAATCCTCAAAACAACTCATCCTGTTGTTTTCCCCAAATAAACATGTTACAGCGGGGCTTTATAGGATTTTACATACAAATAAATCTGAATCACAATTTCATTTTTTTCCTTTGGGAAAAGAAAACAATTGCCTAGGACAGTGTTTTTCAACCAGTGTGCCATGGCACACTAGTGTGCCGCGAGACATGGTCAGGTGTGCCACGAAGCTCAGCAAGAGATAGAAAGAGAGAGAAAGAAAGAAAGTAAGACAGAGAGAGAAAGAGAGAGAGAAAGAAAGCAAGAGAGAAAGAGAGAGAAAGAAAGCAAGAGAGAGAGAAAGAAAGCGAGAGAGAGAAAGAAAGCGAGAGAGAGAGAAAGAAAGCAAGAGAGAGAGAAAGAAAGCAAGAGAGAGAGAAAGAAAGCAAGAGAGAAAAAGAGAGGCAGGGAAGGAGGGAGAGATAGAAAGAGAGCAAAAAAGAGAGGAAGGAAGAAAGAAAGAGGGATGGACAGAGAGGGGAAGTAAGGAAGAGAAAAAGAGGGAGAGAAATAGAGCGAAAGGGAGGAAGAGAGATAATTTTTTTGTCCACACTTTTTTTAGCCCCCCCCACTCCGCCCCCCCACTCAATGTGCCCCATAATTTTGTATATGTAAAAAATGTGCCTCAGCTCAAAAAAGGTTGAAAATCACTGGCCTAGGAAACACACTCCAGATTGAGATTCATCCATGTCACAAAAACATCTCACAAATCATTTTTAGAGGATGTGCCTTTATGATGCAGCTTTCGATTACAGTGTTCCCTCGCCACTTTGCGGTTCATCTTTCGCGGACTCGGTGCATCGCGGGTTTTTATAAAATATTAGTGGAAAAAATATATCGCAGATTTTCGCTACTTCGCGGGTTTTCTGTGGAACTCGCCCGCCTGAGACGCTTCTTGCCTTCATGAGATTGTAAACAACACACATTGGTTGATTGATGGGGAAGTGACCAACCAGAAAGTGCTGCTTTGCATCCCAGAGCCTGATTGGCCCAATACAGTAGCGTGTTGTTTACTTTTTGCTTGTGCGCAGTTTCCCCATCTCTGAGTCTGCTCCTACACTTGGCCATTTCATGTGGAGCATCGTTTCATCGTGTAGGTTTAGGAATTCAAAACATTTTACAGTAAGTGTAAAGGTACAATACATGCACAGAACAGTGTGGGAATGGTTATTAAGGGAATGGGAAAGGTTTATGTAGCTTAAAAGTGTGTGGGAGGGTTTATAAAGCCTTAAAATAGTGTATAGGTACTTAAATATAGTGTCCCTACTTCGCAGATTTTCATTTATCGCGGGTGGTCCTGGAAGGTAACGCCCGCAATAAACAAGGGAACACTGTATTTCCAGTCTAGCGACAGAGGCACCTTATATTGTTCTTTAGCTGTTCAATTTTTAAAGTAGTAGTGTTTTCTACCTTTTCCCAACACATCTATTTGTTTGTTTGTTTGTTTGTTTGTTTGTTTGTTTGTTTGTTTGTTTGTTTTGTCCAATGCACAATAATACACAATGAAGGTTATAGAGGATATAATCAGGTAGAATGTATTAAAGGGGGAATAGAGGAGAAAATAAAGGAGTGAAATATAACTATGAGAGAATAGCAGAAAAAGATATAGGTATAGAAGAGAATATATATGGTAGGCATTCTGGTGCACTTATGTACACCCCTTACTGACCTCTTAGGAACTTGGTGAGGTCAACCGTGAATAGTCTTGGGGTAAAGTGTTGGGGGTTAGGGGATGATACTACAGAGTCCGGTAGTGAATTCCATGCTTCAACAAAGTCGTATTTTTTACAGTCAAGTTTGGAGCAGTTAATATTAAGCTTGTGGGCACTTGTGTTGTTGTGGTTGAAGCTGAAGTAGTCTTTGACAGGCAGGACATTGTAGCATATGATCTTGTGGGCAATACTTAGATCATGTTCGAGGCGTCTTAGTTCTAAGCTTTCTAGACCCAGGATTGTAAGTCTAGTTTTGCAGGGTATTCTGTTACGGGTACAGGAGTGAAGAGCTCTTCTGGTGAAGTATCTCTGGACATTTTCGAGGGTATTAATGTCAGAAATGCGGTATGGGTTCCAAACAGATGAGCTATATTCTAGGATGGGTCTGGCGAAAGTTTTATAAGCTCTGGTAAGAAGTGTGAGATTGCCAGAGCGGAAGCTACGTAGGATTAGATTAACAACTCTAAAAGCCTTCTTGGCGATGTTGTTGCAATGGGCTTTGGCACTTAAGTCTTTAGTTATTAGTACTCCGAGGTCCTTGACCGAGTGGGGATTATCTGTGATAATTTGTTGATTCAGTTTGTATTTGGAGTTTTGATTCTTTTTGCCCATGTGAAGGACAGAGCTTAACTTAAAGAAACTTAAGCAAACGTAAGAAGAATCTGCAATGGCTCATTCACAAACCTGGTGATGATGCAGTCAGAAGTGGGCATCTTCAGAGTTCCTATTGCCCAGTTAAGGTTGCCACAAGTTTATGTCTTCATCTCTGGTCATGGCATTACTGTTCTGTTCCTGTGTAAGATATGCATCCCATTGGCTGCCAGACTCCCAGGGAGTGGGGGTCTTAGCTAACTCTGTAGGCTTTGTCTGTGTCCCAGGCTAGTTTGAGTGCTGGCTGATGCAATCTTCCCAGGTGCCATGTGGTGAGTTTCTGTTTGCCAGATGGGTCTACCTGGAGGGGGTAGATCTTTGTTATGTAGAATAGACTGGCCGAGACTACTAATAAATTTGGGGGGGTGATGAGTGAGCTGGGCCCATTCCTTGATGGCACATTGACAAAGATGGGAACTATTGGAGTGAGTCTGTTTCCCACCTAAAAACATGTCTCTCCATTTCTCAGCCAGGGAAATATAATATTCTGCCTTTTTAATTTTTACTAAAATATTTTATTCCTCTAGGACAGAGGTTCTCTACCTGTAGGTCACAACTCTTTGGGGGTACAGGGGTTGCCTGAGATCCTTGGAAAACACATATTTCCGAAGGTCTTAGGAGCCAAGAAACCATTCCTCTATCCGTCTCCAGGCAAGTCCACTCACATGCAAATAGTCTACTGTAAAAAAATATATACCTATACCATGGGAACTTCTGAGCATGAGCAGAAGCCTAGTTTCGGTTCTGCCCATGCATCGCTCTCTTGTTTTCAGCTTCTTTGTTTTTGCAATTTTTTTAAAAATTAAGCACTACGCATGCATATGCAAAATGCACTTGCGTGCACGAGGTGCAGCCACACAGAATAGAATAGAATAGAATAGAATAGAATAGAATAGAATAGAATAGAATAGAATTTTATTGGCCAAGTGTGATTGGACACACAAAGAATTTGTCTTGGTGCACATGTTCTCAGTGTACATAAAAGAAAATATAGATTTGTCAAGAAACATGTGGTACAATACTTAATTATTGTTACAGGGGTCAAATAAGCAATGAAGAAACAATCAATATTAATAAAAATCTTAGGATACAAGCAACAAGTTACAGCCATACAGTCCCATAGGGATGATGGGTGATAGGGATAATGAGAAAAAACTAGTAGAAATAGAAGTGCAGACTTAGTAAAAGTTTGACACTGTTGAGGGAATTATTTGTTTAGTAGAGTGATGGCGTTCAGGAAAAAACTGTTCTTGTGTTTAGTTGTCTTGGTGTGCATGGCTTTCTTACGTACACTGATATATATTAGCCTTTTTGTAGATCATTAGACCTATCCTGTTATTGAATATTTGTTCCAAAGTTTTACAAAGATCAGTAAGCCTGCCTATTAATAAAAATGGGATCTGCTAATTGTTTAAAAAGGGGAAGGTATATATTGTTGATTCTACTGGAGTTTGCTAAAGCTTTTTGCTGCTTCTGCTGACAAGGATGTAGCATGGCTGTGCTTTCTGTTGCTTCTATGATTTTGGGAGTCAGCGTTATTGTCTTGCGCTGGTGCCATTTTGCATATTCCATTGGATGATCTGGATGCTGATATGTCCATTCACTTTCGCCCCTAGGTCTTATCGATTTGGAAGCTGGAGGGAAATTGATAAGTGTCGTGCTAGTTTCCCCTTCTATCCCAAGTGACAGGAAGGCAGTAAATCTCTCTATAAGCTTACCAGACTTCTAGAAGACTGGCAAGCTTTTGTCCAGAAATAACCCAGCTGACAAATTAAGCATGGGCCAGGATGAGGCAGAAGGGCATTGCCTTAGTGTGCTGTGTAAGCTTCTTCCTCCCTACCAGCAACATGTGTTTTGAAATAGCTCAAGTGATCTGTCACTCAGACAACTTGAACACAGCTAAAGCCTCTGCCCAACCTGCTCCATTACACTTTGAGGAGAATGATTGGGGGTTGTTTTTCTTACAATCTACTGATGCTGGGAGGTAGTGGTGGAAATAACACCAAAGAAACCTACTAAACCTCGCCATTAATTTGTTTCAGGGTAAGGATGTAAGAAGCACTGACAAGCATTCTTGTTGATGTAAATTGTAGTTCAGCCATCATGGCAACATATATTACGCTGGCTTGTATCTCTGATAACTCAGAGACTGGAGGAATTCACACAAATGTGAAAGAGAGCAGTCTTTAAAGACTGCCTATGCTTCAGAGATTAAATCCATTGTTCCAAACATGTTCCCAGAATGGAAGAAAGAATAATTTGAGGCTATTTGTATTTAGCTTTGAAATCTTGCAGGCAAGACCTCGTTTGAGAAAATTAAATATGCTGGTTTGGGGTGCTGCAGAAGAAATGACGCCAACGTTCAAACTGCAGGTTCATCCTGGCAGAAGACACATTTGCTTTGTTCTCACATTTGTTTCTCCTTGTTTGTCATTCATTTTTAACCCATTAACTACACTTTTCCCCTTGCACAGCAAAGGCAACCAAACAACAACCATGCCTGTGCAAAGGAAGGTTTGCTGAAAGAAGGATGAAGCGAGCCTGCTTATTTATCCTTGGCTGCATCGTTCCAAGCGTTGAAAAAAGTTTAATCCTTGACCCAAATAGTGTATTTTTCAGGGAAGACATTTGTGTTCAAAACCACAAATTGGGAACATCTGTGCATTTGGTAATACTCTTGGATGACACAAGCACCAAGTGGACAAATCTTTCTGAAAATGAGTAGAATCTGCACAAAAAGTGCTGCCAAATGAAAAGGCATGGCTCCTGTTGCTTTGCTTCTGAAGCATTGTATCTGTTGCTGTGCTTCCCACATAACGGGGTTCTTTTCCCAATAAAGTCATTTGAATGAAATGAAATATTTGGAACATGCTCAATTGAGCATCAAAAGTATCCGTAGGCAATGTGCAGGGCATCACTGGATCACAAGTTGTGGGGCTGCCTTACCATGCCTATAACTTAGCCTTGTAGGGGGGAAATTGAACTGAGAACTGTAACCATCTCATTTCAAAACAAAATGTAGAGAAGGGGCATAGTAATTTAACCCTAGCAATAATAATGATGATGATGATGATGATGATGATGATGATAATATAGTAGTAGTAGTAGTGATGATGATGATTATGATGCTATTGAGTTAGCCAAGACTTTCATTATAAGGTGAACAAATAAAACTACCTTTTATTGATTCAGACTATTGACAAGTTTAGTATGCTGCTCCCCCCCTCCCCGGGAACTCAGAACAGCATTTAAGTAGGTACAAGAAGTGTCCCATCCCATCACTGAACTATATCATTTTTACATGCTGGTAGCAACTTTCCAAATGTAGGTGTATTTGTAGACCTGTTATCTGAATATTTTATATAAACTTGAGAGCTCCTGCCAATAAAAGATGAGGTTGACAAAGAACTGCTCCAAACATTGCCTTCAAACTCATTTCCAGTTCTTTCAGGAGATTGCGTTAGTACTATGTCCAAACGGATGGCAATATATAAACAAGCTAACAATGTATGGTTGTATGGATTGATGTAATATAACTTTAAAATTATGCTGTGTTCTGGTTGGCTGTAGTATTGCAAGTTGCCCTAAGAGGGAGCTAGAGATCATGTCTTATTCTTTTTGTTGTGTCATTCTGATTGACTCTTTGACTTGGTAGTGATCTCTGTGTTGTGCTGTGTTATTCTGATCTGTTTGTAAGCTGTAATAACTTCGTTGAATGTATATGTCAAAGACAAACAGTTAAATAGATTTTTGTACTTCTAGAGATTGATTGATTTGAACATGTGTGACTTAGACAGTTTATTTGGATTGTTCTGTTTCTTAAAGTAAACACTACCTGTGTATCTGTGTGTGTGACTGGATAATTACTCATATTTATTGCATATCTACTGCAATACTCCGCTTCTATGTGCATTTCCTTGATAACTCAAGGGTTGCTCTGCACACACTTTAACAGATTGGAGTCATTTGAAAATAAAAGAATGTTGGCTGAAATATACACAGAAAGCAAATGACATTTTGTCCATTCATGAAATGAATCCCAACTGGGGGGTTAAATGACCATTTTCCCATAATGCATGCCGATATAATGTAATATAATTACTTTATTGTCATTGTGTATACAGTATACACTGTATACCCGTACAATGAAATTCACATAACACATGAAAACGAGGCCCAACACACATAACAATAACCCTGAACCACCCAAACATCAACAGAACAGACCAAGTAATTCTGTCCAACAACTCCCTGATGGTGACCCTTTAGTTCATTGTTGAGTGCAATTATAGCTCTGAGATAAAAGCTATTCAGAAAACGTGTGATCCGTAAGTGCAGTAAAGTTCAGAGACTTGGCCAAGAAACAGAAGTAGATGTGAGCCCTCAAGCTAAATCACAACATTTTCATAAGAAAATGTTTCAACCAATCATAAGAACATTTCTATTTTAGAAGGTACACTATGTAAAAACACAACAGTCCAGATGTACAAACAGATGGGCAAAACCTGAATACAAAGTATCATCTCCTTTAGTCTTTCTGACACCAATTACAATGTTTAGATGGATGATAGAAAAGGATAGAAGATGATGGATGGATGGATGGATGGATGACAGATAGATCATATCTTTTCAATTAAAACCATTTTAATTTAAAATATGAGCAAAGGGTCTTAGAACCCTGTAAATGACTGCCCTGATGTCCATAGCCACAAGAACAGCAATATACGTAATCTTCAGCTTTCCATTAAATATAAGGGCCACAAGTTTTTCTTTGTTTAATAATAATCTATCTATCTTTCATTAGATCTTAGTGATCAGCTCTTGGAAGTTGTTGGTCTGGAAGGGGCAATGGAAATGGGACAGATCTATACTGGACTGAAAAGTGCTGGAAAGAGATTGGCCCAGTGTTCCTCTGTTGCCATCAGGTACCTACTTTGAGACTTTGGTTCTAATATGAATTTTTCACCCAACTTGGAAGATATTCTAGTAACAGACAAGAAAGAATCAGGCACCTCATGGTATCTCTTTCTTCTGTGTGCTAATATTCTAATAGCTTGCTCTAAAGACCAAATCTGTATTTTCTGTGATTTGCTATGATCTGAAAAACTTATCAGATCTTATAAAATAAAACTGATTGGAAGTATGAGGAAGAGGACTTCATCCCACCACGGATAAACAGAATAATTATCACAATGAAGCACTTTACATAGCATTATGTTTTCCCAGAATTTCATCATGTTCTAGAAAGAGAGAAAAGGAGTTGAGATAATGAAATGAGGAGCCATGAAAAAACAGGGGAATTTTTGACCCGTTACAAAGGAGAATAAGGTTCCTGCTCTTACATTAAGAAATAGGAAAAGGGTGTACCATAGTTTATATAGAGCCAAACTCAGTAAACCTCAAGACTATTTTGGATATAACACAGATGTCTCTATGTTCAATTGTGCATATGATACATGTGTTAAGCAAAGAATGATAAAGGTGTGGGATTGATGCAAGTAAATTGAGCATGCCTTCTTATGCTCCTATGCTATTGCTTCTGTGATTCCTAGACATCCTAACCATGCTAACAAGAACCATGTTCGTACAACACAGCGATCAACAAATTAGTCAAGTTTATTATAGTATTTGAACTGTCCTATTAACTGATGGCTCATTTATCATTCATACACTTAATATTAGGTTTCAGTGACTACATCCAGATAACATCATCTTGAACACTGCTCAAAAAAAAATAAAGGGAACACTTAAACAACACAATATAACTCCAAGTAAATCAAACTTCTGTGAAATCAAACTGTCCACTTAGGAAGCAACACTGATTGACAATCAATTTCACATGCTGTTGTGCACATTCAACTTTGTACAGAATAAAGTATTCAATGAGAATATTTCATTCATTCAGATCTAGGATGTGTTATTTGAGTGTTCCTTTTATTTTTTTTGAGCAGGATATATTTCACTCTTGTGAAATAGGAGTCTGCAGAGAGTTTGCGGAGAGGGGCAGAATACAAATCTAATAAATTATTATTAATAAATTATAAATTATTATTATTGTCCATTATTGGTAGCTTAGAGCAAGACAGAATTCAGTTCTGACCTGTTTTCCTTCTTACAAGACTGTTTGTATATTGCAGAACAACCAAATTGTTGCCCATGCAAGTGGATGGAGAGCCTTGGATGCAACCACCTTGTACAGTGAGTAGTTGAAAAGTCTGAATGGTATTAAAGGACTTCATTTACTAAAGCGAGAAGCTCGGATAAGTTTTTCTTTGGCAAATAAGGTGCAGAGGAGACCCAGATTTTAGTAACAAAACCTAGGAAAGAACTATTTTAAAGATAATGCTTCTATTTAAAAAAAAACCCAACCCAACCATAGTATTCCAGGAAAAGCTCACTGTTTGGGGAAGATTATTCAAATCTCTTTGATGTCATTTTATCAGGCTTTTTCATTACCATGACAGTCACATTTGTATCGTTAAGGGGAAATAAAATAAAAGTTAAAGGGAGAGAAATCTATGGCTGTTGTTCCTTTTGATAGTATCCTAAAGATAGCTAAAAATGCAATTAGTGTACCTTCAGTCTATCCAGTGTATTCAGAAAATCAAAGGAAGTTGTGTTAGACACAAGAATAATGAGCGTGTTAGTGTGTGTATGCCCTCAAGTCAATGTTGATTCCTGGCAACTGCCTGAACAAGTCCTTTCAGTTTTCTTGGCAGTTTTCCAGATGTGGTTTTCCATTGCCTGGTTCCTAGAACTGAGGGTCACCCAGCTGGCTTTGGGCTTAAGAAGGAACTAGAGCAGGGGTCTCCAAACTTAGCAACTTTAAAACTTGTGGACTTCATTTCCCAGAGTTCCTCAGCCAGCTTTGCTGGCTGGGGAACTCTGGGAATTGAAGTCTACAAGTTTTAAAATTGCCAAAGTTGGACCCCTGAATTAGAATTCACAGTCTCCCAGGTTCTAGCCTGATGCATTAACCATTAAGTATTGCCCACAAGATCATATGCTGCAACGTCCTGCCTGTCGACGACTACTTCAGCTTCAACCGCAACAACACAAAAGCACACAACAGATTTAAACTTAATATTAACCGCTCCAAACTTGACTGTAAAAAATATGACTTCAGTAACCGAGTTGTTGAAGCGTGGAACTCATTACCGGACTCCATAGTGTCATCCCCAAACCCCCAACACTTTACCCTTAGATTATATACGGTTGACCTATCCAGATTCCTAAGAGGTCAGTAAGGGGCGAGTACAAGTGCACTAGAGTGCCTTCCGTCCCCTGTCCTATTGCTCTCCTATATCTCCTATACCTTTCCTCTATTCCTATATCTCTTCTTCTATTCTTTCATTGATATATTCTATTCCTATATCTTCTTTTCTATTCTTTCTTAGATATATTTTACTATGAGTATCTCCTCTATAACCTTCATTATGTATTTTACTATGTGTATATTGATATATACCCACTAAAACCCTCATTGTGTATTGGACAAAATAAATAAATAAATAAAATAAATTACACCAAACTGAGAAAAACAATATGTGACATAAATAACCCTCTCTGATATGCAAATGAGTATTATAGAACAATATCTTGCAGAGAAGTATTCCAACTGAAAAAGAACAGCTCTTTGAATTCCTGTGTCATTCCTTTGATGGTAATTAGATCAGAATTTCCATCACTAAGCAATGCAATCAAAGTTTGACATCATCTGATCGGACAGCTTTGTGATAGCAGTTCCAGCCATCTCTGGATGCAATCATTAAATAAGAATCTCACACAGCCATGACTTCTGACTTCCTGCCGGCTTCCCCATTGATTTCTCCACAACTTTGAACCACATATGTATGTTCTTCTACAGGCAGCAAAAATTCCACTGCCTTTTGATTTCACTGGTGGGAAGATGGCAGGAGAGATTGCAAATCATGTTCATGTGACTGAGGGATGCTGCAAATGTCATAATTGTGAGTTCGCTGCAAAGCCTCCAAATCACAATCAAATGAACCGCAGGCACATTGCAATGACCACAACTAAGATGACTCCTCATATGTCCCCTTCATTGAGATCATCACAAGTTTAAATAGTCACTGAATGAGCAGTTGTTAAACAAGGATTGCCTATATACATTAGTTATTAGTACAGTGATACCTCATCTTACAAACGCCTCATCATACAAACTTTTTGAGATACAAACCTGGGGTTTAAAATTTTTTTGCCTCTTCTTACAAACTATTTTCACCTTACAAACCCACCACCACCGCTGGGATGCCCCGCCTCCGGACTTCCGTTGCCAGCGAAGCACCCATTTTTGCACTGCTGGGATTCCCCTGAGGCTGGCTCCCCTCCATGGGAAACTCCACCTCCAGACTTCTGTGTTTTTGCGATGCTGCAGGGGAATCCCAGCATCGCAAAAATGAGTGCTTCGCTGGCAACGGAAGTCCGGAGGTGGGGTTTCCCAGCAAGGGGAGCCTCAGTGAAATTGCAGCATCGCAAAAACACAGAGGTCCGGAGGTGGGGTTTCGAGGACTTCAGTGTTTTTGCGATGCTGTGATTTCACTGATGCTCCCTTCGCTGGGAAACCCCACCTCCGGACTTCCATTGCCAGCGAAGCGCTCGTTTTTGCGATGCTGGGATTCCCCTGCAGCATCGCAAAAACACAGAAGTCCGGAGGTGGGGTTTCCCATGGAGTGGAGCCTCAGGGGAATCCCAGCAGCGCAAAAATGGGCGCTTCGGCTGGCAAAAGGGGTGAATTTTGGGCTTGCACACATTAATCGTTTTTCCATTGATTCCTATGGGAAACATTGTTTCGTTTTAGAAACTTTTCACCTTAAGAACCTCGTCCTGGAACCAATTAGGTTTGTAAGACAAGGTATCACTGTAGTAAAAAAAATAAAGTTCTTAAAATACTAATTTTCATTCATCATGCAGATTTTTTTTTTTTAAACTTCTGTGGCAATATTAACAACTAGCCAGTTCCAGGAGTTTATGATCCAATTACATTTCAGTCATTTAGGCAAACTTTTTCCTAAAGCCAACTGTGCCAATAATCTGAAGATATCTAGGATTTGGATTTCTGTTTCCGAAACACATGCTACTTCTCAACATTTTCATTGCTTTGAGGATCTCACCTTATGACAGCTGACTGGCCAGGCAAGATATGCTGGATGTGCCTTTCTGGAGAGCCTGTTACTCACCTTGGGCTGTGGTGGTGAAGGTGACCTGTTCTGCTGCCTCCACAACCACTCATAAGGCTTTAATGGCTGAATAGTGTCAGTGCTATCTCCAATTCAGCCTGATAAGAAACTTTTTTTTAATTTGCCGTAGAGAACTAAACTGACTTGTTCTGTCTTTCCCTGAAGCACCAGGAGTGGGGGTGCATCTGTGAGCCAAATCCTGCTTGGTACTGGTTTTCTTTGGTCATGGAAAAAAGGCCTTTATTTTATTTGTTTGTTTGTTTGTTTGTTTTGTCAAACAATTATAGGGTGGTAATTTGTACAAATAAAACATTAGATAAGTAATGATAAAAAGTAACAAAAGAAGACAATAGGACAGGGACGATAGGCACAGGGGTGCGCTTATGCCTGCCCCTTACAGACCTCTTAGAAAGGGGGAGAGGTCAATTGTAGATAGTCTAAGGTTAAAGGTTTTGGGGTTGGGAGTAGAAACCACAGAGTCAGTTAGTGCATTCCAGGCGTTGATTACTCTGTTGCTGAAGTCGTATGTTTTGCAGTCAAGTTTGGAGCAGTTGACATTTAGTTTAAATCGATTTCGTGCTCGTGTGTTGTTGCAGTTGAAGGTGAAGTAGTTGTTAACAGGGAGGACATTTTGGTATATGATTTTATGAACTATAATTAAGTTGGAACGGAGATGACGGATCCAGAAGAGCAGGAAGAGCAGGACACTTGGTAGGTTTTAGGCAGAGGTGGGCCGCTAAGGTGGAACGGTGACGTGCTCGCCCCCGTGGCTTTGAGTGCTAGCGGAGTCCAGCGCAATTAAGCTACTGCACCTGGGCAGGTAGCAGAATTGCATGTGGAGACACAAGTGCTCCCAGGTTTCAGCATGGTTTTTTGTTTCCACACGTGCATGGAAGCAAAAAACCGTACCGAAACACGGCCACATCTATATCTCCGCATGCAATTCTGCTACCTGCACAGCTGCAGTAGCAGAATTGCACTGAATTCCGCTAGCACTCAGAGCCATGGGGGTGAGCACACGTCAACATTACACCTTAGCAGCCCACCCCTGGTTTTATGCCATGTTTAGGTGACTGTAGAAAAAGATGGATATTTCCCCTAACTGCAAAACAATTGCTTCCTGTACTTTAGATAAATGTTATACAGTGTTCCCTCAATTTTCAGGGGTTCGAACTTCGCGAATAGCCTATACCACGGTTTTAAAAAAAATAATAATTTAAAAATACTTTGCGGTTTTTTTCCCTATACCACGGTTTTTCCCACCGGATGACGTCAAATGTCATTGCCAAACTAATAATTTTTGCAAATAAATAACCAAAAAAAAATTGTTAATAAATAATTATGTTTATAAATATCAGAATCACTAAGTGTCTTATTCAATGGTGAGTACCAGTAATAATGGTGAGTAAATGGTTGTTAAGGGAATGGGAAATGGTAATTTAGGGGTTTAAAGTGTTAAGGGATGGCTTGTGATACTGTCCATAGTCAAAAGTGGTGTATTTACTTCCCCATCTCTACTTCGTGGAAATTCGACTTTTGCGGACAGTCTCGGAATGCATCCCCGCGCAAATCGAGGGAACACTGTATTGCCATCTGAATAGATGCTATAAAAGTCCTATTGCAATATTCTGGGGTTATCAGATTGGGGGACTCTGCAGCCAAATAATATCATATAAAAGCAAGGCTATATGCTCTAAATACTAGAACAGTGGATTCAGCAGATACCACTTCCTCCCTCTGCAAATGTGTGAAATCATTATTTTCATTTAGCTCTTGCAAACAGCTTGTCCTCTGTGGGAGCCAGTCCTTGTAGAGCAGCAATAAACTGGCATAAATAGACATTGACAATGGGGAAATGTTAATGCTTATCTGAGTTAATAGAAAATCCCTGCCCTTTCCATGGTCCCTTGAAATAGTTTCTGTCTAGGAAGAGCAATCACCTAGTCATTATATTATTTATTTATTATTTATTAATCGGATTTATTCACCAGAAGAGCTCTTCACTTCTCCACTAGAAACAGAACACCCTACGAAAATAGACTAACAATCCTGGGTCTAGAAAGCTTAGAACTACGACACCTAAAACACTATTTAAGTATTGCCCACAAAATCATATGCTGCAACGTCCTACCTGTCAATGACTACTTCAGCTTCAACCGCAACAACACAAGAGCATGCAACAGATTCAAACTTAATATTAACCGCTACAAACTTGACTGTAAAAAATATGACTTTAACAATCGAGTTGTCAAAGCGTGGAACTCATTACCAGACTCAATAGTGTCAACCCCTAACCCCCAACATTTCTCCCTTAGACTATCCACAATTGACCTCTCTAGGTTCCTAAGAGGTCAGTAAGGGGCGTACATACGTGCACCAGTGTGCCTTTCGTCCCTTGTCCAATTGTCTTTCCTTTATCTCATATATCATATATATTTTCTTTCTTTCATACATCTTCTCCTCTATTTTATATTTTTCTTTATATATATTACCTCATGTCTATTCTCTTCTATATGTATTGTGTATTGGTCAAAATAAATAAATAAAAATATGCTGAGAACTGGTTGAAACAGTTGGATCCTGAAAAAAACAGGAGGGAAAAAATATGATGCTATTTTTAACCTTTTGAAGAATTGAGAACAGGTGAGGAAGCTTTCCAGATTGCAAGACAACGCAATGAGTCAAAATTAAAGGGATGCAGATTTTAGCTAAATAAGAGGAGAAACGTCTAAAAATAAATAGGTGGAATAGGCTGCCTTAGAACATAGTAGATATGTTTGAGATAAGATGGACAAGCATCTATCAGAATTATCATCGTTTTTTCCTGCATTGTAATTTTGTATGAAAAACAGGAGTTTCCTATTTCAAATTATCTCCAAAGCTCTGTTTATTTCCATGATTTTGTGACTTTGGCTTACTATCCTTTTGCTTCCAGATTAAAATAACCCACAAAAGCCAAGTGCCAATGTTGTTAGGACCTCCCCAAAAGAGCAGCTTTTTCTTCCTGAGGAGAAGAAACCGAACTCGAGACTAACTTTCAATCAAGAACAACCTTCAGAAGCAGCAGTTCTCCATTCCAGGGGCAACCACCCAAAGAAGGTCTGCAGGGGGAAAAAATATCAATCCTTCCAGATTCCTGGCTTCCGAATCTGCTCTGGAAACATCAGTCTGGAGGCAGCATTATGAACTCTTAGTAGAAAATAACAGGGTTGACGTTCGGCAGTCAAACTGAAATAGCAGTGTGGGTTCATATGCCCATGTACACATAGCCACTTTCTCTAAATATTATTGGCCGGGATAGCATTGACACAGAAGAGTCAGAAGGATTTTTGCCCTTCATAATACCACAGGCCAAGGAGAGGAAGCTCTTACTGCTCTGTTTGGCCTGTGGTAAAATCTAAGACTCTTCTAAAGAGTGTTGTTCTGGGCAGTCTTGAATTATACAGTCCTGTCAGAAAGCAAACAAGCAGACATGGAAACAGCATGTCTGACATTGCCTTCCTCATGGAATGAAGGAGAATTCTCATCTTATTTAAACTCTTTAGAAACCCTCCTCCAAAAAAACCCCAACCCCTATTGAAGCATCAAATTTGGCAAGGAACCAAACTTAGCTTGTTTATTTTTAAAAACAATTCTGTCGGCAGATAAATGTTATTTTGTTTTACTACTGTTTGGGTCACCCAACTTGATAACACATGCTGTTTATTTTCCAAAAGTTTAGAAAACACAGGGGGGAATGAAAAGGGAAAGGAAGAGAAATATTATTTTTCTCCAACTCTAAAAGAAGAAGGCTTTAGGCATAACTTTTAGGGTTTTTTTAAAAAGTGAAAATTGGTTAGCTGTTCTCTTTCAGAGGCACGGGAATAAACAAAAATTTTGCCACAAAGAAGCCAGATTCATTAAAGGAAAGATAAAGGTTAAAAATGAGAACTTCTTTTGGAAGGAAAAGAAAAACTCAGGTTATATTAAATGTTATGAGTATGTTGATAACTTCCACAAATTTAGGGATACCTTCAGGTTTGATACAAATTCCATTGTCCGGTTAATGTGTATAAATTTTCTTTTCAGATATAGGGTTACTAAAACTTTATTCCAGAAATTTTATAGACATGTTTTAAACCTTTTCTATGGAAGTTTCAATTAAGATGGGGTTCCTTTTGAATTTTATCTCATTATGGGACTGATTTAAGTAACTGAAAATATTAAATGTCCACAAAGGCCTAAATATACGATCAGAATTTAATACAGAACTGTATGCATTAAATTCTAGGGTAGGGATTTATATGCCACTAATAATATAATAAAATGTAAGCAAACTCAGAAGTCAACTAATTAGTTAATTTTCATCCCATACATTGGCTTTTGTAATAGAAAACTACCCAACCAGCAATCTTATATACATTTTTGGAATTAAGTCCCACTGAACTCAATAGAATTTAATTTTGTATAAGCACATATTAGAGTGCAGTGTGTATTGTTCATACATGCAAAAGACTAAAATATTTTTGTATTTTCATTAGGAAATAAATACCCCATATTCTCTAGGGTTTTTTTAACATTGTTCAATCAGATAATAGTATAATCTGACAACCAAAGTCATGCCCCTCTTTATTCTTTTTAGATTCCAATGTACAAGATGTTTTCTATATAACAAAAACGTACCAGGTTATGAAAAACTATTTAAATCACAATTGCCAATCTGTGTGATCACCAGATTTTTCTTTTCAAGAGAAGCTAGGAGATGAAAATAGATGTCACTTGCAACAATACCATCCTTCAAAAAAGATAAATTGCTAACAAATGGACACACAAGTTTATTATAACACCAGAAGGAAAATGTTAATCAAAAGAGCTACAGTTTATGTAAGCTTTTTCTACAAGTGTTAGCTTTTCAGGATTTTGAATTGGCAATTCCAGTTTAAGAACACTGACTCCTTTAAATACTTTTAAATTTAGGTGAAGAAAATTATACTCACCAATTTTCATTGTTGCGTGGAAGGTTTTTTTACATTAATCCAGGACAAAGGAATGTCATCTCTGAGTTAGATGTCTGAAAAGAGCAAATGGCACAAATCCATCTATTTACTTAACTCCTCAAATAAGGAGGACATACAGTATGTTTTCTATTAAAGTAAGTTGTTCTAAATGAAGTCATTTGATTTTATTTAGAGCTTGTCTGAACTAGGAAATCTGGTGGAGACTTTGACTTTTAAGACAGTATGACTGTATTTTTCATAGGCATCCTGTATTGCAGTTACAATATCTATGGTTTTGGAAAGGTTGCAACTTAGATCCATTTAGATGTTTGACAGCACCATGAAGGTTGTGAAAGAGGTACAATGTAGAAGAAATAATGGATAACATTTGCTTTTACATTTGGGAATTTAGGGATTTTTGAATCCCACTTGTGGAGTTTCATCTGTGGGATCCACCTTAGAGAGGCACAATTCTATAGAGTATGTACTATTTATTATTACTGGATCAGAAAATACCTCAGTGACTAGTATTCATAATTCTGCCTTCTTCTGTTCTTTTTTTCCATAACTCCACTTCCTTTCGGCTGTGCTTACCTGTTTGTAAGCAACTTCGCTTCCAAATATCTTCATCTCTTTTTATGTTTTGCTTGTTTTCAATTTTGGTCCTTAACCAATATGATCAACATATCCCTGATGCAAGTACAACTCATATACTCTTTTCTTATACTTTTCTTCTGCCATTAATTTCCTGTTTTGTTTGGTTCATTTTAACGAATGTACAGCAGAAAACAAATAAGGAGAATTTCTTCAGAAACTATCTCTGCCAGACATTGCAGACTAAAGCTTTGCCAAGTTTTAAAAAAAATAGCACAGCAGGAATTTTGTGTCCCCTGGAGAATTTGGTTGTAGCCAGATGTTAGTTAAGTATAATGAGAAAGCAAAAAGGATGTGGATTTTAGATATTAGACATTTCAAAGAATTTTGGACAATTCTTGTGATTTTGCTGTAGATGAAAACATAATATTGAGAGTCAGAAAAGCAGATTTCCACAAATATAAACTGGTTTATTAGTGACTCCCATCTTATGGAATTTGGAAAACCTTTGTTTTATGAAGAGGGTTCAAATTATGATAGACTATATACTAAAGCTGTAATCAGCATTTTTGATACTGGGAAAATAACTTGGCTTAAGCCAATAAGCCTGAATTGTAAATATACTTAAATGGTGAGATTTAAGAATGAAAAGCAAGCATATTAAGCACTCATTTCCCCCTCATAAAGGCATGCCTATTCCAAGGTGAATATTCTTGAATGTCATAGCTTTATGATGTTTTTTTGTCGCATCCCTAGCCCCTACTAAGGCAATTATTAGAAACATAGAAACATAGAAGTCTGACGGCAGAAAAAGACCTCATGGTCCATCTAGTCTGCCCTTATACTATTTTCTGTATTTTATCTTAGGATGGATATATGTTTATCCCAGGCATGTTTAAATTCAGTTACTGTGGATTTATCTACCATGTCTGCTGGAAGTTTGTTCCAAGGATCTACTACTCTTTCAGTAAAATAATATTTTCTCATGTTGCTTTTGATCTTTCCCCCAACTAACCTCAGATTGTGTCCCCTTGTTCTTGTGTTCACTTTCCTATTAAAAATACTTCCCTCCTGGACCTTATTTAACCCTTTAACATATTTAAATGTTTCGATCATGTCCCCCCTTTTCCTTCTGTCCTCCAGACTATACAGATTGAGTTCATTAAGTCTTTCCTGATACGTTTTATGCTTAAGACCTTCCACCATTCTTGTAGCCCGTCTTTGGACCCGTTCAATTTTGTCAATATCTTTTGGTAGGTGAGGTCTCCAGAACTGAACACAGTATTCCAAATGTGGTCTCGGTTATTTGTAGTTGTTCCAGCATGGAAGTGTTTTCCTTCTTCAGATACCCATGGACATCTAATACACTTACCTGTGTTGTGGTTGACCATGCAGCCAGGGCTAAGATCTGCTACTTTAGATTGCTCTACAGGTGTTGCCTCCAGTTCTGGAAACTGCCCTTCATGGACACTTTTACACTTGAGCTGCAGAAAAGACCAGACATACGACTTCTACGGGAGCATCGGTTCGTGCAATGTCTGACTGATGTTTTCCAAAAATGTATATAATTAATTCTGTACATGAATTTAACCCTCTTATAAAAGTGTACTAGCCCTGCTCTTAAATGTGCTGCAGAGAAGGTTGAATTAGACCAGGAAAAAGAGCCAGGTTCTGCCAACTGTGTTGCTGATTCTGTCGCCAGTTACTGCATTGCAGATTTCCCGGGGATTCTGCCAACAAGGGATTTTGTAAGGTTGTTCTTGCTGTTTTATCATGGGGTGTGGGGGACACCATATTGAATGCTCCACAGGGTGTTGCTGGTTTGGCTATTGCTACCAGCATTTCCCTTGCATCATTAGTAGAAGGGGGAGCTCACTCATTACTCCATATCCTTGCTCTCTGCTTCTCAATCAAAGCGCCACCTCACTGGGAGAGTGAAGAGAAAAAAAGATCCCTAGTGCTTTACACAACCTCCCCTTAAAGGTCTACTGCAGTGATGGTGAACCTATTGGCATGGGTGCCACAGTTGGCAGCACGCAGAGCCATATCTGCTGGCACACAAGGCATTACCCTAGCTCAGCTCCAGTGTGCATGTGTGTGCCAAACAGCTGGTTTTTGGCTTGCACAGAGACTCTGGGAGAGTGTTTTTGGCTTCCAGAGAGCCTCCAGGGGGATGAGGAAGGACATTTTAACGTTCCTTCGGCTTCAGGGAAGCCTTTGGAACCTGAGGAGGGCGAAACACGAGCCTACTGGGCCCATCTGAAGTTGGTGAGCCTGTTTCCAGCCTCCAGAGGGCCTCTGGGAGGTTGGGGGAAGTTGTTTTCGCCCTCTCCAAGCATTGAATTATGGGTATGGACACTTGCGCATGTGCGATAGCACGCACGCACGCTCTTTCGGCACCTGAGGAAAAAAAGGTTAGCCATCACTGGTCTATGGTCTGTCAGTAAAGGTTTTTCTGAACATCAATCAGCTTTCCTTAGATAAAGTCCGATCAGGAGATCTCTGTCCTTCTTTATTCACGCACTTCCGCTTTTGGGGGGAAACAAATTAAGTCCTCTTTTGAAATATTGCTAGTGGCTGGTCCCAGTTTATTGTATCTTCATGTCAGTAGTCTATTACAGTAGGTTACCAGGTAACTTAACCCTTGGATGCAGTCACCCAACCCCACCTCCCCACATATTAAGAAAGCAATTGTTCATGTTTTTTCGTACCAGGGGATATTTGATGAAAGAAGAAACAAAGCCAGGAGAATCCACCAACCCCTTTTGTTAACTAATCTCACATTAGTTCTCTAAAGTAAGCACTACACCAGCCTCATAAATGAGGAAGTGTAGGGCTTGGCTTTCAGAACAACACATTTCATGCTAGAGTATTTTTCTGTCAGCTCACAAAGATTGATGTATTAAGACCTAGAGCACAACCAGGTAGCTACCATAAAGACTATGTTGCTTATATGACACTATATTTAATGGGCTAACTGTGGTTTAATCAAAGTAAGGGGTACATTCAATTATATCCATCCATTTGAGGAACAAATTGTGCTGGCCAAACAGATTCCTTCTTTCTTGCATCTTCTTGGATGACCTTCCAAACAAAATTTGGGGAAGCATATTGTCCAGAGAAGAGGGAGGAAAGGAAATTCCTATTAACAAAACTGACCGTTTGTGTAAAATTGATTATCTGCTTCTCCTGCCAAAATTTAAATGAAAATGGTAGAGATGTCATTTGATTTTTGCTACCAGTTTCAATTAATCTTATTTTTGAATTTTTTATTATTATTATTATTATTATTATTATTATTATTATTATTATTTATTAGATTTGTATGTCGCCCCTCTCCGAAGATTCGGAGTTTGTTCAACATACAGTTATATTTCTTTCATTAACTTTAAACCCATGTTCAAACATTGTATGATCAATTCTCTAGGTAGGTTTACTTATAGTAAACAGTGAAAGACTTAGTTACTTTTTGTATTAGCTCTGTAGCACTCAAGAGCAATTCTTAATAGTAGTGATTAGTCTGTGCACTCTGCCTTCATATACAATGCACTAGTATGGTAGCTAGTTATCGCATTTTTCAACAGTAATGTAAATAAACCAACCCACCCACCTTCCCGGTCTGGTTTTATTGAAAATAAGCAACAGTGACAGTTCCTAAGAAGCCACAACAATTTAATTCATGCACAGCTGTAAGTTGTGATGTAATTTGAATTTAACAATATATTATATGAAGCTATTGTGGGCTGCACATCATGGTTTACCCTACAGTTCAGTGCAATAAACAGATGCGGTTTATTCAATAAAACAAACTATCAGTGAACAGGAAAAAAATTGAACTATAACCCACCAGATGTTAATGAACTACAAATTTCAACATTTCTCAACTTTAACATGCTTTAGCAAATTTTGGATACAATGAGAAAAATCTGTCTCTACCCAATATGTTTGTGCTGACATTGACACATTTATTTTCAATGATAGATTAAGCAAAATTCAGTATGCTTCTATGTGTCCTTAAAATGCTGATTGCCATTTTACAGATGCATCAAATAAAATATATGTAAATCCCATTCATGTTTAATAAACATGCTGTTTTAATAACTACTTTCCTGTTTATTAATCAAGTAATAGTATGAGTTATTATACTCAAAATTATATTAGAAACAAAAATATCTATAGATTCCATTCACTCACCATTCATTCCTTGGCTAAAGTGCTGGCAAATAGATTCAATTTTAATTTAAAACTAAGCTTGAAACCTCTTATATACTTAACCATAAGGTTGTGGGTTTGTGCATTCTGGGTCCCCTACTATTTAGTAATCAATAGTTAAACAAAACACAGTTTAGTGATCCTGTTGAAAGGCAGCTTTAATTAAAAAAAAATTAATGTCATTTTTGTAACTACAGCTTGGATTGTTCATATATAGGCTACCCAAAGAACATCAAGCAAACTGTCATATAACATCTTCCAGTGTAGCTGGAAATATATTTAATCCACGCTGCCCATTTTCCCCCCTGTAAACCAGACAATAGTTTGCATAGAAACATAGAAGACTGACGGCAGAAAAAGACCTCATGGTCCATCTAGTCTGCCCCTATACTATTTTTTGTATTTTATCTTAGGATGGATCTATGTTTATCCCAGGCATGTTTAAATTCAGTTACTGTGGATTTACCAACCACGTCTGCTGGAAATTTGTTCCAAGGATCTATTACTCTTTCAGTAAAATAATATTTTCTCATGCTGCTTTTCATCTTTCCCCCAACTAACTTCAGATTGTGTCCCTTTGACTTACAGTTTACTAAATTGTTTGAAGCCACACTAGGTATATCACAAGGCTTCACTTTATGTGTAAGGCCAAACAGCAATGGGTTCATTAAACCATGGTTTAGTATAGAATTGTAAACATAGTACAGTGGAATCAATATAGGCTAGAACAGTGTTTCCCAACCTTGGCAACTTGAAGATATTTGGACTTCAACTCCCAGAATTCCCCAGCCAGCATTCGCTGGCTGGGGAATTCTGGGAGATGAAGTCCAAATATCTTCAAGTTGCCAAGGTTGGGAAACACTGGGCTAGAAGATCCTATAGGCAGGAGATAGAGCTGTCTAGTCTCCTTGCTCTGGCAAATTGAAAGGAATGTCGTTCTCCAGCTTTGCATCTGCCTGGCTTGATTTAAATAATCCCTCTTGTCTAGGTTAGATGCATTTGATTTCCCCATCTCTTGCTAAGCAGGCACACACACACACACACACACACACACCAAATTCATAAGCCAGGCTTCTCCTTCCTTTATTTTTTGTTTCACCAAGGTTAATTGAATAAGCCAAGAGTCATCCGTGAACTCATAAATGCTGGTATGCAAAACCTGGGCGCTCACTTTGCTTCTTAGGTGACAGCTTCATATTTATTGAAAGTACAGTTTATTTCAAACCGACTCCCATATAAAAGCACCTGTATCAAAACAGAAGTTTGGGGCGATAGTAAAGGTTCTAGCTGGGCTATGCCTCCCCCTCCCCCCAAGTAGCATCTTAGGTCTTTATTTCTTACATAAAATGGGGAAAAAATTCACCTGCATGTATGTATGTGCTAGAGAAGATTGTACCTGTTTGATTTCTGCTGCTCACGCAGTTAATAAAAACAAATTAAGCACAATGAGATTCCAGGGGTGGGGGCAGCACTGTCTCCAGTTTCATTTCTAGAGCCAAGATGGTTCAGAAATTACAAGCAGGATCCTGAATTTGCCTTTGTGCTGTCGCGAAAGCCATTGATCTGAATCCCAACTGTGAAATTGTTATTTCAGGTGATGACTCATTAGTCCAGCTTCATCTCCCAGCACAGGCAGAAAACACAGAGAGACAAAGCCACATTTATTTGTGAATGCTGCAAATACCTTGTACATACAGCCACTGTCCAATTCATGTAGGGCTCCCCTATGGCTCCGGGATTCATAATAGAAGGCTGCATTGTTTCATCTGTGAGGATGTCATCAGGGTGGTTTCATACTTTTTACAGACTTTGGGTTTTTAGATTATTGATTGGAGTCAGGATGTTATATATTGTTATCTTTATATGTTGTAACCCGCCCCGAGTCCTCAGAGAGGGGCAGCATAAAAGTCCAATAAATTAATAAATACTGCTGGCAACCTGCAGATTTAGATCTTTATGGAAAATGAGCCATGGGAGGAAGAAGGAGGGTTATGTATGAATGTTCTCTGCACAGTTTTGCAGGATGTTGCTCAAGACTATAAAAGACTATTTCACAGAACACAAAACATGGACAGTTTTAAGTGTAACTTTTTGGCACACTTCCAAAATGATATGCCAATCCTGTATCCACTAAACCACACCTGCTTCTTCCTGTTCCTCGTTTGGTTGGGCAAATAATATTGCCCATTATTTCAGCTTTTTTTTTTCTTTTAGTACAGTGATACCTCATCTTACAAACGCCTCGTGATACAAACTTTTTGAGATACAAACCCGGGGTTTAAGATTTTTTTGCCTCTTCTTACAAAATATTTTCACCTTACAAACCCACTGACGCCGCTGGGATGCCCCGCCTCCAGACTTCCGTTGCCAGCGAACCACCCGCTTTTGCTCCTGGGATTCCCCTGAGGCTCCCCTCTATGGGAAACCCCACCTCCGGACTTCCGTGTTTTTGTGATGCTGCAGGGGAATCCCAGCAAGGGAATCCCAGCAGTGCAAAAATGAGCGCTTCGCTGGCAACGGAAGTCCGGAGGTGGGGTTTCCCATGGAGGGGAGCCTCAGGGGAATCCCAGCAGCACAAAAACGGGTGCTTCGGATGGCAAAAGGGATGGATTTTGGGCTTGCACGCATTAATTGCTTTTCCATTGATTCCTATGAGAAACATTGTTTCGTCTTACAAACTTTTCACCTTAAGAACCTTGTCCCGGAACCAATTAAGTTTGTAAGAGAAGGTATCACTGTATATCTCTAGTCATCTACTACAGTGTTTCCCAACCTTGGCAACTTGAAGATATCTGGACTTCAACTCTCAAAATTTCCCAGCCAGCGAATGCTGGCTGGGGAATTCTGGGAATTGAAGTCCAAATATCTTCAAGTTGCCAAGGTTGGGAAACACTGATCTATTATAAGCTCTCCCCCTCCCCCCAGGACCTTTTTTTGTGTTTTCCCCCTCACCCCAGTGTTTGCTGGAATATTGCCAACCCAAAATCGATTCCTGATGATCTACCCTGATAAATATGTCAACTAGCACAAAAACTGCCAATTAACTCACTTGGCACTCTCTGTAGGACTCTGCCAGGGTTTTTTTTAATGGATAGCTCTCTTATGTGCGCTCATCTTAGTGTAAAATGTAGGCAGTTTACCCCTTTAGAATTATTGAATAGCCTGTTAACCTGTGGCATCCTATTTCTGAAAGAAACAACTAAGCCTCTCCTCCATCTGGATTACAGATAAATGCCATTCAATGAAAGAGTACTAATCTAAATAAAAGAATTTATATTTTATTTATTACTGCTATGGCAAGTTGACTGTCCGTTCAGCTGATCTCTGCACCTATGAATACAGCATGGACCAGGTCAGACTTATAATCACGGGACAAGCATTTGTATCTTACGGTGTCAATCCGAAAATAATATTTTCTAGTAGAAACATTTTGTACATTCAGCAAAATCACCAAATGCTGGATAGTAAGACATTGTTAAACTTGTGTATATCAGTAAAAAGGGTATAATGTGCACAGGAGGTTTTACCAGTGTTACAGGGTGGTGATATTAAAGTCATTCCCAAGAATTCTCAGCTTCCAAGCATCTATCCCTTCACCCATGCTGTTTACATCGTTTGCTTGCTGCTGAGACCCATTTAGATGCAGGTCACAGGAAGAGGTTGATATTTGGTCAGACTGCCGATCCATCTAGCCCAATATTTTCTAATTTGCTAGCAGAAGTTGTCCTGGATTTTATATGGGAAGTCCTCCCAGGATGGAGATGCCAGAGATCTAAAAGTTTCTGCATACAAAGCACATGCATGGAATACTCTTGCGTTGCAGAAGCTATCACACTCAGCTATCCTCCCCAAGCATCTCCCAAACTCATAAGAGAAATATTATGCACCTAAACAGAGGGACCGATATGTACTCAGGCAAAATATGCTTTTCTCCCTTTAGGCTGTAACGGATGTACACTTCCTCTCCTAGTGTACTGTGTGAATATAGGCAGCCAGGATAATTCTGTTTATTATATATGTATGTATATCCTTTGAGCATGGACTGCTCACTCTCCTTTTTTCTTGATCTTGTAAGTTCCCTGCATGGAATTGTGTGAAATTGTTACATAGCTCATGGTTCTATGTAAATCCTCTCTGATGTAGTTCTGCATCAAATAAAATTCCAATGAAAAAGTTGCCGGCTCTGAAATGACTTTGAATTAATAGCAGCTACAATAATATCACTTACAATGTTCAGTGTGATAGCATTCTACTCCAGGGGTCAGTATGTCAATACGCCCATTTTGGCCTCCCTGGGTAGGAGTGCTCCAACAATCATTTTATTAAGAATATTAAAACTTATTTTGTTGTTCACCTTTTTTCTGAATACCTTCTCTGTTAACTGGAAGTGATCTGGTATCCCATTTTCCGTAATAGTGTAGTAACAACAGCATATAAAGCTTGAAAAGTTGAAAGAAAGTAGTTTAGCAAAATTATTAAGCCTAGCAACTATCAAATAAACATGGGTAAGGACTAGGAAAACAAGGGGTAATTTAAAAAAAAGCAGGGCCTGTCATCCCAATCAAAATAGGTCCTATTCATTTTCATAAAATTCATAATATTACATGGGCAACCCAAGTTATTGTAGGGACCTCCACAATAAAACTTCAACTGGACGCTGGCTTTGGATGCATGGAATCTCAGGATTCGAATTTTTGTCATCCTTTGTTCTGTTCTGGACAGGGTTGCATTGACCCATTCAGACCCAATCCATAACTTAGGAGGTCTCCTGGACTCAGTTCAGTTAATAATTCCAGCAATGTATCACATCACAGATATTGATGGCTCTGATGGCATTTCCACGTTCAGTGTTGTCTTTAACGATTTTCTAATTCTTTGGGTGTGTTTTTTACTGATCAACTTTTTAACTTGTCCATGATGCCTGATGTTATCTAACCATATTTTACCTAGATATTCATAGGCTTCATTATGACAGCTCCTGATGGCATTTGGCATTTTAATTCCATCACACTTGTGACTTTAGGCCACATTCCATTGTTATATCTGTGTTCAAATTATTAAAGTATTTGTCAATGATTGGATTTTTATTTCTGATTTTCCATAAAGTTTCAGGTTATCCATATAAAGCAAACACAAGGTTTTGGAAGCATTTTGTGTTGTTTGATAGACAGATAAGCTTTGTTTTCTTCAAAATCACTGAAAGTGGGATCATCACAATGACAGATAATAAGGGTGATATTGAGTCACCTGGAAGATGCGTCTTATTCATTTCCAACCAGCAATTTTGCCTCCTTCATTACTGTTTTCTACAAACATTATCTTTTTATAAGTAAAAAGAGAATGTGACACAAACATTTTGTGTCACATAGTTTAGAAACATTTGGTGATCAAACTATGGGGTAATGAACCGAAAACTTTTTTTATAATCAATCTAGACCAGGGTATCAAACTCGTGGCCCGTGGGCCAGTGGCATCACATGCTGGCCACACCCACCCAACACCTGGTTTGATGAAGGGGAAAAAGGTTTCAATATGTCAAGTGAAGCTGCCATGACAATGCAGGTTTGACACCCCAGATCTAGACCATATGTAAATTGTTTTTTAAGCATTTGAAAATCCCCAGAACTGTTTTATTAATCAGAAATTGGTTTTTTGCACCTCTGCTTTTCCTTTTATTTCCTTTCCGTTCTATAGAAAATACAGTATGTTATTTTCTGCCAAACAACCTTGGATTTGCTCACTATAATGTCTATGACTAATTAAAACATAGGCAAGCATATTATCAGCCTGTAGTTTCCTGCTGGTGTCAATTTTTCTATCTTTTTGAGTCAGATACATTTTGCCAATTATTAAGCATCGCTGATGTCACTTTTATGCAATACTTCATTAAGCTATTTAGCTATAAATGGCTGTAAATTAATCAGATATTTGAGCCAAAAGCCATGCAATCGTCATTTCCAGAAGAAGCCCAGTTTTAAACCCTTTTCACTTAATTTTAGCCATTTCAATTGTTATTATTAAATCTTCCACTTGATGTTTACTTAATTCATCTTCAAATTCTTTTATCCATCCAGCATTTTTATTGTAATATTGCAAGTTTCCCATAGATCTTTTCAAAACTGAATGGCTTCCTTTTTCTGTGATTTTTCATTTTCAGAATTTCTTTTATGATTGGTAGAATCACCCCAGTCTAATTTTCCTAAATTGAATGGTTTGTGCCTCATAGTGTCCATTTTTTTAAAGATATTGCTATTTATTGCTCTATGATTTCCAAAGGTTTGATTTTTCTGGTACTATTTTTTATTAAGACTGGCTCTTACATTCTCCAATTTTTGTTCTTTCATGTTCTTTAAATTATTCACATCTGCTCTTAATTTCCTAATTTTGGTTTCTAGTCTGATGGGATTGAATGTGGGATTGAATGTGATTTTGGTTCAATAGACTGTTCAATAGATATTATTTTAATCATTTCAAGCACTTTATTCTCCTCTTTCATTATAGGTACCAAGTTTTGGGAGGGCCCTACATTCAATGCTGGCAGTCTTTATATTTCTGATAATTATGCATATGACATAATTTTCTCTCTTAATTCTTCTTGTCAGGGTGTTAGTTCCTAGGCTGATTCAATGCTGACTTGTACTGGTCCTGCTATTATTATTTCTTCTAAATTATCATTACTAAAACTCAAATTAGCTTTTTCCTATACATTTACAATTGTTATTATTCTCCTGCTAGTCTAGAGTTTTGAGATCTTCCATTTTCACATTTCTTCCTAAACATGTTCTGTATCCCAGTTTTCTATCCCTGAATATTTTATTTTTGATACTGAATCTCCTTTGATCTGCTAATACTTATTCCGTGATATTTGAACCTTGATCAATTCCTTTCCACAATTCAAACATTCATTTGAAGAATCCCCACTTGGTTGATTCCAGTTTATCATAGTAGGCCATAATAGTGTACTTTTCAAATACACTATACTTTTGCTTTGTCTGTGGTTGTTGATCTTCCAATAGTCCTATGGGGCTAAAGCTGGTTACCCAACTATAGCTCCTGGCTGAGACTCATTGCTTACCTGTTGACAGATGCCCAGGAACTCTAACACTACAGGAAACAGAAAAGAGGTTTTCTGATGGCATAAAACTGATACAACTGACATTTGCTGCAAAAAAGCAGAAACATTTTTCTAATTGATATTATCAATATTGTTCCATATTCAAGGTATATTGAAAGCAAACATTCATCCATTCCTATAGTTTTGTGCTGCATATAGTTCATTATTGAATTATAAGATAATCCAGTAGGAATAATTAATTAATGCTTAAATATTAATTAGTACTTTGGAATATCAAAGCATTGCTTGTATTAAGAAAACAAATACATGATAATCTATTACAGTAATGAAACTGTAAATCGAATGCAATAATAAATATCAGCCCACCCACCCCCGCCCTAAATCATTTTGAGTTTTTCTTCAGACAAAGGTCAAAATACAACCCCTTGAATAGGTTTTCTTTGCCTCTTTGCCTTTATTTTTCCAAGGATAAAAAAAATACTATGTGAAAATAAACACAGTTTCTACAATGCCAGTTCATAGGAAACTGTAATTTTTACCCTGTTTACACATCACACTAAATCATAATGTGGCTTTTTTTTAAATAATTATTATATGCAAACCCACACCATGTATTGTAAGTATTATGTATGAAATAGGTCATTATGGCTTATGCACAAATTGAACTTTTTAAAATAGTTTATTTATAGATGTGTTCCTTAGTCCCTTCACTGGTCCACAAAGGTCAGTATTGTCGCATCTGACTAATGTTGAGAATTTCAGGAAAAAATCTTTTCCAGATCAATCCAGAGATATCCAGAACTTTCTGGATGCAAACACCATGCTCTGTCATTGAATTTATGTGTTTCCTCCTTGTTGAGAGAAAAGGTGACAAAGAGATTCCAGAGCTCCAGATATCCAGGTATCTCCTGAACTAGTCCAAATCATGTAGAGGTCTTCAAACTTGGCAACTTTAAGACTTCTGGACTTCAACTCCCAGGATTCATCAGCCAGCATATGCAAGCATACATATATGCTGGCTGGAGTATTCTGGGAGTTGAAGTCCACAAGTCTTAAAGTTGCCAAGTTTGGGGAGCCCTGATTTAATGTAATTTTCTCATAGATTTGTTCCGATACTGAGTAGGTTAGTTCCTTACAAGGAAGACTTATAAATAGTCAAATAAAACACATTTAAAACACACCTGCACTTTACAAAGACTGTGATGTATTCATGGATACACTGCATGGAATTATAATACCTTATGTTTTTGTTCTGACTTATTATGTTGCATGAATCCTGCCAGCTGTGTTTATGCGGTAAATTATAGTTAAACTACAACAGTTAAATGTATGAGCCAAGTCATATATGCTTTGCACAAAAATGTAAATAAATAAATAACATTAGCTGATATGGCTAAGTGTGGCTTTGCTTGTTTGATCAATTCTGATTAATATTTACATCTTTAGTTGAGCATATCCAAGTAATGTACATGTTTGATAAAACATATAACACATTAAAATAAATAAGAATACAGTCTATAAAATCATGAGCATTCCTTCCAATTACTTTCATAAAACCATCATAATAGTATCATATATCTTGATAGGCCAGGAATGTAGCATATACCAGGATACCAGAATAATGGAAAATCCTGCTGGGCCACTTCAAGAGTCAATTTAGTACAGGAACAGCTAAGTGTTTTTAGAGCCCAACCTGGATCAAACTTAGCATGAACAATTTACTGAAAGTAATTGAAGCTGTAATCTAACGTTTAGAACCTGACAGGTTGGAGGTTAATGGTTTAGTCCACTAATCTGTTTCCAATCTCAATCAACCAGATACTGTGGAAAGCCTATAATCCTGACATGGAAACCTTCCCTCTAACAGCTGGCATATAGAAGAACATTTGGAATTTCATCTCGGTTGCCCCTGTATATTTTCTAGAGAAAATATATGCTGTTCTTCCTTAATCAAGATAAATCCAAAGTGGCCTTTTTTACTTCCTATGGTCATTTCTTCCTTCCTTCCAAATTCAATAAACACTGCTCAAAAAAATAAAGGGAACACTTAAACAACACAATATAACTCCAAATAAATCAAACTTCTGTGAAATCAAACTGTCCACTTAGTGTTGTGATTCAGCCTGAGGCTCCTCAGGGACCGGCTGGATCTCTGCCAGATCCATGCCCAGAGGAGGAGGACAGTGAACAGGAGGGGGAGGACCAGGCAGACGGGGGAGAGGAACGTCAGGAAGAGGAGGAGGGAGAACAGCCTGAGACCCCGGGGGGGGGCCTCTCCCCAGCTAGTAGCCTGGATTCATTGGATGAAGACACACAGGCTATAATAGACATGAGGCAGCGACCAGCAGCTCAAAGAGGGGGCCAATTAGAAAGGTATTTCCATCCCTGAATTGGCAACAGCTGGGTTTGGGTGTGGTTCTCCTCAGCAGGGTTGAAAAGGCAGGCCCGCCCTTACAGTCTTGTGGAGAGTTATCAATTGGGAGTCCTGTGACCTTGCTTTGATCCTCGGTGTCTCTGATCTTGGCTTGTGGCCTAGAAGTCTGGAAGACTTGGGGGAAGCGTGGGTTTTATTATCTCCAGCGTTGTTTTTGCCAGCAAGAATCCTGTTTTATTGCCTGGCCTTCGTGAAACCTCTGTGAAGCTTCATAGTGTTCCTGTCTGTAAGAACAGTTTTTGTTACCTGTGTTTGCTTTGAATTATATAAACTGCCTTTGCTTTTTACCAGTGTGTCTGGGTACTCTTTTTGGTTGGTGTTGGCATCTGGAGGGATCCAGACAGAACACTTAGGAAGCAACACTGATTGACAATCAACTTCACATGCTGTTGTGCACATTCAACTTTGTACAGAGCAAATATTCAATGAGAATATTTCATTCAGTCAGATCTAGGCTGTGTTATTTGAGTGTTCCCTTTATTTTTTTGAGCAGTATATTATTTTCAAACCACAGAACGCTTTGGGATGCCTAAAAATCAATAAAGTTATAAGGCCTACATTTATGTAGCCTTTCCTCAAATGCCCAAGGAAGTGTTACTATCCAATACCATGTTAGGTTTTAACCACGTTCGCATGGTAGGGTCTCCTGCTCGAGCAGAGGGTTAGACTAGAAGACCTTCAAAGTTCCTTTCCAGCTCTATTCTGATTGATATCATGAGGAGATAACCTGGATGTAAGTGCCACTCTCCAATCTCTATCTCTCACTACCCCTCTTTCAATGAATATTCCTGTTTGATGTCATGATGGTTTGAAGTCATGATATGGTTTCAAACCAGCATGATATAGGAATATTCATGTATCATGCTGGTTTGAAGCCATATCGTGGTTAGTTAACACCAATCAGAACTTGAAACTAATGGCAGGTGTTAGTTTCAAATTCCAGTGAGTGCTAATTGGAAATGAAAAGTACTCCAAATATGGACAACTTTTTGAACTATTGGGAAACCAAGATCTGTGATTAAGAACTATGAAAAATGGAACATAAGATATCCATGTAATGTTCAAAATAACCCATGATACATAGGCATCTTTTAATAATTTGCTGTGACAAATGTATATGTTTAATTCAAGAAAATATGCAAGAGTTTTGTAATATTACACCTACATGTAATGAATAATGCATTTCCACTTAAAATCTGGTTTCGCTTTAAAGCAGAAGATGAGCATATTATAATTATAGTCATCAGAATATGAGCTGCATAGGTGGGTATAAATGAATATACTGTATACACACCTATACAATATATACCACCTTAGATTTATGTAGATATTTTAAAGTATTTAGATGGTGCGCCAGCTGCGGCCCTATTTGGACCGGGAGTCACTGCTCACAGTCACTCATGCCCTCATCACCTTGAGGCTCGACTACTGTAACGCTCTCTACATGGGGCTACCTTTGAAAAGTGTTCGGAAACTTCAGATCGTGCAGAATGCAGCTGCGAGAGCAATTATGGGCTTCTCTAAGTATGCCCATATTACTCCAACACTCCGCAGTCTGCATTGGTTGCCAATCAGTTTCCGGTCACAATTCAAAGTGTTGGTTATGACCTATAAAGCCCTTCATGGCACCGGACCAGAATATCTTCGGGACCGCCTCCTGCCGCACGAATCCCAGCGACCGGTTAGGTCCCACAGAGTCGGCCTTCTTCGGGTCCCGTCGACTAAACAATGTCGTCTGGCGGGACCCAGGGGAAGAGCCTTCTCTGTGGGGGCCCCAACCCTCTGGAACCAGCTCCCCCCTGAGATTAGGATTGCCCCCATCCTCTCTGCCTTTCGTAAACTCCTTAAGACCCACCTCTGCCGTCAGGCATGGGGGAACTAAAACACCTCCCCCTTGCCCATGCTGTTTTGTTGATTGATTGACTGTGTGCCTGTTTTTTAAATATATTGGGATTGTTTTATGAAATTACTAATTTTAAATTGTAATTAGATTGGTGGGCATTGGATTTGTTATTGTGTACTGTTTTTTATTATTGTTGTGAGCCGTCCCGAGTTTTCGGAGAGTGGCGGCATATAAATCCAATAAATCTAATCTAATCTAATCTAAATCTAATATATTTAAGTAATTTTAATACCTCTAAATATTATTCTGGCTAAAGTGAAATCCAGTGAAAGGCTACGGGCCAAAGAAATCAGCTCCAGTATTGATGTCATTTGGCAAGAGCTATAGTTTTTTATTTTCATATTTTAGGAACATTTCATCTTCAAAATCTGATTTAAGTCTTTGTAAGGCCATATAAATCAGAGATTCAGATTTAAAAATAAGCTGTGCCTTCCCTCACTCCAGGAGAACTGAAATAAAAGGCAGCAGCAAGAAATGTTCTCACATGTCAGAAAAACCAAAAGAAAAAAATCCATGTGAAAAGTATTGTGTTAAATTTAGAGCCATTTTTAAAGAGGCGCTATATTTAGTCAAATCCCCCCCCCCTTCCTCTGAAGAAGTCTTGCAAAGCTTCAGTTAAAAAAAAGCATGATATGGAGGGGAAAAAATTGCCTGCTTTCTTTCATCTATCCAGTTAGTAAACCAGGCTTGGGCAGGGTAGGGTATGCATTCCATTGGTCTACCACACATTTTGGATACTCATATGCTGCAAAGAAATTTATATTCTGAATATTCCACCAACTAGGGGCCCAACCAGAACATTATCTTCTTGTCCAATAGCCAAAATATGTTGGGAAAGAGTCAGAAGAAAATAATTCAGAACTCATTTGCTGGTCTGCTAGCATGAGGAAGTATAACACTACCTGTGTGTTAAAAAGAACGCTGGGTTCTTGTACATAGAAACATAGAAGACTGATGGCAGAAAAAGACCTCATGGTCCATCTAGTCTGCCCTTATACTATTTCCTGTATTTTATCTTACAATGGATATATGTTTATCCCAGGCATGTTTAAATTCAGTTACTGTGGATTTACCAACCACGTCTGCTGGAAGTTTGTTCCAAGGATCTACTACTCTTTCAGTGAAATAATATTTTCTCATGTTGCTTTTGATCTTTCCCCCAACTAATTTCAGATTGTGTCCCCTTGTTGTTGAGTTCACTTTCCTATTAAAAACACTTCCCTCCTGAACCTTATTTAACCCTTTAACATATTTAAATGTTTCGATCATGTCCCCCCTTTTCCTTCTGTCCTCCAGACTATACAGATTGAGTTCATTAAATCTTTCCTGATACGTTTTATGCTTAAGACCTTCCACCATTCTTGTAGCTTGCCTTTGGACCCGTTCAATTTTGTCAATATCTTTTTGTAGGTGAGGTCTCCAGAACTGAACATAGTATTCCAAATGTGGTCTCACCAGCGCTCTATATAAGGGGATCACAATCTACCTCTTCCTGCTTGTTATACCTCTAGCTATGCAGCCAAGCATCCTACTTGCTTTTCCTACTGCCCGACCACACTGCTCACCCATTTTGAGACTGTCAGAAATCACTACCCCTAAATCCTTCTCTTCTGAAGTTTTTGCTAACACAGAACTGCCAATGCAATACTCAGATTGAGGATTCCTTTTCCCCAAGAGGCAATGGCAATCTGTCAATCATGATGCATGAGCAATCTGACACTGGGGAGTCAGACAAAAGCATAGCATAGATAAGGACTTACTTTATATTACTGCCAGGTAGAGGATTGAAATTGCCAAAATGTAAACAAAAAAAATTATAGATGTTCTTCTTTCAGGTTTCTTGGCTATGGCTAGAACATGCAGCCATAATTTATTCTGTTTGGTTTTAATTTAGCATGTTATATGAATGGCATCTGACTAGTGCGTTGTGCAAATTCATCAGATTATGGTTTATTCAATAAACAATGGATAGATTATGCAACAGCCATGTCATAAATCCATACGGCACCATTAATTTAGGCTGTTGTCTGTACTATGACTCCATGCTGGGAAATGGGAGATAAGTTTTATAAGCAGGCAGGATCCAGGATACTATTTAAAATGCAGCTGAGTTTAGGCTGTTTTGATTGTTTGCAGTCAAGCAACACAAATTGTCAGATTCCCCCTTCTCTTCGGTAATGAAGCAGCCATCATGCAATGCACTGGGCTACCGTGAAAGAGAATGGCTCACTTGAGCATTGAAAACACACAGAGAGACAATTCCCATCAATAGCATTGAAAAACAAATGAAAGAAAAGTTAACTCATCTCATAAAAATAATGAAATTTGATCAAAGAAGCCTAGGGGAAATTCTGAACTAGTGCAAAGTCGTTGTTCAATAGTGCCTGTAGTCCCAATGCATCAGTAGACTAAAAAATGCTACTGTGGTATCTCGACATACAAGTTTAATTCGTTCCAGACCCGAGCTCGTAAGTAGATCAACTCGTATCTTGAACGAATTTTCCCCATATGAATTAATGTAAATAATTCTAATTGGTTCCAGCCCTCAAAAAAGTCCCAAAGTTAGCCTAAATTATGAAAAAAGACATGTTTTTAATTAATAAATGTACATGCAACATGTATAAATAAATAATAAAGTAAATAATGAAAAGAGAAATGTACAAAATACAATAAGAAAATGTATAAAACACGGTACAGTAACCTTACCTTGGCGACAGACGAGTGCGGCTGTGTACTGTAGGCTACATAAACAACACTTTCTTAAACTATCATAAACGTAAACAAAACAACAATTCCATATTAAATGGTATAAAACTGTAAAACTATACACTTTCTTAACTTGTAAACTAACATGCGCGCTAACACATGCGAGATAACCGGAAGCAAGGGGATTCTGGGTCAGAGAGGCGATGCGCCAACTAGCGGTAGCATCCTGAAGCTCGGCTCATATCCCGAATTTGAGCTCGGGTGTCAAACAGAAATTTCGCTCATGTCGCGGCTCGTAACTTGGAATACTCACATGTAGAACAGCTCGTATCTAGAATTACCACTGTATTGTAATGTATGTCTCTCCCCAATTGCTATGGCTTGTTTTTTCTTTGATTTTTAAGTAAGTTGACAGAGGAGCATAAAACATAAGTTGCTGCCTCTTAAGGGTCCAGCCCAAAAAATGAATTGAATGGATTATGATTTCTGAATCTACAGCGCAGAATTCCCAACTTGGCATCTTCCAGAAGTGCTAAACTATAAGTACCGTTTCCAGACAGCATACAAAAAGTACACTGGCAAAGATTATGGAAATACCTGGTCAAGTTGGGAAAGAATGTTAGAGAAGAGAGGGCAGCTCTTAATTATATGTGCTAATTTCACCACATAAGATAGGCACCTCAGGAGATACTCATGCTTTTTAATCAAGCCTTCGGTTGACCACATTGTGCAAAAATATACTGCTGAAAATAATAAAGGGAACACTTAAATAACAGAATATAACTCCAGGTAAATCAAGCCTCTGTGAAATCAAACTGTCCACTTAGGAAGCAACACTGATTGACAATCAATTTCACATGTTGTCAGCACATTCAACTTTGTACAGAACAAAGTATTCAATGAGAATATTTCATTCATTCAGATCTAGGATGTGTTATTTGGGTGTTCCCTTTATTTTTTTTTGAGCAGTGTATATTCAGATCCAAGGTTCCATTAAAAATAAGCTTCCAGTGAGGGGTTGGCAGAGAGGAGGGAGAAAGAGACGGTAAAGCAAATAAGTTCTTCATTCCGGTAACAAGCTGCTCTGCTTCCTCTTGTAACCAGCTTGTCTGCTTGAAGATCAGCTGACACCAGACATGAATTAGCACTGGCCCCAATTCAAGTTTTGCTGCAGTTTAACTGCACTGCTTTCACCTGAACCGCTTACATGAGTGACTCAAGCTGAGATTGTACCTCATCCGATTTTATGAAGCCACAAATGAAATAGTTGTCAGGAGGGAAACACAGAGACATGGACCTGAGAGGAACATGAAATCATTGAGAGAAAGAGCTGCTTCATGTACTCTTTCCCTTATTCAGGCCTAAACTCTTGGGCTCTTGGGTTCCACTTGCAGAGTCTGAATCCTGCAAGTTTTCATCCCCTCCTGCCAACTTCAGATCTATGCTACCACCCGTCTCTTCTTGGATTGCAATTTTTCTGTAGGCTCCAAAACCTGCCTTCTCGTGCCTCCTCTTTCCTGGGTCACCATTTTATCAAATAAAATTGTTCGGCGGTGTTGTGATTCAGCCTGAGGCTGCTCAGGGACCGGCTGCGTCTCTGCTGGATCCAGGCCCGGAGGAGGAGGAGAGTGAACAGGAGGGGGAGGACCAGGCAGACGGGGGAGAGGAAAGTCAGGAAGAGGATGAGGGGGAGCAGCCTGAGAGCCCCGGGGGGGCTCTCCCCAGCCAGTAGCCTGGCCTCATTGGATGAGGAAGCACAGGCTATAATTGATATGAGACAGTGACCTGAAGCTCAGAGACGGACCAATTAGAAAGGTATTGGCATCACTGAATTGGCAACAGCTGGGTTTGGGTGTGGTTCTCCTCAGCAGGGTTTAAAAGGCAGGCAAGCCCTTTCAGCCATGTGGAGCGTTATCAACTGGAAGTTCTGTGACCCTGCTTTGCTTCTCGGCGTCTCTGATCTTGGCTTGTGGCCTAGAAGACTGGAAGACTTGGGGGAGGCGTATGTTTGTTATCTCCAGCGTTGTTTTTGACAGCAAGAATCCTGTTTTACTTCATGGCCTTCGTGAAACATCTTTGAAGTTTCAGCGTGTTCCTGTTTGTAAGGACATTTTCTGTTACCTCTGTTTGCTTTGAATTCTATAAACTGCCTTTGATTTTTACCAGTGTGTCTGGCTTCTCTTTTTGGGTTGGTGTTTGCCTCTGGAGGGACCCAGACAGAACAGGCGGTGATCCTTTCGCGGTGCCTTTCCAATGTTACTGCTGTTGGGAAAGTGTTTCCTTTTCCATTCCGGGTGAGAAAGCTGATATTCTAACCCTCCGGTTCCTTCACAATCTGTTGGTGTAGCAGCCCTACAACTTAACTGCCTGAAGCTGCAATCTGATACAAGGAGGATATGACTGGTGAATTAGTGAGGAGGAGAGTGCAAAGCATGATATCCGATCCATATTCCTGTCTTTCTGCACAGCACTTTGACTCAGCCACAGCGTTTTAAACAATGTGTTTTTTCTTCTTCTCGGATATGAGTGTGAATTCACATACCGAAGCCAAACCCATCATTAGTATTTTTTTTAAAAAAAATCTGGATTCATTTACAGCTCACACAAACTGAAATGCACTGTAAAATCCTCCCTCCCCCCCCCCAATGTATTCTTTATATTCCCAGCATGCTGGCTACATTAAAAGTGTTGATACATAAGCCCCTTCTAAATCCACACAGAGGATTAAAAGCATGGATGAAAAGTGGAGCCATGCCTTATGTCATATTCTAATACTAAGCTCCTCCTCCTCACCCTCCAGCTACCAAGAAAATAAAGTGCTGCATGTAGCTCTCCATTTACAGTGGTACCTCATCTTACGAACACCTCTTCTAACGAACTTTTCAAGATACGAACCCGGTGTTTAAGATTTTTTTGCCTCTTCTTCCGAACTATTTTCACCTTACGAACCCAAGCAGCTGCTGCTGGGATGAAGGGGTTTCTTTTTTCCCCCTTTTTTGAAGAAAGGGAGGGGCGGCTTGGAGGGGGAAAGACTTTGCATTAACAAAAGTAGAACAGCATGCTTGCAGGCACTGAAAGGGTGTCTTTTGAAGAAAGAAAAGGGAGGGGCGGCTTGGAGGAGGAAAGACTTTGCATGCTTGCAAAGGCACTGAAAGGGTGTCTTTTGAAGAAAGAAAAGGGAGGGGCGCCCCCCTTGCCTTTCTTCCTTCCCACTCACCCTTTAGCCTAGCCTTGCTTCTTCCACCCGCCCCCTTTAGCTGCTCCTCCCTGCCCTCTGTTCGCCTCCCTTCTAAAGTTTGGGATTTTCCTGAAGGATTTGCACGCATTATTTGCTTTTACTGTACATTGATTCCTATGGAAAACATTGTTTCATCTTACGAACTTTTCACCTTACGAAGCTCCTCCTGGAACCAATTAAGTTCGTATGATGAGGTACCACTGTACCTGGAATGCTGTGCCATTGTGATTCCCAGCCTCATGGAAGTCAATATGTTTTCAGCTTTTGCATATGTATGGCTTATGCAATTCAAGGGTGAAGCTAGGAGATAACAATCTCACCACCTAGCCTTTCCGAAGATAGCTTTATCTTGCGGTAACCAAAGAGACGGTGATTCAGATCTCACACTGAACTGAGGTATTAGCAACCACGCAGAAGAGAACAATATTAGATTTACACAATTTTTTTTTCTTTGACCATAGTTTATTTAAAAGCACACACAACTGGATGTGTTCACTCAATACGCTACTAAGCCATAAATTATTATTTACAAACTTAAGTGTCCGGAAATAGCATGCTAAGCTACTAAAGAGATCACATTACGGGTGGTATTTGGGAATCCAACCTGCATGTACAGTGGATATAATATGTGCCCCAAGGCAACTCTTTTATTGAAAGGGGCAGTCCCAGTTACCATACATACAGTGCAACTTCTATATGCTTAATCTCCATGGGTACCACAGCAATTTTGAGCTAATCTTGAAATGTTGTTGAGAATTAGTGCTGGAATAGAAGCAATTGATTTTACGGTTGTACCAAAAACACATTGTATATTAAACTTCATCATTTTTAAAACACTATAACAGTGGTGGCAAACCTTTTTTCCTATGGGTACCAAAATTGCATGTGCTTGAGTGCCCACACCCATAATTCAATACCTGGGGAGGGTGAAAACAGCCTCCCCCACCCTCTGGAGGCCCTTTGAAGGCTAGAAATGATCTGTTTCCCAACTTCTGATGGGCCCAGTAGTCCCATTTCCCAACTTCCAGTAGGCCCATTTTTCACCCTCCCCTACAGGCATCCTGGAATCTGGAGAGGGCAAAAATGCCGTCCACCATTTATTTTATTTTATTTTATTTTATTTTATTTATTTATTTTATTTATTTTATTTATTTTATTTATTTTATTTATTTTATTTATTTTATTTATTTTATTTATTTTATTTATTTTATTTATTTTATTTATTTTATTTATTTTATTTATTTATTTTATTTTATTTATTTTATTTATTTTATTTATTTTATTTATTTTATTTATTTTATTTATTTTATTTATTTTATTTTATTCATTTTATTATTTTATTTTATTTTATTTTATTATTTATTTTATTTTATTTTATTTTATTATTTTATTTATTTATTTATTTATTTAATTGGATTTGTATGCTGCCCCTCTCCGTGGACTCGGGGCGGCTCATAACATATACCAAAATGCATAACAATAGTTTGTCCAATTAATATGCTAAAAAAGGAATTCTTAAAATTCTAATTTTAAAACATTCATTCGCATTCACACAATAATCACGCTAACGACATTTCGTTGAACAGGGGACGGTCTAATGTCCCCATGTCTAATGGCAAAGATGTGTTTTTAGACCCTTTCGGAAGGCAAGGATGATGGGGCAGTGCAAATCTCCAGGGGGAGCTGATTCCAGAGGACTAGGGCCCCCACAGAGAAGGCTCTTCCCCTAGGTCCCGCCAGCCAACATTGTTCGGTCGACTCTAAGTAGACCAACTCTGTGGGACCTCATCGGTCTCTGGGATTCGTGCAGCAGAAGGCGGTCTTGGAGATAGTCTGGTCCTATGCCATGTAGGGCTTTGTAGGTCATAACCAACACTTTGAATGGTGTTCGGAAACCGATCGGCAGCCAATGCCATTCCCCCGGAGGTCCTCTGTACAAGCCAAAAATGCCCTCCCGTAGCCTCCGTGTAAGCCAAAAATCAACTGGCCGCCATGCACATGCATGTTGGAGCTGAGCTAGGGCGATGGCTTGTGTGCCAGCAGATATGGCTCCACGTGTTACCTGTGGCACCCGTACCATAGGTTCGCCATCACTGCACTATAAAGTAGCATTTTCTATACTAGAATCTCTAGGTATACAGGAGATGAAAGCCCATAATTCCTAGGCAGTATAACTGAGAGTTCAATTACAGGATGCCAAGTTAAGTAAGAAGCAAACTCAAAGTGGACACGTTCGAGATTCTTCTGAGGACATCTCAACATTAGTACATTGCACCAGTTCAAAAACAACTTTGGATCCACGCAACTATATAATGTCAACTGATTCTGAGAATACACAAGCACACATCAGACACACCCAGAGAGACACACAAAGTTGTTAAGTGAATCACTGCAGTTCTTAATTTAGTAACATGATTGTTAAGGGAATCTGACTTCGCTTGTCAGAAGTTTGCAAAAGGGTAATGATCCCAAGATATCACAACATCATAAATATATACAGGTTACCAAACAATCCAAACAATCTACGTGACCAAGGGGATGCTGCAACAGTGTGTAAAACATGTGTAAAACGGTCATCAGTCAGTTTTTCCAGTGCCATTGTATCTTAAAACATTCAATAACAAATGGTTGTAAATTGAGGGCTACCTATAACATCTTACCAGAATGGATGGGGAGAATGCGACCATTTTTCTTTTAAACTATTTTTGCATTGGATAAAGATTAGGGGAGTTTTGCAACGTTGTGAGTCAGGGTGGTTTGGGGCAAATGGCAGTCTTTGTACTTTGCTAGACATTTAATTACCTGTATTTGGATTACACAGATTTATAGGTAAAGATGGTTGCAAGTTAGCTTCAAGCCATCTTCATGGTTCATGTAAGATTGGGAATGAGAAACAGAAAAGCCGAGAAGCGCAACTGACCATAAATAATTGCTTAAACACATAAAACATGCTGCAATAATGCCAAGCTCACCTGGCTCACCATTCTATTGCCATAGTGAATGGCAGATGCTTCCAGGAAATTCACAAAAGGACTACAGGTTGCTACTCATTCCTTTATTTGCTTCCATAATCTCATCATATGCAATATATGCCTTTGAACATAGATGTTTTGTGTCTGGCTATAGGGCTAATATCCCTAAACAGATGTCTGTGTTACTTTAAGCCATCAAAGTAAGGATCGAACAAATTCAAACTTGCAGCAGTTATTTTGGTTTTAGATACAACTCATCTTACCCATCAAAGCCTGGTACAAATGACACGTACTTAGCATTTATTCTTTAGTACCAGAACTGATCAGAAAAAAAAATCCTTTCATTAAATGTCAACCTTTAATTACTCACTTTTTTGCTTATGCCATTCTTCCTCCCAGAGGAAAATTGTGGGTAGGGGGGTTACATAAAATTAACACAATGAAGCAGCCATACTTTAGAACAGGGGTGTTAAACTGGCAGTCTGCAGGCTGGTTGCATCATGTGTAAATCATGCTCATCCCAGTTCCACAAGGGGAAAAACATCGTTAACTGTCACATAAGGGCAATGTGACGCTGCGAGTTTATTTATTTATTATTTATTTATTTATTAGATTTGTATGCCACTCCTCTCCGAAGACTCGGGGCGGCTAACAACAATAAAAAAGACAATGTGAACAAATCTAATATTAAAAATAATCTTTAAAACCCCAATTTAAAGAACCAATCATACATACAAGCTTATACCATGTATAAATTCTATAAGCCTAGGGGGAAGGGAAAATTTTAATTCCACCATGCCTGACGACAGAGGTAGGTTTAGACAAAGTTAGACAAAGTTACAGTTTAGAACAGTGGTCCCCAAACTAAGGCCCGCGGGCCGGATGCGGCCCACTGAGGTCTTTTAACCGGCCCCCGGCAGCACATGAGATTTTACCGATAATAAGAGAGAGAAAGAGGGAGAAATAGAGAGGGAGAGAGAAATGAAGAGGAGAGATAGAAAGGGAGAGAGAGAAAGGGAGAAATAGAGAGAGAGGGAGAGAGAGAGAAAGTGTGAGAGATACAAAGAGGGAGAGTTAGAAAGAGAGTGAGTGAGAGAAAGAGACAAGAGAGAGAGAAAGAAAGAAAGAGAGAGGGGGACAAAGAAAAAAAGAAAGAGAAAGAGGGAGAGATAGAGAGGGAGAGTTAAAGGAAGAGGGAGAGATGGAAAGCGAGAGAGAGAGAGAGAAATGAGAAAATGATGGAGGGAAAGAACGAAGGAGAGGAAAATGAAACAAATGAGAGAAAAGGAAGAGGGGAGAAGTAGAGAAGAAGGAGGGAGGGAAGGAAGGAAGGAGAAATGGAGTTTGTTGGTTTAAGTTTAAATTTACTTGTTAATAAAGAAGTATAAATTACTTTATTACTTAATTATTAATTACTTATTACTTCTTCTTTATTTTAAATATTGTATTTGTTCCCATTTTGTTTTTTACTTTAAATAAGGTATGTGCAGTGTGCATAGGGATTTGTTCATAGGGGTTTTTTTATAGTCCGGCCCTCCAACAGCCTGAGGGACAGTGAACTGGCCCCCTGTGTAAAAGGTTTGGGGACCCCTGGTTTAGAATAACACACCTTTTTTTTAAAAAAGGTTCATTTAAAAAAAAAAAGTGAAATAAAGAGTGTGTTCATTGAACAGTTATCTCTTAAATTGGATTGCCTCAATCTTTCTACATTTCAGCTGTAGGTTTGAGGGCGAGTGCAGCAGAATCGGTTTTTTGCTTTGGCTAAAAGGAAGTAAGATGTGATTTGATATTTGTAAGATGTGAAATTTCATATAATTCATGAGTTTTATGGGAAATTATATGATCAAGATGAAATCTTGGAGGAAAAGATAAAACAAGGCCTAGAAAAAGCTAAACTGCCAAAATAAATGGTCACTTATATTACAATTATCATCCCCTGTATTGGCCTTGTTGGCTAGGACATATAATAATAATAATAATAATAATAATAATAATAATAACAACAACAACAACAACAACAACAACAGAGTTGGAAGGGACCTTGGAGGTCTTCTAGTCCAACCCCCTGCTTAGACAGGAAACCCTACACTATTTCAGACAGATAATTCCAACATCTGATTAAAAACTTCCAGTGTTGGGGCATTCACAATTTCTGGAGGCAAGCTGTTCCACTGTTTAACTGTTCTGTCAGGAAATTTGTTTATTTATTTATTAGATTTGTATGCCACCCCTCTCCATAGGGGTAGAAAGGTTAATGGAGTTGCAATTACAGTGGTACCTCGAGATACGAGTTTAATTCGTTCCGGACCTGCGCTCTTAAGTCGAGCAGCTCTTATCTCGAACGACTTTTCCCCATAGAAATTAATGTAAATAATTTTAATTGGTTCCAGCCCTCAAAAAACTCACAAAGTTAGTCTAAATTATGCAAAAAGACATTGCAAGAATAAATGTAACTTTACTTATTAATAAGATGATAAGCTGAGAGCTTTCCTTCCCTTCCTCTTTTTACCCAAAACAATCAACATGGCAAACTTTTATTTTTATTCATTAAACTGTAGTTATTTATTCAACTTCACTGCCACCCAATCCTGTAGAGGGAGGAAAGAAGGGAGGAAGGAAAAGGAAAGCAAGAAATGGAGGGAGGAAAGAAAGAAAGGAAGGAAGAAAGAAAGGAAGAAAGAAAGGGTGAAGGGACAGGAACAGAGGAAGGAAGCAAGGAAACTTATGAAAGGGGAGAGTAACTTCACTGCCACCCAATCCTAGAGGGAGGAAAGAAGGGTGGAAGGAAAAGGAAAGCAAGAAATAGAGGAAGGGAAGGTAAAAGAGAGAAAGAAAAAGAGAAAGAAAGAAAGCAAGCAAGAGAGAAAGAAAGAAAATGAAAGAGAAATAAAAATAGAGAGGGAGAATGAAAGAAATGGAAGGAGGGAAGGAAGGAGAGAAAGAAAGAGAAAGAAAGAAAGAAAGAGAAAGAAAGAAAGAAAGAGAAAGAAAGAAAGAAAGAGAAAGAAAGAAAGAAAGAAAGAGAAAGAAAGAAAAAAGAATGAAAGAGCAAGAGAGCAAGAGAGAAAAAGAAAGAGAGAGAGAAAGAAAGAAAGAAAGAAAGAAAGAAAGGCAACTTCAAAGAAAGGCTCACTGAGCATCTCTCACTCTCTCTCTCTTTCTATCCCTCTCTCTTTCTCTCCCCCCTCTCCCCCCCTTTCCCTCTCTCTTTCTCTTTCTCTCTCTCCCTCTCTCTTTCTCTCCCCCCTCTCCCCCCTTTCCCTCTCCCCCCCAGGCCGGCAGCGATGTTTTAAAACAGCCGCGCCGTTTGCGAGCTAACTCCTGAGGTGCGGAAGTTCGCCTTTGGCGTTTGGGCCACTCGGAATGTGAAATTCAAAACAGCGTTCGGATCCCCCCACCCCCAGCAGAAGCCAAGGACCCCCAGAGTGGGGCGGCAGGGGAGGCGACCGCCTCTCCACTCACCAAGTGCCGGGATACGAGCCGAGAAGAGCCGGGCTGGCTTACTTTCCTTCCTTCCCGCGCTGATGCAGAGCCACTCGAACAAACCGTCACGCCCCCCTGACGCTTTTGGCGGCAAAAGAGCCCAGCGTCGCTTCGGAAGCCGCCGAAAGCATCAGAGGGGCGCGACGCTTTGTTCGAGTGGCTCTGCATCAGCGCGGGAAGGAAGGAAAGTAAGCCAGCCCGGCTCTTCTCGGCTCGTATCGCGGAGAGGGGCGGCATACAAATCCAAGTAATAAATAAAATAAAATAAAAAAATGTCTCTCCTCTCCCAGCTCTTATCTCGAGTAGCTCTTAAGTCGAGCAGCTCTTATGTCGGGGTTCCACTGTATGTGAAAACAAATGGGTGAAATTGGAAAGACAGATAAATGGGATGAAGAATAGAGAATTAATTTTTACAAAGTGGAACAGGAGCGACTTAGGTAAATTAATAGGTTCCATGAAAGGGACTATGGAAATTTGGAAAAAATGGTAGAGGAAAATAGGATTGTATAAATCTAACCTGTCATCGCTTTATGTAATAAATAAAGATAATTATTATTACCTTCAAGGTGCAGGCAGTTTTTCAAACAAGACTCTTTGCAGAAAATGCTCCTTCAAATATAGAAAGAGAGGTCAGATCCTCATACCACTATATAATTGACAAAGAATGAGTCCCCTTCCACTACTGTAGAGTATCCAGGGGTGGGCAGCAGGCAGGACGGGGTGGAACGCAGTTCCACCAGTGGAAATGAAGCTGTATGCAGAGCTCCAGCTGACTGGCGGCAGTAACTTCCTGGATTACGGGTCTCAGCTCGGCTCTCCCTTTTTCCCTGTTGCTGCTGTTGTGCGCTCCTCGCTTTTTTCCTCTTTCCTCCTTCCTAGACTCAGACGAGCTTCCCTCTATCCTGCCCGGCTCCCCTCCAGCCTCACGTAGCCACCTCCCAAGGCCAGGAAAGACACGCTGCGTGGCAGCAGTCTGGACTGTGGTCTTTTTCCCCCGCACAAAGCCGTGACTCTGCCCACAGCTGAGATGAAAAGGCATTGTTCGGCAATAACAGTTCACTTGAACGATGATGATCGTTCAAGCCACTCCCACCTGGTCACATGGCTGGCAAGCCACTCTTACCCACTCACGACTATCAAGCCACACCCACAAAATAAGCCACACCCACAGTGTGGCAGTAAAAGTTTTGGCTGCCCATTACTGAGAGTATCCATCTTTCTGTGAACATTAAACCACATAATAGTCACTCCACTTGTCCGTCTGTAAATTTCCAAGCCATCTGTATATAATTTAAGAGAATTTAAGCATCTGCAACAACCAATGAAATCTTTCAAAACAGAGTTATGTAAAGCTCCATCCCATAAGGAGTCATTATAATAGATAAGTCATTTCATATAATGAATGCTGCATATTAAATGTCATGGTATCAACAATTAGCTAAGCTCAACATTTTCTTCCTGAATGGGCAAGTGTCCAGCCTACTCAAAATAGCAATTTTTGTCGGCTTCACCATAAGCTTAAATATTAATGTATGGAACTCTATTGGCAGACTGCCATCTTTCTGCCCCCTTTGCAATAAGATTTATGTTATGCATCTTTATGGCATTTTTCTACTCTAGACAACTGCTCCCCAAACTGATAAAATTTTCAGCAGGCCCATAATGGCAAATGCAAATCTTAAGCACAATTTAAAGCGTTTGCAGTGGGCGTGTCCTTCTGACCTTCCTGCCAATCAGCTTAAAACTCTGTTGGGAGAATTGGCGCTAGACTTATGGTTGGGGTCACCCCCACATGAAGGACTGTATTAAGGGGTCGTGGCATTAGAAATACAATTTCAGAAATGGAGCGGTCACCGCCTGAAACTTATTACCTGACTCTGTGGTTGCTTCCCCCAACCCCAAAATCTTCAACCTTACATTATCTACAACTGACCTCTCCCCTTTTCTAAGAGGTCTGTAAGGGGAGTGCATAAGTGCACTTTTGTACCTAATGTCCCTGTCCTTCTGTCTTATTATCCTTTCCATTACTTGTTTGATAAATAAAATAAAATAAAATAAAATATAAAATAATAAAATAAAATAAAATATAAAATAAAATAAAATAAATAAAATAAATAAAATAAATAAAATAAATAAAATAAATAAAATAAATAAAATAAATAAATAAAATAAATAAAATAAATAAAATAAATAAAATAAATAAAATAAATAAAATAAATAAAATAAATAAAATAAATAAAATAAATAAAATAAATAAAATAAAATAAATAAATAAATAAATAAATAAATAAAATAAATAAAATAAATAAAATAAAATAAAATAAATAAAATAATAAAATAAAATAAAATAAAATAAAGTAAAGTAAAATAAAATAAAATAAAATAAAATAAAATAAAATAAAATAAAATAAAATAAATAATAAAGGTTGTGAACCACTGGTCTAAATGTTATTGCTAGTTAGGCGGGGCCCTGTTTTATTATCCTTTCCATTACTTGTTTGATAGATAGATAGATAGATAGATAGATAGATAGATAGATAGATAGATAGATAGATAGATAGATAATAAAATAAAATAAAATATTTTAAAAAAATAAAGGTTGTGAACCACTGGTCTAAATGTTATTGTTATTTAGGCCGGGCCCTGTGCCCGTTTCTGAACGCCAGCACTCAATCCAGAAAACGAAGAGGTCCACTGGCAAGGGAAAAGTGTCTTATCTCCACAACTGCTGAGAGGCCTCCGAAGACCCCCAAGAACAACAAGCAAAACTGTGAGGGGAAGCGGAGAAAGGTTTTCAAATTCTGCCTGTGTTCTTTTCAGTCAGATGAGGAACCTAGGGAGAATAGAATACAATAGATCAGTGATGGCACACATACATGAGTGCCCACACCCATAATTCAATGCCTGGGGGCGGTGAAAATGGCCTCTCCCACTGCCCCCTGAGGCCCTCTGCAGGCCTGAAACAGCCCATTTCCCAATCTCTGGTAGGCCCAGTAGGCCTGTTTTTCACCCTCCCCAGGCTTCAGAGGCTTCTCTGGAGCCTGCAAGGGGAGGCACAAATGGCCTGCCTCATTCCCCCCCCCCCCCCCAAGACTCTCTGGAAGCCAAAAATGCCCTCAGAGCCTCTGTGAGCCAAAAATCAGCTGGCTGGCACACATGCACATTGGAGCTGAGCTAGGCTTGTGTGCCAGCAGATATGGCTCCGCGTGCCACCTGTGGCACCCATGCCATAGGTTTGCCATCACTGGAACAGATAGAATTATTTATGGGCCAAGTGTGATTGGACACACAAGGAATTTGTCTTTGGTGCATATGCTCTCAGTGTACGTGAAAGATACATTTGTGCAAAATCATGAGGTACAACACTTAAGAATTGTCATAGGGGTCAGATAAGCCAGTGTTTCCCAACCTTGGCAACTTGAAAATATCTGGACTTCAACTCCCAGATATCTGGACTTCAACTCCCAGAATCCCCCAGCCAGCATTCGCTGGCTGGGGAATTCTGGGAGTTGAAGTCCAAATATCTTCAAGTTGCCAAGGTTGGGAAACACTGAGATAAGCAATGAGGGAACGATAAATATTCATTTAAAAACCTTAAGGTTTTTTTAAGGTTAAGGTGTTTTTTTTCCCTTAAGGTTTTTTCTTTCTTTCTAGAGCGGGACACTAGCGAGATTTTGTCCCGAAAACCTCGGGGTGGGGGGGCGACATGATGCCGAATCCCTCAAAGCGGCAGGGAAGACACAGCAGCCACGAATTTGAAGTGAGGCTTTTCCCCTCAGCGTTTCCAGAGCACGCAGACATGGGACGCAATTTGTAGGAAAGGGCTTTTTTCTACCCGGGGGATTTTACTTCGTCCCTCCTCAAGCTCTCCGCTTTGAGGCGAGAACGCAAACACGAAAAATAAGGCCGGGTGAGATCGTCGGAGGCCAAACGCCAGCGAGGTAAAAGCTACCGCTTTAAATCTCTCCCGGAGTCGGCCTCGCCTTCGGAACGCAAGATTTTTTTTCCCCCTCTCTCTCCCCGTCTCCCTTTTTTTATGAATGAAAGCCTTCTCAACAAAAATATGTAAATGAAGGCCGACTTGATTGGCTTACATTTTCCCCGAATGAGAAGAGGGGGAAAAAAAGTTAGGCAGTTCATTGTTGCCGAGAGGCGGGCTTAAAGGGCGGCTCTTGGGAGGCGTTCTGACATACGAGCCCGATTGGGCGGCCGGTAGGGTAAACAAGGTGCGATTGACAGGCGGTGGCAGGGCTGGCGGGCCAATGGGGACGGGGCCGAGGCGGGCTCCGGAGGCCGTTCTGGGGGCTTGGAGAGCAGCCTGGAGACGACACAGGGCTTCTAAGCGGCTGCACCGCGGCAGCGCGATAGTTCTAACGGCAGGTGAGGAGGGGGCAAAGCTCGCCTCGCCTTCCAGGCTTGAAAGGGGGGGCTTGAAAATCGGGCCCGAGGATGCTAAGAGCTGCGGGGCCTTTGGGCGGCGGGAACAAGGGGTTTTTTTGGTGGGGGGGAGACAGGTGCTTAAGGTTTCTCCATTGCGGGAGAATTGGAGAAACATTTCATTCATAAAAATCTCGTTGCGACTTTTCCCTGGAGTCTGCTGGGGATGAAAGCCGGCTCTCGGGGAGGGAACGGGGAGCCAAGCTTGCAAAGAAATGCATGGAAAGAGACAGTATGGCGAAGAAATTGCGAGGGAAAAGCTGTACAGCCGCGCCGCCACTGGCTGCAGCAGGCACTGGCTTTCCCTGAGAGGATTGGTGGTTGGGTTGTGGTTTTTTTTTTTTTGGAAGGTTTTTTTTAAAGGGTGTTTTTTATGTGTGTGTGCGGTGAACGTGGGCGATTTTTATGAATGGAGCTGGTTTTCTGTGAATGGAGCGCGCGGGGGCGGGGGCTGAACCTTTTCGCGGCGCTGTGCTCGGGGGAGGGGGAGGTGGTCTGTCTGAAGGCGTTTTAATGAATGGAGTGCGTCCCTTGTTATTGTGAATGAGGCCCCGCGCTAGGGTTACGCTTATATACCTGCTCCGGTTGTTTGCTCTGCCATTCATAAAAACTTAGGCCAGATTGGCGCGCGGCGCGGGGGAGGGGATTGGAACTCTATTGTTTGGCTACGTGAAAGGTTTTTCAGGTTTTTTTTTAAAAAAAAAAACCATAAAGTTCGGTGAGGGGCAGAAGGAAAAACAGCGGCTTTATAATGCAAAATGCGAAGCGGTGATTGTGCTATTTTATCTTTTCAGTTATTGCTTTAAATGTCAAACATTCTAAATTGGGTGATTTAGAAATGTGGAAGTTTTCTCTAAAATTCTAGTGAACAATTTATGGATTTATGGATTTTCTTGCTTGCATTTAAGGAATAGTCTGCGACACAGTTTGATCTGCTAGGATAGAGACGATCGTAAGCTGTTTTCTTACTTATCCCTCCGGCGCTATAAAACTACCGCTTTTCTTTAGCGCATAAGTACTTTATCTTTTGTCGACCATTTAGCAAAAGTGGCTGGACTAACTTGCTAAGAACTCTGCCCTGAAAAAAAAAACCTTCACAGGCTACTTAGAAGTCGTGAAAATTCCATCAATAAAACAAAAGCTGAGTTATTTAGTGCCCTCTCTCTCTCTTAGTATTCTTTTGCTAAAACAGGAATACTTAGAAGGATATCCATCCTGAATTTATTTTGTAGGAAGTAAATAATGTTGAATAAAAATAAACTTAGTAAGCTCATGCTTAAGTTCTGGGAAACTATTTTCTCTGTTTTTCTAAAATAGTTAGGCCTATTGTAAGCTGAGCTCTTACTCAACAGAATTGATTTTCCTTGCACTTGTTGCTATTTATATTCTAGCTCTAGATCACATAAGAAAGGAAGGCGAACCTGAAAACATACGACCCTTTGGTTCCTAATACATCGCTTTGTAATTGGAATTTGCTCTTTGTGCTATCATAATTGTTTCCATAGTAATTCTGTGACACCAGTGGAGACCTATCATCTGTTAGTTGCAAAGAATAATAAGATGATGGTTCTAAAAAATGAATAAATATAATAAAAACTAGATGAAATAAAAGTACTATAATGGAAAGTATAACAGATAATCCTCAAAATTTTCAAATTATGCTCACATACTATTAAAACGTAACGGTTGGTTTCTTTTTAAAAAAAAATAATCTCTCTTCTCTCCAGTTTTAAATCTGTCGGAGCTAGATTTTGAAACCTTCTTATCCTGGAATTGCTCGATGCTAAAACCATTCAAAGGAATATTTAAGAATTTGCAAACACAATGGATGGCTTTTATGACCAGCAAGTCCCTTTCGTGGTTCCTGGGGTATGTCTTGTATGCTTATATATTTTATGCAACTGTTTTTTTTCATGCATGAAATTTCTCTACTAACACCTTCCCAAGTTTTTGTGCCAAGTTTTATTTTATATATATATATATATTTATATTATATTATTATATTATATTTATATAATAAAACGGAGTCCTTGGAGAGGGGCGGCATACAAATCTAATAAATAAACAAATAGATAAATAATAATAATAATAATAATATGTATTATGTATTTGTATATGTGTATATATGTATTTGCATATGTGTATATTTTTTGCTTTCATTAGAAATCTTGCACAGATGAATGTCGTGGAAGGCCGGTGAATGAAAGAAAAAGGAAATTTCAAGACACTGATCTGGCTCATGATTCTGAAGGTAAATTTATTACCATTCTTAATAGTACATCTAAATATTTTTGTAGCTTTTTAGTTAACTTTTTTTTTTAATTTTCTTTCAGAATTATTTCAAGACCTTAGCCAGCTTCAGGAGGCTTGGTTAGCTGAAGGTAAATCCCATTGATATACCATTCCACATTTTTATTGTTCTTTGTTATCTGTTGATTATAATTATTGGTGAAACTTGTTGCTGCCATGATGTGGCCCTTTTCTATGCCTCTGTCTTATCTGCAATGCAAGTAAATGCATGGGTTTTTTATTAAAATATCTTTATGAAATATATGTTAAATAAAAATGAAACAGAGATAAATATAGTACATGAGATATCAATCATATATGTTGTATTATGACAGAAATAGAAGGAACGAGAGAAGGATGCATGGGAAATGCATGGTTTTTAATATTGATCGCAGTTGCATTTATCAAAATGCTTGGAGTTTATTTATTTAACAGAAACTCCGTTCATTTTCCTCCCATTTTTGTAGCCCAAGTTCCTGATGATGAACAGTTTGTCCCAGATTTCCAGTCTGACAACTGTAAGTCACGTTTTTAATCTTTGGTTTTCTTGCCCCAAAGGCTACAAAAGATGATAAAATAGATGACTTGTTCCTTTGATCCTTGTGTTTATGTTGTCACCTTTATTAATAGAATGCAATTCTGGCGGGTGCATGTTTATGGGATTTGTGAATTCCTTTTGACTTGGAAGGAATGGGATTGAATAGGAAGGTATGATGTTGGAGGCTCTGTTAAGGGGCGTACATAAGTGCACTGGTGTGCCTTTCGTCCCCTGTCCAATTGTCTTTCCTTTCTTTCATCTATCATATACTCTTCATATATCCTCTCCTCTAAGTTCACTTTTACCCTTATATATATTACCACATGTCTTTTTTTCTTCCTATGTATTTGTGTATTGGACAAATGAATAAATAAATAAAAATAAATAATGGCTTTGCTTTAACTCAGGTCTTCAAACTTGGCCACTTTAAGACTTGTAGACTTCAACTCCCAGAATTCTCCAGCCAACTTGGCCACTTTAAGACTTGTGGACTCCAACTCCCAGAATTCTCCAGGCAGCATAGCTGGGAGTTGAAATCCACAAGTCTTAAAGTTGCCAGGTTTGAAGATCTTCTGATTTAACTGAAGAACTTTGGAACATTTGTGGGAAAAATCTTTGAGGCTGCGCCTAACCTTGATTCCCGCAGAATCCTTTCAAGCCCCCATGAATACTTCATAATGCAAGACATATTAAAATCCATTTGCCGGTGAGCACACCAAAGCACTCTCGCCAGCCCTGTGCCTCTAATTCCCTCAGTGACTTTCCTAGCTATTATAGCTGTAGCTCATGAAGCTATGAAGGACAAAGCTTTGCTGGTGAAACTTGAGCAGCTTTAGAGGGAGTATTAGTCATTGGCAAAGCCGCAGTTCTATGAAGGCAGCTAGCGGAGTGCTCCCGCTGCCTCACCAAGCGATTTCTGTCTTGTCTGCAGGGTTTAATCATCCATTCCTGGACCTCTTTATACCTCTTAGCCAGGAGTGGGCTGCTACCTGGAATGCCTAATTGGGCTCAGCTGCGCGGCTCTGCAGGTACCGTGAATTCGAGTGGAATTATGCGTCTGCTCCCGTGCAGGTATCAAAATGACGCAGGGAGATGCAGGCGCATGCGCGGAAGCAAAAAACTCGCCGGAACATGGGCGCACCTGCGTCTCTGTGCACGATTTTGCTACCATCACGTGCACAGACGCATAATTCCGCTCGAACTCACGGTACCTCCAGAACCGCGGAGGCAAGCCCAATTAGGTATTTCGGGCAGCACCCCACCGCTACTCTTAACACAAGCATGTTTCATGCATAGTTTTCTTTTTTTAAAAAGAAATATATTATTCTTTTCAAAGACAAAACAAGACATACATACAGCACATAAAGAAAAAACAACAAAACGTAACACAAAAGGGAGGAGCTTCAACCGCTCCGCTCTTGATCGAAGTCTCTGGTAAAAACCTATTTGTTGATTAGATCATGTCAAAGGAAAAATAACATACTTCTGTTATATATAATTTCAAAATAATATACAGTGTTCCCTCGATTTTCGCGGGTTTGAACTTCGTGAATAGCCTATACCACGGTTTTTCAAAAAATATTAATTAAAAAATACTTCGCAGGTTTTTTTCTATACCATGGTTTTTTTTCCACCCGATGACATCATATGTCATCACCAAACTAATAATTTTTGAAAATAAATAACAAAAAAAATAATTATTGTTAATAAATAATTATGTTTATAAATATCTGGATCACTAAGTGTCTTATTCAATGGTTACCAGTAATAATGGTGAGTAAATGGTTGTTAAGGTAATGGGAAATGGTAATTTAGGGGTTTAAAGTCTTAAGGGAAGGCTTGTGATACTGTCCATAGCCAAAAATGGTGTACTGTATTTACTTCCGCATCTCTACTTCGCGGAAATTCAACTTTCGCGGGTGGTCTCGGAACGCATCCCCCGCGAAAATCAAGGGAACACTGTACTACATAACCGTTAAATTCATTGAGTATTTCTTGTATTCAGCCAAATATACACCCTATCCCAAATTTTATAATATTCCAATTCTTCTTGATTCTTCTTTCATGCATAGTTTTCAACTGTGATCTTCATGTGCTGCAAGAAATGATGTTCTTAAATATCAGTGCTCAGATAATATTTATTTGGGACCGGGGGGGGGGGGCTTGTTTTAGGTTTTTGATTTTGCTTAGCTGTTCTTGTTTGCCCCAGTATCTAAAGGTTAAAAAAAACATAGCCTGCAGAGGAACGGATTCTTGATTTCAGCTCTGTCACAGCATGCAGTGGAATATCTTGTGCTACAGTAAATGCATGTTAATTATTGTCTTTTGATTACTTTGAAGTCAATGGGAAAGTTGCCATGAGAGCTTCTCCAGACAGGCAACATGTTTGCTGGGGTTTGGCTGTATGTGGGTGTGAAAGATTGTGTGTGTGTGTGTCCCATCCCTTCCCTCCTTTGGAGATGAAAGAGAGCCTGGAGTAATAAATTTTCTTCCTATGTTGACATTCTGGCCCAACCCTTCCAGTTCTTGCTGGGAGCAGTAGAAACTGAAGTTAGGCTGTGTGTTAGGTTGTGTAGGAGGATATGTTGCTAGCAGAGATGTGTTCAGATACCCCTGCGGGCTTTGCCAGTCCAGAACATGAAGAATTATATATATATATATATATATATATATATATATATATATATATATATATATATATATATATATTTAAAAATGTCTAAAAGATGGGTGGTCCAGTAAATCTAGCTTTCTTGCGTTGGAGTAGCCAACAGTACATTAACGGTTATTGACATTCATGATAACCACGTTAATGGCAGAAAATACTTCCATTGGAAGCAGCTCTACCTATGAATGAATGGGTTTTTGCCTGGAATAGTAATTTGTTTGGTTAATGCAGTGTTAAATCCTTCTGTGTTTTTTAAAGTATCTCTAATTAAATGGTTCAAAAATATACCTTGTATACAATATGAGTACCCAAACTTCTGAGAGTCACACCCTAAAATAGCTAATGGAGCAGGATAAAAATTAGAGGCAATTTATATTATGCTACATTTAATTGGTTATACAAATCTAATAAATTATTATTATTATTATTATTATTATTATTATTATTTATTAATTAATTAATTAAAATTATATATAATTAATATGGCTATTCTCCAGGCATTGTTTTTATAATTTTCTTCATCAATCACATCAAAAGTTCAATTTAGTAATACTTTTTGGTGGTCTCTGGAGACTGTGACAAAGGCTTCCAGGGGGCACATGAAGCCTTGCAACCTCAAGCTAAGACGTCCAAGTCTCAACTGGTCAAACTATAAATGAAGTAAACTGTAACTGATCTAAAACACAATTCTACAGAATTCACAACAAGGTGTTATACACTGCCCAAAAATATAAAGGGAACACTTAAACCACACAGTATAACTCCAAGGAAGTCAACATCTGTGAAATCAAACTGTCCACTTAGGAAGCAACACTGATTGACAATCAATTTCAACATTCAACTTTGTACCAAACAAAGTATTCAATGAGAATATTTCATTCAGTCAGATCTAGAATGTGTTATTTGAGCGTTCCCTTTATTTTTTTTGACCAATGTAGTAATTTGACCAGTGAGCAGATAGGGGCTGCATAGAAATCCAATTAATCCAATTAGTTAATTTGGGGAGAGTTGAGCATTGCCTTTTTTAGAATGAAATCTGGAGAGGAAAATCTACAAACCAAAGATCTCTCTTGCATTTGTGAAGCCCAGATAGCAGATTGCTGTGAAGAAGAGAAATACTGCCATCTAAGAAGTAAATTAATAAAGAGGGCACCATTTGCACATCGATAGCGCTTTTTTTTTTGAAGCTGTGCTAGCATGGCATAGATGTATAGTGTATGATTCATGGTTAAAATTATTATTGTGGATTCTGGCACAAAAACCAACTGGTATGACTACTGGGTTAATCACAAGCTTATTAAGTAAATCCCATGTAAACTGGTGAGGCCTTGTGCCAAGTGGATGGATATTGTGTTATTCAGGATACGGTTGATTCTGTCCTTGATTTAAATGCTTGTCTGCTATGCGGGGGATTAGTGTAAGTGTTTTAAATGTATTTTAAATTCTGGAAAGATAATGTTGGAAGATTTTTCTTCCTTTTGATGCTTGTGTTTATATAATTGCATAAATTCAAATTCTGGAGTACCTGTTTATAGAGAATGTTTAGAGTGTAATTTTTATGAAAGCAAAGGCACCAGTATGTCTCTCTGTGTGTATTCCTCTAATTTAAAATGGTTAAATAAGAGTAAGAACAGCAGCTATAAATATTTTCACCAATCTAGTGTTTTCCAGATGTCTTAGATACAGTTTCCTTCGCAAGAAGAAAACAAGTTGAGATAGGCTGCTATAAGTTAACATGCTTGCCTTCTTTTCTTTTTTTTTTACTTTTAAAAAAAATCTATTTTTTACTGTTTATCCTTAAGTGCTTATATCTTAATATGCATTTCCTCTTTTTTTAAAAATGAGGAAAGATATTGTTGGTAGCATTTGTTGTGTTAGTTCCGAATTGCTTCCTTCCTGGCGGTAACAATTTGATTTAGGGAAGAAAGTTTCTTTCCCTAGGGTAACAGTAACATAAATGCATAATTTGCACTATGTAGTTCAACACACCCATTGGAGGATAAGTGCTTCTGATATGACTTGTGACAAAACTTCCCTCTTTTTTTGCCCCATCTGCAAAAATGTATTTCTGGGTGACCATTCACAAATGCCTAAATGACAAAGTATGTCTTCTACCGCATTATTTTCTCGGATCCTCTGAATGGGAATTATCTGGGATATCCAGAGCGGAAAGAGACGAGATACAAAGACCCCTTGTGTAGGGTCAGAATAGTATAGGGTAGTCCTTGACTTACGATAGTTCATATAATGACCCTTTGAAGTTACAACAGCACAGAATAAAGTGACTTGCGACAATTTTTCTCACTTAACGACCGTTGTGGTTCCTCCATGATTAGGTGATCAAAACTGCCAACCGACTCGTATTTCTGATGGCTACAGGACCCTGGGGTCATAGGATCCTCTTTTTGTGACAAAACCAACGGAGAAGGCCAGATTCATTTAACAAGTCCAGCACAAAAAGGTCTTAAAGTGAGGCAAAACCGCTGTCCTCAATTAGTGACATAAATTTCAACCTCAATTGTGGTCATAAGATGAGAACTACCTGTAGTGCAAATATTTTAAACAATGTTTTTGATAAATAAAAAATAAAGCAAAATTGCATCCTTGCCTTCATAGGCATTATTCAAAGCTCTGAAGCTTTTGTTATAGAGGAGCAACAGGGGGAAACCAGATACGACTCTTGTGATAGTTCTAAATTGGGAAGATTCTTCCTCTCCCTAGCCCAGAAAAAGAATTATCTGTTTGTTCGTTCTGAATAAGAGCAACAGAGCAGAATACCTAAGCAGTTTTCCCCTAACTTCCAAATGCTTTCCATTCTCATCTATGAATTGCTTCATTTTGGGCCATTGGGAATTCTTTTTTGGCTAAGGTTCTGTGTTACAGCCTGCAGCCTGGGCTTGCTCCAAAATGTAAGTTAGTCATTAAAACTGCACTGAAAATTGGCATTTTATTACTTGTTTAGTTCTGCTTCTGCTAGACAGTCCTGTTTGGCATTTGAAAAATAAAGAATTTATATTTCCTTTTCCTCGTCAGAAAATGGGGTGGTTTTGTGGGTGTGTTATTGTTTTAAACGAAGTTGTTTTAAGCTTGCCTTGTCTTTGACACTCTTGATTTTCTGTATGTAAGGAGATTTTCAATAGGGAAAGTTAAGCATGTGATCTCCTAATTATAATCTAGCTGCGTCACATGATTCAGCTGGTCATTTATTTTGGCTCATTTGATTTATATAAGGAAAAGGTTGAATGAAAAGAGCAAGACTTTGCCATTCTTTAACTGGACTGAGCAAGCAACATCCCGCTAAGTCAATGTTTCTCAATTATTTTCTGTTACCCCCCCCCCCCAGGAAGAAGTAGATATTTCACATGCAACCCCCACCCCCCAAAAAAACCTTTCTGTAGTGATGATTGCAATATTCAGCACATTTTCAATGAAAAAACTCAAGCGGCTTATCAGGGGGATTGGAGTGTAGTGTGTTTAAGTGACGCCTTAATTTATTTGGCTTCATGCTGTCCGCTGCCAACATTTTTAGACACAGGAAACATAGCGGTCTTTCCTCGTCTCCCACCATAATCACAGTAAAGGCAGGCACTATATTCGCTTCGTCATATTTCCTCATCTTATCTTTCGGGAGACTTACGTTTGTCTCATTATCTCCATCTCTCTCCTCCTTTCTTTCTATCCCTGTTAAATATTTTTGCCACGGTCTCTCTCAAGGGTTTGTTATCTGCACTTCATATCTCCTACTCTGTACTGTGTGCTATTGTTTGGTGCAAAAAATACCCTACTCCCTGCGGTGTAAAAGCACGTTCTCCGGGGTCATGCGCCCCGCCAGCATTGCTCTGTGCCCCCCAGGGCAGGGTCTGCCCCATTATTTGAGAAACACCGTGAACGCCAGTTTAGTTTCGACTCTTATTTTGACATCAGAGAAGGAGGCAAAGCCACACTGGCATATAGCACAATATGTAGAACATATTTGGTGCTGTTTCAGCATTACAGTATTTGCTTGCTTAGCTGCTGCCTGTGTACAGTGGGCAAGATTAAAAACCAAAGACGCCACTCACTCTAATCTTATATTCCTGAATTTCACCTGGCTTTTATCTGAGATGATCCATCTTATAGTTATGCCAATCACTTGTCTTTTCAGACTCTAATTATAGTGAGGACATTAGAACATATTATTTCTCAGTACCTTCTATGCAGACATAGAGGGGATGCATACACATAAAATAATGCACTTGGGGAAAAGGAATCCTCAATTGGAGTATTGTATTGGCAGTTCTGTGTTAGCAAAAACTTCAGAAGAGGATTTAGGGGTAGTGATTTCTGACAGTCTCAAAATGGGTGAGCAGTGCGGTCAGGTGGTAGAGAAAGCTAGTAGGATGCTTGGCTGCATAGCTAGAGATATAACAAGCAGGAAGAGGGAGATTGTGATCCCGCTGTATAGAGCGCTGTATGAGACCACATTTGGAATACTGTGTTCAGTTCTGGAGACCTCACCTACAAAAAGATATTGACAAAATTGAACGGGTCCAAAGACGGGCTACAAGAATGGTGGAAGGTCTTAAGCATAAAACATATCAGGAAAGACTTGTAAACTCAATCTGTATGGTCTGGAGGACAGAATGGAAAAGTGGGACATGATCGAAACATTTAAATACCTATGTCAAAGGGTTAAATAAGGTTCAGGAGGGAAGTGTTTTTAATAGGAAAGTGAACACAAGAACAAAGGGACACAATCTGAAGTTAGTTGGGGGAAAGATCAAAAGCAACGTGAGAAAATATTATTTTACTGAAAGAGTAGTAGATCCTTGGAACAAACTTCCAGCAGACGTGGTTGGTAAATCCACAGTAACTGAATTTAATCATGCCTGGGATAAATATATCCATCCTAAGATAAAATACAAAAAATAGTATAAGGGCAGACTAGATGGATCTTGAGGTCTTTTTCTGCCGTCAGTCTTCTATGTTTCTATGTAAGTTGCTTAGTCTCAGAGCATCCCAAATCAATAGTTCCTCTTTAGTTAGTATTAGTTTTCCTGATCTAAGAACAAATGAGGGGGAAAATGCACAAAAAGACACTCTAGAAATCTTTCACTGGATGTTGGCATGGGGGTCTAGACTTTATATTGCACACTTCAAAGGGCCACTTTCCTGCTATTTGTAATTACAGTGTTCCCTTGATTTCCGCGGGGGATGCGTTCCGAGACCGCCCGTGAAAGTCAAATTTCCGCGAAGTAGAAATGCGGAAGTAAATATACCATTTTTGGCTATGGACAGTATCCCAAGCCTTCCCTTAACACTTTAAACTCCTAAATTACCATTTCCCATTCCCTTAACCATTTACTCACCATTATTACTGGTACTCACCATTGAATAAAACACTTAGTGATCCTGATATTTATAAACATATTTATTTATTAACAATAATTATTTCTTTTGTTATTTATTTGCAAAAATCATTAGTTTGGCGATGACATATGGCGTCATCGGGCAGGAAAAACTGTGGTATAGGAAAAAAAACCACAAAGTATTTTTTAATTAATATTTTTTTGAAAAACCGTGGTATAGGCTATTCGCAAAGTTCGAACCCGCGAAAATCGAGGGAACACTGTATTTTTATCTAGCAGCACTGTAATTATTGGAGATTCTAGTAATGGATTACGTTTCATTGTTTCCTTGGAGAATCAAAGGAAAAAAAACATGATTATCTTTTTTGTTCTTGGCTTATTGAAGATTTGGCAGCGATCTATTTAAAATACTTTTCCCTTTTCAGTTGTTAGCAAGCAGTTATATAAACAAGGTTGACTATGCCTGGAGGAGCTAGCTTGGTGTATTGGTTAAGAAACTGGGAGATGCTGAGTTCTAGTTCTGTCTTGGGCACGAAACCAGCTGGGTGATCCTGGGCTATTCAGGCTGCCTCAGCCCTAGGAAAGAGGCAATGACGATCTACTTATAAAAAACCTCGCCAAGGAAACTTCAGGGAGTGGTCCAGACAGTTGCGAGGAATCAATTACCGTTTAGCCCCTTTCCGGTTTTTATTTTGATCCAGCAGATCTTTGTATAAGCCATTTGTTTTATAAAGAGGGGGCAAAGAAAAACTATCCCTAACTAGAATATGAAAAGCCGGTCTGCCCAGACAAGTTCTGGATAGCTTCCTAAAATGTTTGATTGTAAATCTCTGTTACCCTTTGTATGAAGAGAGCTGGCACAGGAGAGAGATAGAGAGAAAGAGTCTGGAGCAGTGTTTCCCAACCTTGGCAACTTAATTTTGAGGGTCTAAATTGACCCTCAAAATTAAAAGCAAAGATGACTCACAATTTTATGAATGTTGGAATCTACTCTACCACTGGTTAGAAAATAGGAAAAAATCCTTGCTAAGTAGACTACGAACATGTAATTTAAAAAAATATATACTTGATGAAAGCAAACAGAGCAAATAAGATAAAGGTACGAACTTCTAAATTAGACGAACATCTGATTTCTATGTCACTTATATATCCTGCTTCTATTTTCTTTCATATGTTATTTAAAAGAGACAAATTGAATTTTGATAATAACTGTATCTGGCTAAAGAAAATCTACATAGTTTCGGGTTGATATCCCTGGAGGGGTCTGTAATATGGTAAATGATTTAGCTTTACTATATAAATTGTCAAAGCAATGGAAACTGCAGTTTAATGTTTCCAAATGTAAAATAATGCACTTGGGGAAAAGGAATCCTCAATCTGAGTATTGCATTGGCAGTTCTGTGTTAGCAAAAACTTCAGAAGAGAAGGATTTAGGGGTAGTGATTTCTGACAGTCTCAAAATGGGTGAGCAGTGTGGTCAGGCGGTAGGAAAGGCAAGTAGGATGCTTGGCTGCATAGCTAGAGGTATAACAAGCAGGAAGAGGGAGATTGTGATCCCCTTATATAGAGCGCTGGTGAGACTACATTTGGAGTACTGTGTTCAGTTCTGGAGACCTCACCTACAAAAAGATATTGACAAAATTGAACGGGTCCAAAGACGGGCTACAAGAATGGTGGAAGGTCTTAAGCATAAAACATATCAGGAAAGACTTAATGAACTCAATCTGTATAGTCTGGAAGACAGAAGGAAAAGGGGGGACATGATCGAAACATTTAAATATGTTAAAGGGTTAAATAGGGTTCAGGAGGGAAGTGTTTTTAATAGGAAAGTGAACACAAGAACAAGGGGACACAATCTGAAGTTAGTTGGGGGAAAGATCAAAAGCAACATGAGAAAATATTATTTTACTGAAAGAGTAGTAGATCCTTGGAACAAACTTCCAGCAGACGTGGTAGATAAATCCACAGTAACTGAATTTAAACATGCCTGGGATAAACATATATCCATCCTAAGATAAAATACAGAAAATAGTATAAGGGCAGACTAGATGGACCATGAGGTCTTTTTCTGTCGTCAGACTTCTATGTTTCTATTATTATTATTATTATTATTATTATTATTATTATTATTATTATTATTATTATTATTAAGGTACAAACTTCTAAATTAGACGAACATCTGATTTCTATGTCACTTATATATCCTGCTTCTATTTTCTTTCATATGTTATTTAAAAGAGACAAATTGAATTTTGATAATAACTGTATCTGGCTAAAGAAAATCTACATAGTTTCGGAAGAAGTTATAGACTGATCCTGTACTCGCCTATATTTTAATATGTATTTTTGATGTACTGTTTTTTCTTTCTTTCTTTTTTAATATCCGTTTTCTTTTTCTTTTTTTTTCTGTGTATTATATTTATATTTGTAAATAAATAATTTATAAAAAAATAAAAAAAAAGAAACTAGCTATGAAAGCATATACGGCTCTTCCAAGTAGAAAATACATAAGAGCATTGGGAGCAATTGGAGGAAGAAGAAATTTGAATTAGAGGTTCACTAAATACCGTAATTGTATAATTATCGGGAGCTTTGGAATAAAATCAGAAACTCTAGGGGGGGGGAAATGAAGATATTTGGACTTCAACTCCCAGAATTCCCCAGCCAGCACTGGCTGGGGAATTCTGGGAGTTGAAGTCCAGATATCTTCAAGTTGCCAAGGTTGGGAAACACTGGTCTGGAGGATTGCTTAATTGGGCAGCAGTGAAACCGACTCCTGTAGCCTGAAGTACTCCAGGTAGCAGGGACTAGAAGTCCTGTCATCCCATTTCAACAAACTAAGTTGTGCTACAAAAGATTTGGAAGACAGCAGATTGTTTTTTACAGGTGTTAAATAAAAATAGGAGTACTTGCCTACTTAAAACAATGTTGCCCAAGATTTACTCAGGTTTAAACGTACAGTAAGAGGAAAATTTCTGAATTAGTCCTAGAATTTATTTAAGGCAATGTTAGCTAAACAATTTTCCATCAAAACTTCATTAAGTAATAAAATTAATGCTTTGTTGCTCAGTGTCAGAGCACCCCAAATCAATACTTCCTCTTTAGTTAGTATTAATTTTCCTTAGCTAAGAACAAATGAGGGGGGAAATGCACAAAAATAATAACTGGTTGCTTTTTTCCATGATCCATATTAGCGTAGTAATTTTTGCATCAAATTCAAAATGTGATTGAGTGTAATTTACAAAATAGCCAAGAGTGATTCCTGAGTCCATCTCCAGTTAATATCCCAATTCCAGCCTAGATCAGACTTCAAAATATAATCGGTTCCTGTTCAGTTAATCATATACATATCCAGTAATCATTATAATGTATTCAAGTATTATAATCAATTATACATCCAATAATCTGCAATAATGCACTATTCTGAGGAGTTGAGCAATGAGTGGAGCTCTACACTCTGATGGGGAAGAGTGGGGAGACAATGTGTAAGATGATTTGATTTATATACTAATACAGTGGGGGGGAGTATTTAGTCAGACACCAATTGTGCAAGTTCTCCCACTTATAAAGATGAGGGAGGCCTGTAATTGACATAATTTGTAAATAAATTCATTCCAAAGCAGATAATGTGGTTTTCTGGATGTGTTTTCTCATTTTGTCTCTCATAGAGTGTGTGTGCTCTATGGTTTTTAATTGTTGGGGTTTTTATATATTTTATTATTAGATTTGTCCCATTGTTATACTGTTTTTATATGCTGTTGTGAGCCGCCCCGAGTCTTTGGAGAGGGGCGGCATACAAATCTAAATAATAATAATAATAATAATAATAATAATAATAATAATAATAATAGTTCAGATCTACCTAGGATGTCAATTACAGGCTCTCTCATCTTTTTTAAGTGAGAGAACAATTGGTGTCTGACTAAATACTTTCCCCCCCACTGGGTTGCTTCCAGTGATAAAAGCATAATTTAAAAAGCATTAACATTTCAAAACATTGAAATAAGCTTAGAACTAAAAGATTATTATTAATGCTAATGGCAAAACTATTTAAAACCAGCTTTGACAAGGTCATCCAATGTCAAAACAAGCAGGCATTTAGCCACTTTCTACAAAAAGAGAAGTATTGAAAAAATTATGATAAACATATGGCCTAGCAACTTCACACAGTTAGCAGTCACTCCTCAGCAGATCACAAATTGTGATATGGTCAGTATTGAATGTGACACTGTTTGAGATATCCAGGTCCAAAGCTTTTTGAGATAGAGATCAATCTAAAGATAAATGTGTTCGGAAACTTCAGATCGTGCAGAATGCAGCTGCGAGAGCTATCATGGGCTTTGCTAAACATGCCCGTGTTACTCCAACACTCCGCAGTCTGCATTGGTTGCTGATCAGTTTCCGGTCACAATTCAAAGTGTTGGTTATGACCTATAAAGCCCTTCATGGCATTGGACCAGAATATCTCCAGGACCGCCTTCTGCGGCACGAATCCCAGTGACCAGTTAGGTCCCACAGAGTTGGCCTTCTCCGGGTCCCGTCGACTAAACAATGTCGTCTGGCGGGACCCAGGGGAAGAGCCTTCTCTGTGGCGGCCCCGACTCTCTGGAACCAACTCCCCCCAGATATCAGAGTTGCCCCCACCCTCCTTGCCTTTCAAAAGCTCCTTAAAACCCACCTCTGTCGTCAGGCATGGGGGAATTGACATTTTCCCTTCCCCCCTAGGCTTATAGAATTTATACATGGTATGCTTGTATGTATGATTGGTTCTTTAAATTGGGGTTTTTTAGATTATTTTTAATATTAGATTTGTCTTTTTTATTGTTGTTAGCCGCCCCGAGTCTTCGGAGAGGGGCGGCATACAAATCTAATAAATAAATAAATGTCAGCATATTAAATTGGGCCTAGTATACTGTTGAAAGCCAGTGTCATGCCCACAGAGGAGAAACAACATATTCCCATATTCTGTGCCCATATCCTTTCCTGGCTGCAGTATCCCGCACCAACTGTAGCCTCAACTGACTTCAACATGTACATAAAATGGATTAGAATAATCCAGCCAGAAGATTACCAGTCTGTACACTGCTGAGGTCAGGCTATCTTCATCCAGAAATGGCTACGGTTAACTTTACCAGTTGTACATAAGTGCTCCTGGTCATTAAGATCATATTTAAGGTTATTTAAAGAAGAGTCAGGGTGCTGGAGTGGTTAGAGGGCAGCACTGCAGGCTGCTTCAGCTAACTAGCTGTAGTTCAACGGTTCAAATCTCGCCAACGGTTCAAATCTCGCCAACGGGTCAAGGTTGACTCAGCCTTCCATCCTTCCGAGGTGGGTAAAATGAGGACCCAGATTGTTGGGGGTAATATGCTGATGTTGTAAACCGCTTAGAGAGGACTGTAAAAGCACTATGAAGCAGTATATAAATTCAAGTGCTATTGCTATATTTACATCCATTGACAATTTGAAATCCAAGCACACTCCCAAATCCTGCGTTTTGGACTACATGACAGGAGTTAAGGGTTGGATCATCTGGAAGAGACTTTTTATTTTTTAAAAACCAAAAACTTTTCTTTAGTTAGTAGAGGCTATACAGTGTTCCCTTGACTTTCGCAGGGGAGGCGGTCCGAGGCCGCCCACGAAAGTCGAATTTCCGCGAAGTAGAGATGCGGAAATAAAAACACCATTTTTAGCTATGGAGAGTATCACAACCCATCCCTTAACACTTTAAACCCCTAAATTACCATTTCCCATTCCCTTAACAACCATTTACTCACCATTATTACTGGTATTCACCATTGAATAAGACACTTAGTGATCCTGATATTTATAAACATACCGTAATTATTTATTAACAATAATTATTTTTGTTTTTTATTTGCAAAAATTATTAGTTTGGCGATGACGTATGACGGGCGGGGGAAAATGTGGTATAGGAAAAAAACGTGAAGTACTTTTTAATTAATATTTTTTGAAAAACCGTGGTATAGGATATTCGCGAAGTTCGAACCTGTGAAAATCGAGGGAACCCTGTTCTCCATTCCAACCTCGATTCATCATAATCATTGGGAATATTGTAGCCGTAGTCTAATTTAACCCAGCTATAATTTGTAACCCAAGATTGGGAGCTACTATTCCAGAGCTCTTGCCCCTTCAAGGGGCTATTTTTTCTTCTCTTTCAGCAACCAAGCTTCTGTGTCAATCATTTGTGCTGTCGTAGTCCTTTAACAAAACAAGTTTCTTTCGCTGGGATTGTATTTGAACTTCTTAATTCTTGCCGTAAATAGCGATACAAGAACTGGTTAAAGGAATCAAGGGAGTAAGACATCCACAAGCGTTAAGCATTAAGCCGCCCCGAGTCTTCGGAGAGGGGCGGCATACAAATCTAATAAATTTTTATTATTATTATTAAGACAAATGGGTTTAATGGGCAGCGAAGAAAAAGTTACTTTTTAAAATAGGGGGGGTTTGGGGGGGGTGTCCTTTCTCCTTGTCAGGGGGCATTTCCGGACCTCACCCCAAGTTATGTTGCACAATCATTTGGGTTTGCAGCAAACTCTGTGAACTAGCTAGCCCCTTCTTATTTATTCAGGACATTTCTACAGTGTTTGAATTCCTTACATAAACATCCACAGTACAAGCTCCTCTGTGTAGGACAGCTGGTCTCTGTTATAATCTTAAGTGTCATTTCCCTTCTCCTGATTGGTAGGGCTCAGCTGTGAGGATAGAGGGTTTTTTGTGAATGGATGGAGTATTCCAAATTGGTTGTGAATGGAGGGCGGTGCCTTCTTTCAGCTTTCCTTCCCCCCCCCCTCCCCTCCTTCAATGAATAACTAAGCTCCATTGTGCTGCTGGCAGAAAAACAACAGTTCAAACAACACAGAGATTGTTGGAAAGAAACATGCTTGTGACTGACAGCTGGAACACCTCCAATGCGAGTTTCCTGCTGTTTGCTGTTCAGCAAGAGCCTGCCTAATAGGAAGAGGGTGGGGAGAGGGGAGAGGGGAATTTTAAGGGAGAAAATTAACACTTGAAATACCAGAAGGCAGCCAATATGAATAGTGACTAGAGACATTTACTGTTATTTATCTTTTTTATATTAAAAAAAAGGGTTTGTGTACCTACATTACACTATTCGTCGATATTTTTTAAATTCAAATTTATTATTACAGTCATAGACCAAAACAAATAAATACACAATCAAAAGTTGTAGGATAAAATGATAAAAAACAGATAAAATCCATAATAAAATCCAGTATCATTATGCATTGTCAATACTACCAAAATTACAATCCATAAGCAATGAAGTCTATATTCAGTTTGATACTATTAGGGAAATATACAAAGATACACACACACACATATAATAATAATAATTAATAATAATTTATTGGATTTGTATGCCGTCCCTCTCCGCAGACTCAGGGCGGCTAACAACAATAATAAACACAACATGTACAATCCAATAATAAAAACAACTAAAAACCCCTATTATAAAACCAAACATACACACAAACATACCATGCATAACTTGTAATGGCCTAGGGGGAAGATCTATCTCAACTCCCCCATGCCTGGCGGTAGGAGTCTTGAGTAGTTTACGAAAGACGGGGAGGGTGGGGGCAGTTCTAATCTCCGGGGGGAGTTGGTTCCAGAGGGCCGGGGCCGCCACAGAAAAGGCTCTTCCCCTGGGGCCCGCCAAACAACATTGTTTAGTCGATGGGGCCCGGAGAAGGTCAACTCTGTGGGATATATATATTTGTTGGGAGACAAAAGATAGCGGGAGCCTCCCCTTGAAAATGAATTCTGGCCTTAATTTTGCCCTTGAGAAGTATTGTATGCCAAGAAGCTCTGAGATCTCCTGTTTTGTCTTCCTACATAATTAATTGTTCGGATAAGTCCCACTTCTGTCACTCGGATTCATTCCTGGGAAGTGATCCACAATGCAGGAGTCAGTGCTTCTAAATCTCTTGCAAAACGAGACTACTAATTGTTAGTGGTGCCTGAAAGCTGTCACATCCAGGCAATCTGCTCATGGTGTAATAGCTGTGTACTTGGTCTTAGGGGATCAGGGTGGATAATACTCCACTTCTGGCTAAGCAAAGCTGTTTTGTTCAGTCACTATTTAGGTAGAAAATTTTGATGCATACGCCTTTTCCTTAAATGTCTTCTAGAAATTATGTTAAATATGTATTGATTGTTTTAAAAGTTAAAGGTATCAGAGCTTCATAAACTAATGACGCATGTGTATGTCTAAATACCTAAGAACGCCTCTACTTACAACTTTTCTAGATAAGAACCGGGTGTTCAAGATTTTTTTGCCTCTTCTCAAGTTTACTATTTATAACAAAAATTTACTTTTGTTTCTGTATTTGATTTTCTTTTATCCCACCCAGATTCCATTAATGCTAAGATAGATTTAAAATGAACTATATGTTCTTTCCTCTCATGCTTTGAAATTTTCCTAAAGAAATCTATAGAATAAATGGAAGTTGGAATGTACATTCTTTTAAGGTTTCAGACTAAGTCCCGGACTTGGTAGCTTTCAGGCTATTTAGAGATAGAGTAATTGAAGTAGGAAAGTGTGCTTGCAAAATCTAGAGATTGAATAAATATACTTGTTTTCCCCAAATGCTCTAAACACCTGAATTAATTAATTAATTAATTAATTAATTGGACTTGTATGCCTTGAATAACCCAGATGTGGGTTACAGACATTACATGCACCAAATTCCAGGTTCAATTTCTTGCAGTTCTAGATGGGCTGGGAAAAGAACCCTTACCGGAATATTTGAAGATCAGCTAACGTTCAGGATCTCGGTTAACACATTGTGCTGAGCTAGAGTCCCATGGATCCATAATTCAGAGGCTATAGTACAGTGATACCTCGACATACGAGTTTAATTCGTTCCAGACCCGAGCTCTTAAGTTGATCAACTCACATCTCAAACGAATGCCTTTAGACTTTGTTTTTCACGCCGAGATAACTGGAAGCAAGGAGATTCTTGCGCCACCTAGTGGAAGGTTGGCTCGTATCCCGAATTTGAGCTCAGGTGTCGAACAGAAATTTTGCTTGTGTTGCGGCTCGTAACTTGGAATACTCGCATGTGGAGCAGCTTGTATCTAGAGGTACTACTGTACAGTGAAGGGGAATCGTTTTTTCCTCAACTGCTGAAAGACCATGGACGCATACTGTGGTGCATGCGTGAGCACCCACATCCATAACTCAATGCCTGGGAAGGGTGAAAACAGCTTCCCTGAGCCCCTAGAGGCCAGAAATGGCCTGTTTCTCAACTTCTGGTGGGCCCAACAGGCTTGTGTTTCACCCTACCCAGGCTTCAAAGGCTTTCCTGGAGCCTGGGGAGGATAGAACGCCCTCCCCATTCTTCCCCCCCCCCATGCTCTCTGCAAGCCCAAAATGACCTCCCAGAATCTCTGTGTGAGCCAAAAATCAGCTGGCTGGCACACACATGCACATTGGAGGTGAGTTAGGGCAACAGCTCGCCTGCCAGTAGATATGGCGCCGCATGCCACCTGTAGCACCCGTGCCATCGGTTCGCCATCACTGCTATTGTATGTACGATTTTCCATTGTCTTTTTGCCTCTTCTGTGTCTTCCCAAATTGTGCCCCTAAAATTCCGCAGTCGGAGGAGAAGACAGGGATAGTTTGTTTGCTTTGCTCCAAATTAAAGCTGACATGGGCAATTGTCCAATAGATTAGCCTATTTGTTTTTAATTTTCAAAAGCAATCCTTGAAAGAAGGCCAAAAAAATCTCAATCCTGCTTCCTACAGCTTTGTCATCTTTTTTTCTGGTGGCCTTTGGTGCCACTCCAAAATTATAACCTTGCCTCCTCTGTGTTAAATCTTACTTCACAATGGTTTGTTGAATAAACCAAAACTGCTCAGGCTACAACTTGAGATAAGCCACGGCTCATATTGTGTAAACCGTATTAGCTGTGTTTACACAATCTACGACGTCGGAAGCAAATCCTCTTGTAGGGTAGAGTAACACGTGAACCCGTTCCATATACAGTAATCCCTCGCTACTTCGCGGTTCATCTTTCGTGGGTTTGCTACTTCGCGGTTTTTCAAAGGGGGCTTAAATCCATTGAAAATTTTAAATCCATTAAAAATTCGTAAAATTCTTCTACAGTACTACTGTACCCTATTAAAGAAACTGGTAGGATATCACATGTAGTTCCAGCTGAGAAACATTATAGAATGACTGTTTAGTGCAAAGGGAGGGTTTTAAAAGTCCAAATATTCGTTAAATACATTAAAAATATCTTTCCTCTACTTCGCGGAAATTTGTTTTTTACGAGTGGTCTTGGAACGCATCCCCCGCGAAAAACGAGGGATCCCTGTATACAATACTTAGTTAGGACAGTGTTTCCCAAGGTTGGGAAACATTGAGTTAGGAGGTTTTAACAGACTGAATACTACATGGCTGCTTTATGTAGTTTTTTTCCTTTTACGTTTCAGGTAAAATATTTTTCTTGTGAGAGGGAAAAAACAGCATTAGTTCCACTTTGAAATGTATCCAGCTAGATGCTTGATCAACTCATTCTTGGCTTGAGGCTTTTTCCAGTACCACGATAAATCTGCCATGTACTTGTTCTCCAAAGGTGGGGGGAGCATTGAGGACAAGTTCCTGTAAGGATAATTATCTCTAGTATGAAATGAGGAGAGCCACTAAGATTGAAAGCAGCAATTGGAATCGTAATGAAGCAAGTGCCGGGGAACTGATATTATTATTATTATTATTATTATTATTATTATTATTATTATTATTATTTATTAGATTTGTATGCCGCCCCTCTCCGTAGATATATGATAACACAGCTTAATCTTGGGTTGTACTCAGGGGTATTCTTTTGAGATACAATGGTACCTCTACCTAACAACGCCTCTATTTATGAACTTTTCTAGATAAGAACTGGGTGTTCAAGATTTTTTTGCCTCTTCTCAAGAACCATTTTCCACTTACAAACCTGAGCCTATGAAACTGTAACTGGAGAAGGCAGGGAGAAGCCTCTGTGGGGCCTCTCTAAGAATCTCCTGGAAGGAAACAGGGCCGGAAACGGCGGGGAAACCCTCCGTGGGGCCTCTCTAGGAATCTCCTGGGAGGAAACAGGGCCGGAAAAGGCGGGGAAAAGCCTCCGTGGGGCCTCTCTAGGAATCTCTGTGGTTTCTCCAATCACACACATTATTTGCTTTTACATTGATTCCTATGGGGAAAATTACTTCTTCTTACAAACCTTTCTACTTAAGAACCTGGTCACTGAACGAATTAAGTTCGTAAATAGAGGTACCACTGTACTTTGATAATATTGATATATAGAAGTGATTGCTTTGGACTGTTCTCCCTGGCAACTTTCCCTTCCCCCGTGACCAGAGGTGGGCTGCTAAGGTGGAACAGTGACGTGTGCTTGCCCATGTGGCTCTGAGTGTTAGCGGAGTCCAGCGCAATTATGTTACTGCGCCTGGGCGCTCCTGCGTGTCCACGCACGATTCCGCTACCTGGGCAGGTAGCATAATTGCACTGGACTCCGCTAGCGCTCAGAGCCCCGGAGGCGAGCACACATCACCGTTCCACCTTAGCAGCCCACCTCTGCCTGTGACCCTAATTATAATTTACCCCTTTGCTATGATTGAAGCAATGGTCAATCCTTGAAATGCCTTCTTTGGTCCTCCACATTTAACGCCAGCTTTTCAGGGCGTGTTCAGATCGGTGCACAAACAAATCCCAGTTGGACTTAAATGGCAGCATACAGCTGATCAGCATATAAATGATGAATGCTCAGAGAGGCTGTGTGCATCATCTTTCCATGGGTGCTTGCCAAATGCTAACTAGTATTGAGAAGAAGCATGCAAGACTCACATGTCCTCTGCTAATTTCTGGCATCTGTCTTAACTGGGCATGTTCCTTTTCCATCTTGTTGTTTTGTATTGTTAGCTATAAAAGATTGCACTTAAGAACCTCCCTTGAAACAAAAAGGCTCTGTTATTCTAGCTTAGAGTCAAAGTACTTATGCTGACCTTCAATACATCTGTAAATCAACAATTTCTTGTTCAACATCATGGCAAATTTGACGTTTTCCAGGGGATTGGGTTCCTTAATAACTGAGACTGATGAGAATTGAAGTTCAAAACGTCTGGAGCAGAGGTGTTCAAACTTGGCAACTTTAAGACTTGTGGACTTCAACTCCCAGAATTCTCCAGCCAGCTACGTTGGCTGGAGACTTCTGGGAGTTGAAGTCCACAAGTCTTAAACTTGCCCGGTTTGAACACCTCTGGTCTGGAGAATAGCACCTTTACGAAGTGTGATGTATTCACTGGCACCTCATGAATAAAGCTACATAATATCAAATTCTGCAAATCTATGTGGCTTCAAAAAATATCTTCCATACATAGGTTATGACTGTATACATGTTCCAGTTTCTTCAAGCGTACAGTACACTTGGCTAAGTGGGAATGTTTTTTTTTAAAAAGAAACAAATATAAACCCGTACTTAAAAGGGCTCAACCTGAAATAAACATATTGTAAAGGTCACCTGCTTTCTATTGGTGTGCCCAAATAGATGATCTCATGCTGCCCAGTAGGAGCATCTCTGCTTTGCTATAGAACCCTGATAGCGAAGTTGTTGCCCGTTGCTCTTCCGGGTTCCGGTGTGCCAGCTAGCTGGGATTCACACATGCAGGGGCATTGTACACAAGCACACCAGCTACTGGTCTTCTGGATTTCTGGCACGTGTGAAAACTTAATTGTCCAGTGTACATGAGCGCGCCGGAAATCAGAAGATGATCTTCCCAGAGCGCACATGCACACTGAGTAGCTGCTCTTCTGATTTCCAGCCACCTGGTCTTCACATGTACATGCACGCCAGAAACAGGAAGACCAGGTGGCTGGTGTGCACGCATGCATCAGAAACCGGAAGAGCAGCCGTCTGGTGCATGCATGCGTGATGGGAGGCTTCTTTTATGGCTTCTGACCTGTGTGCACGCTCCCGTTTCAGCACTCAATGCCAAAAAGGTTCGCCAACACTGCTATAGATTATAAGTAGAGAAAAGCAAGCTCCAACAGAGCAACAATATGTTTAATACAAATATATCAATAAATTGTTAAAATACCCATTAGCTAAAATTAAGAATCTAATGCGCTGTGCCCGTGATGGTGAATCTATGGCATACGGGCCGGACATGGCACACAGAGCCATCTCTCTGGGCATCGCGAGCCATCACTTATTGCTCTTCCAGATTCCAGTGCGCCAGCCAGCTGGTTTTCATACATGCAGGAACTACCTGATATGCCTGCACATGCCAGGAAGATGGCCTTCTGGTTTCTGGTGCGCATATGCGCACCGGCCATCAGGTCTTCCAATTTCTAGCATGCATGCATGCGCTAAAACTAGCCGGCCACTGCTGCATGCAAACCGGGTTCTGGTTTCTGATGCACAAATGCACTTCTGGTTTCTGATGCACAAATGCACATTGTCCAGCTTGTCCTTGTGCACGTAGGTATGCCAGAAACCAAGAGACCAGGTGGCTTGTATGCAGAATTTGGAAAATCATCTTCCCGGTGCGCGCATACAGCTGCTCTTTTGGTTTCCGATACGTGTGCGCGCGGAGCTCCTGTTTCGTACTCAGTGCCGAAAAGGTTTGCCAACATTGCCCTACGAGAACAAATTGTTGACTTTGCTGCAAACAGTATGGATCTTCCCAGTTGCCTTGGCAGGACTGTTGAATCCACCTAATCCTGGTTGAGTAACTATCCCACTTATTTTAGTGTGGCTGCTTTTTGTTGGTGCCATTTTAGTATAAAGAGGCTATTTTTATGCAACTTGCATTGGTGCTCAAACTGTCTTGTGTAACAATACAAAGATACCACTGTCCATCTAGTGATCTGTGTGCTCAAAGTACTTTTCAAAAAAAAAACCCTGATCCCATGGAAGCTTTTGTTAAATTCAGAGCTGTGTATTTTTAGCAGCAGTTAAGCTGGGAGTTGTCATGACTCGTATTGAAGCAAGGTGTTTCTTCCTCATGAGGTCATTTCCTACTTTGAAATTGATCTCCCAGCCTTGGCATAGATAGATTCTTCTTCTTGTCAAATCTTGCTTAGAAATGTCAATGCCGTGAAAAATAATTCCCTCTCAAAAATATGTGGGGATGTCAGGATACCTTATTTGAAAGATTGCAGTTGCCAGCATTTATTTTTTTTCCCCTTTCAGTGTGGCAAATAAGGATGGGCACTTGTTCAAATCAGTTAGGTCTCCTGGCATTTCCATAGTGTTTTGTTACATCAGCATAAAGACAGATTCATGCTGCAGAGTTGCATTGTATTCAGGGCACCTTGTGCAATGGTTATACTGTGTTTAATTGAATGTTCTCCTACCATCTTATTTTCATTTATTTTTAAAGTTTAAACAGCTGTGACATTGTTTTAGTTGTTGGTTGTATGCCACCCAGTCATTGTCTGTAAAATAGGCAGACATATGATTTTTTTTAAAAATATATAAATGTATGCACACATACCTACCATGATCTGAGTACAGTGTTCCCTCAATTTCCGCGGGGGATGCGTTCCGAGACCGCCCGCAAAAGTCAAATTTCCGCGAAGTAGAGATGCGGAAGTAAATACAGTGGTACCTCAAGATACGAACCCCTCGTCTTACGAACAACTCGTGATACGAACCCGGGGTTCAGAAAAAATTTGCCTCTTCTTACGAACTTTTTTCGAGTTACGAACGCCAAACCTGAACTTCCGGGTTCGGCGTTCGGAGGCTCTTGGGAAGCCGCCCGGCTGTTTTAAAAGGTGACCGCCGGGCTGGGGGGCTTCCCAGCACCCCCCCCCCCCCCCGAACCCGGAAGTTTGGCAAAAGTTCGGGGTTCGGGAGGGTGCTGGGAAGCCCCCCAGCCTGGTGGTCACCTTTTAAAACAGCCGCGCGGCTTTCCACGAGCCTCCGAACGCCAAACGCGGAAGTTCGGGTTTGGCGTTCGGCTTCAGGAGGCTCCTGGAAAGCCGCGCGGCTGTTTTAAAAGGTGACAGCTGGGCTGGGGGGCTTCCTAGCAACCTCCCGAACCCCGAACTTTTGCCGAACTTCCAGTTTCGGGGTTCGGGGGGTTGCTGGGAAGCCCCCCAGTCCGGCTGTCACCTTTTAAAACAGCCGCGCGGCTTCCCAGCAGCCTCCGAACGCGGGACGAGGGGCAAATCTCTGCGTCTCCAGCAGCCAGGGAAGGCGGTGACGGCGGCGGTGCTGCTGCTCCGGTCGCCCGATTGTCTCCTGCCTCCCGCGCCCTTCGCTTTGGAAATGGACCCCGGCGGGACTCGGGAGGAAAAGTGGGACGGGGCGCCAGGGAGGAGACCCTTCTCCGTGGGGATGCTGGTCCAGTCACCCGCCCGCCCACGAGAAGCGGGTTGCGGTTTTCCCCGCACACCGATGAAGGTTGGGGAGAGCGGGAACCCCGGATCCGCCCCCTCCCCAAGCCCAGGGGGCAAGGAGCGAGGGGGCTGCGAAGGGGCGCGTGCGGCAGAGCTCCGGCGGAGGAGCTGCACACAAAGGCCGAGGCGAGGCTGAGCAGGAGAAGCCAGCCAGTGAGGCGGTGGGCTGGGAGCCGCAGGCGAAAGGAGCTCGGCCATCGGAGCACAACGCCAGGCATTGTTCTCCGGACCCCGCCCGCTCAGCCCCGCGGCGGCCCTTTCCCTCTCCAGGCTGCGGGCGAAGAAGAAGGGGACGTCCCTTCCCTGGCATTGTTTAAAAAGTGAAATGGGTTGGGGAGGGGGCGGATCCGGGGTTCCCCTTCTTCTTTGCCCGCAGCCTGGAGAGGGAAAGTGAACACAAGAACAAGGGGACACAATCTGAAGTTAGTTGGGGGAAAGATCAAAGGCAACATGAGAAAATATTATTTTACTGAAAGAGTAGTAGATCCTTGGAATAAACTTCCAGCAGACATGGTTAGACATGGTTGATAAATCCACAGTAACTGAATTTAAACATGCCTGGGATAAACATATATCCATTGTAAGATAAAATACAGGAAATAGTATAAGGGCAGACTAGATGGACCAGAGGTCTTTTTCTGCCGTCAGTCTTCAATGTTTCTATGTTTCTATGTTGTTAACTTGGACAGAACTAAGTCCAGGAATGAGAAGTCAAAAATCTTTCTTATTCTGGACAATTGCCAACCCAATTTTCATTGGTAGCCATATTTTTCCCCCTCTACTTCCTTTCATATTGCTGCTGCAACTACTTCTGTTTGCTGCTATTCAGCACTTTATTTTTTTCCCTTTTCTGGGTATTAACATGAAGAAACTTTATGTTGTTTATAAATAACCCATATGAACAATACATAATTGTAGAAACTAAAATGCGCACTCCTGTAATATTCAATAACATATTAAAGAAAAGATGTACTATATATGTTGCAGCTCAGGACTTATAAGTAACACTTATAAATATCAATTCCTATAAATATATGTATAAGAATTTAAGTTAAATGTCATGTATCTAATTTATGACATATATATTAATTCTCTTCCATTGTTTTCAATCCAGTGGTACTTCATGCGCCACCACCAGCTAAAATCAAGAGAGAACTGCACAGCCCATCTTCCGAGCTGTCCACCTGTAGTCACGAGCAGGTGCTCTGTGCTAACTATGGAGAAAAGTGCCTCTACAATTATTGGTATGTAGAATCAGATTGGAAAAGCACTGTTAAAGCCCATTGACAGTTCCTAGAAACTGAACCATTTGAATGATCAAAGAAATTCCCTCCATTGATTTAAAATATTGATCAATTACATTGATTAATTCTTGATTATTTGAACACACAAAAGAGAGTTGGACTAGAAAAATAGGAGAATAAAAATGGTATTTGGTAAGATAGCCCCATGATAGCATTTTTTGTATGCTTGGATAATTGAAAGAAAATGATTCTAACTTTGTTTTAACATTTAGTTGGTTGATTTCTTGGGGGGGGGGGGGCTGCAAAATGAAACCACTATCTTTGGCAAGTTATGCCAAGAGAAGTCACCTCACAGGGGAGATGCTCCTGAAGCTTTACAAGCTTAATTATTTACCTGGAAAGCTATTTGCAACTTGATATTAGCACTTAGGCTTAGCTGCAATGCACTGGGCATAGATTTGGATTCCTGTAACCTTCGTGACCTCCTCCAAAGCAGTATAACTCGAATCAGATAGCTTGAGTAATGAGAAGCTGTTTTGATGGGGGAGTGATTGTAACAACTCTATTCTGTATCCTGAATTGTTTACCTTGCTAACCGCTTGGCTTTCTGGAACATCATCCATCCCCAAATCATTGTAAGTTCTAACATGGTGCTTCTGATATTCTAAAATAGCACTAGTCAACCTAGTGCTTTTCAAGTACAGTGTTCCCTCGATTTTCGCGGGGGATGCGTTCCAAGACCGCCCGCGAAATTTGAATTTCCGCGAAGTAGAGATGCGGAAGTAAAAACACTATTTTTGGCTATGAACAGTATCACAAGCCATCCTTTAACACTTTAAAGCCCTAAATTGCAATTTCCCATTTCCTTAGCAACTATTTAGATTATTACTCACCATGTTTCTTTATTAAAGTTTATTAAAAAAAATATTTATTAAAGGTGGACGAAAGTTTGGTGATGATATATGACGTCATTGGGCAGGAAAAACCGTGGTATAGGGGGGAAAAACACAGAGTATTTTTTAATTAATATTTTTGAAAAACCGTGGTATAGACTTTTCGCAAAGTTTGAACCCGCGAAAATCGAGGGAACACTGTATGTCAGAGTGACAGCTGCCAAAGTAGCATTAAACACTTCTAAAAGCCATTAAGCTAGGGAGAGCTGCTATAACCCAATAAATAATTTCAATATTTACTGGTTCAGTAGCTGGTTTTGCCGAGCACTCTTGTTCCTATATAGAAATGGCTCTGTACCTGTCATACGCTTCAACAGTCTTTATTGAATTATTTGCAAGACGTTTACACAAGTGGTGTATGAGTGCACGCTCATAGTGGCAGCAGGGTAGGAATTGCACCAGGGCAACCTGCAGAATGATTGGTATTAATCCTGTTTGCTCTCTTTTTAGAATTGGCTCTTAATTATTTGAGGTGAAGGCAAAGCGGGAGGGAAGGCACTTTAGGGGGGTTATTTCTGTAGGAAAGAAGAGAATGTGCACAATCGGAAGCTACAATTATGCCTGGGAAAATTGTGAGAAAAGTGTTTTAAAATGAGCCCTATGACTCAGCCTGTTTGTCGCTTGCTTGCAGTACAAAGATTCCCTTGGGCCTGTGATCGGCCTTAACTGTTACTTCCTGACAACCATGAAATGCAAACAAGCCCGAACTGTCAAGGACTTGAAGCCGAGTAAATGATTCCTGACGGTTTTAAATTGTGCTTCTTCTCTCTTCTTTTTTTCCCTCTGCTCTCTGCACAGTGCCTATGATAGGAAGCCCCCCGCTGGGTTCAAGCCATTAACTCCACCCACTACCCCAGCTTCACCTGCACTTCAGAGCGGCGCCCTTCCGCCTCCACCTCTGCCCGCCACACCTGTGCAGACTCCTGCACATGTCAGCCCAGCAGGCCCATTGCAGGGTCCCCCTCCTCCCGCCCCTCATCCTCTTCAGGAACCAAGGCCGCAACCCTTCGCTATACCTCGACCACCTCATCAGCCTATCCAGATGCCAAAGATAATGCCTGAAAACCAGTACCCAACAGAACACAGGTAAAGGGGGGGAGGTTCCCCCCTGACTTGGAGAATTGTTTGCTAATTCTATATGGCAGTGTTCGCCAACCTTGGTAACTTGTAGATACAGTGATACCTCGTCTTAGGAACTTAATTGGTTCCGGGATGAGGTTTGTACGGTGAAAAGTTTGTAAGACGAAACAATGTTTCCCATAGAAATCAATGGAAAAGCGATTAATGCATGCAAGTCCAAAACTCACCCCTTTTGCCAGCCGAAGCGCCCGTTTTTGTGCTGCTGGGATTCCCCTGAGGCTCCCCTCCATGGGAAACCCCACCTCTGGACATCCGTGTTTTTGTGATGCTGTAGGGGAATCGCAGCAGCGCAAAAACAGGTGCTTCGCTGGCAACGGAAGTCCGGAGCTGGGGTTTCCCAGCGAGGGGACCCTCAGCGAAATTGCAGCATCGCAAAAACATGGAAGTCCTCGAAACCCCACCTCCGGACTTCCGTGTTTTTGTGATGCTGCGATTTCGTTGAGGCTCCCCTCGCTGGAAATCCCCACCTCCGGACTTCCGTTGCCAGCGAAGCGATCATTCACATTGTATTACATGTAATTTACTACATATATTACTATTTGGTTTTATTTAGAACTATCAGAGGAAAACATGATCTTGACCTTATAAAATAGTTACTGGTCAATATTTGAATCTTCCTATTTGAAATATGCAACATGTTTTTATAGCCTGCCTTTAGGTGAAACTTCTGTGAATCTGCGAAGCTTCATCATTTCGAAATGATAATCAAACAGACAGAAATAATTTCAAATATTATGTCATTTGTCAAGACGTATTAATACTAACAACCGTAGTGATATTTACCACTGTTAGATTTTTCATGAAATTTGCCCTATATTTTTTTTGCACTTGGGTCTGCTTAACATCTTCAATGTTTCAAATCTGGATATTCCTATCTAAAAACTGTGGCTGTGTTTTCAAAATACTCTAGGCTAACAGGTGATTGAAAGACAAGACATGTTAAAGCTTAACGAGATGGGATTACTTCCAGAAAAAAATATTTTCATATTTACGACAAATCGCCATCCAAGTTCCTTAAATAAATGTGGTTCCTCTCTATTGCCAGAACCTCAGGTTGCTTTTAAGACTGTCAGCCACATCTCCCAGTCCCTGGGTTCCCAGTGACCTTAAAGCTATTCAGCGTGATTCCATCTGGAAGTTCCTCTTCCTGCAGAAAGCATACCAGTGCAGTTCTAGAGTTACATTTGAGAAGGTTAGAAGGACGCAGATCGGAAGTAGCATAATCTGGGGCTGTCAGCTGCAGTAGGTCATATTTCAAAGCTAAATTAAGGTCATGTGCCTCTGGAGGCTTGGGAAACAAATTGATTGATCGCAATCATTTTTCAAGGTGCAAAGATGTAACCGGATGTGCCTAGTTGACTGCTGTAGCCGCCAAGAGTTCAAAACCAAGAATATTGAGGTTTTGGTTACATATTGGTTTAGGTTCGCCCAGATTCCTCAAAACCAAGATAGCAGTTGTGGAACATATTTTTGGCAATGATCTAAATTCTAACATTATTTGTTTTTTAAATGCCAGTGTTTTGCTTTCTGAAGCAGCTGGTTATATTTGCAAAAAATAAAAATAATTTTTGATGCAACCTCTGTTTATTCCATACAATCCAGGAGCATTTTGGATCATGCATAATTATTTCAGCAGGTGATGGCTAATATGTTTAATCCTTTAGTTGTTTTGAGGCAGATTAGCCGCTATATATAATTTGGAATTATAAAGACACGTGCTTGCTTTGATGAAATGAAATGCATATACTCAAACTTATCATTTCCTATTCCTTTGGCAAAAACAAACTGCTTGTCCTTAAAGACATGTTTGTCCAGATGAAGGTCATGTTTGCTACAGATAAGTTAGTTCATTTCTTTTGATTCTGCTCCTTTACACTGTCTGAAAATTTAGTTGTCTCTCCTGGTACTACTACTTTGACCCAACTCAGCTGCTTTTCATTAAGGATCAGATATCCAGATTTTGTTTTGGAACAAAAAGGGAGGCAAATAAAGTAAAGAAATTATTAAACATTGAAAATCTAAAAGTATCCTATATCATATTATATAGTTTGACTCCTAAATTAGCACTTAGACTTATGTACTGCTTCACTTAGACCTATGTACTGCTTCACAGCCCTTTATACCCCTGTCTAAGTGGTTTACAGAGTCAGCATATATTGCCCCCAACAATCTAGGTCCTCATTTTACCCACCATGGAATGATGGAAGGCTGAGTCAACCTTGAGCCTGGTGAGATTCAAATTGCCAAATTGCAAGCAGGCAGCAGAAGTAAATTGCAATGCTGCATTTTAACCATTGTGCCACCACTGCTCTTTATGCATTAAAAGTATATATACGTTTTTTATGGGTTGTATTCTTGTTTTAAAAACAAACAAATGTTGAGTCAAATTTACAGCTGAGAAAGACAAAAAAAAAATACTGTAGGGCTGTCTGCAAAATGGTCCATTTAGCAGCTTTGGTGAAGATAAAATTTAGTCGTGTGACCATTATATTTAACCATTTTTCTTTCAACGACAACAAGCTGCTGTTGCTTCATTGCACCAGGTTCTTATTACTGAAAGTGGGCTATGAAGGGCTTTAGCTTAAATTGTGTTTTGCACCCATGTTTACCAGGGTTTTATTTAGATCAGTGTTTCCCAACCTTGGCAACTTGAAGATATTTGGACTTCAACTCCCAGAATTCCCCAGCCAGCATTTGCTGGCTGGGGAATTCTGGGAGTTGAAGTCCAAATACAGTGGTACCTCATCATACGAACTTAATTGGTTCCAGGAGGAGGTTCGTAAGGTGAAAAGTTCGTAAGATGAAACAATGTTTCCCATAGGAATCAATGTAAAAGCAAATAATGTGTGCAAATCCTTCAGGAAAATCCCAAACTTTAGAAGAGAGGCGAACAGAGGGCAAGGAGGAGCAGCTAAAGTGGGCGGGTGGAAGAAGCAAGGCTAGGCTAAAGGGTGAGTGGGAAGGAAGAAAGGCAAGGGGGGGCGCCCCTCCCTTTTCTTTCTTCAAAAGACACCCTTTCAGTGCCTGCAAACACGCTGTTCTCCTAGTTATTTAAATGCAGTCTTTTCCCCCTCCAAGCCGCCCCTCCCTTTTCTTTCTTCAAAAAAAGGGGGGGAAGAAACCCCTTCATCCCAGCAGCAGCAGCTTGGGTTCGTAAGGTGAAAATAGTTCGGAAGAAGAGGCAAAAAAATCTTAAACACCGGGTTCGTATCTTGAAAAGTTCATTGGAAGAGGCGTTCGTAAGATGAGGTACCACTGTATCTTCAAGTTGCCAAGGTTGGGAAACATTGATTTAGATGCTGCTGCACATCACACTATCAAACTCCTCTGTGGGTAATTTAAATCAGAAGTAAGACTCTAGTAGGGTCTAGATTCTGATACGTAATGATAATTCTCTCTCTTTTCTCTTGTTCATTCTCATCAAGGTTTCAAAGACAGATGTCCGAACCTTGCCACCCATATCCTCAGCCAGGGCTTTCTGGAGACAGCCGCCCTGTCTACCACCGGCAGATGTCAGAGCCTCTTGTCCCTCCTGCTGCCCATCCTCCTCAGGGATTCAAGCAAGAGTATCATGACCCACTCTATGATCATGGGGTACCAGGTATTCCAGGCCCCCCAGCTCATGGATTCCAGTCTCCAATGGGAATCAAACAAGAGCCCAGGGACTACTGCATTGATTCAGGTGTGGATTAAAACTGAATTCCTCCAAGATGCATGAAGATTGATACTTGTTTTTAGTCCTTAGTCTTTAGCACACAAAGCAGTCTTTGTAACACTGGTGTTCAGCAGTTGGCTAATGGGGTATAAAATAAACCATGATATTAATACAAGGATTGACAACTTTTCTTTCTCTGGGGCATCTATTGCCATTTTCTACCAGCATTTGCATAACTTATTTCCATTTTTTCCCATCACCAGTAAACATTCTACACAAATTCACATAGTTTGCAGGCATGTCAAATGTTTTTTTCCTGTACACTAACATAGCATAAATTTTATTTCATTTTTCAAGATGTTGCTATCTTGACAATCAAAACAAATCTCTAAAATTCTCCTTTCAGTATTCTCCCATTTTAGATTCATCCCAAATAATTTTATCACTTTTATTCTCAGTTACATTCACTGCTGAGGGATTGTCGTTCAGCCCTTTTCAATCATCTGCAGATTGTTTTTAGAAAAATCATTTTGTTGTGTTTTGTGCTCTTTTCATCTTCACTATTCCATGGTCTCACTGGTGACATCTTACATATTTCTCTACGTACACATTATCTTTCATTTTATCATTTCACTAAGCAATTATTTTCATACTTCCCGTAAACATATCTGTACACATTTTTTGGTAAACATTTTCATTCTGTACTACTACTAGATTTTTACCTTACGTCCACCTTCCATTTATTGTTAGATTACTCTAACATTTGAATAAGTTTCAGCATTTTCTTTTATTCTTCCTGTCGTGCTTAATTTTATTCTCTCTTTCACTTTCTTTTCCATTTTCTTCAAGGTTCACCTTTGAGACTACAAAAAAATAATTGTCCATCCTGTATTTATCACCTTGGTATCTTTTACTAACTCTTTCCATCTTTCACCATATTTATTTCTTTTATATAACACTCTTTTGCAGCCAAATCTCACTGTTATCCCAATAATAAAATTAAGGATTTCTAATGTAGAAATTATATTGCAAGGCAATATTGTTGCCTTCATACCACAACATGAAAGTTACCTTCCTGAGCTCCTCAAAGTATGTATAGTGGCTGCTGCTTCTCTCATTCTTGCAAAACAGGGATGTCAATAGTTCTTTTTAGTGACTGACTCATTGAAGAGCCATTCACAGTTACAGTGGTACTGAAAAAGTATCTTTGCAACTAATTCTTACATTTATAACCTTTCCACATCTGTAAAGCAAAGGAAAGCTGAAGCAAGATCATATGCATAGTCTCTGTTTCATTTAGCAATCACAATTGCCAGTTCCAATTATTATAGATTCATATTTATAAATAACTATAAGGAAAAACAGTTGTTATTCTTTATAGAATTTTTTATTGGCCAAGTGTGATTGGATACACAAGGAATTTATGCTTTCAGTGTACATAAAAAGAAAAGACATTGATCAAGAATCATGAAGTACAACACTTAATGATAGTCATAGGGTACAAATAAGCATACTAGGAAACAATATAAATCATAAGATTAAATTTATATATATGTACAGTAATATATATACAATTATGGATATGCAATATTCTAATATAATAATAATAATTCTTGTTATTACATGTTCTAGCCAGGGTATCTGCATGTTCTAGCCTTGTTCTAGCCAGGGTACCTACAATTTGTTCTAGCTAGTGTACCTACTGTTTGTTTTAGCCAGTGTACCGGCAGCTCCTCCATATGCTAAATTGCAGTCTCTTACACACACACACTGTTTCAGTCCATCCTTCTGGTGAAGTGGAAAAAAGTAAAGCAGGTTTTTGTAGCAGCATTTAACCTAGTTGGAATATAACACTACAGTGTTCCCTCGCTTTTCGCGGGGGATGCGTTCCGAGACCACCCGCGAAAGTCGAATTTCCGCGAAGTAGAGATACGGAAGTAAATACACTATTTTTGGCTATGAACAGTATCACAAACCTTCCCTTAACATTTTAAACCCCTAAATTGCAATTTTCCATTCCCTTAGCAACCATTTAGATTATTACTCACCATGTTTATTTATTAAAGTTTATTAAAAAAAATATTTATTAAAAGCAGACGAAAGTTTGGCGATGACATATGATGTCATCGGGTGGGAAAAATCGTGGTATAGGGGAAAACCCCGTGAAGTATTTTTTAATTAATATTTTTGAAAAACCGTGGTATAGACTTTTCGCGAAGTTCGAACCCGCGAAAATCGAGGGAATACTGTATATCTTTCTATCTTGTGAAAAGAGGCATTCAACCGATATAGCAGGACTTAAACTTACTCTGAAAAGCCATTACCAAAAGGAAAAGCAGGAACAGCTGCAACTAACACCTAACCAGAATTCATTCCCATCCCCTTGACCCAAGGTGAGATAGGCAATTCTGCACATTTTGTGTGCAAAAGCTCTTCCATCTTCTGTTTGCCATAAAGTATCTCTGAACTCGTAGTTAGACGTTGGGTTGTTCCTAAGCACTCACCTTGGGTCAAGGGGATGGGAATGAATTCTGGTTAGGTGTTAGTTGCAGCTGTTCCTGATGCAAAGCCGACTACATTGCTACAAATCTCCTTAGGTCTAAAAATACCAGGACCTCTTAGAAGCTAAGTGGAACAGATGGCAGAAGATCTAAAGTTAAAGGATTTTTTTCCTCTTCTTTCCCTGCTTCTCATGTGTTGCCAGGTGGAATGCAAAACACGAAGCCTATCTTTTAAATGTGCATTTTGAATACCATTTGCCCATCTATTCTGCAGGTTCATAAATACTTCTTCCAGGGGCTGTTGAAAAGAGATGCAGCGAAGGCTTTGCCCTTTGGGGAAAGGCAGCTGCAGTAGGGAGGCAGATTGCATTACCACTTCCAGGAATAATATGGCACACCTGATTTTCAAGGGATTGTATTATTTATTGTTCACAGTTCCAAGGTATTCCTTATTTAGATATTGATTCATCATGATTCACTGCAATATCCCAGTAGGTAAATAAAACTAAGGAAGGTCAAATACATCTCATCAGAGGCTAAACTTTTGTCCTCTGAGAATATGGACATATTATGGGGGGGAAACAAATCCCATTTTTAATGCATGGCTCAGTTACATAAAATACATCTCTAAAAGAATCAGATAGAAGGCAGCGGGAAAGATCTCACCTTGACAAGCCAATACTGATTAAAATAGTATTACAATAGATAAGGCTGGTTTGATTCTGCGTAAAAACAGCTTCACATGTTTAAACCTTCATTTGTTTTTCTTGCTCATGCATGGAGAACTGAAAACTGTTGAAACATGATTTCACTATTAAATATTTACCGGTACATCTCTGACTTTCAATTTTGCTTATCCGAAGACTTTGCAGGCATCCGAGCAATGTTAATAAATAGAAGTTAGCAAAATGATATAATAAACCAATTAGTCTGGTTAGATACTCAATAATTAGAATCTTAGCTTACTTCTACAGCTGCTTCGTAATATTGGGGGTGGGTGGTGATAAGAGAAACATCTTTTCAGAACGTGCTTAAATTCAACACATTTCTAATGCTATAAAGTTTTTGAAACTAGTCATCTGAATGATGTCTAAGGGAAGGTTAACCAGAATCTAACATGTACTCATTTGGGCACACAGGTTGCCCGATGTAACTTGCAAAGGGGCTATCGTGCCTATAGTACTACTGTCTCATTCCATTTATTTTGGTTGGAAATTGATTGATTCTCATATCTTTCAGAAGTGTTACTGTGCGGTCCAATTCATTTTTATTTGAAATGCACCATATAACTTTCTACTGGGCTTTACTTCAAGTAAACATGCACAGGAGCATTTTCACAGGAACTGGATATCTTCCTCTTGGATGAAGCTTTATTGAGAAAAATGCTTAGGAATCGGGCAGGGAAGTTTAATATTTCTCTAACTAGAGTAGAAATGCTTAGGTTTATTTTCATACATGCAGCCTTTTTCTGCCCACTATTTTACTAGAACAAGAATTAAAGCACGAATCCCAGCGACCAGTCAGGTCCCACAGAGTGGGTCTTCTCCGGGTCCCGTCAACCAAACAATGTCGCTTGGGACCCAGAGGAAGAGCCTTCTCTGTGGCGGCCCCGGCCCTCTGAAACCAACTCCCCCCAGAGATTAGAATTGCCCCCACCCTCCTTGCCTTTCGAAAGTTGCTTAAAATCCACCTCTGCCGCCAGGCATGGGGGAACTGAGATATACTTTCCCCCTAGGCCTTTACAATTTTATGCATGGTATGTCTGTATGTATGATTGGTTTTTATATAATGGGCTTTTAACTGTTTTTAGTATTGGATTTTGTTATATACTGTTTTATTGTTGTTGTTAGCCGCCCGGAGTCTGCGGAGAGGGGCGGCATACAAGTCCAATAAATAAATAAATAAAGTGTGTATACTTTAATCAGGCTTCTATTTTTTAATTTTCTTTTAGAAGTGCCTAACTGCCAATCGGCGTATGCTACAGGAGGGGGATACTTTCCCAATAGCCATGATGGTAAGCAGTCACATTGATACCCTCATAGAGCACAATTCAGAGTACAGTGATCCCTCGGTTAGCGCGGGGGTTACGTTCCAAGACCTCCCGCGCTAACCGATTTCCGCGTTATACTGGATGCGGAAGTAAAAACACCATCTGCGCATGCGCGCCCTTTGTTCCATGGCCGCACATGCGCAGAAGGTGGAGCGACGCAAGTTCGGAGGCTGGCAATGCAATGGTGATTTTTCCGGGCTCCCCGCCGCTACCCACAGGGCAGCGCTGGCGGCAATGGCAATGGCAACCCTCCCTCCTTCCCTCCTTCCCTTCTCTCCCTCCCTCCTTCCCTCCTTCCTTCCTCTCACCGGCTTTCTTGGGGCAGCGCTGGCGGCAATGGCAATGGCAACCCTCCCTCCTTCCCTTCTCTCCCTCCCTCCTTCCTTCCCTCCTTCCCTTCTCTCCCTCCCTCCTTCCCTCCCTCCTTCCCTTCTCTCCCTCCCTGGTCGAGATTTTGGCCAATCAGCAATCAGTATGACGTCATCGGGCGGGAAAAACCGTGGTGTAGGAAAAAAAACGCGGACTTATTTTTTAATTAATATTTTTTGAAAAACCGCGTTGCAGCGTTTTGCGCTAATCGAGAACGCGCAAATCGAGGGATCACTGTAATATAGGACAAGAAATGCAACATAATTATATAGATATTAAGAGGATGGGGAATGTTGCTCACCTCTAGTTATGCATTGTTACTGGTGGACAAATGTGATTAATCTTTTAAGGCTTACTCTGAGTAGAGATATTACATAATTTGCTTTCAGTCAAAAAAACTTCCTGGTCTTAGGGAGCTAGAAGCACTGTTCAAATTAATAAATAATATGGGTGAACAGTGCAGTCAGGCGGTACGGAAAGCAAGTAGGATGCTTGGCTGCATAGCCAGAGGTATAACAAGCAGGAAGAGGGAGATTATGATCCCGCTATATAGAATGCTGGTGAGACCATATTTGGAATACTGTGTTCAGTTCTGGAGACCTCACCTACAAAAAGATATTGACAAAATTGAACGGGTCCAAAGACAGGCTACAAGAATGGTGGAAGGTCTTAAGCTTAAAACGTATCAGGAAAGACTTCATGAACTCAATCTGTATAGTCTGGAGGACAGAAGGAAAAGGGGGGACATGATCGAAACATTTAAATATATTAAAGGGTTAAATAAGGTCCAGGAGGGAAGTGTTTTTAATAGGAAAGTGAACACAAGAACAAGGGGACACAATCTGAAGTTAGTTGGGGGAAAGATCAAAAGCAACATGAGAAAATATTATTTTACTGAAAGAGTAGTAGATCCTTGGAACAAACTTCCAGCAGACGTGGTAGATAAATCCACAGTAACTGAATTTAAACATGCCTGGGATAAACATATATCCATCCTAAGATAAAATACAGAAAATAGTATAAGGGCAGACTAGATGGACCATGAGGTCTTTTTCTGCCGTCAGACTTCTATGTTTCTATGTTTCTAATATTTATGTGTCATTGGAATTAATTTCTGGTGATTTATACATTATTAAAAACAGCACGCAGCAAATATTTGAACATACAAAATCCCAGTTTAGAGGGGGGAGGGAGAGGTGCTATGTAAAAGAAGCAACTACAGTTAAGGAAATTAAGAAACACATTTTCGTTCTGCAGTGTCCCCCATACCGCAGGAGACCACATAAGGGGATCTCTAAGGTTGACTTTCTTTGAAGAAAAGTTGGGGTGGAAAATTAAGAAATAAAGAGAGAAAAAGAAGTGATGGGTGTGGGGAGAAAAGGAGTGTTGTCTAACTGCTCATAATTGAGCTAGCAACACAGGAAATATGTAGGAGAAGTTATTCCAGAGAAATCTGCACATAGCTCTGGAGTGATTCAGTTTTAGCAATTTAGGTATTTGGCAAGTTTAGTGCAAACTGAGCACTTCAAAAGTTACTTCTTTTTAGAACAGCTTAATTGAAATCACAAATTTGGGTCAGGTTCATTCAATTAGTAAGAACAGATTTGGGGGAATGTTAAGCCATAAATGTTTTATAACACTAGTAGGCTCTGCTGAATTGGATCATACTGTTTGTTCCTACTAGTCTAAATAGCAGACTAGGGACTGGCACAGTCTGTGTAGGTGATGCTCTCTGTTTGAAGTACTTGAGTCTCAAGGTACTGTAAGCTTACTTGATTTGGAAGTACTTTGGCTTTTCTACACTTTCATTTTGTCACCAAGGTGCAGATCCAGCCATATACAAGCCAACTCTCCAGTCAGACATTTAGAGATGCAAAAGTAGCAGCTGGCGTATTTGCTAATAAATTCAAGCCCTTACCTTTTTAGTTTTAGTGAACAGCTGACTATTATTGCTGCCAACAAGCAAAGTGACATCATGTATCAAAGTACAGTGTTCTCTCGATATTCGCGGGGGATGCATTCCGAGACCGCCCGCGAAAGTCGAATTTCCGCGAAGTAGAGATGCGGAAGTAAATACGCTATTTTTGGCTATGAACAGTATCACAAGCCTTCCCTTAACACTTTAAACCCCTAAATTGCAATTTCCCGTTCCCTTAGCAACCATTTAGATCATTACTCACCAGGGTTATTTATTAAAGTTTATTAAAAAAAATATTTATTAAAGGTGGACAAAAGTTTGGCAATGGCATATGACGTCATCGGGCGGGGAAAACCGTGGTATAGGGGGGAAAAACACGAAGTATTTTTTAATTAATATTTTTGAAAAACCGTGGTATAGACTTTTCGCTAAGTTTGAACCCGCGAAAATCGAGGGGACACTGTATTCTTAATGGAAGTGTTTACTGTGTGTGTGTGTGAGAGAGAGAGAGAGAGAGAGAAAGTGGGAGGGAAGGAGGGTGGAGGAGAGAGATTGCAGAGAAGCACCTGTTGAACACGTCTTTTCTTTTCCCAGGATTCTCCTATGAGAAAGATGCCCAGTTGTACTTCGATGACACTTGTGTTGTCCCAGAAAGATTGGAAGGTAAAGGCACTTTGTGTGGTGGAGATCTATAGCTGCAGTTGAAAATCAGAATTAGTGTTATTAATTCAAGTTTGTTATGGCTGCCCAAATCCAATTCATTCTACAGTATTAGCTACACTGTCATTTGTTTTAAAGGAGCTCTTGAATGTCAAATCTACAGATTATGGGTACATTTGCCGAAAGGAAGGAACCCTTGGTGTTAAATCTTTCTCTGTTATTTTGATGATGCACTACACAGAAAAAGTGCTGCTAACCAGCTGCATAAAAATTTCCATTTTCAGCTACTAACAGATAAATCTCCTCGGCATAGTACAGTGATACCTTGTCTTATGAACTTAATTGGTTCCAGGAGGAGGTTCATAAGGCGAAAAGTTCTTAAGACAAAACAATGTTTTCCATAGAAAACAATGTAAAACGGATTAATACATGCCAGGGAAAAAAATCGCAAAAACGGTGCTCCAATGGGCGGCGGCGCTCGGCTGTCACCTTTTGAAACAGCCGGGCACTTCTCGCTTTCTCCCGAACGCCAAACCCGAAAAGTTCGGCAAAAGTTCGGGTTCAGGTTCGGGAGGCCACTGAGAACTGCCGCCGCCTGGCTGTCACCTTTTGAAACAGCCGGGGGGCTTCTCGGCGTTCTCCCGAACACCAAATCCGGAAGTTCGGCAAAATTTTGGGTTCGGGAGGCCGCCGAGAAGTGCCGCTGCCCAGTTGTTACCTTTGCAGAAGAGCCACGGAGCTATCGGCTGGTCGGGAGGCTCAAATAGAGGTGGGGAATCCCAATAGGGAATTCCATGGGTGGAACTTTGACATCACGAAGACGTCCTTCCTGGAGTTCACGTTTCGGCCGGCCAGGAAGGACGTCTTTGTGATGTCAAAGCTCAGTCCATGGAATTTCCTATTGGGATTCCCCACCTCCGTTTAAGCCTCCCGACCGGCCGATAGCTCCACAGCTCTTCTGCAAAGGTGACAGCCAGGCAGCGGTGCTTTTCAGTGGCCTCCTGAACCCGAACGCCGAACCTGAACTTTTGCCGAACTTCTGGGTTCAGCGTTCGCGGCGGCAGGTTTGTAAGGCGAAAAAAGTTCGTAAGAAGAGGCAGAAAAATCCCGAACCCCAGGTTCGTATCTCGAAAAGTTCATAAGACGAGGGGTTCATATCACGAGATACCACTGTATATGCAAAAATAGACATTGCCTGTTATCTTTGCAGCCATACATTTTGCTTTCTGTAGAAACACTGAAATTGTTTTAACCACCTGAATCTTTAGGAGCCAATGGTGGAGATGTTAGAATATTAATTCTAATTGATGTATGTTGTTGCAAACAGGTAAAGTGAAACAAGAACCCACCGTATATCGGGAAGGGCCTCCTTATCAGAGAAGAGGGTCTCTCCAATTGTGGCAGTTTCTTGTCACGCTCCTGGATGACCCAGCCAATGCTCATTTCATTGCTTGGACTGGAAGGGGCATGGAATTCAAGCTGATTGAGCCAGAAGAGGTAAAGACAAACAAAAATCTCTACAGCACTGTTATGGTTGTATTTATCATAAGTCAAATATCAGAGGTTGCCCAAGTTGAATCTCTGCCAAGGACCTTGGAAGGCCTTTTGCCAATTCCCAATATTTTGAGGCAACCATCTATATTTGATTGAAATATAAAATATAAAAAAGTATCTAGATGTGGAGATAGTTTCTACATATGTTATATCCTTTGCAGAATTTATGATTTCTTTTGCACATTGCCACAATAAAGAACTTTTATTAGTGTTCCTACAGTAGCCCAGAATGTTTTATTTACTACTTAGCTCAGAAGTATTTTTCAGTTTCAGATGAATAGTTCCTACAGCAATAGCAGGAAGAAAAATTGCAAATGGAGCCATTTCTGTCTTCATGTGACTCTACTTATTCAGTTTTCTCCAGAATATCTTAAGTCAATAGAGAAAAGATGGTGAAAGTCAGTTCCACACCTTTTGCTTTAACATATTGAGCAGAAAATCACTTGATTTGGTTGTTGCAGTGCTCTGTATATTTGCCAGTAGAAGTCCCCTCTCTTAATTGGCTTGATCATCTTTCATTTTTAGACCTTTGTCTTATCTCACCATTATGATTATATCATTCAATAAACAAAATTGCAATTGAACCAAACAAAACGTACTGTATGTGGTTTATGGCATAGTTTCTGAAATATATCTGCAACCTTTGTATAGGTCCCACAGAGTTGGCCTTCTCCAGGTCCCGTCAACGAAACAATGTCGTCTGGCGGAACCCAGGGGGAGAGCCTTCTCTGTGGCGGCCCTGACCCTCTGGAACCAACTCCCCCCGGAGATTAGGATTGCCCCCACCCTCCTTGCCTTTCGCAAACTCCTTAAAACCCACCTCTGTTGTCAGGCATGGGGAAATTGATTCCCCTGGGCCGTTGTGTTTTATGTATGGTTTATATGAGATGTATGATTGTTTTTTATATTAAGGGTTTTTAAATTGTTTTAATCATTGGATTTGTACTTTTTTATGTTGTGAGCCGCTCCGAGTCTCCGGAGAGGGGCGGCATACAAATCTAATTAATAATAATAATAATAATAATAATAATAATAATAATAATAATAATAATAATAATAATAATAATGAGATTGTAGTGCCACAAGAATACCATTAGCCAACATTAATGATTTCTGGTGGGTTTAGGCCTCTGGGAATTTGGAAGAACTATCTTGCTCATGGAATGGGACAATTCACCACGGCCAACTCACTGCAGCCATCTTGTGGCCAATCTGGCACACTGCCATGGTCAAATCGCCACAAGACAACTTGCCACAGGACAGTCCGCGTGGGATAATTCAGTGTGATAAATATTATTTGCCACTGTTTCCATTGACAATAATAGGAATAATGTAGAAGAAACAGTGCCAGATTGCATAGTGTTAAGTTATCCCACATGGGTTTTCCCACAGTGAGATGGTCACACCTAGAGGGCCACGATGAAGTGGCTCTGGCAAGTTTGCCATGATAAATGGTCCTAGACCAGTGATGGCGAACCTATGGAATGGGTGCCAGATGTGGCATGTGGAGCCATATCTGCTGGCAAGCAAGCTGTTGCCCTACTTCAGCTCCAATATGCATGTGTGTGCTGGCCAGCTGGTTTTTTACTCGTAGAAAGGCTCTGGGAGGGCGTTTTTGGCTTCCAGAGAACCTCCATAGGAATGGGGGGGGGGTTCGTTTTACCCTTCCCCGGCTCTAGGGAAGCTTTTGGAGCCTGGGGAGGGCAAAATACGAGCCTACTTGGCCCACTAGAACTTAGGAAATGGGCTGTTTCTGGCCTCCAGGGGCGAACTGTTTTTGCCCTCCCCATACCTTGAATTATGGGTGTGGGCACTTGCACAGGCGCGATAGCATGCGCCCACGCTCTTTCAGCACCTGAGGAAAAAAAGGTTCACCATCAATATCCTAGACTCTCTTGCTCAAATGGTTGTAAGGATTTTTGAAAGAACAGTAAGTTTGCATAGTTCCTTGTCTAGTCAATTTTGGAAATAGCTTGTTAAACTGTCTTTCAGAAATTAGGAGCCTTCGAACTGACAAATTTTATAACCCTGGATGAGTTTCCTTCAATCTTTCATGATGGAGATTTAATTACAGGTTTAAAGACAACTTTAAAAATAATATGTATAGCAAAAGTTGGTTAAAGGTTGGATTTTAGAACGTTAAAAATAGACAAAGGGTCCAGATAAATTTGAATTAAGATTTTAGAATTACAGTGATCCCTCGATTTGCGCGTTCTCGATTAGCGCGAAACGCTGCAATGCGGTTTTTCAAAAAATATTAATTAAAAAATAAGTCCGCGTTTTTTTTCCTACACCACGGTTTTTCCCGCCCGATGACGTCATACTGATTGCTGATTGGCCAAAATCAGGAAGGAAGGAGGGAGGGAGAGAAGGGAAGGAGGGAGGGTTGCCATTGCCATTGCCGCCAGCGCTGCCCCAAGAAAGCCGGTGAGAGGAAGGAAGGAGGGAAGGAGGGAGGGAGAGAAGGGAAGGAGGGAAGGAGGGAGGGTTGCCATTGCCATTGCCGCCAGCGCTGCCCTGTGGGTAGCGGCGAGGAGCCCGGAAAAATCACCATTGCATTGCCAGCCTCCGAACTTGCGTCGCTCCACCTTCTGCGCATGTGCGGCCATGGAACAAAGGGCGCGCATGCGCAGATGGTGTTTTTACTTCCGCATCCAGTATAACGCGGAAATCGGTTAGCGCGGGAGGTCTTGGAACGTAACCCCCGCGCTAACCGAGGGATCACTGTAATTGTAGTCAATTAATCCATCACATGGGAAAATGCTTTTGATTTGAACTGGGTTGGGTGGAGAATTCTGGGAATTGAAGTCCACAACTCTTAAAGTGGCCAAGTTTGGAGATCTCTGCTGTATGTATTTGGTTGAGATTGCTGTTCTAGGCTTTTACAATGCCTCAGGTGAACGTAGGCTTAGTGCACTTAGTGCTTGGAAATCCTATTAATCTTTTCTGAGTGCTGACTGATTGTCCGTTCCATAAATCTCCTGGGAAACAGCAGGTTGGTTGGCAACCAGATTATGTCATCAGATCCCGCTCTCAAAGAGCTGAAATGAGTAATCCCCTTTATATTACTGCTAGACAGTTGTATTAGAATTTAATCAGTGTTGTTGCAACCCATTTCTCTGTTCTTCTGTTAATGTTTCCTGATCATGTCTGACTAGCTGTGTTTTCCAAAGAAGTCAATAAAGAAGTCATGCTAATGGCTTTTTTTGACAATACTCTATGACTTGGCCAAAGATATTGGAATAGTTCTCAGTGACTTATCAAAAGCCACAAGCACTTTACATCTTTGAAATAAACTGAGTTTACTTTAACAATTCATGTAGGTCTTTCCTGCTTTACTCTTAGTTATAAAGTGCACCATTTAACAATGCTAATTTTGTCTGAGAAATATTTGGTAAAGCAAAATATATAAAGGTAGAGGAGGGATTGATATCTCCAAAGAGAGAGTCAATATTGAATGATATGAAAGCTAAACCTTCTTTCTTCCCACAGTCATGTTGAAAAATATATGTTTAGAGTGGGGTGGGAAAATTAAGGGTATAATTTGGATGTGACTTGAAAATTATACATGGGCATCTATGGCAGATTATACATAGCCCCCTGAGCCCGTACTGTGAGAAATTTATATTCCAGGTTTGAGTTAAGTGCCTATAACATCCAAAATCCAGTGTGACTCTGTCAGTGCATGATCAGGAGATTGGGGGCAGCTGATGTTCTGATTTCTGGTAGAACTTTAGCAATTACAAATAACTCTTACTAAATGCATCATTTCATAAACAAAGAAACTCCATTTTATTCTCTTCTCTTGCGTATCCAAATACATTTCATTGCTATCACATTTCTCTCAGCCCGTTATCTTTCTTAATTGTATTCCTGGCGTTCCTTCTAACCTTCTCCATTTAACAAGATGTATGTCCTCACAGCTTGATTCTAAAACAGCAGAACTGACTGTTAATCAACACAGAATACTTTTGCTTACTTGGGAGTTACTTACTTACTTACGCAACGTTGAAACTCCACCCTTCTTCCCCACTGACCCCCTGACATACCAAATACATCACTACAGTATTTAACCCATTCCTCCCCTTAATATCTTCTTCCCAACACCTGTTCTTTACGTTTTTGGACCCTTCTGAATTTAGGATTGACCCATCGAACATCTGATTCTTCCTCGCTAGATTCTGGACTCATAGCCCCATCCTGTGGCTGGCCTCCCACCTGTTCTACTACCTGTAACCCCGGGCCCACCACTAATTCATAAACACTATCTGTATCAGAGTCCTCAATTTCTTCATCATCCTCCAACTGACCAGGAGTATGTACAACAGCTGGGGTGATCACTCTTATGTCAAATATTTTCTACGAATTGGTGTCTTCTTTCAAAATAATTTGGAATATGTTAGTATTATTGCCAGTCCTATTTTTTTCTATTTAAAAACTTGGTACCAAAGATCCAATTAAGAACATGTATTGAAAAGATCAGTAGGCAGACTTGTTTAAAAAATAATAATAGAGGTGGAGGTAAGAGGAGGGCATGACAGCTTTCCACATTATCCCACAAAACCTTCCAGTTTTTGTCTTGGCTGAAAACAAGAACAACCAAAATATTTTGGGTTAGGTCTGCTGAACCACAGACTACAGGTCTTAGTTCAGCAGAATTTCCAAGATACAATCTGTCTACTTCAGATTTTAAACAAAATACATTTTTCACTTGACACCCATCCCTACGGGGTTAACCCTTTTCAGTGATATTCCTAGAACTGGCAAACTCTGAACGGCTTTCAAAATTGCATTTTTTTATTTTTTTAGGTAGCTCGTCGATGGGGGATTCAGAAAAATCGACCAGCTATGAACTATGACAAGCTCAGTCGTTCTCTTCGCTATTACTATGAAAAAGGCATCATGCAAAAGGTAAAGGAGTCTTTTATCCACAGTGTGGTGACATGGAAATAGCTTTTGACATAAAGATGGCCTTTTTTAAGGATTAACTTAGAAACATAGAAGACTGATGGCAGAAAAAGACCTCATGATCCATCTAGTCTGCCCTTATACTATTTTCTGTATTTTATCTTAGGATGGATATATGTTTATCCCAGGCATGTTTAAATTCAGTTACTGTGGATTTATCTACCACGTCTGCTGGAAGTTTGTTCCAAGGATCTACTACTCTTTCAGTAAAGAACTTAACTCCTATTCTGTCTGCCTGACTGAAAGAACTATTTATTTTATTAATTAATTAATTAGATTTCTATGCCGCCCTTCTCCTGGGACTCAGGACGGCTCGCAATAAACAAATATTAACTTGAAGAAATCTAATATTAAAATATACTAAAAATATCACTACTAAAAACACACAGAAATCTAGTTTAAATAATATTCTAAAAACCTCTACATATTATTGTTTTTGTTATTATTGTTATTGTTGGTATTATTATTATTATTATTATTATTATTATTATTATTATTATTTATTCACTTTCTATGCCGCCCTTCTTGAAATGACTCAGGGTGGCGTATAACATTGTAAATACACAATATACATAAGAAATCTAATTATTTTTAAAAACATATACAAAATTAATTTTAAAAAATCTAAAAAAACCATATACAATCATCCACATTCATCTAATTCAATCATTCATATCAGCCGGGGATTATCTCATGACTCATGGTCCCCATACCCGCCGGCAGAGGTAGGTCTTCAAAGCTTTACGAAAGACCAGGAGGGAGGGGGAAGTATGTATCTGCAGAGGGAGTTCATTCCAGAGAGCCAGGGTCCCATTGTCTTGGTGACAGGACTGAAGAAGGCCAACTCTTAAACAGCTGCTGGGATATATGAGGCTGAAGACGGTCCCGCAGGTAATCTTGTCCTAAGCCATGTAGGGCTTTATAGGTCATCATCAGCACTTTGAATTGTGCCCGGAGACCAATTGGCAACCAGTGCATCTCACGGAGTGTTGTTGAAATGTGGGCAGATCTTGGGAGCCCCACAATAGCTCGCGCGGCTGCATTTAAAAACAAGCATCCACATTCATTCTAATACTCTTCACTCATGGGCCGGGGTAGGTGTTCATTTGGCAGGTCCCAGGGGAAGAGCCTTCTCTGTGGTGGCCCCGACCTCTGGAACCAGCTCCCCCCGGAGATTAGAACTGCCCCCACCCTCCTTGCCTTTCGTAAACTCCTTAAAACCCACCTCTGCCATCAGGCATGGGGGAACTGAGATAACTTCCCCAGGCCTATATTGTTTATGTATGGTATGTTGTGTGCATGTTTTTTAAATTATGGGTTTTTAGTTTTAATTATTAGATTTGTATTGTACATTGTTTTTCTATTACTGTTGTGAGCCGCCCCGAGTCTACGGAGAGGGGCGGCATACAAATTTAATAGATAGATAGATGGATGGATGGATGATAGATAGATAGATAGATAGATAGATAGATAGATAGATAGATAGATAGATAGATAGATAGATAAATAGATAGATAAATAGATAGATAGATAAATAGATAGATAAATAGATGGATGGATGATAGACGGGTGGATGGATGGATGGATGGATGGAGGGTAGATAGATAGATAGATAGATAGATAGATAGATAGATAGATAGATAGATAGATAGATAGATAGATAGATAGATAGATAGATAAAATTCTCAGTGATCCCAGGCCTGTCGACAAGAATGCCGGCATACTATTCCTTGGTGTTTCTCCAAACATGTAGCCTACATTTATCAGAAAGGAAAAAGTGGTTAAAAGGAAGTTGAGCAATGCTAGTTATTTTGCACCTTGGCATTCTTCATCTGTATTTTAACAGGATCATCTTCTCTTTCTTTCCAGGTGGCCGGAGAGCGGTATGTCTATAAGTTTGTTTGTGACCCGGATGCTCTTTTTTCCATGGCCTTTCCTGACAATCAACGCCCGTTTTTAAAAGCTGAACCAGACTGCCATGTGAATGAAGACGACACCGTACCTCTGACGCATTTTGAAGATAATTCCGCATACCTCCTTGACCTGGACCGATGCAGCAGCCTCCCATATGCTGAGGCCTTTGCTTACTGACTTGCTCAGCAACGGACATTGGAGGCTTCGGCTCCAGCAAACAAGGGCAAATTACTTTTGTAAAGAATTTCTGTTTATAAAACTGCTCCTTGCAGATGTTACCAGAAGAAGATAAATTACTTTTGAGGCCCTCTATCCTTCAAAACTGACTATAACGTGACTAGTGAATAGGATATCCAGTTCTTGATTCCTTGTCTGCAGTCATGAAAAGTGTTAGGCAGCAAGGTCATGACCTCTGGATTCTGTTGCTAGGAACATGTGTGATGTACATGTTTGGCAGGACTCCGGGTAACTGTGTGAATAGCAGATTGTCAAGAAAAACGCTATGTAACAATCATTTTATTTTGTACTCCGCCTTGTGTAAGGGAAAGGGCTCTAAATTTGCAAAGAAAATGAGCCGATGCTGCAAAAACCTTTTGGGAAGAGCAGGTGGCTTAGTGTGGAACGGCTGACTTGTCCGAGCTATAAACTCGGCCATTTCTGCCTGGATTCTCAGTGCAAAAGTCTTCAATCTGAAAAAAAGCCTTTTCTTATCTTTCTCTCCTAACGTTTTTGTGGGTGTTATTGATCTCGGAAAGGCAGTCCAAAGGACAGCACTTAAAATATGCAGACCTTTTGAATCTAGCAGGCCACCTTCTCTGTTGAAAAGCTGCATGTGAATGGCTTGCTTTTTAAGACAGGAAAGAGGGCTTGGTCACTAAACTGCCAAGTTTTAAGGGGCAACTTTCAAATCCAAACGTTTGGTGGTTGGGCTTTTTCTTCTCTCTAATCAAAAGCAGTTTCTTGCTTCTGGCAGCATTTACACTAAAGGTGCTGCAGCTTGGGAGGGAGTAGTTGAAATGCATGGCCTACCCTATGCAGCTTTGTCGCCTGCCTCTGTACTAGATGCTGCCCCGAACCGTTTACACAGCTTGCTCTGCATTCGATATGTGTTCTTTCTAAACAGCAAATGAGAGTTGCTTGGCTTTTTAATCTGTTAGAAAACAGCATGTCTGCCATACAAGGCACTGAACTTTCTCAAAATAGCAATTTCGATCCTTGGTAGCATTCACCTCGCTCCTGCTGGCTGGCTACTGCTGAACTATTTTTTTTTCACAATTGTTGCTGAACATGCAAGTAAAAGAGATGAAGCATGTGTGCACAGATGTATTTTTCACTTACGTTGTGTTATGCTTTCAGATATTTGTTGCCTAATGGCAAATTTAAGAAATCAAACTTTTTTGTAAAAATCTAGAGAATGGGGAGGAAGCCCGGTTACTCTGTGTATGTGGGTGCAGAACACATACATACATGTATGTATATATTTATAAAACTTCTCTGGATCCTTCAGAATTCCCCCCTTCTGCTCTTTCCTGTGAGCCTTGCTGGCATGTACCAGTAATGTGCTTGGCCTAATATGCATCTCAGCTCCATGTTTCATTGTAAATGCTGTATAGGATTCCTTTTTCTGCTTTGATAACTTGGGGGATTTTTGACTAACTTCCTTTTTTTTTAAAAGAAAAAAAAACTCTTTATAAAACGACTCAGCAACTCTCCCCAGAATGTATATCAGGTGGCCTGTCACAAAGCACAGGATGTCAGTAGCAAACTGCTGCCATCCCCATTCAGCCCCAGGGCTGAACCAAACCAGTGGTTGCGTTGTTTTTGTTTGTCAATTTCTTTAATTTGGTTTGGGAGTACCTAGTACAAAAAGAGTTAATCTGAGGATTGATGTGAAATGTTTATGGCCTGAGCAGGGCTTATATATCTCCTGCAAAGCTGCATTAAGTTCTGTACTGTGTACAATAAAGGACTTTTCCTTTCTGTTCAGGCATTTGCTTAGCATTGTCCCTTGTTTTTTGTGTGTGTTTCTGTTCTGTTGGGCTCTCTGGTAGAATCCTCCCCAAAATTCACAGGTACAAATTTCAGACACACCCACACACGTTTGAAAATTCAAAACAATGTTCTTTATAATGAAAATTCACTTAAACCAAGCCCTCTTTTGGTATAGCCAAGAGCACTCGTCTCCAAACAAACTGGTAATTTTGTACAAGTCCCGTATCACTTCTGTGATACTTAGCTTGCAGCTGTGAGGCAATTCACAGTCCTTCTTCTTTCACAAAGTGAAACACACTTTGCTCTGGTTTAGTTTCAAAGCGAGGGGAAATCAGCACACAAAAGGTCAAAGTCAGTAAAGCAGTCAACACAACGATCAGATAATCCTCCACAATGGCCAAACCCACAGGCTGCTCTTTATAGCAGCCTCACTAATTACCACAGCCCCACCCAACCACAGGTGGCCTCATTTTCTTTGATAATAATCTCTCAGTTGTTGTTGCCTATGCATCTCTCTCCGCATGCGTGGCTGTATCATTAACTCTTGTTCTGAATCCAAGGAGGAGCTAGATAATTGATCTCCTTCTGAGCTGTCTGCCACACTCCTCCTCCCTGTCACTCATGTCTTCTTGGTCAGAGGAGCCTTCATCAGCAGATTCCACGGGCAAAACAGGCATGCAGCATGTGGATGTCTCCCCCACATCCACAGTCCTTGGGGCAGGAGCTGTGCCAGAGCTAACCACAACAGTTTCAAGCGTTGTTGTGTAAAGAAGAGCTGATCTGTTCCTTCAGCGCTCCCCACCATCCACCAAAGTCTTGCTGTCTTGACTTCTTTGATTTGCCCTGTCTGTCAAGCCGGCAAGTCATTTTTTTTCACCATTGTGCGACTTTGTTGATTTAAGTGACTCCCAAGGGCAGTCAATATCAAAGTCACAAAACTTTGCAATTCTCCCAGAACACTTATCACCTATGACATCTCATTCATCACTAACCCTTAGCATCTCCTATCTTATTTTACAAATTTCTTTCCATGCAGGACAAAATATGTTATGATTGGAATATATTTTTAAAATTGTAATCGTTTTATTTTCCCTCCAAAATATGAGAACATAATGGTACTGTCCCCAGATATTAATCTTTGTGGCAATTCGAAGATAAAATATCTCTGCACAATCATATCCAGCCCAGGGTCACCCAGTATGATTTGTGTAAAGTTAGGCTACTGTGCAGACTGATAGCTGAAAATGCAGCTAGGCAAAATTATGTATTCTGCAATTGGGTAGGGACAATTAATAATACAGTCTATTAACTGCCAAGTCATCTAAAATTATTTTGCACTGTTAACATCCTCTCCATTTCTTAGCTAATGAAGAAGCAATGTGAAAAACCTACTGTTTTGTTTAGTAACAGAAGTTACTATGTCAATTAGGTACATATGCCAATAGCTGACTAGTTTTCATTACTTTAAAATAAGAATGATAACCGTTTTTAAAACTCAGTTATAAAATTATTTGGCTGGCAAGTATTTACTAGTGTCCTGGCTTCAGTAGCAAATCACTTCTACTTTAAATAGGCTTATGTCTTCACAAATCTGGTAGTTGCCTTTAGTCCCTAGGGAAGGATCTTACTAATGACTACATAACAGCCATAAATGAGTTTCCAAAAGCAGGCCAAGGCTAGCTGTGTTGTGAATCAGGAAGTCAAAGCCAATCTATTTAGCAAATTCCAAAAAGAGAAGGTGACACTTTTTTAAAAGGCCCAGATTGAAACGGATCTCATGGCTAATTCATGAAAACACCTGGCTCAGTTTCTCTCCCCCTTAACTAGTTTTCATTTGCCCTTTTCTAATCAAGCTGACAATGGAAGAAGCAATAGGAAGTCGGGCAGTAGGAAAAGCAAGTAGGATGCTTGGCTGCATAGCTAGAGGTATAACAAGCAGGAAGAGGGAGATTGTGATCCCCTTATATAGAGCGCTGGTGAGACCACATTTGGAGTACTGTGTTCAGCTCTGGAGACCTCACCTACAAAAAGATATTGACAAAATTGAACGGGTCCAAAGACGGGCTAAAAGAATGGTGGAAGGTCTTAAGCATAAAACGTATCAGGAAAGACTTAATGAACTCAATCTGTGTAGTCTGGAGGACAGAAGGAAAAGGGGGGACATGATCGAAACATTTAAATATGTTAAAGGGTTAAATAAGGTTCAGGAGGGAAGTGTTTTTAATAGGAAAGTGAACACAAGAACAAGGGGACACAATCTGAAGTTAGTTGGGGGAAAGATCAAAAGCAACGTGAGAAAATATTATTTTACTGAAAGAGTAGTAGATGCTTGGAACAAACTTCCAGCAGACGTGTTTGGTAAATCCACAGTAACTGAATTTAAACATGCCTGGGATAAACATATATCCATTGTAAGATAAAATACAGGAAATAGTATAAAGGCAGACTAGATCAGTGTTTCCCAACCAGTGTGCCGTGGCACACTAGTGTGCCGCGGGACATGGCCAGGTGTGCTGCGAGCCCGGCCTGGCTGGAGCTTTCCTGGCGGTGACGGGAAGTGAGCTTTTGGGGCCCGGTGGGAGGGCGCCGGCCACTGTTGCTTCTAAGCTGCGTGAGCGTGCGCCCGCACAGCCATTAGGAAACCCCCCATCCCGCAGAAATTTTTGAAGTGGCACAAAGGCACGCAGTCCTGAATCGCTCCCTTCTCTGGCCAGCAAAGTCGGCTGCCCAGGAAAGCGCCGCATTTGAAAAGCGCGCTTTTAAAAAGCGTGCCGGTTTCCCAGGCAGCCGGCTTGCTAGCCGGAGAAGCGAGCGATCCGGGACTGCGTGGCTTTGTGCCGTGATGAAAATGGTGCTGTGGTGGCCTCCAAGCGCCGCCCTTCGTGGCGCCCCACCACCCATTCCTGCAGATAGAGGTTGGGCGGGGTACCGGAATGTGGAGGTGGCGCGTGGCCGGGCGCTGAGCGCCATGGACACCTGGGAGGGCGAAGGGTTGAATGTGGCTGCTGCCTCTTAGGCGAAGGCGAAGGCGACAGTGGAGTCCACGCCGGGGCCATGCGGGGCCGCTGATCCAGGGGGCCACGGACCGGCAAGCCACCTTCCACTCTCTCTCCGCTCTCTCTCTCTCTTTCTCTCTCTGTTGCCGGCGTGGTGCACGGGAGAGAAAGAGAGAGAAAAAGGAGGGGAGAGAGAAAGCAAGAGAGAAAGAGAGAGAAGGAAAGCAAGAGAGAAATCAAGAGAGAGAAAGCAAGGGGGGAGAGAGAAAGAGTGTGTGAGAGAGAAAGAAAGAGAGAGAAAGAAAGAGAGAGGAAGAGAGAGAGAGAGAAAGAAAGCAAGAGAGAAAGAGAAAGAGAGAAGGAAAGCAAGAGAGAGAGAAAGAGAGAGAGAGAAAGCAAGGGAGAGAGAGAGAAAGAGTGTGTGTGAGAGAGAAAGCAAGAGAGAAAGAAAGAGAGAGAGGAAGAGAGAGAGAGAAAGCAAGAGAGAGAGAGAGAAAGCAAGAAAGAGAAAGCAAGGGAGAGAGAAAGAAAGCAAGAAATAGAGAAAGAGAGGAAGAGAGAAAGAGAGAGAAAGAGAGAAGGAAAGCAAGAGAGAGAGAGAAAGCAAGAGAGAGAGAAAGCAAGGGAGACAGAAAGAGAAAGAGTGTGTGTGAGAGAAAGCAAGAGAGAGAGAGAAAGCAAGAAAGAGAGAGGAAGAGAAAGAGAGAAAGAAAGCAAGAGAGGAAGAGAGAGAAAGAGAGAGAGAAAGCAAGGGAGCGAGAATGAGAATAAAAGAGAGATAGCAAAAGAGAGAGAAAGAGAGAGAGAAAGAATGCAACAGAGAGAGAGAAAGCAAGAAAGAGAGAAAGAGGGAGGGAAGGAGGGCAAGAGAAAGAGCAAAAAAGAAAGGAAGAAAGAAAGAGGGATGGAGAGAGGGAAAGAAAGAGGGAGGGAGAGAGAGAGAAATAGGGCAAAAGGGAGGAAGAGAGGGGTTTTTTGTCCAAACTTTTTTAGCCCCCCCCCCCCCCGCTCAATGTTCCCCAGGATTTTGTAAGTCTGAATAATGTGCCGCGACTCAAAAAAGGTTGGGAAACACTGGACTAGATGGACCATGAGGTCTTTTTCTGCCATCAGTCTTCTAATAAAGATTAATATTCGTTCCCTACATTATTTTCTGATCAGCTAGGAGCAGCAGAGGAATAACCTACTCGTTGCTTATTGCACCCTGAAATCTTTGTATTGAAGAAGGCAACTGGAATAGGCTTGGATAGATGTGTGGTTTGTCTCTGGGAACCCCTTTGAAAGACATGCTGCCCTAAGCAGCATAAGTCTTACTACGGATAGAGTTTTAAATTCGTGAATATTAAAACCTTTATCTTAAAGCTTTAGAAAAGTTGAGTGGTTTCACTTAGACCAGTGTTTCCCAACCTTGGCCACTTGAAGATATTTGGACTTCAACTCCCAGAATTCCCCAGCCAGCATTCGCTGGCTGGGGAATTCTGGGAGTTGAAGTCCAAATATCTTCAAGTGGCCAAGGTTGGGAAACACTGGCTTAGACTAGAAGCTGACATTTTTGCAAATTGCTAGCACTGATACTAATTTGCTCATATGTAAAGAAGGGGGGGCACAAATGGCCTGCCTCATTTCCCCCCCCCCAAGACTCTCTGGAAGCCAAAAATGCCCTCAGAGCCTCTGTGAGCCAAAAATCAGCTGGCTGGCACACATGCACATTGGAGCTGAGCTAGGCTTGTGTGCCAGCAGATATGGCTCCGCGTGCCACCTGTGGCACCCATGCCATAGGTTTGCCATCACTGGAATAGATAGAATTCTTTATGGGCCAAGTGTGATTGGACACACAAGGAATTTGTCTTTGGTGCATATGCTCTCAGTGTACATGAAAGATACATTTGTGCAAAATCATGAGGTACAACACTTAAGAATTGTCATAGGGGTCAGATAAGCCAGTGTTTCCCAACCTTGGCAACTTGAAAATATCTGGACTTCAACTCCCAGATATCTGGACTTCAACTCCCAGAATCCCCCAGCCAGCATTCGTCCAAATATCTTCAAGTGGCCAAGGTTGGGAAACACTGGCTTAGACTAGAAGCTGACATTTTTGCAAATTGCTAGCACTGATACTAATTTGCTCATATGTAAAGAACAATAAATACATGGAAAGGGAATCGAGCATATGAATCAGTATTAAACCTTTCAAAGATTCTTGGCCTCCAAGAATTCAACAATATAATTCACCCATTGAAGTTAAAATGTGAATTGTGTTTCTAAATATAATGTGTTTCAATGACCGCTAGGGAAGCCTCATTTATTTGTGATTTAATATTATCTGACATGTTTTGAGATAGGGAGTTCTGTGATGAACCTGAAATGAAAGATGCAAGAAATTCAATAAGACACTTGCAATTACCAGATTTCCCCCCCCCCTGCTAATAGCAAGCATAGTGTATATATTGCCTTGAGAATATGAGTTCGACTCCTGCCTTAGACCTAAAAAGTGGCTATTTTGGGTCAGTCATTGTTAGCCCAATCCTCCTCACTGGATTGTTTTGGGAGAGAATAGGAGAAGGAAGGACTAATTGATTAATTTATAAAGTAATAAAGCTGAAATAACAACCTAAGAATTCTGTTTTAGAGGAATTCACCTCAGGAAAGTATCTTCCAGATATTTAGCATTACAGTGATCCCCCGGTTATTGCGTCCCCGACCATTGCGAACAGGCTAATTTGCGATTTTTCAACCCGGAAGTCAAAACACCATCTGCGCATGCGTGCCCTTTTTTTCTATGGGCACGCATGCGTAGATGGCGCCGGGCAGATCAGCTGCTGGGCGGCTTCCCTGGGTCTTCCCCCTCTTGCTGGCGGGAGGGCGAAGCCCCCCCCAGCACCCGCTCGCCCGCTGTTCGCCCGGCCACCCGCCGTTCGCCGCTCGCCCGCCCTTCGCCCGGCCACCGGCCGTTCACCCGCCCTTCGCCCGCCCTTTGCCGCTCGCCCGCCCTTCGCCCTTCGCCCGGGAAGTTTGCCAGGAGTCAGCGGAGAAGCGGCGCGCCTGTTTTAAAACGATCGGAGCCGGCCTGGGAGGGCTTTCCAGCAACCCCCGAGCCCCCAACCCGGGCTCGGGGGTTGCTGGAAAGCCCTCCCAGGCCGGCTCCGATCGTTTTAAAACAGGCGCGCCGCTTCTCCGCTGACTCCTAAAGCGGGGAAGTTCGCCAGGAGTCAGCGGAGAAGCGGCGCACCTGTTTTAAAACGATCGGAGCCGGCCTGGGGGATCGGAGCCGGCCTGGGGGGGCTTTCCCTTTCAGGGCGGGCGAGCGGCGGGCGCGGCAGCAGCGAGGAGTTTGCGTGGGCGGCGGGGAAACCCCAATATTCGGCTCCTCGCTGCTGGGAAGTAAAAACACCATCTGCGCGTGCGCAGATGGTGTTTTTACTTCCGCAGCGCTACTTCGCGAAAACCCGCTCGTTGCGGGGGGTCCTGGAACGGAACCCCCGCAATGATCGGGGGATCACTGTACAGCTATTGTCAAATTGGTAGGATAGTTATTAGCATGACATCATGTTGGGGATGCTATAGACACTCAATCCCCCAAATAATTAGTAGGGTACCAATTGTTCTGCCGGCGTGTTTCAACCGCATGTAATTACAGGGTAATTAGTCCAGGAAGACACACACCACACGATAAAAGGAAAACCCAAAAGTTTTTATAAACAGAAAAACAGAAACAACTCCCTTTTTAAATGTCAAAGGGATTTTCTGGTACACACAAGGCACAGGTTAAATGCAATCCAATTGCTCACCCAATAACTGGGAAATTGAGTCCAATTCTAAACTCCAGAGAGTCCCCACACAATCTTGAACAGCATAAAACCCATGATCTTGACAAAACAATTAATCAGATAAACTGCCATGAAGCTAAAACACCAAGCTGCACTTTTATCTGTAGCACTAATTACAGCAGCCCCACCCAACCACAGGTAGCCTCATTTTCTCATGTAATAATCCTTCAGTTGTTGTTTCCTATGCATCACTCTACGCATGCGTGGATGTGTCATTAATTCTTGTTCAGAATCCAGGGATGATACAGATGATTGATCTCCTCCAGGGCTGTCTGCCAAACTCCCCTCTTCCCTGTCACTCACGCTTCCTTGGTCAGAGCAGGCTTCGTCAGCAGATTCCATCGGGAGCAAAACAGGCCTGCAGCATGTGGATGTTTCCCCCACATCCACCTGCACATTCCTTGGGGCAGGAGCTGGGCCAGAGCTAACCACAACACCAATAGTGCCAAAATGACAGTAAAATCATTTTATATAATTCTTGAGATCTATGGGACATATAGAATCTCCTCATTTCTAGACCAACACCTTAATCACTAGTAAACTAAATTGCTTTAAACCTGTTTTGCTTCTGAAACAGTAAAATTGCAGTACAGTACTTCCATTTGATAAAGTGGGGAAAACTAGATGTTTCCCCTGCATGCATTTGTTGAAAAGCTTATGAACTCTGAGTTACCATGACAATTAATTTGCTTTTTTGTGGAATACAATTACAAGATGATGTGTCTTATAAAGGATAAATTATACTGTGAGGATATCTTCTGTTGTGGTTAGATCTGGCCCAGCTCCTGCCCCAAGGAATGTGGAGGTAGATGTGGGGGAGACATCCACATGCCGCAGGCCTGTTTTGCTCCCAGTAGAATCTGCCGACGAAGTCTCCTCTGACCAAGGAAGCGTGAGTGACAGGGAAGAGGGAAGTTTGGCAGACAGCCCAGGAGGAGATCAGTCATCTGTATCATCCCTGGATCCTGAACAAGAATTAATGACACATCCACGCATGCGTAGAGTGATGCATAGGAGACAACAACTGAAGGATTATTACAAGAGAAAATAAGGCCACCTGTAGTTGGGTGGGGCTGCTGTAATTAGTGCTACAGATAAAAATGCAGCCTGGTGTTTTAGCCTCATGGCAGTTTATCTGATTCATTGTCTCGTCAAGATCGTGGTTTTTGCTGTTCAGGATTGTGTGTGTGGACTCTCTGGACTTTAGAATTGGACTCAATTTCCCAGTTATTGAGTGAGCAATTGGACTGCATTTTAACCTGTGCCTTGAGAGTACCAGAAAATCCCTTTGACATTTAAAAAGGGAGCTGTTTCTGTTTTTCTGTTTATAAAAACTTTTGGGTTTTCCTTTTATCGTGTGGTGTGTGTCTTCCTGGACTAATTACCCTGTAATTACGGGCGGTTGAGACACGCCAGCAGAACATCTTCTAAGGTGCTCGTCTGAATAAAAAAATATAAAATAAATATTAAGCAGTAATTTAAGTTATGAAAATTCTCTGCTCACCATCTTTACCTCCATTCCTAATAATTTTGTGTTTTCTCAAGACACTTATTTGATCCAAACCATCTACTATTATCTTCTTTCCTTGGTCTGCTATCAGGTTTTTGAACACTTGTCTCAAATCAATAGTAAACTTTTTCTGTGCATGAATTATGGAGTCTTCTTAACAAGATTTATTAAAAGGAAAAGGATAGAATTAAAACAATTTCCACAAATAAAGTTTTTCCCACTTATACTAATTTATCTCCTAAACTGGGAGTGTAGAATCTTCAGAATTTCTTTCCTCCAGCCTACTGTGAACTGGTGAGGCGGTGACACAGTTTTCCCTGCTAATGGATAAACCTGCAGGTGTCTAATATTTTTTCTCCTAAATTCTTATCTGCCTGCATATTATCATTTATACCTGTCAATATTATTTTTATTAGCCCATGGTCTATTTGCTTCACATGCCAAAAATATGGAGGTTTCTGGTTTAGTAATCATCACCTTTAGGTACCAGTTATCTTTTACTTGGTCTAAAACTTGAATTCAAGTCCAGGATATTTTTAACAACTACTGTATCTCCAAACCATATATAAAAATTTGTCTCTTATCAGACTTTCCTCCTAAGCAACTTAGACTAGAAATGATTAATTCAAAGAACAAGTCTCTTAAACCTCTGAACAGTGATATTTATTAGAAGAAAGCTTAATGTTCCCCAGCTAGAGTTGGTACAAAATCTGAATTCTCCCGAATTCAGCACTCCTGCTTCAAGACCAGGTGGCAGCTGAGATTAGGAAGCCTTTTGTATGTCCCCCCCCAAACTATGCTCATTGCTGAGACATAGTTCATGATGAGTCATACCTTAGATAGTTTGCATTTGGATTATTATTATTAATGTGCTCTATGTAGAGCATCTGCTGGGATCAGTTGATCTCAGATTCCTTTCAAATGTTGTTAGCAGGCAACTTTTATCTGAATTAATTTTGATGGATAAATTTTAGTTGCAACTTCCTTGCACACACAAAGTGCTGATTCAGAATTATTTATTAACAGTATTCCTTTCTTCAAAAAACTTTTATATTATTCCCTATTGTTTGCAGAAACAAGAAGACATTATCAGAAATGTGAATTACAATTCACAGTAAGCTTCCCTGTTTCCATTCTGTTATGTTGCAAGAATGGTTTCAGTGAAATTTCTATGAAATTATTCAACTTCCGGAGGTGGGCCATCTGGAGCACTTAATATGTTTGCGATTATAATCCTCAGTATCTGGTTATTAAATATGCTGAATGCCCTTATGAGAATTGTAAACCCAAACCAATATGAATTGCCTAACCCTGCTATACATTAATAGTTAGTTTATTCTCAATTTATGAATCTGTATATTGACATCCACTTTGTATTCTATGTATGTATTAGATTGCAATATATATGGATGATCAGTATATGGCAGAGGGTTTGTTTGTTTGTTTGTTTGTTTGTTTATTTGTTTGTTTGTTGATTGATTGATTGATTGATTGATTGATTGATTGGATTTGTATGCCGCCCCTCTCCGTGGACTCGGGGCGGCTAACAACAGTGACAAAAACAGAATGTAAAAATCCAATACTATAATATCTAAAAACCCTTGTTATAAAACCAATCATACTTACAAACATACCATGCATAAATTGTAGAAGCCTAGGGGGAAAGAGTATCTCAATTCCCCCATGCCTGACGGCAGAGGTGGGTTTTGAGGAGCTTACGAAAGGCAAGGAGGGTGGGGGCAATTCTGATCTCTGGGGGGAGTTGGTTCCAGAGGGTCAGGGCCGCCACAGAGAAGGCTCTTCCCCTGGGCCCCGCCAACTGACATTGTTTAGTTGACAGGACCCGGAGAAGGCCCACTCTGTGGGACCTAACTGATTGCTGGGATTCGTGTGGCAGAAGGCGGTCCCTGAGATAATCTGGCCCGGTGCCATAAAGGGCTTTATAGGTCATAACCAACACTTTGAATTGTGATTGGAAACTGATTGGCAACCAATGCAGACTGCGGAGTGTTGGTGTGACATGGAGTGTTATGTGATTCATTAATTCCTTGTCTATATTTTTGCAGCCCCGATCTGGTAGTCATCATATATATATTAGCAGCCTCCACATTGTTTTCAGACCTCATTAAAATAATGAATCTATTTGGAGAACAGAAAAGTTTTGATATGGGTTATTACCAGGGACGGGTTCTAACATCTCACTGCCTGTTCGCTTCCTCCCAGACCACATGGCCACACCACGTTGCCACATGCACATTTTGCGCAGGCACACACTGGCAAAAAAGAAAAAGAAAAAAGAAAAAAATAACATGGTGACTGCAAGCACAGTGCTGGAAACTTGGCTTCTATGCATCTAAAAAGAAATAATAAATAAAATTCAAAAAAAAATAATTTTAAGATGAAGGCGCCTACAGACACTGATCAAACCGGTTCTGTGACATCATCATAACATTACCAGCGGGTTGCTACTGGTTCTGGTGAACCAGTCCAAACCAGGAGGAACCCACCTCTGGTTATTACCGTATTACTCAGAGTACTTGTAGACTGCTTTTGTTCTCAAGAGTGCTCTCAGTAATAAAACAATATAAAATACAACTGTAAACAACAAACAATAAACATAATTTAAAGTGCAATGTTTAACAATATGATAATTATATTGTCATTTTGTTACTTAGTAAAAGTAGAACCAATTATGTCCTTCAAAAATTGGCAAAAATATATTCATATTGTACAAGACCTAGCTGTTCAATTACCGGTACTTAAAAGACAATTATAATCTTTCTACAGGATGTAGAATACAAATCCTCACCAGGATATATTTCAACCTTGATCAAACAAGCCAACTTCATATTCCTTCTTTTTACTTTGAGCAACATCCCATTTATCTTACATCTCATCAAATATTATAAAACTTGATTACTTTACATTTATCTTTGAGACTTCTAAAACTTTTCAGAATATTAACATGTTTTTTTTGTAAATCCAATTTAGGAAAATCACTTTGGATTAATAAATCAGGCAGTTTCTTGTGCATGTCCAGTTTAACATATTTTTTCATGTCTTCTTTGTAGCCTGTTGTTTTTAATTGCACTTTCTCACCAGTCTCAATCTTGTCAGGTAAAATATATTTCTCTTCCATAACATCTTCTAAACATTTTGTAGTCTGTCTATACAGACAGAACACTTTTAAAATTAACTTCTAAGTACGTTGTTTAAAACATCCTTCAATATCTTCAGTGTTAAAATATTTTGTTTTGTTCTATAATTGTTAAGTTTGACTTAACAATTTGTTTTGTTCTTTTAATAATAATCTTTTAGTTCTCTCTAGTTCTCTCTAACATCCAATTTTTAAAGTCTTATACAGTATTTCATTTTTAAAAATAATTCCCATGGAAAGGATGTTTATAATTCATTCCAAAATCTTATTTCAAATTTATTTAGAACCTTAGTCCATTTGTAACTTTGTAAAGTCCAAGTTTTAATCACTCTTTTGCTGTTTATTTTTTTTAAATTAGTTCTTAAAATTGTAGTTAATATATCTTTCCTGAAGGATTTAAGGAAACTCTCTTGGTAGCTTTGACCATCAGGAAGTTCTTCCTTATTTCCAGGTTGAATCGCTCCTTGGTCAGCTTCCATCCATTGTTCCTCATCCACGGAAAGGGGCGGCATACAAATCTAATAAATAATAATAATAATAATAATAATAATAATAATAATAATAATAATAATAATAATCATCATCATCATCATCATCTGGTCCACTGGTGCCCTGGAAAATAGTGTGACCCTCCTCCTCTCCATGACAACCCCTTAAGTGCCTGTATACTGCTATCATGTACCCCCTGGCCCTTCTTTTCACTAGACTATCCATGCCCAGTTCCTGCAATCTCTTTTAGTATGTCTTGGTTTCTAGTCCCCTTATCATTTTGGTTGCTCTTTTCTGTACCTTTCAGTTGGTGGGCAATCTCAAATCCTCTCTTTATCCAGGAAGGAATTATTAAAGAGAAATTATTAAAACTATGCAATAACTCTTCGTTCGTCATGAAAATGCTTTCAGTCCACCATTTCTTCTCTGGAAGTCTGCAAATATTAATTAAGATACATAATTAAGAATTAAAAGGAAGATTCATAGATGTTAGATATCAACTGAACCTCTTAGATTGGACTATTAAATGTAGGTGATTTTATGTGTGCATGTTTATCTTTATATCTAGGTATTCTTAGGCACTTCCTATCCTGGTACATTTTAAATATGTTTGGCATCAATCCAACATGTTTGTACTTATGTATAAATAAAGGGCTAAATCCCCAGTAGTTTGATACAGCTAATCATAAATATCAGTTATAAAATAAATGTTCCTGAAATCATTATTTGCAAAAAGATAGTGTTTCAACCTGGAAGCCACAAAAGCTATTACAAAAAATAAAGAAATGTACCCTGTAAGTAAAGACGCAAAGATTAGCAGCGGACAATGGTGTTTAGAGCATTGTTGAGAGAGAAAAGGGAGAACCCTCCCACTTTTCTCCCTTATCCATTAAGAAAAGCTTGCAACCCAAGCTTTTCTTGATGGATAAGGGAGAAATTCCCTAGTGTAAACTGATTAAGCTATTAAATCCTTAAGAAGGTTTGCTTAGTACTACTGTTTTTTTTTCAATGCCCAATCAAAATAATTATTCTCTTCCAGATACCGGTAATTTTAGGATTTTAAAGATTAACATTATTGGACTATTATAGGAGAAGAACCATGTTAGTGTATTGTGGCAAAAAAGGGGAGACATAACACCTTTTATTATTAACAAATATTATTAAAAAGTATAAGCACTCCTGATTATACTGGGTTAATGATTTTAGAGAGAGGAAGGAACACAGGGATTCATTTCTGCTATTGATGGTTTTATCTCTTGATTACTAGCTATTTTATTTATTTATTTTATTTATTTATTTTGTGCAATACACATTGTAGGTTATAGAGAATACTGTATACATATAGTAAAATATATCAAAGAAAAAATAGAGGAGAAGATATAAGAATAAAAATAAAATAAAATAAGTCAATGAGGAATAGAGGGAAAGCTTAGGAATGGAAGAAAAGATAAATGAGATAAGGAGAGACAATTGGACGGAACATGAGGCACACTCGTGCGCTTATGCATGCTATTGAAAATACTCTTGTATTCTTCAAATTGCAGAAAGGGAAATTATTTTCCTTCTTTTTTTCCTTGCTCAGGCAGCCCTGAAAGATGGGAGGAAAAATGTCAGTACTGTAACAGCAAATGAGGGACTTCTCCATCCACCTTGGATTGCTTTCATCATTGAATAGGGTAGAAGCAACAGTAGAGAGAGATTTCTCTTGTACATTGCTACTGCTGAGAAGTTTGGAAGTTGGTCCATTTCACCCAGAAGCTGATAGAATTGATGAAGTCTAATGTATATTAATAGCGGAAGTTGTGATTCTAAAATGTTGATATAGCCAAGTTCATATATCCAAGATGGATAGGTGAATGACACATACAGTATATCCCTTTCTCTTGATTGACATGAATTATGCACTAGATGATCTGGTTGGTCCTTATCTATTATAATGTATACTAATTTTAAAAAAAACAGAAAACAAACTGAAGGTTCCCTGTAATTTCACTGAGTGATTATGTCTTGTAGAAGGGGACATATCAAACTTCTCCAAAACATGAAAATATAGATTGCATAACTGTACTGCTGTGCACCATTTTAAAAAGCCAATAAACATAGTCTTGGATATTTTATCTAGAGAAATAACTGAAAGTATGTTTATTTCAAATCAAAAATTTGAGTGGTCTCTGGAGAAGTTATTTCCTGCGTTGTTAAACCTTTGTTTCACATATTTATTTGTTTAAGCCTTAATGATCATTTGAGTTTCACAAATACTGGTAAAAATTCTGAAATACTTTAAAAAAGGAAAATAAAGTTCAGCTCTCGAGCAAAATACACAAGAAAGGCTTTTGCTGTTAGTCCTGAAGGAAACACAAAAACATAATTAGTATCTTGTCCATTTAATTTAGGTCAGGAGAATACCTTTTATGTGTGAATTATGTGGAAGTTATTTTTTACATATTTACCTATTGGAGGAACACTTTAAAGATATGTCCTCCTAGTTTTGAATGCAAACCTAAAATGCCTTCCTGTGTAAATGTAGACAATATATTCATATTTTTCTCATTGTGCGTGAAGTTATATTTGATGAAAACAAACAAATGAGAGTTTTGTCCAGGTAAGTGGTGCTTCCAAACAGTTAAAGGCGCATTAAGGAATAAGATTAAATCTGTGTTGATCAGGTTACATTAATTGAGATTCATCAGGTCTGCAGTCTACATGCAAGCCTGAATCTGATGAGAAAAATGACATAAGCTTTAGTTACAACTTATGCTTTTATAACTTGTACTTTTAAAACTCTTATTCTAATTCAGAATGATACAGCCGGATCATTGACTACAGATTATTATTGAAAGCATGTGACTTCCTTGATGGAACAGCTCCATTGCTTTCAAGGCAGAATGTTAAAACAACTCTGGCAAGAGTCAGTAGATTAAATCTGGGCTAAGCAAACCTCAGCCCAGAGGGATCTACTTTACATTCTGTTAGAATCCTTAATCTATCAACTGAAGCCAAATTAAAAACAATAGTGCCAATAGGAGGAGACATAATAAAACTTAAGGAAAAAGATGACTTTGGACAAAAACATAGCTGACGATCTGTGACAAGCAAGAGACTTAGTCTAACATATTCTTTTACACAAAAAAATGCCACACTGGTTATTTCCCTCTTATTTTCTATAACTGATTTCTATTGGAAAAGCCTACTAAGTGTCACTACTAAAAGATGCCAGAAATCCAAGTCATATCACCATAGATTCTAACTACGTATAATATTATTACAGTATATGTCTTAGTAACTTCTCCAAATTTCTGGTTTAAGACGAAAGGTGCCTTTTGAAATATGATACAAACTACATATCATACTTAAGATGACTTTTCTGCTCTAGAAAAGAGGTAGGAATATAATTCCATATACAAAGAATGTTTGAAAATTGCTTGACTAATTAGGGGACCTGAAAAAGTCACCATCATTTGAAACTTTTCTTTTAATTAAATAAAAATTATTTAATTTAATCTATGATATCATTACATGGCATAATGCAGATGCTTTCATTGAATTCCTGGGAACTTGCGAGTCCCAGGAATGTAAGACCCATATGAAATTACACTAAATTTATGTCTCTGATTTTTCCACATATTCTTCCCAAGAAACTATTTCATATTCTTTTGTGTTGGTGTAGTAGATAACTGAATAAATAGCTAAAGCCTGTCCAACCATAAAAGGAAAGGTGATCACAGCAAGCCCATTCAAACGTGTCACTACAAGTCCAGAAATGTTTACATTCAATGTTTCTTAGCAATCTAATGTCTATTTATTTTCTTACTAGATGTTTCATACCTAGAAACAGTAATGGGCAGCCAAAATTTTTACTGCCACATTGTGGGTGTGGCTTATTTTGTGGGTGTGGTGTAATGGTCATGTGACCAGGTGGGAGTGGCTTGAATTATCATCATCGTTCAAGTGAACTGTTAAGTCTTTGACTTACAACCTTACCAGTGTCGCTCACTGGGGTGACAATTTGCATCGTGTTTCCCGTGCTCTCCTTTCTGGGTCGCCCCCCCCCAGCTCAGGTTGGGTAGCTAGGCGAATGGGTGCTGCCAGAAGCATAAATGCTGCCAGCACTGCTTCCACCTACGCCTTATGTTTGCACCTCAGGCAGGAGGTGGCCGTGTCAGGCTGGAGGGGAGCCGGGCAGGAGAGAGAGAAACTCGTCCAAGGCCAGGAAGTAGGAAAGAGGAAAAAAGCAAGGAGCACAGACGCAGCAGCAGCAGGGGGAAAAAGGAGAACCGAGCCGAGACCAGTAATCCAGCAAGTGACAGCTGCTGATCAGCTGGAGCTGCGCACGCATCTTCATTTCCACCGGTGGAACTGCGTTCCACACCGTCCTGCCTGCTGCCCACCCCTGCCTAGAAAGATCATTCAAGACAGCTTACAAAAAAAGTACACAAACAGATGTACCATGTACATTTACATGGTAACAAAATCAATCAGTCTTATGTATTACAAAATTGAGAAGTGAATGCTTTTATTTGTGGTCTTTTTTGTACAAAAGACTAACACTGTATTTCTTTGGAAAATTATATATGCCATGGTACAAATTAATATGCAAGGAAATTTTATTCTTTATGCAATGAATTGGATATACATTCCTTATTTAACTTACAGTATATCACTACCTTACAACTCTACGTTTGAAAAATTAAGAAATATATTTATATATCACATTAAATAAATTGTGATTTATTAAGTAATGCTGTATTGAATAAATATTGATAGGTTCACATAGCATTGTTGCTTATAAACTACTGTTTATAGCAATAGCACGTATATATCACTTCATAATGCTTTACAGCAGGGGTCCCCAACCACCGGGCCGCGGGCCAGTACCGGGCTGCGGGGTATGTTGCACTGGTCCATGGAGTCAGCAGCTGCCGGCCCTCATGCCGCCACCCCCTCCCTCCAGCGCTTCGCCTCCCGCCGGGCAAGAGGCCTCAGGAGGTAGGTTCTGCCGGCCACAGGACGATGGATGGGACAGAGGGGCGGGAAGGACCGAGAGGCTCAAGCCTCTTTTGGCTTCTGCCGTGGGGCGCTTTTGCGTTTTTGGCTGGGGGGAGGCAGGAGGGCCAGCCTGACCCCCTCTCTCCAGCGCTTAGCTCCCGCTGGGCAAGAGGGCTTGGGAGGCAGGTTCTGCCGGCCACAGGACGATGGCGGGAAAGAGGGGCGGGGAGGACCAGCACCCCCATGCTTAATCCCGCCCCCAACCACGCCCCTTTCCGCCCCCACTGGGCCATAGAAAAATTGTCTTGCTGAAACTGGTCCCTGGTGGAAAAAACGTTGGGGACCACTGCTTTACAGCACTCTCTAGGCAGTTTACAGAATCAGTATATTGCCCCCAACAATGTGGTTCCTCATTTTTACCAACCTCGGAGTCGGAAGGATGGAAGGCTAAATCAACGTTGAACCAGTCAGGATCAAACTCCTGGCAGTGAACAGAGTCAGCCTGCAATACTCCATTCTGACCACTTTGCCACCACAGCTTCTCTTTATAAATCACAGTTAGGTATTAAGTTTGCATAACAGTAGGCATACTATATCTGGGATGCAGAAATAGGGATCATACTTAAGGAAGCAGGTAGGTCTGTTGCTCTTTATTGCCATATAATGAATATCTGGGTTTTTGCAAGCCAAATGTAATAAATTTGCACAGCAAGCTAAACCAACAGTGAACAAACCTGTTTTGATTTAGTACAATGTGTGAGCCTATCTAAATGGCAGGCAAACTGACCAACTGAAAAATGCACATGTAATTAGAAGCAAATAAGTCTATTTGAATTACCAAACAGAAACATTGAAATATACCAAAAATGTTATCAGAAAACTTATTTAAAATGTGGATTTCAGGTATGTATTTTTACTACTGAGATGCATGATGCTAATTATGTCCTTTATTTAGTTTGCTACATATCGTTATCTCACTTAATCTTAAAATAATTCTTTTTTTCTCCCTTCCATTCAACCATGTCTAATTCTCAGAAATTGCCTGGACAAGCCCCTGCAATTTTCTTAACAAAGTTTGCCATCCTAGGGTTGAAATATTGACCAGCCCAAGTCATAGTTCCCTCTAAGCTGAGCAGTGAGCAATCGCTCACTTAAAAATCATCATCAACTCAGAGTTTTCCAAACCTGCCCAGAAGCCGAGAGGGAAAGAGTGAGAGGGAAGGAGAGAGAGAGGAAGAGAGAGAAACAGATAGAAAAAAGAGAGGAAGGAAAAGAGAAAGAAAAAGAATGGGAGTAAGGAAGAGAGAAAGAAAATCAAAATCTAGTTTGAAAGTAGCTCAACTATTTAAGTGGCATTTTGATATTGATAGAGTTGCCCTATTATGAGCTCACTGTTATAGACACACAGTACAGTATTTTATTTTGAAATTCTCTGAGGCAAAACAGGGTGGGTTTTTTATTTGTTTGTTTGTTTGTTTGTTTGTTTATTTATTTATTTATTATTTCTGTGCCGCCCAGTCCCGAAGGGACTGCCGCTCAGACACTATACTTTTCCGCCCACCCCCCCAAAAAATTAGAGGGAACACTGGCCCAAGTTTCCCCCTGTCTTTGTGCTTAAAGTGCTTAAAACTCAGTAACCTGGTTTAACCATTACACGAAATTGGCTCTCAAATAGTTTAATGTAATATGTACACACCACAGATGATGATGATGATGACAACAACATATTGTGCATATCAAGTACCTGACAGAATGTTATAGAGAAAGCAGTCAAGGTCTCTTCTTTATTGTCTAAAAGGGCAAGACATAGAGTAATAGATTTAAACACAGGAAGATAGGGGTTTTTTTTAGCAATTAAATTAAATTTAACAACAACAGTGCTTTAAAAATGGGGCTAACCATCTAAAGAAATGATGGGCCTCATTCCATTCATATGTTTTAGCAGAAGACACATATCCCATCTGTCATGGATATTTTGCTATGGCTTCCAGCCTTCCAATATAGATCAGAGCATTTCACTCCATTGTCTAAATGATAAATAAACAAAAGATTTATTTATAAGATTGAGAAAATAAGAAACATTGCCCTCTGTCGTCTAAATGAATCATTTATTTTCCATATGAATATAAACACACACACATGCACACACACACACAATTGCCAGGATTGCAGAACTGGAAAAAAGCTGCTTCTATCCTCAATCCCAGGGAATGTTGTCATTCCCAGGATATATTTATTTACTTACTTACTTACTTACTTACTTACTTACTTACTTACTTACTTACTTACTTACTTACTTACTTACTTACTTATTAGATTTGTATGACGCCCCTCTCCGAAGACTTGGAGCGGCTTACAACAGCGATAAACAATGTGACAAATCTAATACTTAAAAACAACATCTAAAAACCCATATTATTAAAAGTCATACAATTCAATCATACCATACATAAATAAATCACATTAGCCTGGGGATACCTCAAGTACCCCATGCCTGGCAGCATAGGTGGGTCTTCAGTAACTTATGAAAGGCAAGGAGGGTGGGGGCGGTTCTAATCTCTGGGGGGAGTTGATTCCAGAGGGCCAGGGCCACCACAGAGAAGGCTCTTCCCCTGGGGCCCACCAGACGACATTCTTTAGTCAACAGGACCTGAAGAAGGCCAACTCTGTAGGACCTAACCGGTCACTGGGATTCGTGTGGCAGAAGACAGTCCCGAAGGTATTCTGGTTCGATGCCATGTAGGGCTTTATAGGTCATTGCCAACACCTTGAATTGTAACCGGAAACTAATTGGCAGCCAGTGCAGGCCGCGGAGTGTTGATGAGATGTGGGCAAATCAAGGAAGCCCCACTATTGCTCTCGCAGCCGCGTTCTGCACGATCTGAAGTTTCCAAACACTCTTCAACGGTAGCCCCATGTAGAGAGCGTTGCAGTAATCGAACCTTGAGGTGATGAGGGCATGAGTGACTGTGAGCAATAACTCCCTGTCCAATTAGGGTTGCAACTGGTGCACCAGGTTAACCTGGGCAAATGCCCATCTCGCCAGAGCCAAAAGATGGTGCTCTAATGTTAGCTGTGGATCGAAGAGGATGCCCAAGTTGCAAATCCTCTCCGAGGGGGTCAGTAATTCCCCCCCCAGGGTAATGGACGGACAGATGGAATTGTCCTTGGGAGGCAGGACCCACAGCCACTCCATCTTGTCAGGGTTGAGTTTGAGTCTGTTGACACCCATCCAGACCCTAACAGCCTCCAGGCACTGGCACATCACTTCCAATGCTTCACCGACTGGACATGGGGTGGAGATGTATAACTGGGTATCATCAGCATATTGATGATACTTCACCCCATGCCCTTGGATGACCTCACCCAGCGGTTTCATGTAGATGTTAAATAGTAAGGGGGAGAGGACCAACCCCTGAGGCACCCTGCAAGGGAGAAACCTAGAGGTCGACCTCTGACCCCCCAGTAACACCAACTGCGACTGACCGGAGAGGTAGGAGGAGAACCACTGCAAAACAGTGCCTCCCACTCCCAACCCCTCCAGCCGGTGCAAAGGATACCATGCTCAATGATATCAAAAGCCTCTGAGGGGTCAAGAGGTCATAGTATACCCGCAAGAGGGAATCAGGCTCTTTTTTTTTTGGCCACTTCTCTGATCTCACCTTCATAGGTTTAGAGAACTTGCAGCTAAAAGTAACACCATCCCTTGGTTTTGAACAAGTAGCAAGAGAAGGGAGAGATTGATCTTTTCCAGCAATTCTTCAGTTCCCCAGATCAGCTGAGTGTTTATATACTGAAAGCCTGCTTTAAAAGAATCAGACCCTCTTGCCGCTAATAGCAGATTGCATTGGAATATAGCAGAGATGGCAAACCTTTTCAGCACCGAGTTCCCAAACTGGAGTGGAAGTGCATGCCCGAGCCCCAGAAACATGAAGACCAGCTGGCTGGTGTGCACCTCTTGCAACCCTCTGTCCAGCTGTGGCGGGACTGGGAGGGTGCACATGCAGAGGAAGACCCTCCTCAAGCAAGCGCCAAAACACAGGAAAGGCGCACGCAAGGTGTGCAGCAGCACACTTAAGGAGGCTCTTAACAGGACACAACAAGACATGACCTCTCTCCTGCACTAAGATTCTGGCCACTGCCTTGCCATGTCGTCCCCCCATGGAGCTCTTTGGCTGAGTGCGGAGGAAGCGAATTCTAGCCTGAAGTGGCAGGAAGCGAAGGCTGCCTTACATGCAAATGGATGTGAAGGCAGGCACAAGGCCACTTCGCTCCTACATTAAAGGTTCCAGCAATCCTCCCCCTCCTCCCTCGCTTGTGACCTCCAGGCCAGCTGTGGCAGGGCCGGGAGAGTGCGCACACACAAGGAGACCCTCTTTAAGTGAGCACTGGCCACGCCGCCTGTGCCTTTGCCGTGGCACTCACTTGAGGGTAGTGGTTAGGGCATCAGGCTAGAAACTGGGGAACTGTGTGAGTTCTAGTCCTGCCTTAGACACAGAATCAGATGGCCTTAGCCTACTCATTTTCTCTGAGTCCTATGAAAGAGGCAATGCAAACCACTTTTGCAAAAAAAAAACCACCTTGATTGAATGCCTGCAAGCTGTAAGAATCTGGATAGGAAAAACAGGCTGAAGTTAAACTAAAGTAAGACAAAGTTGCTACTTGTACAATGGGGTTCTCTGTCAGCGCCAATGTGATCCTACGATGGACACTATTCATGAAAAGCCAGGTTTTTAATTTGGGAGTCCTTCTGAACTTATAGCTCCTGCTTCAACAGCACTTGGAACTTGGAAGGCATGGCTATAGAAGGATCTATAAATTTTAGTTGTATGCCAATTGTGAATTTCCCTGGAGTATAACGACCTGTTAACAGCAACTTGTGTTCCCATTACTACCTGGTTAGACTATTCACAAACTACAATTGTCCCAGAAGACCTATCTACTATCTATGCTGTCCTGAGTCTGCGGAGAAGAGTGGCATAGAAATCCAACCAAATAAATAAAGGTACACTTGAATTCTATTATTCATGTCTTTGAATATATATCTGATCCAGAATGCAGCATTCATTTATTGATTGGTACAGATCAATAAGAGCATGTAATATCCATTCTCTGGAACGGAACATGCACTGGCACCTTAACTATTATATTATATTTAAAAATGTACTAAAAGAGCCAGATACTATGGCTCTTTTAGCACATTTTAGCTTAAAGCCCTATACGACTTAGCACCAAAACATTTCTAAGATTATTTCTCCAGTTTTGATTTGTTAGCCATGAGAAAATCTCCTAGTGGCTTCCCACTTCTGCAAAGTTGTTATTGTTGTGAGCCGCCCCGAGTTTGCGGAGAGGGGCGGCATATAAATCCAATAAACCTAAACCTAAAGTGAAGAGGCTGGAGGGATACAATGAAGACCTGCCTTTGCTGTCAGGCCTGGGGCGGTAAATCAGTACCCATACCATCTTGATCTGGCCACTAAAGGATATGAATGGTCTTTTAGTAGTAGTAGTAGTCGTCGTAGTCGTAGTAGTAATAATAATAATAATAATATTTGTATGCCACCCCTCTCCGAAGACTCGGGGCGGCTCACAACAACGATAAAAACAATATTATACTGGCACATGCAATAATGGGCTTCAGAGTTTCTATTGTTTTTACATGTTGTATACTGCCCAGAGTCCGGAAGGAATGGGGTGGCTTATAAGGTAGGGAGGTAGATAGGGAGGGAGGTATAGCTACGGATAGATAGATAGACAGACAGACTGACAAGACAATTTTCTATTGCTGCTTCTGTGCACTGGAATAACTTCCCTGGAGTCTAGAAATTTAATCAGTTGCCTTCTGAAAAATATTAAAAGCAGCCAATTATTGGAGCCAATACTTGGGACATTAGTCATGGCATCTATTTTATTAATTTTCTCACTGTCTGTTAAATGCTGCTTGTCTTGGTTTTATCTGTATGATTTGTTGTTACTTCTTTTACAGTGCATCAAAGCTTTATTGTTTGTTGATACTTCACAAATCATTGAAGTCTCTTCCCCCGCAGCAGGTATGAATCGAATAGATTACATCCTATTAAATACATCAACCAAAATAAATACTAAAAGCAAGCGCCATGATTCTTCCCATTGTGCAGTTGGGAATAATAGCTTGTGAATAGGGAGGACGGGAAAAGCATGTCTAGCTTCTGGGGTTGAAATCGTCGTCATTTCTTTCTCCATTTCTTCTTTCCTCCCACAACTGGAAGGGTGGCCTGCCATAAAAGGTAATCCTCTTTGGTTTAAGACCAAAGTATTCCTATGGGCTGCACACGGAGCTAATATAAACGGGAAATGTACGGTAGACAAATTCGTTTTAACACAAATTCGTTTTAACAAGCCGCCTCACACTAAACAGATTCCCAAGACGAGCAGAGGCCCCCACCCAAAGGAAGGGAGGGGCCAGAGCCGTAGATAAAGGAAGAAGCGAGGCAGTTGGACGCTCGAGCCCGAGGGGGCGGGGCTTAAGAAACTCCGTCATTTCCTCTGCGGAGAAGACTAGCGAAGAGACGGTTTGGCGTTAGAAACCGCGGCTGGCGTCCTGCGCTCCTAAACGAAAAAATGAGCGACAGCGGGGAGCAGAACTACGGCGAGCGGGTAATATACAGTGCTTGCGAGCGAGGTTTAAGCAGCCTGTTTGATTAACAGGGAAAACACTCATTTCCGGCTTTTTTTTCCTCTTTAAAGAAAAAAAGCATTTTGGCTTCCCTTTCCTTTTTTCTCTGGGACTGGCGTGGAGCTGGAGGGAAAGACCTCGAATGGGGGAAACAAACGGCTGTTCCTCCGGCCTAACGTCCTCTCCCGTCTCCGCCTGAACCGCCTTGATTTGGCGCGAGAAAATGGCCCTCCGCGTTTCCTGTAGAGAGGGCGCGCTATAACGTGGAGCTCTATGGTGAGCCCCTCGCCCGGCGCCATCTTGGGCAGTTGACCCGCAGGAACGCGGCGCCGCGGGGACAAAATGGCCGCGGATTGGCAAAACGTTTCCCCGCTGGAATGCTTAGACAGCGGATTTCTTCGCAAGCGCCATCATCCGCGGTGTTTTGCATCCTGGACCTCTCTGATAATTAGATATTTCGTCCTTTCCGATTTTACTGATTGGCGTTTCAGCTTCAGCTCCAAATTTTTGCTGTTGCGCACTTGCACCGTGAATCCTTATATAATTTGTTAACGGAAAAACATTGGTGGCCAAAGCCCAGCGTGGCTGTTTCGCAGCATACAAAGCGCTTCCTTAAAAAAAATGGAAAAATAATGCTCAGTATGGGTTCTTTGAATGTAAACTTAACATATTCGTGTTTGTGGATTAGAAAGGAATAAGTGGACCTTCGCCGAAGTAATAGATAATTTTAAAAGTTCAAATTTTTATTTCAAACTAGATTGACTTCTCAAACAGCGTAATATTGGCTTATCTGCTAATTAGCAGTAAAAGCTTTGGTTCAATACAGCTGAATCTGAAACAAAGCAGGAAAATAGAAGGTGGTACACAAATGCTGCACATCAACTGTGATACAGTATTTAATGTGCTAGGCTGGCTGCTGCTTTACAGGGCTTCATTCAATATCACAGCAGGCCACATTTTACGACTCTAATAATTGAAAGTTGCATGGCAAAACTAGATTTTGTCCAAAAGATGGAAATTTGGAAAATACAAATTAACTACGCTGTTGAGGTGCATGCTTAGCATTCTCTAACCCAGCCCTGGTATATTAATATTTTAATCAAATTGGATTGCTGATTGAGTAAGAAAATGGTTCCTTTCGCCTTTTCTGTTCAGTTTTCTGCACTGAGATTCAACTGACCTCAGATGTGGGGGAATTGCAAATATATATATATATATATATATATATATATATATATATATATATATATATATATATATATATATATATATATAATTTTTATATAGCCATCACTATTAAGCTTTAATTTAAAGCATACTTTGTAGTTGTGAATCCTGAATATTACCTGACTTGCATTCAGTAGTATAATATAATTTAGCACATCTTATGGTAAATGCCTAGTTATAAACGATTACCACTTTTACTGTGTAAAATTGGCTATAGTAAATTTTCCTAATAGGCATGATTTTTTAACACTACAGTTTTAAAATTGCATTGATGTCACCTCTAGACCGAGCAATAGGGTTTTACAGTAAAATGCTGTTGTTGTTTTTAAAAAAATACTCATTTCCTGGGAAGCTAATAGGTTGAAAGTAGAAACCAAATTTGAGTTAAGTGGACATATCCCAGACTAGTGGGGCAACTAGTATATGCCCCCCCCCCTTTTCCGACCATTAATGTTATGTGTGGGTGTGATTGAGTAAATTGGCTGTTTTTTAAATTAATGGGTTTTTTAGTTTATAGTTTTAACTATTAATTTTGTATACATATTGTTTTGCATTGTATGTTGTGAGCTGCCCAGTCCCGGGGAGGAGCAGCATACAAGTCTAATTATTCAAGAAACTTCTGTTGTGATATTATTATTATTAATAATAATATCAATATCCATATATCTCAGCAACAGTGCCAAAATCTTTCCATCATTTTGTCCTTGGGATTTTTTCCCCAGCATCACACACCTAGTACTGCTTGGTGATCTTCCAATTATGTCTAGCTAATCTTCTAAGGCCATATATATTGTACAATAGTGTGAGGTAGGTGATGTTACATTAATTAATTGTGTCCATGGAGGTCATCCAGTTCATGATTGTCCCAAATGTGCTTTTCAAAAGGCAAATGAATTGTCAGGGGGTTTTTTCCTGGGAAACATTTCACTTCTCCTTCAGAACAGAAGTTTCTTGAATAAGAAGTAAAACATTTTAAAGAAACCAACAAAGTCCAGTTGCCTTTTGGAAAGCACTTTTGGGACAATTAATTAGTAACATGAATTGAAATAAAGAGAAGTTTACTGTCCTTAAGAAATGCATATTCAATTCTTCATTAAGTTAATTTCTTAGGTTTGCAAAGTAATTGAATTTTGGCTCACAGGCTGTCTTTTTTTAAACTGAACTATTGAAATGTATTTTATACTATCAGTAGCTTTCAAAAGGAATTCTGCATTAAATTCCGTGGTTTTTTCAAAAATCTGGTTGCATAGTTGTGTGAGGACCACCTTTTGAGAAAATGTTTCCAATTCAGATTTGTTTCACAAAAAATCTTGACTTTTAAGCCAAAAAAGCCATTTAAAGTAGGTAGCTAGAAAGGATGAATTATTTTCTGCCAATATATTCAAAATGGGTCTACCAATATTATTGAGAGCAACAGTGCATGATAAACAAGTAAATGGAAACAAGACAAAGAAATGCATAGTGGGGGGGGGGTTTTACCTCCTGGAGAAAATTGCTGAACATGCTATAGCTGTGGATGCAATTACTGCAAGGTACAGATTAATGTAGCCACTGCCTTAGATAAATGTTGGGGGGGGGAGTAATGTGGAAATATGAAGGCATAGAAAATGGATAGATGGGGATAAAACTATGAAGGTATGAACTCACTGTGATAGTTAAACTGATAGGGATGTGCCAGATCTGTGAACACAAGGGGTTCACATGTTCTTTTTATGAAATCAATTTAAAAATTTGCAAACTTATCAATGAAAATTTAATACAGAAAGATTTTCCTCAAAATATTTTTGAATGTTTAGTTTAATACTCATTGAGACTGCAGAGTAAAAGAAATGTTGAAGTGCTTATAATCTCTGAGTTTCAAAACGAAGTCATACAGGCAGCTAGCTCTTTGTTCAGGAGTTCCCTAATGTAGGAAGCAATCACACTATAGCAGTGATGGTGAACCTATGTCATAGGTGGCACACAGAGCCATATCTGCGGGCAAGCAAGCCACAGTGATTTGCAACCTTTTTTGAGCTGCGGCACATTTTTTACATTTACAAAATCCTGGGGCACACCACCAACCAAAATGACACTCTAACACAGTACATATTATACTTAGGAGGGCCTCTTATAAAAAGAAAAAGGTCAAATATCTATATACACCATCAGGATAGACATAACCAGCTGAAGCTGAGGCTTCATCTAGTGGTGGCAACATTTACCTCCAGTCCTGACCAGGATTAGAAATCGGGACCATGGGGAGGAGTAGCAGGAGTAGCAGCAGCAGCCCAAGTGGGAACCTTCCTGGGTGTGGAGGAGAGGCAATCCTAGAAGGTGATTGCTCAGTGAGTGTTCTCTGTGCCTCCACTCTTCCTGTTGCTGATAGCTGGAGGGATTGTGAGGGGAATATTTATGTTCAGGTGGAGGTGGGTAGCGGATAAATGGCTTCCGCGGGCCATATCTGGCATGCAGGCCGTAGTTTAATTTCCCCATGACACACCTGATCATGTCATAAGGCACACTGGTTGAAAAACACTGCTATAGCACACATGTGCGCACCGACCAGCTGATTTTTGGCTGTCACAGAGGCTCTGGGAAAGTCTTTGCTTCCGCTTCTGGATGGGATGGGGAAGGCATGTTTGCTCTCCTCAGGCTCCAGGAAAGGCTCTGAAGCTTGGAGAGGATGAAAAACAGGTCTACAGGGCTCAGCAGAAGTTGGGAAATGGGTTATTTCTGGTTTCCAGAGGGCTGTGGGTGTTGAATTATGGGCACTCATGCAGGCACAATAGTGTTTGTGCACAGAACTGGAGAGAAAAAAGGTTTACCATCATTGCACTATAGTACATTGCTAAATTACTGGTCTCTTCCCAGATTAAATAAAGGAAAGTGCAACATTTTTAGTTGTGGTGCCAACAATTTTAATGCTGAATAAACCTCTATCCCTTAAAAATTGTAGAAATGTGTCTTATATTGTTCAGAAATCAAAATTTAGAATAGAATAGAATTTTTTATTGGCCAGGTGTGATTGGATACACAAGGAATTTGTCTTTAGTGCATAATTTGTCTCAGGGTACATAAAAGAAAATCTGGACTTATATTTCCTGAAACTCCTTACTACTAAAATTCATCTTGTTTTTAAGATTTTTTTCTTGATGACCATGTTTTTACAGTTGATTCTTGCTTGTTGCTGGGATTAACTTTTAAATATTAAAAATTAAGGCATCGCATGGACCATTCTATTCCCTAAATCATTAAAGTGAAGGACAGAACAGTTTGAGATTGCTTACAAGTGAAGAAAAAAAGGAGGAAATGCTGTACTGTTGTGTTTATAGTAGCATGAATTATTGGATTTCTTCCTGTAGCCAACAGTATTTTACATTAAAAGAATTGAACACCAGTTGTGCTTAGCTACTCGTGTGGATTTTCATAAAAGAGCTGGATGAATAAATGGCATATTTTTGAAAATAAATTACACAGTTTTATCTTTCATATTTTACTTAATGATATTTTTCTGACTTGGGAATCACTTTGGTGGGAGAAAATGAATCTGTATGAAATATGAAAACCATTAAGACTCAAGGGGAACACGCTTTACTGGTTTCTAGAAAGCTTTTGCTGCCAAAACCAGAGAGAATGTTTTAAAAGCAGATTATTTTTATTTGAAATGCATTTGTTGGCTCTCCTGTAGCATGAATAGGTAATCTTTTTGATCAGTGAACATTTTCAGATTTTCAAAAGTACATCATGAATTCTGTTGCAAAACTTCGATTTAAATTTTGCTTTTCCTCAAAATATCTGCAATGTCATGTCTGGGAACAAGGGGCCAAAATAATAAAAGGTACCTAAAAGGTTATGTGGATGTTCACAGCTTTTTGGTTCTCTAGTAAATATTGTCTTCTAGCACTGTTATATGGATGACTGAGCAGAACCTTTAACTTTTAAAAACTTAAAAAATCAAACAGCATTTTTGTTTTAAATTATGCTTTAAACTTCCAAATTATGCTTTAAACACAACATAAAAACAGCTTTAAGGGCAAACTAACATTTTTAAAAGCAAAGTTTCTTGTTTACTTGATTTGTATATAATATATTCTTCCATCCATATAGAAAATGCATGTGAACCTGACATTTTATTTGTACTTATGTAAGCAATCTGCTGCCCTGCAGATATTTTGTCTACAGTTCCCATGATGTCCCAGCATGACCAAAGTTGGATGTTGTAGAAATTGTAGTCCATAATATTTGAAAGGAATTGAGTTGTTTCCATGTACTGAAACCTTAAAAAATTAATACAATTACAAGTTATTTTTATTGCTTTATTAAATGTTTACATCTTCAGAAATGGTATAAAATCAATCTACCTAATAAGTTAACACAATGAAAGTAAACAGTTAATTACAATAACCTCAAACTACAGTAGAATTCATGGCATTCCATCTTTGTACATTTTATACTAAAGTGTTTTCACCTTCATATCTAGTAATTCTTCTGTTCTTATAGGGACTCAAAATTGTGGATTTCTGTGCCCCTTGCTACTGGATATCATGGTATATAAACATTTAGCAGGTGTTTTCTGTTTGTATACATGGAGTGAGAATAGGCTATCTTGAAAATAACTAGACCATAAGACATTTAGGGCTTCATAGGAGATAAATAACACATTAACTAATTTAATTGCCAATGCAAATCCCCTAATATCGAGGTAATGCTGCAGTAAAGTGTCTGAGCCATTACCTCATAGGCAGTTGCATTCTGCATCATCTGAAATTTATTAGTCTTCCAGGACAACCATTTATATAACAAATAGTAAGCAGGTCAAGGGGCATCAATGCAGGTAGTCTCCAACTTGGATGAAATTATGTGAAAAGTAAGTAGCATACTCTGTCTAAATAGTGATTCATTAATTCTCCAATGTATATTGACCAGATGTCCCATTTTGATTCCATGGAAATAAACTCTTTATTTTGTTCATCTATCTTTGTGTGCCATTCCCATAACTACATTCTCAATCTGTCATGACTGCTGGATATAATGGACATTATATAGGATTATTTTGCAGTCATTTGTTATTTCGGTAAAATTCCAAAATCATGGGGGGAAATATGGCTCTTTGTAAAAGTGAAAATGTATAAATAATACCTGCTCTAATTATAAATATTAGAAAATACATGAAATGTCAAATTTGATTTAAACTATATATTGTACATTTTTAAAAGATAAAACACTTCGAAATTTATAGGGCATTTTCATAATTCTTTTTAAAATGAAAAACACAAATATTGTAAATAAGTAAATCCTGTTTTAACAAAATATCCACTCCCCCTGTAATGCGAATACTTTGCCAGGTCATATTTTTCAAATAAGCATTGTGTATCAAAAATTTTGTGAGTTGGGAATTCTTTCCATTTTCATGAGGTGTGGAATAGTGAGGAAAGAGTTTTACCAATAGGTTCAGGTGAGACACTGTATCTATGAACTTGCTTTTGGCAGTAACAAGGCATAGTTTTAACCATTATCAGCTATGAGTGATAAAACTAAAATGTTGCCTGAGAGCGCACATAGTTTTATAACATAATGCTCTTATTGAATTCTCCCAAGACTTCCTGTGATGTTACATTTGTATTTTGTATATGGTACAGTAAAAGTTGTACGTATTACAGTATTTTTGTATTGTTCGTGCAAATATGGTAGAAACTAGATAGATGGTATTTGTAAAAAGGAGAATTAAAATGAGGTTGTTCTAAAATAACTGGTATTAATTATTTAACATAAAAGCTACCAAATTTTAAAATAGGAATTTATAAGCTTGGAAAATACATTGTTTAAAATAAATGTATTTTCTGTTGTCATAACTAATTAAATTTTTCGCATAAAATTTTCATTGTGACATATCAGAACTGGCAGCACTTTTCTGACATAAATTTTATGAAAAGGCTTTTATAATAAACTCTTAGGAGGCTCAGTCCCCTTTATTAGCTGCATTTCACAAAAGCTCATATGCTTTTTAATGATTTTCTTTTAGTCAGAAAGGTACTGCTAGGGGCTTCCTGTTTTGTTTTGTTTAAGTCTGTTCTCTTACATATGATAGAATTCTCCATAATTGTTGAAGAGATTAAAGTATATGCTATTGAGAAATAAGGTTCTTCAGTTTATCCATATATTCTGTCTCTATTAAAAATAGCTCAGTTCAGTGGAATTATGATTTTGAAAAACATTACTAATTTCTAAATGTTAAATAAAAAAAGTCATCAGTATGTTAAATCCTCAACTATTTGGACATCTAAATAGGCTTAATAAGGAATTTTGTAACTGGTCAATCTTTTTCAATTAAATTGACATTTTTCTAAAAAAAATCATAAACCTGGCATCAAAGTTTTAGAACAAAACTGCATACTAATTAAAAGCCGTGCAAACACAGCATTTTTTCTAGTTTCAGTTTTGACACTAGATATCTATCCTGGAGTTTTAAATATTCTTCATCCTGTTCTTTTTTTATTAAGGTTAATGTTGAAGAAGGAAAATGCGGAAGTCGCCATTTGACAAGTTTTGTAAATGAGAATTATTTGAAGCTCAGGAATAAGTGAAGCTGAAATTTGAAAAAAAAGAAAGTGAATGCATGCTAATTATCAGACCAGAAGTCCCACTTATAGAATATTGAGAAATTTGTGTGAAGTGGGGAAGATGAAAGAAGTCAGAATTTGAAACGGAAGAATGAACGGAAGAAAAGAAATAAAAATGAAGTTAAGATAAGAAGTAATCTGGAATCTGAAAGCACTACGCTAAGTAATTACTAGTCTGTTTATGTGTCCCTGTATATTTTGATAAACATGCATGCATGCATTATTTGTTTAATAGACGAAAAAACACACAGGGTGTTGCTTTAAAAACAAGTGCTTAACAGGCAAAAAAAATCCTAAATCTCGGCAGTTCTAGTGGCAACTGCCCGGACACATAATGGAGACAAAGAACTTTATTTTTCACCAGAACTTCTTTAGACTAAAATATTAAAGACATTGAACTTAAACTAAATAATGCGTTTTCTATACACAGGAATCCCGTTCTGCTTCCAGAAGTGGAAGTGCTCATGGTTCTGGCAAGTCTCCGAGGCATTCTCCTGCTAGATCTAGATCCAAGGAAGGTTCAAGGCGATCTAGGTCAAAATCTAGATCGAGATCTGAATCTCGGTAAGCTTATGTGATGCATATTTTTGTTACATTTATCTCAAATAAATTTACCTATGTAAATACAGGTAAATGCACTTGCATTGAGCTTAGTGACTATATTCATGTAGTTTTCTTGGCAGTGTTAAACATCAGTGATTTGCAATTATTTCCTTATGAGATTTATGTTTGCAAGCTTTCTTTTAATTCTAGTGATCTGGGAATTTAGTGCTAAAATTGTCAGATGGTCCTCTGGTCATTCCCAATTGTCATTTATATCTTGTTTAGTTACGATAGGTATCCCTAGTGATTTTAATTGCTGTATTGTACACAAGGATAATGTAGTTTATCTTGATTGAAACAATGGGTGATTAAAGTCTTGCTAGACATATAAATAATATAGCTGGATCCTAATATAACTGGATCCTAGAGTTCATTACAGGTAGTTCTCAAATTACAACCATTCATTCAGCAACCATTTGAAGCTACGAAGATAACTGAATGAAAAAAAAACTTACAACTGGTCCTTGAAGTTCCGATTGTTGCCACGTTCCCATGGTCACATGAACAAAATTCGGGTATTTGGTAACCAGCTCATATTTACAACTGGTTATAACAACCCATGGTCACCTGATCACCATTTCTGACTTTTCCGGCTGGCTTTCCACAAGCAAAGTCAGTGGGAAATCTAGTAAGGAAGATCACATTGCTCAGGTAAGTCTCCCTCCTGCCCTGATTATACAATGCCCTCATTCTTCCCCCATTTGCTTGGATGCACCTTCAACTACGTTCCTCAACCTCATTGTTCTTTTTTTCCCCAAATATTTTTTTTTCTTCCCACAAATTCCATTTTTATAACAGGACACATACGCCTTAAAATATATCAATAAAATACATATACATTTTCAATATTTCATAAACCAGTGTCTTATTTTGCACTCCTTTCAACTCTTATTCTTCAGTCTGACCCAACACTCCCCTCTCGCAACATTCATTCCCTCTTCCTACTTTCTTACTCCTTCACCATCGCTCTACCTATATTTTCTACTTCTTTCAACTACTCTACCTTCCCCTTCTATTTCCTCTTCCTCTTAATACTGTTCCTGTGTCTCATCCTCACTCAACTTCTATTTGACAGACTGATACTATGTTCTTTATTTTTATATTAGCAGTGCCACTTCTCAAATATATTTTTGTTTCATTTCTGTGTTTATAATTTCTATAACCTTGGCATATGTTATACCACTTTAATGCCACCTAATCCCCTATTTTTGTCTCCTGGGCCAACAATCAATTAATTCAATTTCTACTCTTAAAATATTGCAATGATCTAATTTTAATAATTGTTATTTCTTGTGCCTCTTAATTTTAGACCTTATTGCTTCCTCTCTTCCTAATATCTTTACTTATCTTTGTTTCCCCCGCTCCATTACAACCAATTCCAAACACCCAATGACTAATCCACTTTGTATTTTTCACCTTATTTTAAAATCTCAAGCTAATAGTGCTTGTTATTGTTCACTTTTACATAATATTTACTTCAATGACATCATTATATTGGCATGTTTACAAAGTATTCTCATATATCAAACATGTCCTATATTAAAAATAATACTTTTTACAGTTTATACTTTCTTCTAATAATTTGTTTAATACAACCAGTTTTTCATCAACCTACTAAAATATAATGCTACCAAAATATTTTTTCTTATAATAATCATATTAAACCTATACCCCATACTTTAAAATATTAAAAAAAGATATGACAAGAAAAGCCTGTTTCCTATACCTTCAATCAACCATTTTCTATAATTTCCATTGTCCTTTTCCTTTTACCCTTCTAGCCCTAGCTTCTTTCCTTCCAAACTTTTCCCCCTTTTTAAGTATAATATTTGCCTAATTCGATCGTTATCTCTTCTTAATTTTATCTCTATATTTCCCCCTTCTATTTTGAGTTGTTTCTCCCAATACCATTATTTTTTTCCCTAGTCTCTCTGTCACTGCAAAACCTAGTGTAATCGTCATAAGTCTCAACATGCTCATAAATTTATCCATTCAGAATGTATTTTTTTCTGCCATTGTAAGTCCAAGTATATTCATCAGTCTGATAGCTCTTTTCTAATTCCGTTTCATTCTTGTCTTGCTCAATAATTTCAATTTTATAGTTATTTTTCTCTAATTCCTCATTGTCATCATTGTTGTCCTTTACATCATTTTCTTTTCTTTGTTTATTCCAACTACTAAAATGTTTCTTTTCAGATCCTCTCGAACACCTTTTATACCTAGATGGATCTCTTTTAAGATTGCTATCAATTCTTCATAGTTATTTATCTCCATATCCTTCGTATAAAGATTTGCCATATTTGCAACTGATCCAGCTGCTAACAAATGTTGTTTCACAGCCTTTTCAGTTGTCTTCTTTGAATAGAAATGCTACCTGTTACAGTGCTTAGATTGTTCAAGCTCTCTGATCTTTCAATATTGAAGTTGAATGGGTCCAAAATGTCTTTTAGTACAATAACAATTTACTCATAGTTCCGTATTTTGCAAATATCAATTTTTTCTTATTCAAGGCCAACAGCTGTCAGGAAGTCCATTAAAAAATTAAGTCCTTTGACCAGTAGTTGTCACTCAGTGCTCTCCAAATTTGGATTCCCTATTCCAGTGTTCATATGTATTTTAAATCAATTCTGTCCAAAAAAGTATCCTTATTTCATCTTCTTTTCAAAGCTTTTAAATAGTCATCACAAATTTAATGAAGTCCTAAGTCCCAAAAAATGGGCATGGATTTCAATTCCATTTTCTCTTTTTAGCCTCTATGAGTCCCCTGGAAAAGAGTTGCCTAGAAATCCAATTAATTAATAATAAAATATAAATATTTTTTCTATGGTTCCCAATTAGCTAGATAGCCGATTTCCAAATTTCCTGTCCTTTTGTTCCCCTTTAAATATTTCCAAATAGTCAATTTTTGGCTTTTATTGGCAATAAACATTTACCAGCTCTCTATTTTCAATCCTCTCCAGCGCATAATCTTATATCTTCCTTCCTAGGTGATGTCAATCTTCAAGTAAACAATCCTTCCATTTGTGGCCACTGTGGCTAGGACTACAAGTCATTTCCCAGCTGCTGCTGGTTGAGAGCTCTTGTCAGCTCCCTGGGGGGTTTGCCACCCCCTCAGGAAATCTGAGAGTGCTTCCCTTCTTCACCACCCCTACAGTGTAGTTCCAACCTGGTTTCGAACGAACCAGGTCCCCCAAACGGAGTTGTTTGGGATTCCCCGTGGAGCGCGGGGAACTCCTTGTTGCTGTGGGGTTTGGCAATGCCCCTCTCTAATCTCATTGTTCTTGCGTGCACCACACATCCTTGGTGCTCAACCAATTTTGGAAGAAAAGCTATCTTCCACAGACCATGTGTGTGTTCGTGCGCAACCTAGGTACCATGCTTGCACAGATGAAACTTTAGCTTCACCTTTTGCATGTCCTGCATTCTTAACAGGCCACGGCTGGAGGGTTGGGGGGGGGCATGCCCCCAGATTTATTTATTTATTTCATTGGATTTGTATGCCGCCCCTCTCCAAGGACTCCGGGCGGCTCACAGCATATACAGAAACAATAATAAGCAATAATAAACCATCTGAAATAATAAACAATAATAAACCATCTGAAAGAACCATCTGACTTAACTATTAGGAATGAAAAACCTCTAAGTCCTCTCCAACCCATAGTGGCATCCTGCATTCCTTGCCTTACTTCCTCCATTTTCAGTTTAGCAAATCGCACGTCTTGAGTTACAACAACAATCTCGATTGCTTTGCTAAGTGATGTAGTCATCACACAACTGCATTACTTAATGGTGGCAGTCTTGCTTTAATTGCAGTCAACCTGAGGATTATCTGTACACAAAGGTTAAAGTTTAATATTTTAGTACCTCTAGATTGAAATAATGTCTGATAACATGTAAAAAACATATAGTATATGTGTACATGCACTTATGTAAATATCTGAATACTCCCCCGTCAGAGAAGTGGATTCCAGAATTGTCCATGAAGTTAACCCATCAATAGTTGAATAATATGTCAATGAGAATTTTAAAATATATATATATATCTGTCTTTGAAATTCCCTATGCCTCACTTGCATTGTATCCTTCAGTCTCAAAAGACCATGTATCATGCTCTGGATTAACTTACACCAGAAATATATTGTAATTCAAATACAGTGGTACCTCTACTTACAAACTTAATTCATTCTGTGACTAGGTTCTTAAGTAGAAAGGTTTGTAAGAAGAAGCAATTTTTCTCATAGGAATCAATGTAAAAGCAAACAATGTGTGCAATTGTTTCCTACCAGGAGATTCCTAGAGAGCCCCCACAGAATGTTCTCCCTGTCTTTTCCGGTTACAGTTTTGGAGGCTCGGGTTTGTAGGATTCTTATTTAGAAAAGTTCGTAAATACAGTGGAACCCCGACATAAGAGCTGCTCTACTTAAGAGCAACTTGAGATAAGAGCTGGGAGGGGAGAGATATTTTTGTTCTACTTACAAGCCCAAATTCGAGATACAAGCGCCAAGGAGCTGTCTCCTGAAGCCAAACGCTAACTTCCGCGTTCGGCTTCAGGAGACAGCTGCGAAGCGGCGCGCGTGTTTTAAAAGGTTGCAGCCGGCCTGGGGGACTCGGGGGGGTGCTTGCAGCTTTCTTTCTTGCTCTTTTTCTTTCTCTCTTTTACCTTCCCTTCCTCTATTTCTTCTTTTCTTTCTCCTTCCCACCTTCTTCCCTCCCTCCCTCCCTTCACTCATTCCTCTCTTACTCTCCCCTTTCATAAGTTTCCTTGCTTCCTTCCTCTGTTCCTGTCCCTTCCCTCTTTCCTTCCTTCCTTCCCACCCTCCGTCCATTCATTCACCCATTCCTCTCTTGATCACTTAAAGCCGGTCCCTGGTGCAAAAAGGGTTGGGGACCTCTGTCCTACAGGATTGGGTGGCAGAGAAGTTGAACATATGTAAATTTAAAAGTTTAACCCTGCTGTTCTGTTCGAAAAAAGTTCCTAATGTTATGTTCCCGGGTCACCCTGACCCGGACCGAAAACTCTTCATTTGCAGTGCTTATGTTTGGTCTTTTTGAAAGCTTTTTTCACCTGGAAACATGTTTGAACATTTCTGCACACAATGGAATGAAAATTGAACTGAAAAAATTAATCCTTATTGGTTTATTTTGCACATAAATGTGCCTCCCCCCCCGTTTTTGTGAAAGTTTTTTCAATTTATGGATAGTTTTGCTTGCAAAATCCATTCTATTTTACTAAAGTTGGTGTGGGATTGGTAGCTTGAACATTTCTGCACACAATGATATGAAAATTGAACTGAGAAAATTAATCCTTATTGGTTTATTTTGCTCATAAATGGGCCCCCATGCTTATACTCAAATAGGCTTATACTCGAGTAGGCTTATACTCGAGTATAAAATGATATGGTCTTATATTCAAAAATAAACCAATAAGAATCATTTTTTTTCAGTTCATTTCTATTTTTCTTATGTTTAGGATTGTTCAATTTAGTATATCAAAACTTTTGAGTTTATTGATAATTTTGCCTGCAAAATGCATTCTATTTTACTATTCTATTTTGGTGTGGGATTGGTAGCTTGAACCTTTCTGAACATAATGATATGAAAATTAAACTGAAAAAATGATCCTTATTGGTTTATTTTGCTCATAAATGGGCCCCCATGCTTATACTCAAATAGGCTTATACTCGAGTAGGCTTATACTCGAGTATAAAACAATAAACCAATAAGAGTCATTTTTTTCAGTTCATTTATATTTTTCTTATGTTCAGGATTGTTCAATTTAGTATATCAAACCTTTTGGGGGAAAATTCCTTAGGGATTTGTAGCCTTAAAAAATATAAATTGACACGAAATTCAAAAAGGATGGGGGGAGGGGCTTTTTGATCAAAATAAAAATATAAGTCTCAATTTTTCCAGTTCAATTTTCATATCATTATGTTCATAAATGTTCAAACTAGTTTTCCAGTGGAAAAAGTTTTCAAAAAGACCAAATTCAAGTACCTAAAAAAAATCATTTTGATCCGGGTCTATATGACCCGAACAGAGTAAATGTGACTTTTTTTTTGCCAAGAAAAATTTTTTTCCCCCACCCCCACAAATATTTTTTTGATGATCAGCATTGTTAAATTGAGTAAATGAATGCGTAAGATTTTAAAGAATATTTCGGATTTGGAGCATAAAAAAATAAAAAGTGAAAATTGTTGCAAGCAGCCAGGGGGGGGGGGAGGCCTTATTTCTGATGTTAAAAAAACAGTAAGAATCATTTTTTTCAGTTCCTTTATATTTTTCTTATATTCAGAAATGTTCAAGGTACCATTCCCACACCAACTCCAGTAAAATAGACTGCATTTTGCAAGCAAAACTATCCATAAATTGAAAAAACTTTCACAAAAACGGGGGGGGAGGCACATTTATGGGCAAAATAAACCAATAAGGATTAATTTTTTCAGTTCAATTTTCATTCCATTGTGTGAAGAAATGTTCAGACTACTTTCCAAGTGAAAAAAGCTTTCAAAAAGACCAAACATAAGCACTGCAAATGAAGAGTTTTCGGTCCGGGTCAGGGTGACCCGGGAACATAACATTAGGGAGTTTTTTTTTTCCAGCAAGAAAGAAACCTCCCACCCCCCCAAAAAAATTCTCATAGAGAGAACCCCTGAAATGATGAAAAGTCATGAAATTTCAAGTTTCAGATATGCAGGGAAAATTTTTTACAGGGTCTCAAACCTTGATTTCGGGTCTCACAGACCCGAACAGAACAGCAGGGTTAAGAAAGTTTACAAGTTAAGTGAAAGAAACTTCATTATTCATTTATATGTACATGTACATTTCTTCATTAAAAACATGTCTTTCTGCATAATTTAGACTAACTTTGTGAGTTTTTTTAGGGCTGGAACCAATTAAAATTATTTACATTAATTCCTATGGGGAAAAGTCGTTCGAGATAAGAGCTGCTCGACTTAAGAGCCCAGGTCCGGAACGAATTAAACTCGTATCTCGAGGTACCACTGTAGAGGCGTTCTTAGGTAGAGGTACCATTGTATGTTTCTGATATATCCTTTTCCTATTGAGCTCTTCAGGAAGATACAGTACATGCACCAGTTTTCCTTCCCATAAAAAGTATACTTGAAGATATCACAGCACCACTCCTAGGTTGCAGTATTGATGTGACTAAGGATGTGCACAGAATAAGAAAAATAGACCAGGGGTAGGCGAAGTTGGCTCTTCTATGACTTGTGGATTTCAACTCCCAGAATTCCTGAGCCAATCAGGACGTCTGGGAGTTGAAGTCCACATGTCATAGAAGAGCCTACTCCTGGCCTAGACCAATCAACTGTCCCACTTTGCAGTGGAACAAAACTTTAAGCAATTTGAGTGTTCTGCTGTAACTAACTTTGAGTTAGAAATTCAATCATTGGATTTTTGTTGTGAACTTGGAGCATTTAAATTGTTTTGTACTTGAAATACATTGGTGCACTGGTTCATTTCGTCTGTATTTTATCTTCAGGTACAACGTAAAATCTGTTTCTGAATTAGCCAGTGTGACCTGCACTGCTTTCATTGTCGCTATTAGTCCTTTGCTCCCATGCTTTTTTGGAAGCACCTCCCAGAGGCCACAGGATTATATAACTAGAAATATTGTGAACTCAATTATTGGTCTTTTAATTCCCAAAAAATATTCTTCCTGAGTCGGTTGAAAATGTTGGTTCCACCAATTCCAAGAAATGTTTACAGTCTCCATTCTTTAATAGGAGCATTGCATACATGTAGATATACATTTTAGTTCTAATATAGTAGCAATTTTATAGGTCCATTATTAATAAGATGTGTGTTTATTGTTCACTATGACATTTTTAATTTGCACACTTTATAGATCCAGATCAAGGAGAAGTTCTCGCAGACATTATACAAGATCACGTTCACGTTCTCGATCCCACAGACGATCAAGAAGCAGATCTTATAGCCGCGACTATCGGCGCCGACATAGTCACAGCCATTCTCCTATGTCTACTCGTCGGCGTCATGTTGGCAACAGAGTAAGGCTGGGATGGCAGCAGTTGACCCGAGATAATTCAGCTGTGTGTGTCTTTGGAGGTTCTAAAGTTTTCAAATTACCCCGAAATAAAGTTATAATTGTATTGTATATAATGCTAATATTGTTAAAGTTATATTGATGCTAAATGTATTTAGTAAATTTTATTTAAAATAGATATTGTAAAGTAATGATTTATATTATTATGTCTTAATTTAAATCTTTTAGTTTGCTTTAAAGTTTGCTAAGACATTTTTAACTTAATGAGATGTAATGATTTTTTTCATATAGATTATGTATATAGTTTAATATATTTTAAGGTAGAAAGCAGCCGATCAGTTATACATTGTAGTGACTTTAATTCACTGCAGAAAAAACATACATTGACTTTATTATCTAATTTCATATACTAACAAAAATGTCATGTATAAACAAAGAATTTCAGTAGATATACAGTATAGTAAAAATATTGCACAAAATCTCTAATTCAGAGATTCTTAATGTCTTTAGGCAATGGACCCCTTTGAGAATCTGTTGAAACCTAATATAGCCCTTTTAAGAACACTTACTTAAATGCATAAAATAAGATACATAGCTGTAGATTGTATTACAAGAGAAATCATTTATACAGATAGTCCTCATTTAGCAATCACAATAGGGATGGTCATTAAGCAAAATAGTTGTGAGACTGCTTATGTTCTTCAACTTTCCTTTGCCTTACAAGTTGTCCTAGATTTATGATCATTCAATTATCAATTATTCAAAGTTACCTTGATGTTGAAAAAAAATTACTTGCTACCAAGTTCTTGCACATACTGCTGTTGCAGAACCTCCGCATTCGTGATCAAAATTTAGACACTTGGCACCTGACATTTATGGCAGTTGCAACCTTCTGGGGTCAAGTGATCTCCCTTTCTGGGGAGCTTCAAACAAGCAAAGTCTGGGAGAGGCATGAATTGTTTAATGACCATAGTAATTTATGTAACAATTGTGATGAAAAATTTGTAAAATCAGGCACAGCTCACTTAATGACATAACATTTAGCAATAAATTTCCTGTGCTAATTGTAATAAGTCAAAACTACCTGTACAAACCTGCAACAGTTATAAATGTAAGTATTGGTTGTACTTTTTGTAAATGGCATGCCTACAAAGATGCTAAACAAGGACTACCTGTATTCAGATATAGTTAACAAAATTCTTTTTTTTTTAAAATGTGTTTCTTAATTTATTAATAAGAAAATAGGGTTCAGTTCAGCTAGAGATTATTGAAAATAAATTTGAATTTTTTCCGCATCCATGGACCCTCTGAAATCTAATCACAAGTGTCCTTGGACCTTTAGTTAAAAATCCCTTTTCTGACCTAGAGACATCTATTATTGTTTTATTCATTGCAAAAATGTTTCTGTATTTTGCATTCAAAAGTGCCCCTGTTGATTAACAAACACCTAAATCCCTACTGGGTGAAGGATTAATGTGTGAGCAAATGTGTTACGAAAAAAGGAAGCTTCTCATGTCCAAACATAAAAAAAACATGCTGTAGTAATTCCAAAGTGAACCATGTTAAGCATGAGAAATCACAATTCCCAATAATAATCAGTAATTGTTAGTGTATTCTAAACTTAATTTGTTAGTTAATGAGCACAACAGAACATTCTGGAGAGTTGGACAGTGTTCTGGTCTCTGCTTACCTTTTTTATTCTAGGAAAGGCAGGCTGTTTATTATTTAACATCATATAGATATTTTTAAATTGTATCTGAAAATATTTTTTTCTTTTTGTAGAACACTCACTTCTTATGAGAATTTCTGTTCTTTTTTTTTTTTTATGCAGGCAAATCCAGACCCAAATTGTTGTCTTGGAGTATTTGGATTAAGTCTATATACAACAGAAAGAGATCTGAGAGACGTATTCTCCAAATATGGTCCAATTGCTGATGTTTCTATTGTATATGACCAACAGTCTCGGCGTTCTAGAGGATTTGCTTTTGTTTATTTTGAAAGTGTTGATGATGCTAAGGAGGTAAGGAATTGTCTTTATATTGAATTATATTAAATATATGCAAAATCATGCTAATTAAAATTGTATAAACATATTTTTCCAGAGTAAAAAAGGAATACAGTGATCCCTCGATTATCGCGAGGGTTCCGTTCCAACACCCCTCACGATAATCGATTTTTCGTGATGTAGGGTTGCGGAAGTAAAAACACCATCTGCGCATGCGCACCCCTTTTTTCATGGCCGCGCATGCGCAGATGGTGGAGTTTGCGTGGGCGGCGGGGAAGACCCAGGGAAGGTTCCTTCGGCCGCCCAGCAGCTGATCTGCTCGGCAGCACAGCGAGGAGCCGAATCGGGGTTTCCCCTTTGCGTGGGCGGCGGGGAAACCCCGATCTTCGTCTGCTCGCTGCTGCTGCGGCCGCCCAGCAGCTGATCTGCTCGGCAGCGCAGCGAGGAGCTGAATCGGGGTTTCCCCTTTGCGTGGGCGGCGGGGAAACCCTGATCTTCGTCTGCTCGCTGCTGCTGCGGCCGCCCAGCAGCTGATCTGCTCGGCAGCGCAGCAGCAGCGAACAGACGAAGATCGGGGTTTCCCTGCCGCCCACGCAAAGGGGAAACCCCGATTCGGCTCCTCGCTGCGCTGCCGAGCAGATCAGCTGCTGGGCGGCCGAAGGAACCTTCCCTGGGTCTTCCTCGCTGATGCCCCCGCCCGCCACCCGCCAGCAAGAGGGGGAGAGATAGAGAAAGAGAGAGAAGGAAAGAAAGAGATGAGAGAGGGAGGAAGAGAGAGTGAGAGAGGAAGAAGCAAGATAGAGAAAGAGAGAGAGAAAAAGATGAGAAAGGAAGGAAGAGAGTGACGTCATCGGGTGGGAAAAATCGCGATATAGCGTTTCGCGAAGAACGAGATCGCGAAAATCGAGGGATCACTGTATACAGTGATACCTTGTCATATGAACTTTTCAAGATATGAACCCGGGGTTTAAGATTTTTTTGCCTCTTCTTCCAAACTGGGATGCCCCGCCTCTGGACTTCCGTTACCAGCCAAAGTGCCCGTTTTCGCACTGGTGGGATTCCCCTTCTGGGATTCCCCTGCAGCATTGCAAAATCTGGAGGTGGGGTTTCCCATGGAGGGGAGCCTCAGAGGAATCCCAGCAGCGCAAAAATGGGCGCAGCTGGCAAAAGGGGTGAATTTTGGGCTTGCACGCATTAATCGCTTTTCCATTGATTCCTATGGAAAAATTGTTTTGTCTTACAAACTTTTCACCTTACGAACCCTGTCCTATTAAGTTCGTAAGACAAGGTATCACTGTACTGTATTTCCTAGATTCATGTTAATAGATCCATACCGTATTTGTATAAGACTCACCTTAATTTTGAGGGAGGAAAATAGGAGGAAAAAAAATCTGCCTACCAGATATTCATCTGGCTACCATCCTTAGTCTGGTCAGATTCAGCACATTATTTTATCCCCTGGTTAGGGTTTGTTTGTTTTTTTAAACTTATTCGGAGAGAGTAACAATCAACAAGCTTGCAAGCTGCTAAGAGCTGGGAACATCATTAGCACCTGGTTAGGGCTGGAAAGAAACTTATTCAGAGCAAGTATAGCGATGAAAAAACCCTGCAAAGACTTAGGGCTTGGAAAATATTCTTCGCTGAGAGAAACAATGAAAGAGCCTGCAAGGTAAGAGCTGGGAAGATCATTAGCAGCTAGTTAGGGCTGGGGAAAAATGCTACATTCAGAGTATAAATCGCACCTGAATTTTCAGCCTCTTTTAGCAAGTAAAAAGGTGTGTCTTACATTCCGAAAATACGGGAAACTTTCAAAATTGACCACAACTGAAGTTTGTGTTACAAGTATCAAAAATTTTGTTCATGCAGATCTTCCTTTCTGCATTTTTTTTTGCATATGCATACTATTTATATTGTGTTTGTCCTCTATTAAATTAAAGAACCTGTTTATCCCTTGTATGTTAGGGTTTAAGACAGTGCAGTTGTCCACTAAATTTTATGACTGAAGTAATTTCAATGCAAATTTAATTGTCTCTAGTATTTTAGTTGTTATATCATTAAGAATAGAATGCTTTATTTTGAGATATTCTGGATTCCTGTAAAGAGATACATAATTCTCTATTCTTGTCTCTGAAATAAAGTTAATTTGAGAGGAGATGATTGGTCAGGTAATCCCAATAATTTATAATAGAAGTTGTAGGGATTTGAATCCTATTTGATTCTGTCCTGTTTTGTTCAGTTGTGTCACATAATCTTAGCCTTCTTTCATGATAAAAAATCACAACTTTTATGAAAATAAGACTCAGGCTAAGATGAATACATTCACAAGAAATTGTAGAAATTATGACACTTTCCCCCAAAAGCAGATAGTATGGGTGGTATTGCAACATTGTTAAAGCTACTCTGATAGGCTTTCCACTCCAGCTGTTAATTTTATATCTAGTTGTGATTAGGTTAAATTTATTCTGCAATATATTTTAATCCTCATTTAGGCAAAAGAAAGAGCTAATGGAATGGAACTTGATGGGAGAAGAATCAGAGTTGATTTCTCAATAACAAAAAGACCCCACACACCTACTCCTGGAATTTACATGGGGAGACCTACTTAGTAAGTTTTTTGGGTCAAGGTTTCCAACAAGTAATTCCATATTTTATGTTATATGGGCAGTTTTGAATATAGAACACAGCATTCTGTACCAAATAATAAGCTTCAAATTTTAGACACAATTGTACAATTATTAAATCAATTAAACATTTTTAATATATGATTAAATATTGGGATTTTTGCAGAACAGTTTTTGAAAGTATTACGAGTTCTTGTACTCTGAGCTAGGTTATTTATTTTCACAGATAGATGGGAGTGGAGCATTTTGACCACTTTTACATAGAGTAGCGTTCCCTGTTGGTGAAGGTATTATTTTCTCCTTGGTATTTCCTTGATTAAGCTATTGGTTGCTGCTTTATTGTTTGATGCCAATGCCTGATTTATCTGCATGTTGATTGCTGGCGAGGTGCTCTGGGCTTTTTCTTTACTTTTTTAGCTTTTTTAAACTGATTTTTGAATATTAATGTTAATTTATCTCCTTGTGTTATGGATTGATGATTAATTTTTCTGAGTGTCCTTTTTGAATTAGCTTGATATAAGATTGAAACTCTGATTTTATCCTTCATGTTTTGTGAAATTAAGGAGTTTTCATCGTGTCTTCAGGATAAATGGTGTTCATGAATGTGCTCTGCTTGTCTGACTATATAGTGGCTGTTGCATTCTTTACACTGTATATAATACAGTCTTTACACAGGGTTCTTCTCCCCCCCCCCCCCCAAAACCCTTTGGGCTACTGGGTTTTTCAGTTTACTCAAGATATTTTGAAATTTTTCATTGGTTCATGGGCTACTGTGATTCTGTGTGGTTGTAACAGTCTGTTCAGGTTGAATAAAAATGTGATGATTTTTTAAAAAATTTAAAATAATAATAAATTAATTAATAATAATTTATTAGATTTGTATGCCGAATCTCTCCGAAGACTCGAGAATTGGGATTTTTAATTTTTATTACTTTACAGTGCTACCTCTAGAACGCCTCTACTTACAAACTTTTCTAGATAAAGATTTTTTTGCCTCTTCTCAAGAAACCATTTTCCACTTACAAAACCGAGCCTCCAAAACTATAACCGGAAAAGGCAGGGAGAAGCTTCCGTGGGGCCTCTCTAGGAATCTCCTGGGAGGAAACAGGGCTTCCACCTGTTCCCCAATTGCACGCATTATTTGCTTTTACATTGATTCCTATGGGAAAAATTGCTGCTTCTTACAAACCTTTCTACTTAAGAATCTGGTCATGGAACAAATTAAGTTCGTAAGTAGAGGTACCACTGTATTTTAATAAAATACTTTTGGAGTAAAAATTTAAGATACATTAATAATTTCATTTATTCAGCATGAAATGGAGCTTAGTTATATAGCATGAGGCTGTATGTTTTGCAGTATTATTATGGGTCAGAGTAGTTGCTGTGGGACAGATATGACAGTTGCTCTTTAAAAATTATGATTGAAATTGAGTTGATTTAAATCAAGCCTTTTTATTGGTGATTTAAATGAAATCCACCCTGGGTCTGTTGATTGTTTTTGAAATGTTTTTGATGAATGGCAGTGTTGTCTTTTTCATAGGTTGTATTGGTTATGTTGTAAATGGGTTGAGTGGTGAGGCACACTTTGATACATTTGTTTGGTTATCAAGTTGTTGGAAAGGGTTCTGGATTGCTGAAGTGCATTTGTGTTTGTTTGAATAATGTCTTTAGATAGCGTCTCTTGTGGAAGATTTGGTTGTTATTTATTTAGTGGAGCACTTGTTATTTTGGGCGATTTTTCAATAGACTTAAATTTCTAATTTGCTGCCATTTCCACTGCTAATGACCAGTATGTTACTCTTTTCTTTCATGAACGTTACTCCTTTGAAGTTGTTGATTGTTTCAAATTTCCTCTCTAGTTTTCATTATGATAAGCTATCATCTCACTGATGGGATTCAGCCAGTTTTCACCACTTTGTGAGAACAGGTTAACTTTCTCAGCAGTCTGGCAAACTGGTTGTTGGAAGAAATTAGGATAGAGAAACAGTTATTAAATTGCTTGAATTCCACCACTACATCATCTACATATCAAATCCATACTTTTGATTGTGTGTATGGGAGTGCTATAGCTTCTGTACACTGGATTAGTCTCTGAGAATGGTGATCCCATGGGATTGGTTTTCCATAAGTAGGAATTAATTATGGGTATTCAAAATATGAAGATGATTGTGTGTACAGATTTAGACAAACATGTATACTTTTCAGTTATAAAATAGTTTACTTCTCATGTGCGCTGCTAAGGAGAGTCCAAGTATGGGGATAAACTTCAGTCATTTTTGCCAAGGGACTGAGTTATATTTAAGTTAAAGCACTTTCTGCTCCACTGGTTGTGACATGTCAGTTTTCAAAGGGACATGCTTAAATTTTCTCAATAATAACTTGAGCAAAGACTGAGATTTTTCTCCTACTTGGACTCTCCTTTATTCAATCAGTACATTATTGGAAAAAAGATCATTTCTGGCTGCCAGTGGTTGTACCGGTATGCTGATTGAGAACTGCCACTTCCAAACAGCTAGGTAGCTGGAGTCCCACAGCGGCTATGCTATTTGAGCAAAGCAAATGCAGGTAATGAAGTTTACTCACAGCCTCTGGCTTAGCATCCCAAGTGCTGCTGAAACGCAGGTTGGTCTTAGTTTCTTCTCCGCAGGCTGCAGCTCTAAATTGGGCCGGGAAACCTGCCTTTTGCCTCTGTGACTGGCGGTGGCCATTTTGAACTCAACAACTGCCTATTGCCAAGCAGATTTCTTCAGAGCCGTGGGAGAACCAGTGGCCATTTTGTTTGGTCATTAGCCATGTTTTCATCTCCCTTTATGCCAGTGGCCATTTTGGAAAGCCACAGCTGAACCACAAGCCTCCGATCACCATTTTGCTGGTGTTATTTGCACCGCACAGCTATTCAGATTGCTTATTTTCATCAAAGGATTGCCTTTCCTGCTTTATTTATTTAGTTATTTATTTAGTTATTTATTGGATTTGTATGCCGCCCCTCTTTGTAGACTCGGGGTGGCTAACAACAGTAATAAAAACATATAAATCCAATATTAAATGCTTTGTCTCTAAATCTTTATAGGTGACCCAGGTGAGTGCTTGTCCTGGACATGAGTGGTGCATTTAAATACCTTCCCACTCCATTTATAGGAGTCTCTGCCTCAGAGCAATACTCCTTGCAGCGCTTGGAGACTTAGCATTCTAAATCATATCCCTCCCACCTGGCTTGTGGCCCTACTCTTTGCCTCACCCATGACTGTAAAGTCAGACAAAGGACAGGAGGCCTCCACTTCTAGTGGTCCCAGGAAGGTTACCTCTCAAAGCCAGACCTCCTTCAAGGATAAGGCTGAAAAGGTCTTAAAAGGTTGCTGACAAGCAGGCATCAGCAGCAGCCTTAAAGGACACAGAAAGAAGACTTCATGCCTTGTAATAGCAATTCGCTAAGGCCCAACAGCAAGCAGAGATGTCCCTTTCACTGGTACCTCAGCAGCTACCTCAGTTGCCTTTGCAGGCTCCTCCACCTTCCCAGGGTTTGCTGCCTCCTCCAGTCCAGGAAACTCCTCTGATGGCCATGTTCTCTCAACCTCTGGACATAGATACTGCATCTGAACTGGACTGGTCGCCAGGCCGTCCCATTGTATCCCAGATCATGGAACAGGGGGATCCCTCCTTACCAACTGCCTCTGTAAGCCTTGCCCTGGGTCCACCAACCTTGTAGGCATCTACTACTGCTATGTTTACATCCACTGCAGCAGGGCTCTGTCCTGGGGAAGATAGCTGGTGACACCTTCCAGCAGATATACAACATATGATTGCAAATGCCTACTCACAGGGCATTGCTGTCTGGCTTCAGCAGAAACCACACAAGGCCAAACCTAAGTCAACCTTGGCCTGTCTTAAAGTTCATCTGATCCTTTGGGTATTGACTCAGCTGCCGGCTTGTTCTCAGAACCTGAATGAGAAACAGAGACCATTCCATCTTCAAAAATATTCACTGACATCACCAAGCGTCCGTGAGATCGTCCTTCTGCCACCCCTGGTCTGTATTCGGCCAAATGCAAATTCTATGGGAATAGAATAGCTGCTTACAAGATAAAATCTATTACAAAATACAAAATGTAAGAAACCCAAATATTAAATCTAAATCTAAAACCCCAAACAATTAAAACCATTCAACCTGGTTATCCAATCACAGGCATACAATCATAGTATCAGCCGGAGCAGAATGCCAAAGCTCAACAGCCCCAGGCCTGCCGGCAAAAGTGTGTTGTTGTTATTATTATTATTACTATTACTATTATTTATTGGATTTGTATACCGCCCCTCTCTGTAGACCTTTCGAAAGGCCAGGAGGGTAGGCATGGTGCGAATCTGGGGGAAGTTGATTCCAAAGATTCCAGGACAGATCCGCTACCAGGGATAGGGGCAGGCAGGTTTCTCAATCCAGATGCCTAGGCTTTTTGTTGACCCAAATGATTCCACAGAGTCCAACCCTATTGGGGACAGGCTTCAATATTTTGCAGCCCAATGGGAAATTACAACCACGGTCTCTTGGCTCCCAGCACATCAAATTTGGCCTCACCATAGACCTTACTTCACGTCCCCCAGCTGGTTCATCCGGTGTCTCACTCCATCCAATGTCACAAAAAAGGATACTGATGGAAGCCAAGATCCACCACCTACTCGAAATTTCATCCATAGAGAAGGGTGCCCCAGGAACAGGAGAGACTTGGATTGTATTCTATATTTTTCCTAGTTTCCAAGAGCTCCGGGGGGGGGGGGGTGTTGGAAAGCCATCCTGAATCTGAAGCAATTCAACGTGTACATAGCATACAAACCCTTCAAGATGCAGTCCCTTGGGTCCATTTTAGGATGCTTCAGGCAACGGGATTAGCTCAAATCTATCAACCTCAAGGAGGCCTATCTCCATGTGCCCAGTACATCCATCACACAGGAAGTTCCTAAGGTTCACCTTTTGGGGGACTCACTTCAAATATCAAGCCCTGCCCTTTGGCTTGTCATTCATCAAGCTTCTCAATGTAATGGTGGCATATCTGCGGCCACATCCATTGCATCTACAGTGCTATTTGGACAATATCATACAATCTTCATCCCGTTGTGCATGCAAGAATTCCCTGTTCACAATTTGGACCTTGCCAAGGGCACAGCTTTTCAGTGAACTTTTCGAAGAGCCACCTCACCCTTCCATCTCGGCCCTATCATCAATACCCAGACTTGTGAGGTCTTCCTGTCACTAGACCGTTGTGACAGCATTGTTTCTCTGTTGGCACAGGTCCATCGGCAAAACTCAACCACCCTTTCTCTACTTTTCCAGTTGCTGGGGAAACTCATATCGTGCATCGATGTGTTCTTACAGGCAAGGCTTCACGCTCAAGCCCCTTCCAATGGAGCTTACTCCCATTTCAACGAGTGCGTGCCAGTCTTTCTATGGTGAGGGTGCCACCAGCGATCCTACATTTGCTGATTCGGCTGTTCAGCAGGGCTGCCTCTTCATAGACCCCACCTGGGTGACTAACCCCCGATGCCAGTCTGTTTAAGTGGGCGCCCATACCCAGTCCTAGGTAAACCAGGGATGCTGGACTCCATCCGATTTAGTCAATGCCAACATCATCCTGTTGGAACTCCAAGCTGTGTACCTCGCTCTTCAATACTTCAAGCTGCTGCTGAGGGGCTCCCATGTCTTCGTCATGATGGACAATGTGGTGACCCACTCCCACATCAACCGCCAGGGGAACGTGAAGTCCAGACGTCCCATGAAGGAGGTGGAGCAAATCAGATTGTGCGTGGAGCTGCATGTGAGGTCGCTTCGAGTGGAGCATATCTCGGGTGCCTTTAATGTGCAGGAGGACTGGCTACGTTGCACTATGATGGATCCAGTGGAGTGGCCCCTGCAACCTGACCTATTCAAGACTGTCCAGCATCTCCGGCCGACCAGTAGTGGACTTGTTTGTGACTCACACCAATACACAACTGCTGAGATTTTTCTCCAGATTTCCAACATGGGAGTGGAAGGATCCTTGGCCACCTGGACCCCTCTGCAGCTTTCCTCCCCTTCCCCTTATCCTGAAAGTGATCCGAAAGATCCTTGCTTGAAGAGGTAGAGATTCTCCTAGTTGTTTCACACTGGCCCCGCTGCCCTTGTTACACAGATCTGGTGGAATTCTCAATGTCTCATCCTTGGCGAATTCCCAAACACAGGATCTCCTGGTCGGCCTATTGTAGATTCTTTCCAGTCTTACCTGGATCTGTTGTCAGTCTCAACTCTTCAGATTTTGAGTTTCTTGCAGGTGGGGTTTAATAAAGGATTAGCTCCCAATACTTTCTGCAGACAAGTTGCAGCCTTGTCCACAGTCCTAAAACTTGACAATTTTCGCTCGCTGTGTTATCCCAACGTATACAGTTTCTTGGAGGGTGCAACTAATCTGAAACCCAAGTTGTTCATAGATATCCTTCTTGAGACCTCTCCCTTGTCCTGCAAGCACTCATATCATCTCTCTTTGAACCATTGAGAATGGTATCACTCCAGTTCCTAACACTTAAGACAGCCTTCCTGGTCTCCATCACCTCAGCCAGGACGCTTCCAAATTGGGCGCTCTTTCCATACGCCAGGACTTTATGTCACTTCCATCTGGACCGAGTGGTCCTCCGTCTGGATCCCTCCTTCCTACCTAAAGTGAACTTCTTTTTCCATTGGGTCCAGGTGATAATACTGCTGGACTTTTATCCTAACTCACGACATCTGTCAGAAAAGTGTTACCATAAGCTGGACATCAGGAGGGCTCTCCGAATTTATATCTGATGGACAGCCCCGTTCAGTTCTTTACCTGAAGAGCTCTTTATAGCATTCCAATTGGCTTCCATGGGACACAAAGTCATACACCAGACTTTCAGCTGCCAGCTTAAGGCATGCATTATTTAGGCCTACAAGGGCCAGTCCAGGCCCGTTCTGGGCAGGATCACCATATCACGGATCAACCCATATCGCAGCCACCTTGGAAATATGGAGAAAACATGTCAGGCAGTCATGTGGTCTTTGCCATTTCCCTTTGTCAAGTATTATAAACTGGACTTGGTTGCCCTTTGGCAGGCAAGTACTACAGAGAATCTGCTCCACATCTGATGAGCCTTCGCTGCCCATGAGACTTAAGCTTGGATATATCCCATACTTTGACTCCTCTTAAGCAGTGGACAAAAGAAACAGGGTTGGCTTACCTGAACAGTCCTATTTGTGCACTGCGGGGAGAGTCCAAGCCTGCCCTGGCTTGTCTAGTCCAGGGTCGTGGGCATCTTTATTTGCTGTGTCCTACCTCAGAAAGGATGTCTGAGCAGAGAGGAAGTGCTTAAACTTAAAAATAACTCAGTGTCTTGGCAACCAGCTAAAGTTTATCCCCAAACTTGGACTCTCCCAGAAGCGCACAGAGAAGAACGTTCAGGTAAGCCAATGCTTCATTTGAGTCTTTTTACACAATGTTATGTGTTGTAATGATACTAAGGTCTTACTTACAGGATGATGCTGCAACCATAACTGCCTCTGACAAGGCTTTCAGCTTTAAACAATGTCACACAGCAGTCAAGCAGGAAAGAATCAGTTGGTAAAAAACAAGATATGTTTTGTATTGCAAAACAGGTCTCATTTTCTTTTGCTATTCTGATTTCATAGTCTGTGTGAAAAGAGTCAAGTGGCCTAGAAGTTGAGATGCTGGACATGACCACCAGAAGGTTACTAGTGTAAGACCCGAAGTACTATGCGATGGGATGAGCTCTTGCCTCAGCTCCTGCCCACCAGGCAGTTCAAAAGCATTCAAATGCAAGTAGATAAATATAAGTAGGTACCAATTTGGTGGGAAGGTAACAGGGCATTTTGGCATATAATCATGCTGGCCACATGACCACTGAAGCCTCTTCAGACAACACTGATTCTCCGGGCTAGGAAACTGAGATGATCTCCCTCTCCTATAAGTCAGACATGACTGGACAGCAGAAACATTTACCTTTAAAAAACATTATCTGTACAACATATCAAGCTGCTATATGTTCTACTTACACCTGATTTATGAATCGATACAACTAAAAAACCATAAATTGTTCTACCAAGATGAGTTTAGCAAATTAGAAATGAAAAGGTATTGGGTTCTACAGTATGATAAACAAGCTGGGGATGAATTTATCCATGGCGGATTAGGCAATAGCAGCAGGCCAGTCAATCATAAGGCCTGACAGAGACCATGCTTCCAATAAATATTTTTCATGCACACCAGTAATCATGTTAGCACAGCAGAAAATACATTTCTGATATTTTCTTCATGTTCCAAATTACATTGTGTTCTTTAAACCTGGATCAGCGCACAACCCTCATTTTTTATTGAGCTTTCTGTTTTACGAATGTAAATACAAGACACACAGAACATTCTATTTTGACAGCAGTAACAGTAATCTTCGACTTACTACTATAATGAAGCTTACCCATCATGGTCATAAGTTGTGACTATTATAAAATGGGACAGTCATAGGACCAACCTGATTTTACAATCTTTTTTTGTACCATCTTAAAGTGGCAGTTATTAAGCAAGCCAGTGGTTCACTGGGCTCAGGTTTTCCCAAAACTGGAAGTATATGCCAGGTTTTTTTTGGCAAAACCGATGTAAAACAAGTGACGTAACTAAAGGACACTGCAAATGGCCATCAAACTCTTAACCACCAGGCCGCACCATCGGAACTTTGAATCTCAGTTGTAGGTACCAAGGTATGTCCATTGTAACTTCAAAAAGTTGCTAAGCAACCATGTTAAGGGCTACATGTATTTTATCTTTCCCCAGCTGAATACTCATTGACACTCATATTTTAAAAACTTAAATGTTGACAGCAAACTCTTATAGTTTTGCATATCAGTCTGCAAATGTGGCATTGAGTAGGAATAATCAAGTCAGCTTGTTTCTTAAGCCACATAAGTAGCACAGTACATATAGCAGTTGTTTCATTATGCATTATCGACCCACAAAAAGCTTTAAAATCGTTCTTATTTAGAGATACCCTAGGGAAAAAAGAAAGTTAACAGATAAGATGTGACTGCAAGTAATGTAGCAGCCTTCATAGTGCAAAGCTTAATAAACTTGATATTATTGAAGTATTTATATGTCTTGATATTACATTTTTAACATACTATATTATCTGAGCATTTTTTGATAGAAAAATGGGAAACGAATTTTTTTACCTTCTTTTATTATACATATATAACCCATTTGTCTTTCTAATACTCTATTATATTTACTTTAGTGGTAGTTCCAGGCGGCGAGACTATTATGACAGAGGTTATGATAGAGGCTATGATGACCGTGACTATTATAGTAGATCATACAGGTGAGTCTGCCTATTTCTCTCAGTCACTCCCTCCCTCTCTTCTCGATCTGTCTTTTGACACCCTCTTCATCCCTTTTTTCTTAACAGTACTAACGAGTCTTCCCAAATCTATTTAATTAGATGTTGATAAGATTGCATATTCTTCTTTTGCAATGCAATTTATTTATATGGCTTCCCAATTTGAAACACAATTCTGGATGACTCAAAATAGCAATAAAAAACAAATAATACAAGAAAACCCTCTTCTAACACAACCATTTCCAAGCGTCAAATTTACGCTATCCCATCACATAGGGGAAGAGCCTTCTGGAAGAATAAGAGGGTGGGGGGCCTGCCATATCTTGGGGAAAACATGGTGTGAAACATTCTTCCCATATATAAAATGTAGAAAAGGCACAAATTCTAAGTACAGTAAATGACAATATTTAAGAGTAGGAACCTAAAGCTTGCTCACTCTAATCCACTTGACTCCAAGACATGTGGAACTTTAAAGGTGGTAGCTATCGTCTTGAATGACAATTGAAAAAAATCCTGGGAATTTTGTGCATCCTGCACAGTGCAGTGCCAGTCTATAATGAGCAAACCTAGGAACATACAGTGCAGCGTGTGCCACCCCACTCTGGACCAATTGTAGCTTTTTGGTTGCTTCCAAGGCTAATGTGTCAGTAGTCCAACTGGGAAGTGACAAAGGCATGAGTGATTTTAAGCAAGACCTTCTGGTCAGGAATGGATAGAATTGGTGTCCAAAGCAAATCTGTGCAAAAAGGCTCTTGACCATAGGTTACAACCTGCTTTGTAGGTTGAATCAGCAAACCCACAGGGACACCAAATTGCCAAGTCTCTACAGAGATGTGCTACCCTGTCAAAAGTCAAAGATAACCACTTCAGTAATCCAGCCAGAGCTGGAAATTTGTAACCCCATGTTGTCAAATGACCTTACCCAGCAGTTCCATGTAAATGTTAAAGAACAGTGAGAAACTTAAGGCACCCCATGCTGCAGGGGCTTAGGGCTAGGTTTCTCCCACTCAACACTTGACTGGAAACTAGACGCAGAAGGAGAAGAACCACTATAGTATCTCCCAATCCCAAAATACTATTGTCATGCTAAGAAATCTAGGTGATTGCATAGCTCCATCCTAAACCATGTACAGATCATCTGCAAGTGTGGCCAGTCCCATCTCTCTAAAGTACCCCGGGACTGAATTAAGACTAAAAAGAATCTTAATAACCTTGGTACATGGCCCTCTGCAACTGAATTCTGTAAAGGAAATTCTATTTTGGATCTTGTTTTGGACGAGAGTGCTTTCCAATTACACAAAATGTAGAAGTGCTTAACACTGCTTATTTATCATTTGCATTGATAACCTCATCAATAGTTGATGTCTCAATATAAGTGTTGTTTTATATTCTGTTGTGTGGATGTGTGTATACCAAACTATTGGTTATGTTTAAACAGATAGAATTGAGTCATCCTAAAACAGTAGTTATTGCAAAGGAAATACAGTAATACCTCATGATACGAACTTAATTGGTGCAAGGAGGAGGTTCGTAAGACGAAAGGTTCGTAAGACGAAACATTGTTTCCCATAGGAAACAATGTAAAGTCAATTAATCCGTGCAACCAAAAAAACCCCGCAAAAAACCTGCTTTCCGCGACTGCTGGGAAGCCGGGCGGCTGTTTTAAAAGGTGACAGCCGGCCTGGGGGGCTTCCCAGTACCCCCCCAACCCCGAACCCGGGTTCGGGGGGGTGCTGGGAAGCCCCCCAGGCCGGCTGCGACCTTTTAAAAGAGCCGCGCCGCTTCCCAGCTGTCTCCTGAAGCCGAACGATGCGTCTTCTCAGATTTCCTCCCTCCCTCCTGGCCTCCCTCCTCCTCCTCCTCCTGTATTCCGCCTCCCTCCCAACCTCCGGGCCACATTCTCTGTGCCGCCGGCCGGCTGTCATCTTCTAAAGAAGCAAGAAGAGGAGGAAAAGCTGGGCGCCTTCCTCCACCACCACCGGCGCCCAGCTCCTCCTCCTCTTCTTGCTTGTTTAGAAGATGACAGCCAACCGGCGGCGCGGAGGCTGTGGATGGTGTGCATGTGTGGAAAGGGTCAGCGGGAGAAATGGGGGGAGCCGTGGCCACTGCCCCGTGGAAGGGACCCGGCTGGGACGCTCCCGAAGGTGTGGGCTGGGGTCTTTCCAGGAGTGCAAGCAGCAGGCGTGGGCTGGGGTCAGTGACGGAAGGCAGCCGCCTGGCCCGGGAGGCGCGGCTTGATCCGCTGAGCCTGGACGGCCCGGAAAATCGCAGCCCCTGTTGCCTGCGGCGGCGAGGGAACCCAAGCCGAGAGCAGCATCACCGCGGCTCCTGGCTCGGTTTCCCTCGCCGCCGCAGGCAACAGGGGCTGCGATTTTCCGGGCGGCCAGGCTCAGCGGATCAAGCCGCGCCTCCCGTCACTGAGCCTCGCCGGCGCGGCTTGATGCGGGAGGCGCGGCTTGATCCGCTGAGCCTGGACGGCCTGGAAAATCGCAGCCCCTGTTGCCTGCGGCGGCGAGGGAACCCAAGCCGAGAGCAGCATCACCGCGGCTCCTGGCTTGGTTTCCCTCGCCGCCGCAGGCAACAGGAGCCGCGGTGATGCTGCTCTCGGCTTGGGTTCCCTCGCCAGCGAGGCTCAGTGACGGGAGGCGCGGCTTGATGCGGGAGGCGCGGCTTGATCCGCTGAGCCTGGACGGCCCGGAAAATCCCAGCCCGTGTTGCCCGCGGCGGCGAGGGAAACCGAGCCAGGAGCCGCGGTGATGCTGCTCTCGGCTCGGTTTCCCTCGCAGCCGCAGGCAACACGGGCTGGGATTTTCCGGGCGGCCAGGCTCAGCGGATCAAGCCGCGCCTCCCGTCACTGAGCCTCAGTGACAGGAGGCGCGGCTTGATCCGCTGAGCCTGGCCGCCCGGAAAATCCCAGCCCGTGTTGCCTGCGGCTGCGAGGGAAACCGAGCCAGGAGCCGCGGTGATGCTGTTCTCGGCTTGGGCTCCCTCGCCGCCGCAGGCAACACGGGCTGCGATTTTCCGGGCAGCCAGGCTCAGCGGATCAAGACGTGCCTCCCGGATCAAGCCGCGCCTCCCGTCACTGAGCCTCGCCGGCCCAGAAAATGGCAGCCCGTGTTGCCTGCGGCTGCGAAGGAAACCGAGCCAGGAGCCGCGGTGATGCTGCTCTCGGCTTGGCTTGCCTCGCCGCCGCAGGCAACAGGGGCTGCGATTTTCCGGGCCGGCGAGGCTCAGTGACAGAAGGCCCGGGAGGCGCGGCTTCATCCCCTGAGCCTGGCCGACCCGAAAGATCGCAAGGCACGCTGCCTGCGGCGGCGAGGGAAACCAAGCCGGGAGTAGCGGCGACGCTGCTCCGGTTGCCTGGTACTCTCCTGCCTCCCACGCTGATGTTCCCCGCTGCATCGGGCACCGCCAGCCCCGAGTCGGACGCACCCTCGCCGCCACGCCCAGCCACTGCCCGCCCCGTCCTAGCCGGAGCCTGAGCCGGGCCCGCTCGGTCACGCCTCGCCCGCCGCCCGCCCGATCCTGCGCCTCCTGCTTCCCCCCCCAAGCCAAAAATACAAAGGCGGTCTGCCGCCGCCCGCGGAGCAATGGGAAGCTGAAGCCGCTGGCGGTTTCAGACTCCGTTTGCTCCATGCTGCTCCGCCCTGCCTGTCATGCGGCGGCAGACCGTCTTTGTGTTTTTCGCTGAGGGGGGAGCAGGAGGACCTTCCTGACTCCCTTCCCCAGCGCGGGACCTCCTGCCTTCCCTCCCAGCCAAAAATCCAAAGCGGTGACAGCCGGGCTGCGGGGCTTCCCAGCAGCCTCCGGAATGCCGAACCCGGAAGTTCGGGTTTGGCGTTCGTAAGATGAAAAACGTTCGTAAGAAGAGGCAAAAATTTTCTGAACCCCGGGTTCGTATCACGGGTTGTTCGTAAGACGAGGGGTTCGTATCTTGAGGTACCACTGTACACATTTTTTTCTATATGCTTTTATTATTTTTAATATAAGCTTTCCAGTGGCTTGTATTTGAGGTGGGCAGCCCTATAAATCTTTTTTTTAAAGGATTTATTTACATTTTTCAACAACATAAAAGAAAAAGCATTTCAATAGTCTAAATCTAAACAGAATTTATTTTCTGTTTGCAAAGGTTTTGATAAAAGCCAGCTCATGGATACTGTGACTGAACTTTTCAGCTATATATTAATAAATATTCAAAAATACGTTATGTCTAAAATATGCCCAATAACTTAAAGCAGTTGTCCTAAATTAAGAAAGGGCCTTTTTCAAAGATGAAAATTACTGAGATAGTTGGAACAGCATTGAAACATTTAATTAAAATAGTATATCTGTGTTAAACTTGAAACAAAGGATTTAGGATTCAACACACTTTCTGTTCAGAGTAATTTGTTGCATCAGTGGCTGATGCTGTTATGTAATTCATATGATTTTTCCCCTTAATCCCAGGGCTTTCCCCCCTGCATTATTCCTTTATATCAGTTATTTGTATTTTGCAATTTTAACAAAGCTTTTTAAAAACGTTTTGCTTATCCTTTCACAGAGGAGGTGGTGGAGGTGGAGGAGGATGGCGAGGTGCCCAAGATAGGGATCAAATGTACAGGTATGTTAAAGGATTCTGATATGATTTTTTAAATATGCAAGTGAGGGTGAAATGGGAATATTTTTTATAAAAATCTATATGGAGCGGTATCCTCAAAGCCAATACTGATGAGTGACTGGTTCTATCTGGTTTCCAAGAAAATATACTGCTCAAAAAATAAAGGAAACACTTAAACAAACAACACAATATAACTCCAAGTAAAATCAAACTTCTGTGAAATCAAGCTGTCCACTTAGGAAGAAACACTGATTGACAATTTCACATGTTGTCAGCACATGTACAGAACAAAGTATTCAATGAGAATATTTCATCCATTCATATCTAGGATGTGTTCGAGTGTTCCCTTTATTTTTTTGAGCAGTGTATTTTGATCTAGCTATATTTAGAAGTGGAGGTGGATTATTAATCTTAAGTAATCATTTTAGTTAAAACATTTATGTGATTCAAATCACTATTCTGCAGAATTTAAAATTAAAATGCATTACATTGAGCAATCTTATCATTTCCAATTTCAGCTGTAACTCATTTATATGCTACTCAATGTAAATTCAGATGCAGTAACTAGTTTTAAGGTTAACTTCTCACTTTTTCCCTGGCTTATCTGATATTATGTCTATTGTACAATATTACTAAGCAGATTTGTAAAAATAGAAGCATTTAATAATAACTAGACAACCTGTGCCCCTTTGAGTCATCTTTCCAGAATATATTTTCTTGTCTAAACAGAAAAAGAATGACCATGGGTGGGCAAAAAAAGCAGGGGGAGGAGGAGCGACCTCTAATTCCTTGCCAGCTTTCCTATTAAGTTTCTTTGTGGACATCTGGCAGGGAGTATTGGAAATCCATTCTCCTTTCCTTAGGAGGAAGGTAGGTGGCTGCTGCTAGATGGGAGAAGGGAACAAGGGATTGTGAGACTGGCTGAGAAAATGGAAATCACATAACTAGAGCAGCCAATAGCAGTGGAACAGCTACAACTTTTCTAAATTTCATTAGCTCAGGAATCATGGGTCCCAGATTTTGGGCACATTCTGTAAGTTAGACAGTTTGTGGAACCTGGGATCAAAAAATGTTGCCCTATGATAGATAAAATAGATAATAGTAGATAGATACATAAACTAATGGGCTTGAAACATCCATGATGATCCAGTATTCTTGTGTACTATATAGCTACCAAGGTTATTTGTAGCAGTGCAAGTTAATGTGTATCATCACTCACATTTTTTTGTGCAGGAGAAGATCACCATCTCCATATTATAGCCGAGGGGGTTATAGATCCCGTTCCCGGTCTCGATCCTATTCGCCTCGTAAGTTACAAGTTCAGTTGAATATAATTTTGCCATTGCAGGCCAATAAAGTTAATATGGACCATAGCAGTATAAATATAAACGCATAGTAAACTCTTTTGAACTAAAAGCTGTGCAAAGCTATGCTTTTAATACAAGCAAAGAGCTAAAGCTCTGCTCTCAAAGAGACTAGCTACATCTATCAGATCTTCATGTGCGTACCAAAGCAGATAATGGGCAAGTGGGGACAGACTTTAGAATTGCCTGCTTTAATCTTTTGATGAGCAGTGTTGCCTAACAAGTTTTGCAAAGCATTTCTAGAATACTGAGTCACAAAACTCATTTGTCCTCTGCTCATTTAAAAAAAATTCTCAGTTATGTTTTCTGTTTTTAAAAAAAGAGATACATTACTGCAAAGTTTTTGTCGAATTTCAAACAACCTCCTGGTCTCAGTTGTCTTCACCTTGATATAGAAATGTTCTTTTGGAAATAAATATTTTAACTATTAAATTAAATTAGCATATATTTTACTAAGAGCCCCATTGTTATACAGTGAACCCTCGAGTTTCGCGTGTTCAAGTATCGCGAAAGGGCTATTTCGCGAGTTTTCAACCAGGAAGTAAACTCCACCATCTGCGCATGCGTGCCCTTCCACGCATGCATAGATGGTGGAGTTTCCCCGCCGGGCAGAGGCTTCCCTGGGTCTTCCCCCTCTTGCCCCCGTAAGACCCCAGCGGCGGCGCAAGCAACGGCGTGGGCGGGCGGGCGGCACGCGCTTGGGGACATCCCAGCTCCGCTCCCCAGCTGGGGAAAGCGCGCGCGTTTGGGGACTCCCTAGATCCGCTCCCCAGCTGGGGAGCGGATATAGGGAGTCCCCAAATGCGCGCGCTTTCCCCAGCAACGCGCGCGCGGTGGGGACTCCCTAGATCCGCTCCCCAGCTGGGGAGCGGATCTAGGGAGTCCCCAAACGCGCGCGCTTTCCCCAGCAACGCGCGCGCTTTCCCCAGCAACGCGCGCGCTTTCCCCAGCAACGCGCGTGCGGTGGGGACTCCCTAGATCCGCTCCCCAGCTGGGGAGCGGATCTAGGGAGTCCCCAAACACGCGCGCTTTCCCCAGCAACGCGCGCACGGTGGGGACTCCCTAGATCCGCTCCCCAGCTGGGGAGCGGATCTAGGGAGTCCCCAAACGCGCGCGCTTTCCCCAGCAACGCGCGCGCGGTGGGGACTCCCTAGATCCGCTCCCCAGCTGGGGAGCGGATCTAGGGAGTCCCCAAATGCGCGCGCACCCCAGGCGCGAGCAACGGGGTGGGCGGGCGAAGGGCGGGCGGCAGTGGAAGCAAAAACACCATCTGCGCACGCGCAGATGGTGTTTTTACTTCCGCACCGCTACTTCGCTAAAAATCGATCATCGCGTGGGGTCCTGGAACGGAACCCTCGCGATGATCGAGGGTTCACTGTATATGCATTTGTACCTGTACTCATTTTTGTTCCTCAATGGTTTCTTGGTGACTTAGTGAAAATTTTAGACCCGTATTCTTGATTCAAATAACACCTCAATAAATAGAATATTTTGTTGGAATAACACACCAACAAAGTATGTTTTCTAGGTTAAATTTAGATGATTAGTCATTAACTTCATTAAAAAGTAATATTTTAAAGAGACACTTTGGATCCAAATAGAAGCTTATACTGTTATTGAACTGGATTGAGTTAAACTGCATAAACCCATTTTGCTTTTGAATATGCAGACGTGATTCAAAGTTTGCTTGCATTTTATCATTTCTTGCAATGTATCACAAACATGCTCTAGATTACCAAAACATTTACAAAATAGTGGGAAATGGCACAGCAGTTTACTGGTTAATTTGGTGAAAATTGCCACTTCCTTTCCTCTTTATTTTGCAAATAGAAGAGGAAGTCTGAATCTATGCATTAGGGGGAAAATGCCTCCAACAGTGGTCCAATATTCTGTATTATTTCTCCAAATAGTATAAATTAACAATGTCTTTTGGCAGAATTGCAGAGATTCAAGATTCTAACTGGCTTCTTTCTGCATTGCAGGTCGCTATTGAAATGGAAAAAAAATGAAGACTTTATTGCTGCAAACAGTGCAGTGTGATTGCATACTTGTTATTTTTGTTCAGTTGAATGGTGCCTAGTGAATTAGGTGACTTTTACACCTTTAATGGAGAATATTTTGGTGAAGTTTTAAAGTGTTGTACCATTCTGCATATTTGTGTAGTTGGTGCTTTGTTCAGAATTGTGTTTTTGAGAAGAGTATGTCTTTCGCATGTATTTAGTCTGAACTTTGCAGAAGGATTTCTGTTATCTAAATTCTTCGATTTTTTTTCCAGTTTCTAGGGTATTTTGAAGATCAAAACCTGTGTTGAAATGGTGGCATAATAAACATTTTTTTACTTACTTTGAAGTTTGTATCTTTTCTTTAGTCAAAGTGCATTCAGAGGGAGAAAGGTGATATACAAATTTGGATTGGTAACTTATTTTGTAGCAAGATTCTTCTAGTGTATGTGAAAAGACTAGAAAATGTGTGTGCATTTTTGCAGGTTTATGGAACAGACTTGCAAAGATAATCTTAAAAATTGATGGCTGAGTAATCCAAGAGTATATATTTAATGTGATCATAAATAATTTTGAAGCTAACCTAATAATATTTTATAATCTCTGGAAAACGTACTTAAAAAGTGGCTATTCCTATGGTTTGTATAACAGTACAAATGTATGACTAATATTTGTTCGCCTTTCTGTGCCGAAGGGCAGTACATGTCTCCAGAACAATCATCACAAATCCTGGTAGCAGTGTCTGACTAGTGCTTGCAGTATCATTCTAGTTTGTTTATAAGGATGCAGAAGGATAATAATACTTTATGTTTCCAGTCATGTATTGCGTGAATGGGTTAATTTCTCATCATAATGTAAAACGAAATAGTTGACCAAGATTTGACTGTGGCTCCCATTAAACAACTCATTTTTGTTTTCATTCAAGGTATAATTAAGTTCTGTTTCTGCATTCTCATTAATATATTCTCTATTAGTTCCAGATTTCTTCAAACGGCATACTTTTCCTTGTTTTTGTTATCTGTTTAAATAAAAACATTTTGTATAAATTGGTCTATGGAAGACATATATATTCCACTTAAAGCCATGATAACATCTAAAGTATTCTGATCAGAAAGCTTTGTTAAATCATAATGATATATTTAATGCTGGAAAGAAGAGTCAAGACATGCCAATTGTTTATATTCACCAATAGAAGAGGATATATGCAGTTCATAGTTGAATTGGCTCAAGGCTGAACTTATACCAAAAACTCCACAATTCAGCCCAGAGCTTTATTTATTCAGAGAGCACGTCAGAATTGGGAAGAATTCCAAATTGCTATTAAAAGATCACATCACACCATTCCAAAGACTCCTGGTCTAACTGTTATGTTTTTTCCTTTTGAAATTCCAGCAATGCTATTGCTACCCAGTGCAGCTGGAGCTTAAAGTGCCACCAGAGGGCAGTCGCCACCATTTCAAAGCTAATTTTTATTTTTGCACTTAGAGTTTATAGTTTGCAGCTGTTTTCTCTCCCACCCAACGCCCTCCCCTAACATTTTATTTATTTATTTATTTATTAGATTGGTATGCCGCCCCTCTCCGTAGACTCTGGGCGGCTCACAGCAATAATAAACTATATAACAAATGTAATAATTTAAAAGAAACACTAAAAGCCCCATTATTAAAAGCAAACATACACACAAGCATACCATACATAACTGTATAGGCCCGGGGGAGATGTTTCACTTCCCCCATGCCTGACAGCAAAGGTGGGTTTTAAGGAGTTTACGAAAGGCGAGGAGGGTGGGGGCAGTTCTAATGGCACAGTAAGAGAATACTATTACATGATTTTTAGACTTGTATTCTACTTTCAGCAACTTGAGATGGCATAACCTTCTTTCCTGTCGTTTTGTCCCATAGCAATAATTGAAGTAAACTTGCTGATGGGGATGGGACTCAGAATTGTTGAAGATACAGCTGGCTGATAGAACACAAGGAGAATCCTCAAAATCCTGTTTAATGCAAAAAAATAAAAATACGCCTTAAAACAGTAATATTAATGCAAATTCAGACATTTCTCTAGTGGGTCAGAATGTAATCTTTACACAAAAAACTAGATTTGCTAATCTATAGCGTCTACTATAAATCTAATTTCCTCAAATTAGATAGGAAGGCTGAATATTGCCATGCCCATCTTTTGGAGTTATTTTGTGTCAATTCTTCAAGGGCAATGATCACTGGATAGCCAAAAGAAATGTTCAAATGGATGACTCGGGAATTCTGAGAGTCATCATAGGTGCCCACTCTGCCTTAGTCAAAGCTTCAGATCAGAAAAGAGCAGAACTCTTGTCAATTGTACTTTTTCCAGGGGTAGGGAGTGGGATATTCTGTTCAGAAGCATTATTTTTGAATTATTTTTCTCTCCCTTCCAAATAAAGGAAGCTAAATTTATGACTGTTTTATGTTTTAGCGAGGAGAGGGTGATCTCACTATATCCCAACCCAAGTCCTTGGTACGTAACATTTGGTCCTTTGTTAATCAAAACTAAACATCAAGCATCTTTTTTAGGCATAGTTATTTTTCCACAATAAAAATTTGTCACAGGTTTATTCCGTAATTATTGTAATTTCCAAAAGCAGTCCTGGATTTAAATCAATGCACTGATGGTGTATCACATTTTGTCAAATTGCTACTGCACAGCCTGCAAACACCTATACATTTGACAAAAACATGATTTATGTACCAGGTAACTATGTACAAATAAAATTTGTCAGAGGTCTTAGAATCAGTATTTCAAATTCAGAACTACCCTTTTCAACCAACTTCAAGTTGCAAGCTCAGTTTGACTTGTCAGGAACCCTGAGTTGTATCCAGAGCTGTGAAGTTTTGATATAGCAACCAAAAACTTGCTTGGGCTATTTGAGTCACTTCATTAAGGAGCATGTACAGATATCAAGATCAGTCTAGTGTCATTACCTCCAAAGAAAGATATTGCATTGCAATTCAGCATTTAAATATCCAGGTAAAAGTGACGGCCATGTGTTATATCCGCTTTCAAATCATATTTCACATTTTTTTGAATTTTAACATGAATCAAATTTCATCCTGGAAATAAGGCTTTCTCTGCTCATACTTCAAGTAGTATGTTGGTATGCCAATTTCCTCCTTGGCCTCTCTCAATGCAAGTTCATCTATTTAAAACTACTGAGTGATTAGGTATAAAATTTACAACATTGGAAGTGCATTATGAGTTGGCAACTTGGAGGTCCCTGTCTTCTAAAGAAGCCAAACACATCTAATGGTTGGAGATGAGAGCAGTTTAGTTTCTAGTCATAGCAGCCAGAGCTTATAAGAACATAAGATCACTATGAGATAGAATAAAGAGAAACACTCCACAGGAGGATTTATTGAGATAGGTTATAGTAATAAAATCTTACAAGTGTATCTGAATGTTTCCATCACTCACTCCTATAGTCCAGATAATCTAGGAGGAGCCAGTGTTTTTTACCTAACGTTTTTCCATTTCCATGGGCTTAGCACACTTCTCAGTACCTGTTGTCCTAATAACTTCTGTTCTATCCCGGACCTACACAGATTGAAAACAAAGGAGGAATCCACATGATGATATTTCAAACCAATCTTTTTTATATAGAAAGCATCATTTATACAAGGCAAATTCATGCATGTGAGTTCATCTAGGCAGCCTCTCAGTGAGAGGAATTAAAAGAGAACAAACCAGCGACTAGGCTGCTGCCAAAGATCAAAGTTAATTGTGAATTCCTTCATGAGAAAAAGACTCCAGTTTCACTGACTTACAGTTACAGCTTTCCAGCTTCTCCACTTTTACTCCAAGGGCTTTAGCAGAGAAATCACAGTTGGCTACCATAACATGAATGGAAGCCCAAACATCAACTGACTCCATTACTTTTCACCAAGATAAACTCATGTTGGTTTGTTGTTGATCTGCAGGTTTTGCTATTAAGCACCAGACTGGTAGATAAGACCTTTCTCATCTAAGATTTGATTGTGCATGAGAAGACTGCTCTACTATGTTTCACAAATGTCTGAATTGGATAACTAGGGAATGCTTGGTATAGCACCAAAAAAGAGCAGAAGGTCAGGGCAAGAGAATTTTTGGAATACAGTATATGGATCTCTTTCTCTCTCCAGGCTTATTGTCCATTCAGGCATCAATCTAAAATATTGATATCTAGTTTTGGTTATTCAGAAGAAAATGTGGATTCTCCTGGTATACCATCCAGTCAGTTACCCAACAGGTTCCTTATCTGAGTTGATGGAGGTGGTTCAGAACTCCTAGAGCAGTGATGGTGAACCTATGGTACAGGTGCCACAGGGAGCCACGTCTGATGGCACGCGAGCTACTGCTCTATCTCAGTTCCAACGTGCATGTGTGTGCCGGCCAGCTGGTTTTTGGCTTGCACAGAGACTCTGGGAGGGGAGTTTTGGCTTCCAAAGAGCCTGCGCAGGGATGGGGGAGGGCATTTTTACCCTCCCCAGCTCCCAGGAAGCCTTTAAAGCCTGGGGAAGGCAAAACAGGAATAATAATAATAATCATAATAATAATAATTTATTAGATTTGTATGCTGCCCCTCTCCGAAGACTCAGGGCGGCTCACAACAACGATAAAAACAATATTATAATGGCACAAATCTAATATTAAAAAACTAAAAACCCTATCATAATTAAAAACCAAACAGCATATACATACCAAACATAAATTATAATAAACCTGGGGGAAAGATGTCTCAAATCCCCCATGCCTGGCGGTATAGGTGGGTCTTAAGTAGTTTACGGAAGACAAGGAGGGTGGGAGCAGTTCTAATCTCTGGGGGGAGTTGATTCCAGAGGGCCGGGGCCACCACAGAGAAGGCTCTTCCCCTGGGGCCCACCAGACGACATTGTTTAGTCGACGGGACCCGGAGAAGGCCAACTCTGTGGGACCTTATCGGCCGCTGGGATTCATGCGGTAGCAGGTGGTTCCGGAGGTACCTTCTGGGCACACCAGAAATTTGGAAACAGGCCATTTCTAGCTTCCAGAGGGCCTCCAGGGGGCAGGGGAAGCTGCTTTTGCCCTCTCCAGGCATTGAATTATGGGTGTGGGCACTTGCCCATGTGCGATATCACGAGTTTACAGTCTTTCGGCACCTGAAGAAAAAAAAAGTTCACCATCACTGTCCTAGAGGATGAATTCTAGATAATCTTAATTTCCATGCTTGGACTGCTTTGGGGCTGCCTAGGAATTCATAGCTGCCATGCCAACCACGGATTTCAATCAACTTGTTTCTGGCCCAGCACATATGGCAGATCGCACTCCGAATTTGATTTGATTTTCTATTGCAGTGATGGTAACCCTTTTTTTTAGCTCAAGTGCCAAAAGGGGGCATGCATGCGTGATAGTGTACCCACATGCGCACACCCATACTGCAATGCCCTCCCCCCGCATGTGCACAACCGCACACTCTGCCTCCCCTGCAGGCATGCACTCAGGCCTTACTAAAGCCTCTGGATATCTGGTAGACCCGTTTGGCTGTTTTTTGCTTTCCCCAGGGTTCAAGAAAGCCTCCTGGATCCTGGTGAAGAGTAACAAACAGCCCAACCAGAAGTTTAGAAACAAACTTTCAGTTAGCTCGTTGGGCAATTTTTCGCCATCACTAGCGTTCTTAAACCCTGGGGAGAACGAAAACGGCTGAAAAGAATGCCAGAAATCAACTGGTCATTGTGTGCATACACGCTGCAGCTGACATAGGGCAACACCTCATTTACTCTCAGATATGGGTCCATGTGCCAGCTGTAGCACACGTGTCATAGGTTTGCCATCGCTATTCTATTGGTTAGGATAATGGTCTCAAAGAGACAGATTTCATAGCTATTCCTGTCATTGCTGAATCTATTTCTACTTAGATTTAGGTTGATAGCAACTATTTCTCTCCGCAGAGGTGCGGAAGCTATTAGAATGATTGCCCAAGAAAGCTGATGAATTGGCAATTGATTCTAATAAGTTTTTCAGTGTTTTCTGGTTAGTAATCTTTGTTCTTCCTTCCTTCCTTCCTTCCTTCCTTCCTTCCTTGTTTGTTCATTCCTTGGAGAGGGGCGGCCTACAAATCTAGTACATTATTATTATTATTATTATTAATTATTATTATTATTATTATTATTCATTCATTCATTCATTCAACTTCTATACCGCCCAATCCCAAGGGACTCTACTTCTGTCAAAGATTTGACTACTCTGAATTCAACATATATATATCCTCCCATATATTGCAGATCTTATTCAAGCCCAATGTAGGTGAAAATTCATATAGAATTTGATGATGATGGAAGCAAAAAAAAGTATCTCTTTTCCATTACTGCATCCTCGCAGCTTCATCCACTAGACCTCCTGACCTCTAGGGATCTAATCAGTTAGAGATCATATAGTTCACTTTAGCAACTTGGCTAGAGATTTTAAAAGCAAACAAATTCATAATGACTTAGATCCAGGGGTAAAATGTTTCTGGTTTGCTTGTGCCTGTTAGTTGTTGAAGAGCCGGTCACGAAAAGAGCGTGAGGCTCCGCCCACACTGACCCAGGTGCCAACATTTGGGTTCTTTTACCCTCTGTGCATGCACAGAATTCTTTGCGCATGCAAAGGGGTAAATCAGCAACCGGGCAGGTGGGTGGACTCCCTTCGGAGACAACTCTCTTGAGTTGCTTGACAGTCACGAGCGAACAGGGAGCACTTTACCGCTGCTTAGATCCTAAAATTCCAGCAAAGAAATCTAATAATAGAAATACAGTATAATATAAAAAATGTAGTCAAATTTGTCAGGTCAAATTTCTTTGCATAAGTTTCATTGTTAAAAGCACCACTTTAGTGTGAAAAAACCCATGCTTCCAGTAGCAATACAAGTTATTGTGTCGGACCTCTCCAAATATGAAGTGAAATAGGTGGTGGGAAAACCCCGAATGCTGCTGCACAACATCAAGCCTTATGAGTGTGGAGGTAGTCTGCCCTCTATTGGACATTTTGGATAGTACATGAACAGATCCAACTGGCAATCGATAGTCAACAATCACTTTATATTAACAGGGTAGTCTTCTGGCTAAACAAATGTTAAATAAAACAAGTTTCACTATATATGCTTGTCTAGCATTATAATTTTTTTCACTTTCCAGAATTGTGATTCTATTGTGAAAACACTTTGCTTGAATATTATCTCATTATTAATGTGAATTTATTTACTGAATAGAATAGAATAGAATTCTTTATTGGCCAAGTGTGATTGGACATACAAGGAATTTGTCTTTCGTGCACATGCTCTCAGCGTACATAAAAGGAAAGATACATTTGTCAAGAATCATGAAGTACAACACTTCATGATTGTCATACAGTACAAATAAGCAATCAGGAAATAATATTAATATAAATCATAAGGATACAAGCAACAAGTTACAGTGATACAGACATAAATGAGAAGCTCTTCATGGCATCGGACCAGAATATATCTGGGACCGCCTTCTGCTGCACGAATCCCAATGACCGATTAGGTCCCACAGTTGGCCTTCTCCGGGTCCCATCGACTAAACAATGTCGTTTGGCGGAGGCCAGGGGAAGAGCCTTCTCTGTGGCGGCCCTGACCCTCTGGAACCAGCTCCCCACTGAGATTAGAACTGCCCCCACCCTCCTGGCCTTTCGTAAGCTCCTTAAAACCCACCTCTGCCGTCAGGCATGGGGGAACTGAGATAACTTCCCCGGGCCTATACTGTTTATGTAAGGCATGTTGTGTGTATGTTTTCTTAAATTATGGGTTTTTAGTTTTAATTATTAGATTTGTATTGTACATTGTTTTTTTTTTATTACTGTTGTGAGCCGCCCCGAGTCTATGGAGAGGGGCGGCATACAAATTTAATAAATAAATAAATAAATAAATGAGAAGACTAATAGTAATGCAGCCTTAGTGAACAGTTTGACAGTGATGAGGGAATCATTTCTTTAGCAGAGTGATGGCATTCGGGGAAAAATGTTCTTGTGTCTAGTTGTCTTAGTGTGCAGTGCTCTGTAGCGGCGTTTTGAGGGTAGGCGTTGAAACAGTTTATGTCCAGGATATGAGGGGTCCGTAAATATTTTTACAGACCTCTTTTTGACTCTTGCAGCATGCAGGTCCTCAATGGAAGGCAAATTGGCAGCATTTTTTTCCCCTGCAGTTCTGATTATCTTCTGAAATCTGTGTCTGTCTCGTTGGGTTACAGAACTGAACCAGACAGTTATAGAGGTGCAGATGGCACTCATATATCATATAATGCATTATATGTCTGAAATTGTTAGGTGCTTTATTCAAATACAACAGTTAGGAATCACATACTTATCATTTAAAAGGTATAAAAGAAAAAAAAAACTATTGAAAGGGAAAATTTTAGGTACTGCTTAAAAATGGGTTGTATAAGCTATAAAAATGCCCCAATCATGTGTTTTTTGTGTAATGCAAGCTACTCTTAATTCTTATGCTCTAATGCCTGTTTCAATTCAAAAATTAGAAGCTTATCATTCCCCGCTAAGAACATTGTGCCTCCTTTGCTATCTCTACTCTCATTCATATTGCAGGACCTCGAGCAGAATCTGAAGTACAGATTGGAGAACACAAAAAATAAAAGGGATCTTGTGGGAGATGACAGATTAATGAGCACTTCAATGCATCTCTGTATGGCACTGTGTATTACCTCAGAAGGAAAAACATTCCCTGTCATATGATTAAATTAAACAATTATATTTAATTAGATTAGTGATTTCTGACAGTCTCAAAATGGGTGAGCAGTGTGGTCGGGCAGTAGGAAAAACAAGTAGGATGCTTGGCTGCATAGCTAGAGGTATAACAAGCAGGAAGAGGGAGATTGTGATCCCCTTATATAGAGCGCTGGTGAGACCACATTTGGAATACTGTGTTCAGTTCTGGAGACCTCACCTACAAAAAGATATTGACAAAATTGAACGGGTCCAAAGACGGGCTACAAGAATGGTGGAAGGTCTTAAGCATAAAACATATCAGGAAAGACTTAATGAACTCAACCTGTATAGTCTGGAGGACAGAAGGAAAAGGGGGGACATGATCGAAACATTTAAATATGTTAAAGGGTTAAATAAGGTTCAGGAGGGAAGTGTTTTTAATAGGAAAGTGAACACAAGAACAGGGGGACACAATCTGAAGTTAGTTGGGGGAAAGATCAAAAGCAACATGAGGAAATATTATTTCACTGAAAGAGTAGTAGATCCTTGGAACAAACTTCCAGCAGACGTGGTTGGTAAATCCACAGTAACTGAATTTAAACATGCCTGGGATAAACATATATCCATCCTAAGATAAAACACAGGAAATAGTATAAGGGCAGACTAGATGGACCATGAGGTCTTTTTCTGCCGTCAGTCTTCTATGTTTCTATGTTTCTAGATACCACTTTTTATCCTATTTTATGTCACTTTCCATTATCTGATGAGTATGTCCAAGGAATAAGACATTTATTAGCTCCTTTGTGATTTACACCAAAGCACACAATTTAAGACTTCTGGTCAGTAAACAGCTCTTCTGTACTGCTAGTGAATGAGATGCAGTATGCATTTATGCTTTTAAAAAAGTATTAGTCTACATTTGTAGATTCAATTGTTTTTTGTGAGCTGATTGAAACTAGGAATATAGTTTTTCTCTTGATGACAACAAATATTTCTCAAAATCTATTCATGAAATCCATTTGCTGGAGGAAAAAATAGGAAAAACTCAAAGTCCACTACTACTCAATGTTCCCTCTAATTTTTTTCCGGTGTGGGCGGAAAAGTATAGTGTCTGAGTGGCAGTCCTTTTGGGACTGGGCGGCATAGAAGTCTAAATAAATAAATAAACAAACAAACAAACAAAGTGTGGGCGCGCACTATCATGCATGCACAAGTTCTGACGTCCATAATTCTACATTTTCAATAGAATATTTTCAAATAGAGTCTCTCTATCCTTCCTCTCTCCCTCCATCCTTTCTATCTCTCCTTTTCTCTTTCTCTCCTGCCCTCTTTCCTTTCTCTCTCTTCCACTCTTTCTTTCTCTCTCTCCCTCCCTATTTCTCCCTTTCTTTTCTATCTCTCCCTTTCTCTCCTGGGGCTGCCTGCACCTCACCCACAGAATGCGTTCGCTGCCTCCCCCCATGGATGGTTAGAGGGCCAGCGGCGGGCTGCACTGCCAAGCCCAGGGTCCCCGCTCGGCGCCCCCCCCCCCCCCCGGACGGTTATCTTACCTTACCAGGCCGGCAGCTGAACAAGAAAGACCGTTCAGCTGTCGGGGGGAGGAGAAAACTCGGGGTTAAAGTGGTGGGAAGAAAGTGAGCCTGCAATTGGCCCCTTTCTTTCCCGCCTTTACTGGAGAGGAACTGTTGCTGCCCTATAGTTGCAGAGCAGCAACAGTTCTTCTAATTTCCAATTCCAGCGCAGAGGTTGGACCTCTGCGCTGGAATTGGAAACTCGTGCACTGAGGTGTGAAATCTCCTGCGCTATAGTGCACAGTGCAGGTTACAGGGAACGTTGCTACTACTAATAGTGCATGTAGGACAAGTGGAAAGCGACTCTAATATGATATAGATGCAGCATTAGGAAAGACATTATTGAATGCTGAATGGCTGCTATTAGATTGTTTTCCATAACTTGGCATTCCAGGTTTTTTAGTCAAACTGTTATGAACAATGTGGGAATTTTCTCAGGCTAATACACATGCTTGAAAGGAGGGTAACATTTACAGACTTATTTTCAAAAGAATGTAGCGTAAATAATCACAGTTGTGCAAAAATTGTTTGGAATGAACTGATATCCCTAAGGGTTAATAAATTGTTGGAACACATGAGGTTGACTATGCAAGAACATATTTTCTTAATTTCATTGCACTCAGAGATCTAATGCCAGCAGTCTTGAACAGAAGGAAACAGGAAGATTCGCCCCTCCATCTAGTGACCCCATTATAGCCCTCAATTTCCTATTGCCATTAGCATTGGGTAACCAACAACATACTGGCAAGAGAGGTGTACTGTATATCTCTGCATCCCTACAATTTTACTCAGTTGCAGGGAATATTTGAATGAGATGATAATTCTCAGGACCAGAAAAAGTTACTCAGTCTTATTGCAAACATACATGTATTATGATTCAGGAGCATTTATAAAAAAGATGACTCATTGAACTCAAAATGAACTACTGAAGGCTTTTCCTTGTTTATCCTTAACCATGATACAAAAACTTCTTGGCAACATTTTTGTTTGTTCTTCATTACTTTGTTTTCTTTTATTCCCCAGACCATGATCAGTTACCAGTTGTGTTACCAGTGTTACCAGTTTTAAATACCGGTAAATGCTTTCTCCATTAAGTTGAGAACCTTCACTGATACCAAAGAGGTCTTATCCCCTGACTCCAGTAGTATATTTCAGTGGTCACCAACTGGTGGTCCATGGACCACTGGTGGTCCGTGAGAAAATTTTGGTAGTCGACAGAAAAATTACTTGCATTTTTATATAGCACTAATCAGGGGTCCCCAAACTTGGCAATTTTAAGACTTGTGGACTTCAACTCACAGAATTCTCTGGCCAGCATAGCTGGCCGTAGAATTCTGAGAGTTGAAGTCCACAAGTTTTAAAGTTGCCAAGTTTGAAGATTTCTACACTAAATACTATTTATCATATTAGTGGTCTACAGGATTTAAAATTATGAATTTAGTGGTCCCTGAGGTCCGAAAGGTTGGTGGCTCCTGGTCTATATGAAGAAATCAGGAAAGGCAAGATGATAGAAGAGGTGTCTCAATTCAAGTTTCATCCTTTTGTACCTGCCTATGATATTTACTTGTGGGTTGGCATACCAATACTGTCTTGACATTTTAGCCTCCCCTCCTGTTGATGTCATTATTTCCCACCCATTGAATCAGATACAAAATCAGATACAAAATAAATCAAAACCATTTATTGGCCCTTTTAATGCAAGCATGTCTCACTCTGATTCCTTAACAATCATTCTGCTCTTATCTCATTAGGAGATGAGACACTGTGACACTATGCAGATGATCTCATAATTGCTCAGTAGTATCAAACTATCTGACCGCTAGTACTGCACGCATTTTAATTCTGTAATCCTTGTTGATTTAGCACAAGTTGAAGTAGTCAACCAACCAACTAACCAATCTTATTGTCTATAAAAAGAACACAAAGGAACTTGGAATTTGGCATGCGTTTCCTATATAAAGACAAAGAAAAAGGGGGTAAATTTTAACTAAACCGACTGCTTGTGACTCAGCACCCATCATGAGTCAAAGCTATTTATTTTTTATTCCCCCCCCCCAAACTTGGTTACAACAGAATGTAGTGTAGGATTGGCACCGGAAAAAGCATAAACAGGTCCCCTTTGAAAGCAAATCCAAAGTGTACAACAATCTCCAGATTCAAGAAAAACTGTAGATTTTCATCCTTGCTTTATCCACTAAGCTATGGAATTATCACAGAGGTATTTCTGCTTATTTTGCAAATATAGGTATCCTGGTGCTGACCAGAGATTTTTCTATCAATCCACATTAGTGGGATCAATAAGAATTCAAAGATCTGGAGGGCATCATGCTGTTTTCCTCAAGCATGTTTCTCTATTTATAAATAGGTACAGCAGGAAATACTAGCATACATTTCTATTGATACTATATCTGTTAATGGAATCTTCTTCATATCCATTCGCCATAACAATCTAACTAGAAGAACACATTACACCTCGTCCTAGTTGGGTTATGTTACCTTTCTATAAATGTTGATTCGGATATCATGGTTATCCAATCCACATGTGTTGATGGGTTGCTTCCATGTAGAGCTAATATGGGGAAACAATAATATCATGCAACAATACCGTTGCCATGGTCACTCTAGGAATGTCTGTAATGTTTATATGCTTTTTCTTCTTAAAATAGCATTGATGCATGAAGTATAGAGGTCCTTTAAAATGAAGGTGTACCCCCCTACACACATATATTACACACACATACACACATTCTGTCACAATTTGGGTGGCAAATCAAAGTATTGCTAATTTCTACAATAATGACCATAATTCAACAAAAGGACTTCTGAAAGGGAAGAAGTGTATTTGTGTATTTACTTTTATGTACACTGAGAGCATATGCACCAAAGACAAATTCCTTATCTGTTCTGTTCTATTCTATGTCCTAATCTGCACGAGTCAAAAAGAGGGCGGGGAAAATATTTACTGACCCCTCACATCCTGGACACAAACTGTTTCAACTCCTACCCTCAAAACGTTCGCTACAGAGCACTGCACGCCAAGACAAGTAGACACAAGAAGTTTTTCCCCGAACGCCATCACTCTACTAAACAAATAATTCCCTCAACACTGTCAGACTTTCTACTAAATCTGCACTTCTATTCTACTAGTTTTTCTCATCATTCCTATCACCCATTTCCTTCCATGTTGACTGTATGACTGTAACTTGTTGCTTATATCCTAAGATTTTTTATTAATATTGCTTCTTCATTGCTTATTTGACCCCTATGACAATCATTAAGTGTCGTACCACATGATTCTTGACAAATGTATATTTTATTTTATGTACGCTGAGAGCATATGCATCAAGACAAATTCCTTGTTTGTCCAATCACACTTGGCCAATAAAATTCTATTCTATTCTATTCTATTCTAATCAGCCATCCCCTCTATCTGCAAGTTTATTCTATTTCTACTCGTATATAACATTGGAAGCAGTTCTCTTGAAAAATAGGAAAGAAATATAATAAATCAAATGTGTGACAAATATAAGCACAGAGATATTGATGTATAAGTAACTATGAACCATTTAGCTATTTAGTTCCTTAGGAAGAAATAATAATCACATAATAAGCACATAGCAGGGACTCATTGCTCACAGTCACTCATGCCCTCATCACCTCGAGGTTCGACTACTGTAATGCTCTCTACATGGGGCTACCTTTGAAAAGTGTTCGGAAACTTCAGATCGTGCAGAATGCAGCTGCGAGAGCAGTCATGGGCTTACCTAGGTACGCCCATGTTTCACCATCACTCCGCAGTCTGCATTGGCTGCCGATCAGTTTCCGGTCACAATTCAAAGTGTTGGTTATGACCTTTAAAGCCCTTCATGGCATCGGACCAGAATATCTCCGAGACCGCCTCCTGCCGCACGAATCCCAGCGACCGATTAGGTCCCACAGAGTGGGCCTTCTCCGGGTCCCGTCAACTAAACAATGCCGGTTGGCGGGTCCCAGGGGAAGAGCCTTCTCTGTGGCGGCGCCGGCTCTCTGGAACCAACTCCCCCCGGAGATTAGAACTGCCCCTACTCTTCCTGCCTTCCAAAAACTCCTTAAGACTCACCTTTGCCGTCAGGCATGGGAAAACTAAACATCTCCCCTGGGCATGTTAATTATACATGGTATGCTTGTGTGTGTGTTTGCTATTACATGGGGTTTTTCTTAAATCGTTAAATATTTCAATTAATTGGATTGTTGTGACTGTTTTTACTTGTTGTGAGCCGCCCCGAGTCTTCGGAGAGGGGCGGCATACAAGTCCAACTAATAATAAATAAATAATAAATAAATTATCACAAAATTGTGAAATAGATTCCTGCATCCATCTGAAGGAGCAATCTGGTGAAACCCAGAGGTAAGAAAGAAGAAGGAAGAAAGAAGCAAAGGGTGAACTTATGTATCCAGTGGCTACAAGAGGGCACAGGGCCAGGACTCTGCAGCACATTTACAAGAAACTGGCAAAGGAGATGGCAGCAAAAGCAAACGCATCATCCGTAGTATGCAGAGGCTGAGAAACAAGGTGGCATATATGGCTCCAGTTTTGGCAGCAGTCTTTTATTAAACATCCCATACCTTCAATTAAACATCTAAAAGGAAAACATTGGAAAGCACTCCCCAGTGCCCAGAAGCTGAAGAAAAAGAGAATGGAGCATCTGAAATGCAAGGAGACAGGAAAGGGAGGCAGTGGGCATTGAGAAGCTAGAGAAATCAGGGCTGCCACAGGAACACAACAGGATAAAGTGGAATGACATATGAAGCAAAAAACAATTTTCTGCAAAAGGTTAGAAAGTTTAAGGTTTGGCTCTTTTAAATCCCCCCCCCCCTCTGCCAACCTTTTAATTTAATTTAACTGAAACTGGATAATTAGAAGAAAGCAAAAGGTTGTTAGATATCTCTATCAAAGGTAAACTAAGTTGCCACTACAGGGGATAATATAAAAAATAAGCAAGTAATATGAATGACAATTTATTAAGAATCATTTATATTTACTAACTGTAGGTGCATAATCCTTCTATTTCTTATTTGAGAAAGAAGCTGCAAAACTTTTATACAATTCTGATTTATTATTCTGGATAAAGCAAGCTTCTTCAATATTTGGGGGAAAGGTACAGCATTCCATGTAAATTAATTACTGGATTAGTCAAAATGTTTTCAATTCAGATGGGAGGTAGAACTAATAATCAACTTCAGACATTAATATTGACCTTCATTTCACATACTATATTTGGATGTCATCAATCTCAACAATTTTTTACACATGCTTCACCAAAGAGGCATCCAGAAATATTGCCCACGGATCACCATTTCTTAAGAATTTGGGCAGTAGGTTATATATCATTATGCTCTGTTAACTAAGGAGGTATTGTTTAAAACCTTTGTTCTTCTGAGCACCTTGAAGATAAAAATCTTGATAAATAAACTTCATCCAGTGACTTCAAAATAACAAATTCTTCACTAAGGATTTAGAACATCTCATAGGATTCTCCATGAATCACAATTATTATTTTTTATTATTTATTTATTGGATTTGTATGCCTTGTTTTGGTAATAAAGACAGTCTTTTTTTTTAAATTTCAACTAAGATTTTCCAGTAACTCTAGAAGATAAAACAGAGGTGGGAAAATGGTCGCTAAAATCCAGGTTGAGAAGCAGTGTTTAGCAGCAATGCCTAGTAAGCATATTCTGCTAGAAAAAGTGGCATTCTCACCTAATTGTGACAACATGCAACCAAAAGACATTCTGACAAGCCTGAAAAGTAGTACAAAAGCTACACATGACCCTGATTGTGCCTGTAATATCACTATTTAGCATTTAAATCACCTGATAGATACCATGATAATACAGTTGACTGCTACAAGTGATGGTGGGGAGGGAGAACTTCCCAAAATGCTTCATTCTGTCCCTATCCAAGTCCCCGTTAAGAGAAGTTTAGTAATAACAACAACAACAAAATTAAGAATAGAATTTTATCAGCCAAGTGTGATTGGACACACCAGGAATTTGTCTTGGTGCATATGCTCTGTGTTCATAAAAGAAATTATACATTTGTCAAGAATCATGAGGTACAACACTTAAGGATTGTCATAGGGCACAAATAAGCAATGAGGAAACAGTCAATATTAATAATAATAATAAAATAATAATAATAATAATAATAATATAAAAATTATTAATAATAATAAACATACAATTCATAGCAAAGCTCCGTTTGTTGACAGAGCCAGTTCTTCCTTTCAGAATCACGTAGCATCAAGGTCAACTGGGGGGGGGGCGCACCATTTCTGTGAGTAGATCACAGGCTGGGGCCACGAGAATACGGACGAACCAGGTTCCGAGTCCTTATTCCCCGACTCAAAATCATACGGCACGAATTTGCGATATCAGTCCACCTGGTTTTCAACCGACAGACTGGGATTAAATCGAGGGGGGGAGGACACCCGAAGCATCTCAAAGCGTTCCCAACCGGCCCGAGCAGCAGGAAGTGCCCGGCCATTACGGTTTTGCGACTTTCGTTCACAATAAACAAGCTTTTCCCTCCTCGCTTCTTCCGATAGGCTGATCCCGGCTGGAAGGAAAGACGAAATGCCCATCAAACCAACCCAAGCCTTTAAAAACTTCAGAGACTCGTTTGGGGGGGAAGGGGGAGAAAAGTTCGCTTTCTGCCTCCCTTCGTAAAACCCGCGGTTAGAAACGATGGAGGGAGAAACCGCGAGCCCCTCCCGTCTCCCGCCCCACCCCCGCCAGGTAAGCATTCGGGCGCTTCGAGAACGGCACGTTCGCCACACAATCTCGAGGTTTGGGGGGGGTGAGCCCCTCGTGCGCGCGCTCCCCCGCCCCCTCTGAAAAGGTTTGCCCGGGAAAACGGCGCCTTTCGCTCTCCTGGCGCCCTCAGACCGTCGGCGAAGCGCTACCTCAGAATCGCTCAGTCTCGCCCCCCCCCCCCCACCCACAGCAGAGCCGCCGCTTTCAGGCATCCGGTGGCGCGGACTTTGGGCTTCCCGCCTCACGTGCGGCGCTCCGAGAGTTCCTCCGGCTTAAAAAGAAAGAAAAGAAGGAAAGAAAGAGAGAAAGTGTGTGTGGGAGGGGGGAGAAAAACCAAGCCCACCGCGCGAGCTTCGGGAGAGCCATCCGGGGCAGGGTGGGCGCGAAGCGAAGCCCAACGGAGCACGTGGCTACGTGTTTCTGGATGAGGTGGGGCTTGCTCGGCCGTGGCGCCGCTCGTTCATCTCTCTCTCTCCCTCCCTCCCTCTGTGTGTGTGTGTGAGTGTGTGTGTGAGTGTGTATGTGTTGCCTCCGTGTCCCGGCCGAGTCTCTCGCAGGCTAAACCGCTGTCCCGACCGCCCCCCCGCCGTCTGTCCCGGGCGAGGCAGGCGGCGGGACTGAGGACCCGGAGAGCTCTAGAGGGAGGGCTTGCGCGGAGCTGGGCTCGGCTCGGCTCCGCCCGTTCGCTTTACTCGCTGCCCGCCCGGCTGCGGGGCGCTGTTGTAAGCAGCTAAGGAGGAGCGGCTAAGCTGGGTTGGGCCGGCCGACGGCGGGGAGGTGCTGGCTTCCCGAGGGCTTCACTAGGTGGGTGGGTGGTAGGAAGGAAAGCAGGAGGGGGTGGCGGCCGCGGCGGCCTTGGCTTCCCTCCGACTCTTCCCCCTCCTGATAGGCGGACGATGAAGAAGCTATACATCGGCAACCTGAGCCCGGCCGTGACCGCCGAGGAGCTCCGGCAGCTCTTCGGCGACAGGAAGTTGCCCCTCACCGGGCAGGTCCTGCTCAAGTCCGGCTACGCTTTCGTGGACTACCCGGACCAGAACTGGGCCATCCGCGCCATCGAAACTCTCTCCGGTAAGCCTCAGGAAGCGCTGCGCTCGGGACTTGAGGGGAGACGGCGCGCGGCAGATACCTCTTCGCCTTGACCTCCCCTCGGCTGGCTCCTGGCCACTATGCCGCCCTCCGTCGGGATGGACCAGGCCCCTTGGAGCCGGCAGGGCAGCGAGGGTCTCGGGGAGAAGCCAGAGGTTGACGCAGGGGGTGTGTGAGCGGAGGGGGGGACTTTCCCTCGTTGGCTCCGCTCCCCCGCGAGAGACGGAGAAAAGGTGACCTGCTCCCCTCCCCCCCTGACCGAACCGAAGCGGTCCTTGATGCTCCTCGGAGGGCGGCGTGGCTTGCCAGAGTCTCTGAGCCGGTGCCCGCGCCTGAGGCGCCCTTTCCCATTCGCCTCTGAGCGCGCTGCGCTTCAGCGGGCGGCCCGGCATGCGAGGGAGGGATTTTTCGCTGATTTTTTTCTCCGATTTTATTGAGCGGCTCCCGAGCGCGGGGTACCGCTCCCTTTCGTTGGCCCGGCATCCGCTAGATCTGAGGCACCTTTCTACGAGGTGCCCTGTCCCAACTCGCCGGGAGCCCCGAGCAAAGAGCCCCAAATCTGCCCGGGGGCCCGGAGTGACGCGCAGCCCTCAGGCCGGCCAGTCACACCAGGGACGAGCAGAGCGCGGCTTGAATTGACGGAGGGGGGACGTTTGGGCCAGCCCCGGGAGGCAGACCCAGTCCAGCGGGTTGGAGCGGGCCGGCCTGGAGCGGACCGGTTGGAGTAAGTTGGCCCTTCCCTCACACGCGCACCTCGCCGCTTCGTTCCCCCGGCTGAATATTAGAGCCGGAGCCCAGGTGGGGCGAGTCCAGCTTGTTTTAAGCACCAGCCCTTTCGTGGGGCTGTTTTGTCTGCGGACTCAAAACTTTGCTATTGCTACACTTTGGGCAGAAGAAGTCTACCTGACTGGGCCGGCGGGAGAGGGGGAGGGAGGTCCGCGTGCGCACCAACGGAGCAGGCTCGGAGTCTCTTTGGGCTGAACCGCTGCGCTGGCGCAAGAATGCGTGTGAACGGTCCCAATTGTAGATCCTGACGGGCGGAAGGGCACCCGCTCCCCCGTCAGAGGTTTCCACGGGCATGGGATGGAGTAGTTTCTTTGGCCAAGTAGTTCACTTGAGGAAACAAAGACGGCTGCGTCCCCCTCCCCCAAACAGCATGCTTGAAATGCTTTCGAAGCCCCATTTCTGCTTTTAGGTTTTTTTTTAACTCCCAGAAGATGGCTTATTTGCTGTTTTCCTCCTCAAACTCCTCTCCTTTTCCGTTCTCTATCATCAACACCAGGGATCCCCCCCCCCCAAAAAAAAATTGATATGCCCGCAGTGAAGTTGCCTGAGATGCTTAGCAATCAGAACTCTCTATGGCACTTGGAAATGGATTGGTTTATTTTTTTATTTTTTTACTTTTAAGGTAAAGCAGAGTTGCATGGCAAGGTCATGGAAGTGGATTATTCGGTCCCAAAAAAACTAAGGTAAAAATACTTGTTCTTCCTGTTATTACAAAATTATTAGTAAGCTGGAGAAAAATAAGTGGGGAACGTTCCATCTTGAAGTTTAAACTGCAGTGATGAAAAAGACTTACGTTTTTGCTTTTGTTGTTGGAAAGTTGTTATTGTTTCTTGGAAATCACCAGAGTTTCCTCTGTATCATGTGGTTGTGACATACTGGTTTTTTTAAAAATAAACCTGATTATTCTTTCTAAAAGTCTTGATGCTGTAAAACAAATGTTACCTTACTTTAAAAAAAAAAAACTTTTTCAGGATTCTCAACTGAGACCCTGATTTTCCCAAGGATTAAGTTGTGTAGGTATTTTAATACCCAGACAGCCAGATGTAAAGATATGGCTATATATCCCTGGCCATATCTTTACATATATTAGCTCCATAAAATAAATATAAAAACAACTTTGCCTAAGAGGATGGGAACTGTAACTCAGCCTATCTGGGAGAAGTTGTACTCAAAGCTACTTCATTGCTTCCAAGCCTCAACTATGTGGGGAAGATTTATTTCTAAAAGCTTCTTTTATGTGACTTGTATAAACCATGTCTTATTTGTGGTACTTTTTCAAAAAGTAGTAATCAGTGGCAGAAATGTGAGTTACATGGGATGATACTAGTGTTTTCTAATTTGCTATTCTGGTTTTCCTATATTCTATGTTGGCATGATATTTTCCACTGTCCTAAAGTGACGCATATTCCAAAAAGTTGTCATGTTTTTTTATGAGAGGGCAGTGAAATTGTATGTTTTTAAATCATCATTTTAATGTGTTTTATTGATATTGTTAGATAATTGTTTCATTATATCTGTCCACACGGTTTTGAAAGGCTTTCACAAAGTTCTGCTCCATTCAAAGTTAATTTCCAAATTACTAAAACACTTGAATGAATGAATAGTGTTATTGGGTTTTTTAAAAAACTCTTTTAATTCTGTACATAAATTATTTAAAATTGTAAATTTTGTACTAGACCTTCCATAGCCAATTGGAAAACTGACTAGAGCCTCTGTTGCTCTGGAAAACTCTGCCTTTATATTGTTTTGTAATGAAATTAATAATTGTTTTGCACCTGGGTGTGTGAAATGATTTCCAATTTTCTGAAAAATCTTAATTTGCTGGTCTATAACTGAATAAAGATTTGATTTGATCTGATTTGATGATTTTAAGAGTATTCTTCATTCAGTTAGAGAACACCATACATTTCAACAGTATTTGAGTTTCTATTTAAGAAAAAGTGTCAATGTTTAAAAATGTAACATTAAAATTTAAATTCCTAAAATGTGTGGTACATGAATATGTTTTTTAAAGAAAATTGTCTTAAATCTAAATATAGTATAAAAAGTTGATTTCTAAAATATTGGTGTAATTGTTTTTCTTTGTTTCAAAGTGTTATCTAGTCACAAGCATAAAATAGCATTTAGCACATAAAATGTGCAATGTGATTCAGAACTTATCTGTTCATCAGTGTGACACTTCCCAAATAAGTTCAGTCTATTAGAACTTTTTTTTTAAACCCATACTTCTGGGTCCCATGATATGATACTTGCCTTTGTAATTACTTTTCTAAAGGAAGTTCAAAAAGTTATTGTAGTTGTATGCACACTCTCACAAAAGTAAGATTCATTGTACTTACTAAAATTGATATTTAGGAAAGCATGAATTGGGTTTTAGATTTAGTTGAAATATTTATAATCATTTTAATGCAAAAGTAACATGTTTGATGCTATATGGTCAGATTCTAGCATGATGCAATAAAATATAATTGCATATAACTGAAAATATTTTGAGTTATATGATAAAAATATTGCATCCAATTATACAAAGATATTTGTGCTGCCATGTGCTTTAAAATGGTAGGTTACAAAAATATGGGAATGTGAGAATTACACAGTTATTGCTACTAACCCTAATTGTTAAGTGCTGATTTTTGGGGGGGAAATTGTTGATGTTAATTGTATAAATTTGTCTTGTTTTTGTCCTTTATGTATTCTTAAAATTATCAAATTCACTCTTTATTGATTGCCCCAAAATTGTAACTATTTTGAATTATATTTTTTGATTACTCCAGTTAGAATTATTGTTTTCCGTCTAACCATGTAATTACAATGTTGTATGTTTGTCTAAACTTAAGAAAATTTATTCCATGCTTCAAAATTGAAGAACAGAATCTTTGATAATATTCAGTTGGAATATTACCATACTTTTGAGTTTAGTTAGAAGTTCAGGAGTCCTTAAAGTTTGCATTAACTTTTCTGAGGCACTCAAAATCCAAACCACTGTCCTTTGCTTAAGCTATTTTTAGATTTTTTTAAAAAAAGAGTTGATTGCAAGGCAGCTATTTTGATGAGATGCAAATATTGCCAAATTTAAGTAGGTTAGAAATATTATATACCTGAATAGGTTATTTTCGTGCTGTGGAAGTTAATATACATTAATCATTTTATTAAATAAAGATAAATTTTGTATTTGGGATGCATTCCAACATTGTTGATATTTGATAAGTATGGCACAAGAGTGTAAAATTTACAATTTTGTGTACTAAGCATGATTATTTATGTATTTTGTGTATTAAGCATGATTATTTAAATCTGACTAGATAAATAAAAATGATGTGTATTGTAGTGTTGTCTGGAAATAACTTGAAATATCACATTCTATAATAAAAGTGCCTACACAAAGCACCCACTAAAAACTAGAATTCTACTTAATTTTAATGAGCCCCAAATACTCAACATTTCTGTTTCAATACATATTTAATTAAAACAGAAATCTTCAGGTACCTTATAGGCAAATGAATGTATTGGACACAAGACAGTTTTGAGCTTGAGTACCTTCAGGCAGATTATCTGTCGAAATAATGCCATAATCAGAATTAGGGGTTTTGTTCAGCAGAACTTATTTCACAATATAGTACCATAGTTAGTCTTTTAGATGCTGCTGAATCCTAACTTCATCGTTGTCTACTTCAATTACATATTTCTCATTCAACACATTAGATGGGATCTATGAGTCAGGATATATAAATACTGTATATGTATTATATGAATTGTAAAGAGAAGTCTTATATAGTATAATTTTTCTTGGTGGTGTAGGTATGAATTAAGTTTGAATGTTCACTTTCCATTTTCAAAATTAATTTTAGCACTGCGTTTTTTATAAGAATCATCTAAGCTTTGAAAACAGTTGCAGAACATGATAATACTGAAGATAGGGTCAAATAGCCAAAGACCATTTGCTCACAAATTTTAAAAGACAATTTTTCTGTCTTGTAGTTTTAACAGTATTTTAGAGAGTATATATTCATGTTTTGCCTTCACTATATATTACATTTGTGGAGAAGACTAGTAGTATACAGTATATCAATTCTCAATATCTGTTTTAAAATAAAATGAAGCAGAACATTTAATTAGGTGAAGAAATCATTTGTTCAATAACTTTATCAATTAAAATAAGTATATATAGAATAATTATTGGAATGGAACAATCTATATAACTATTGTCTTTCTAATTTTGATTTCACACTTTTTAATGGAAATTTCAGTGATATATTCTAAATTTATATGAGATGCAGTTATAGGGAGTTTTTGTAGAAACTAAAATGTATGTATTTTAAAAAGACTTAAAATTGAAAAATATTGCAAAATATTAAAACAGCTTATTTAACATGTAAAATCCTAATGAAATATTTAATTTAAAAATAATATTATCAGTAAGAGCTTCATAGTCTCTGTCCTAAAAAAACCCATTACATGTAATTTATTGAAATATTTGAAAGAGTCATATTTGGTTTCTAGTTAATTCATATGAACAGGAAAAAAAAATTTAATCATCTGGATTTTGTTGCTTCTGTGAGTCACTTTCACAGTAGTGTCTGAATGAAAAATAACCAGCATCGTAAAAGAACCTGAGAGATCTAGAGAGATTTAGAAAGTTGTGAAAGAAATAGTTGCTGAATATTGGGTCAAAGAGTAAAGAGACATAAAGAATTACTAAAGAGGGAACATAAAGAGAAGTCATAGTTTCAACTTAATCTGTGATACAAACTGTCACAAAATAATTTAGTTTGCATGATGATTTTCAGGATTGTAAACTATGATGTCTCTGTTGTTGGGCTTTTCAAATGCAAGGTAAACAAAGAAGCAATAATAGATACTGGGAAAGGATTTAGAAAGACCAAGTTAGTGGTCTTCAAATTATGTGGGAATTCTGGGGGAAAGAGTTTTGTCTGACACCTTAGTTGAAAAATGAATGGAATGAAATGATTTTTTCCCCATCCTTATTTCTAATAAAGACTTGCCGAATGTGCTGAGAATGACCACATTATTTATATATTGTTTTAAGTGGTGTGATATAAATGTTACTAATTTTTAAATGTCTCTTACGAATATGAATTACTCCATTTCATAAAGATGCGGTTGATATGCCTTTTAAGATTAATAAATCACTGTGGACACAAGGGATATTTTTCAGAAATGATAGCTTTGCTGTATACAAATATTTATAATAACCTTAAAGTCATTACACTCCATTTTATTAATTATCTCAGTAAAGATGGGAACTATTTTGTGTGTGTCTGGATGGAGCTTCAAACAAGTATTATAAGATGGAATAGAAGATGTATATGCATAGCCTCTAGTGCAGTGATTTTCAACCTTTTTTGAGCCAGGGCACATTTTTTACATTTATAAAACCCTGGGGCACATTGAGCGGGGGGGGGGGGGGGCTATGTGGCTAAAAAAAAGTTTGGGCAAAAATTTTTTCTCTCTCTCTTCCTCCCCTTTGCTCTATTTCTTTCTCCCTCCCTCTTTCTCTCCCTTCCTCCCTCTTTCTTTCTCTCTCCATCCCTTTCTTTCTCTTCCTTCCTTCCTCTTTTTTGCTCTTTCTCTCCCTCCCTCCGTCTCTGTCTTTCTCTCTCCCTCCTTCCCTCTTTCTCTCCCTTTCTTGCTTTCTTTCTCTCTTGCTCTCTTTCTCTCTTTCTCTTGTTCTCTTTCTCTCTCTTCCTTTCTCTCTCTCTCTTTTGTTCTCTTTCTCTCTCTCGCTCTTTCTCTTGCTTTCTCTCTCTCTCTCTCTTGCTTTCTTTCTCTCTTGTTTTCTTTTTCTCTGAGCTTTGCGGCACACCTGACCATGTCTCGCGGCACACTAGTGTGCCGCGGCACACAGGTTGAAAAACACTGCTCTAGTGGGAAGAAAAAGAAGCTGGCAGGAATGTTTTCCTTTAGTCCAAATGAAAAGTCTATTGATTATAGGGATAAACAAGTGAACAAGGAAAAGGAAAACTAGAAGAGGGAAAAAAACACAGAATAACATTTGCCCACAATTGAGGGGAGAGAAAGGAAGGACTCCATCTTCCGTTTCGGCACGATTGAAGATTTTTAGTCTAACCTCTTAGATGTAATTGTAACTGATGATGTTACCGAAATTAAGTAACACACCCATGAAATGCGTTTCTTCTGGTCAAAAGGAATCATAGAAGGAAGAAATTGCTACTTCTGAACGGATACAAACTGATTAGATGTTTCTAGAGTAAAGACTGTATCCAGTAGGTATAGAGAGGGAGATATTTTAGACTTTATTAAAGACAGACATTCTTGTTTTATAAACATTATTATCTTTTTGTTTGTTTGTTTGTTGGTTTGTTTGTGGAATGCACTCCTGCCTTTCAATGTCCTGTGTTTCATTTTTGTATTTACCTGTTCCATTTCTGTAATGTGCTGCTGATGGAGTTTCTTGCTTTATAAAAGAACGTTTGTGTAGATAACGGACGACATAAAATTTGTATATGTCAATTACTCCTATAAGCATCTATATCAAAGGCAACTCTGGGATTTTGTTTTGTTTTTGACTAATTCAAAAGTGAATTTTCCAAAAAGGAAAAAGGATGCAGTGTGACGTTTAATATTAAGCTAGGTTTTAGAATGCCTTCTCAGCAGATTTGTCACCAGCCATCAGAAATTGGAATTTCTTCTCTCTCTTTTTTTAACTTTTTCCATCTTCTTTTGATTGACACTGAAGTGATTTGTTATTCGTACTATCTTAATTTGAACTTGCATCAACTTTCCTATATTATATAAATATAAATAAATATGGCTCACTCTGAAAAAAGATCAAGGTCTTCCACTGATCTCTGTGACTCAGATTGAACTCATGCCATTTAGTCAAGATTTACGCCTGCCCTTTGCCTGAGCTCATGAAAGTGACCCTGTCTTTTATCTGAAATACCTTCTCTTGTGTTTCCCTTTGACATCATATCTTTTTCAGTGGCAGTCACCCTTGTAATAGTGCTCTCTTTGAGGATTTAAATGGCATGACTCAGGTTTGTCCAGAATCATGAGACTGCTTTGCTCATTACATTTTACTGTAATCTACTTGGGGTACTTTTTGTTCATTAATCTGTAAGAAATCATGCTAGCCCTTTCTTTGAAACTACGCAGACTATCCACAAAAGGCTATTCTTTCAAATGTAAATCAAATGCCGTATCATTTTTCAAATGCTAAAGCTGACTCCCAGTGCTGATAAATGTGTTTGTTATTCAAGTGTGAATTATTCATTCAGCCATATTTCTAATCTTGGACAATCCAAGCCCAGTCCACAGCAAACCATACCTAGGGATGAGTTAAAATGGAATACTTCATCAAAAAGGAGTCACATTGAAAAGCCTCACATTTACTCCTCTAATAATCCTTTGGTAATGAATCAAAAAGGATTCAGAATATTTGCCTATTTAAGTTCTTCTTTTTGCCTCCAGGATATTATCTCCCTCACATATAAGATAAAGATAAGATAAATGTAGACACTGCTGGTAAAGAATATAAGCAGTGTCTTGATAGGATAAGACTCCTGAACAATCTAGCACAGCAGCTTGTTCTTGCCATGATTAGTGAAACACACAAGGAATTTAATCTCTCAACAATGACTTTCATTGAAGTCACATGGCCATAAAGACTAATAATCATTGATCCACACAATTTAAATTAATTGTTACAAGCCAGCCAAACTGATAGGTGGCACCACACATCTTGTAGCAAATTCTAAAGCTTGACTATATGTTGTGTAAAAAACCAACATTTCCTTTTGACTGTCCTTATTCTTCCAGGATTCAATTTCATTGGATGACACAGTTCACTGACAGAGTTCATAATTTAATCAGAAGTTCTCTCCCCCCCCTGTCAGCCCCTAAAACCTAATCTCATCACACAGTATCAGAAGATGCTCAAATCAGTGGAGAATATTTCAGAGTTGAAATTCACACTGAGATGTTTTCAATCAAGTATAGGTAGATCTCATTTAGAGACCAAATTGGGATTCGCAACTTAAAGTGAAGTGAAACCAGGACTCTGGCTCTTGCTTCAGCTTTTCTTCGTTTTACTGACCCACAATGGTCATAAGTGTGAGGATTGGTCATAAAGTTACATTACTGTCACAATTGTGAGTGGTTGCTGAATGAGGCAGTTCCTAAATGAAAGCATACTGTATCTGTAGGTTCAAACTCTGGATTGCCATCACCTACCTAGATAGTGGTTGATCCTTTGGGAGAGAAATAGTAGAAGAGGGATTCCTGTATTGGCTGACATCTGTAAGGAAATTCAGTCAGATCATTAACTACACTCTTTGTAGTTGTTTTTTTTAATGAAGTTAGCAGGCAGTCCTAACTATCTCCTAGATTGGTGATGGCGAATCTTTTTTTCCTTCGGTGCCGAAAGCATGCACGTGTGTACAATCGCACACGTGTGCGTGACCACCTCCATAATTTAATGCCCCCCATGTTCCACACCCCCTTGTGCATGCACATGTGACTCCTCCATGTTTCCCCGTTCCCTATGCATGACCCCCCTGCTGCCCCATTTCCTGACTTCTGGTGGGCCCAGTAGGCCCGCTTTTTGCCCTTCCCAGGCTTCAGATGTTTTCTTGGAGTCTGGGGATGGCAAAATGTCCTTCCCACCCTTCCAGAGGCTGAAAACGTCCTCACAGAGCTTCTGTGCCAGCTGAAAATCAGATGACATGTGTGCCCATGCATGCTCGAACTGAGCTAGGGCAACTGCTCTCGTGTCGGCAGATATAGCTCCACGTGCCACCTGTGGCACGCGTGCCATAGTTTCACCATCATGGTCCTAGATGATATGCAGAAATTGCTTTAGCATTCTTCTCTGCGAGTCTGGATTATTCTGCACCAGAGATACTAACAACCATGTAATTCTGCCACCCAAATCACAATAAATATTTTAGCTCCAACCATGGAAGAAGTAGAGTTTACTATTTTCTGGTTAACTCCAGAGGTGCACATAGATTTCTATCACAATGCAATGTCCACTCAAGCTAATTCTGTCAGGCAGCCTTTTGGCACCTTTCAATCCCTTTCAATTTTACTCCTGTTGGTAAAAATGTTCTTCCTTACTTAATAGTATACTTAATTTATATGCTGCCCCAAATCCCCGGAGAGGGGTGGCATATCAGCCAATCAATCAATCAATCAATCAATCAAACAAACAAATAAATATCCAGAATTGAAATGATCTAAGCTAAAATTTTAGCATTCAGTTCTAGTACCCTGAATTATATGTTTCCTTGGAACAATTCCTGTGATTTGTAGTTTCATAAGTAGATAATTTTGCCGCCCAGCTTCATATTTTAAGCTGAAGAATAGAGAGAGTGCTTTTGCCATATGAAACTTGTAACATTACAAGAAAGACATTTCCGTTCAGTTTTAAAAAAAGACTTTTAACCAGTTAGTAATATGAAGAGCCATTTTCTCCTGTAGCAATAACTGAGAAAAATCTATATTCTCATTTATACCTTCTCCCCAAAGAGACAAGATTACCATATTTTTTGGAGTATAAGAGGTACATTAGTTTTGGGGGAGGAAAATAGGAAAAAGACTCAACTGGCTAGTGTCCTTAGCCAACACATTATTTTATCAATTGGTTAGGGTTTTTTAAAAAACTTTATTCGGAGAGAGTAACAATGAAAAAGCTTGCAATCCAGTAAGAGCTGGGAACATCATTAGCACCTGGAAAGAAGCATTCAGAGCAAATAGAGCAATGGAAAAAACCTTGCAAAGACTTAGGGCTTGGAAAACATTCTTTGCAGAGAGTAAACAGTTAAAGAGCTTGCAAGCCAATAAGAGCTAGGAACATTGTTAGCACCTGGTTAGGGCTGGAATGAAACTTATTCAGAGCAAGTTAGAGCATTGAAAAACCCCCTGCAAAAGGCTTAGAGCTTAGAAAACATTCTTCACAGAGAGAAACAATGAAAGAGTCTGCAAGGTAAGAGCTGGGAAGATCGTTAGCAGCTACTTAGGGCTAGTGGGGTATCTATTCAGAGATACTATTCAGGGATACTATTCAGAGTATCAGACACACCCAAATTATCAGCCTCTTTTAGGGAGGAAAAAGGCGTGTCTTATACTCTGAAAAATATGGTATATAAACTCTGAAAATTCACTGTCAGTCCAGAGCTATTCTTAATCCTACTTGTTGTAGGATTTTAATATCCTCAGCGAACATAGAATATTGGATTCTGAACACCACTGAAGTATCTTTTGCTGGTATGCCAGCAAAAATGAACAAAGAGGGACCAGTTGAACCAAAAATGAATGAAATAATTTTCTTCATTTTTACTCTTTAGAAGAACGGGATTGTAAATTGTTTCAATTGTAGGTAGAAATTTCACACTATTTATGTAAAACATTTACATAGCCATCTATCTTCTAACCAGCGCTGGGTGGTTCCTAATAGAAAGTTAAAACAACACATAAAATTACATTAAAACTATAAAATTAAACAGATTAACACATTAAAACACTGAGAATAACAAAGATGTAGTGCCAAGTCAAACTTCAAACGTGCAATTATCCAATCTTATCCCAATGCCTGGGGAGAACTGGAACCAGGTCTTCAAAGCTTTATGGAAGCTTTCTGCTGGAGCCCAGGGTTGATGACAGCACTACCAAATGAAATTTGAGGCTGTCGCTCTCCAGATCTCTCCAGAATATACCATGTTGGTGGAAAATTTAGAGGGTTGCCTTCTCTGTACTTATGCAAAATAGCATATTATGGAAGTCATGAGCTTGCAGATCTTAAGAACATTCCTGCATGTTAATGTATTAATATCATTGGTCCCATTGCATGGAATGGTTTCTTTCAATAGTGCAAAATGCATTTTTGAAGCCTGATTTGCTGAATCCATATTACAATTCAATTTGAGACTTATGGAATTCTGAATGCCAGCATGGAGCAGGCTGCAGCTATGCTTACCTGAAAAAAAATATTTGTAGGGATCACTAAGCAACTCTAGCATATATTTATTTATTTATTTATTACTTAGATTTGTATGCCGCCCCTCTCCGAAGACTCGGGGCGGCATACAAATATTCAGACCCTTAAACACTTGGAATGAAGGCATCAAATATATTCTAGTAGATTTCGGTGAAAATTCATTATATAACAATATATAAACAAATACAATGATTCAGAAAGTATTCAGACTCCTTTCACTTTTGCATTTTGTTTTGCTGGAACCTGATTCTACAGTTGTTGAAATTCAGTTTTTTTCTCATTAATCTACACTCATTACCACATAATGATGAAGTGAATACAGAATTTTAGAAATGTCTGCAAAGAAAACATTGGACTATCACACTGGTATAAATATTCAGAACCTTTGCAACATTTGAAATTTAGCTTTGGTGTCTCCCATTTCTCTTGATAGTTGCTGATGTGTTTCTACACCTTCTACACCTATGGCAGTGATGGCAAACCTTTTTTCCTCTGGTGCCAAAAAAGAGAGGAAAGAGAAGGGAGTGACAGAGTGAGAGGAAGAAAGCAAGAGAGAGAGAGAGAAAGCAAGAGAGAGAAGAGTGGAAGAAGAGAGAGAAATGATAGAAAAAAGGGGAGAAAAAAGAAATGAGAAAATGATTGAGGCAGAGAATGACAGGAAAGAGAGAGAAACAGAGAGAGAAGTGACTCTTGATTTAAAGCATATGGTAAAAGCACTTAAATAATAACAGGAAAAAAAACCCAGCCCTCGCCTGTTTTTATTAATAGTTATGTTTTTGGTTTTGCTGGTTGTTTTAGTTTTAATAGTAATAGATTTTGGTTTTGTTTTATTATTAATTTCTTTTAATAAAAAGGAAGGGGTTTGTTTGTTTGTTTGTTTATACTTCTATGTCACCCAGTCCCAAGGGGACTGCCACTCAGACACTATATTTTTCCGCCCACACCGGGAAAAAAATTAGAGGGAACATTGGAACAAGGGCTTTAATAAGAGAGTTGACCAAGACATCTGATGGTCACACTGACTGAACTCCAGAGGTCTTGTATGGAGATGGGGTAGATTTCCAGAAGGGCAACCGCCATTGCAGCCCTCCATTGATCTGGGTTTTATGGTAGACTGGCTAGACAGAAGCCTCTCCTCAGTGCAAAACATATGAAAACCCACTTAGAGTTTGCAAAAGAGCACCTGAAGGACTCACAGACTGTGAGGAATAAGATTCTCTGGTCTGATGAAACTAAGATTGAACTGCTGGGCCTCAGTTCTAAATGTTATATCTAGAGGAAACCAAGCACCACTTATCACCTGCCCAATATCACCCCAAAAGTGAAGCATAATGATGGCAGCATCATGCTATGGGGTTGTTTTTCAGCAGCAGAGACTGGGAGACTGCTCAGGGTTGAGGGAAAGGTGAATGGAGCAAAGTAAGGGATATCCTTAAAGAAAAACCTCTTCCACAGTGCTCAGGCTGGCTGAAGGTTCACTTTCCAATATGACAACAATCTTAATCACACAGCCAAGACAACACAGGAATCGCTTAGGGACAACTCTGAATGTCCTAGAGTGGCCCAGCCAGAGCCTTGACTTGAATTCTATTGAACATCTTTGTAGGGACCTGAAAATGGCTGTCCACCCATGGTCACCATCCAACCTGATTGAGCTTGAAAGGATTTGCAAGAAAGAATGGCAGAAAATCCCCCAACCGCAGCATTGCAAAAACACCGAAGTCCTTGAAAGCCCACCTCCAGACTTCGGTGTTTTTGCGAAGCTGCGATTTTGCTGAGACTTCCCTCTGTGGGAAACCCCACCTCCGGACTTCCGTTGCCAGAGAAGCGCCTGTTTTTGTGATGCTGGGGTTCCCCTGCTGGGATGCCTCTGCAGCATCGCAAAAATTCGGAAGTCTGGAGGTGGGGTTTCCCATGGAAAAGCCTCAGGGGAATCCCAGCAGCGCAAAAACGGGTGCTTTGCTGGCAATGGAAGGTCCGGAGGTGGGGTTTCCCAACAAGGGGAGCCTTCGCCTGGCAATGGAAGTCCAGAGGTGGGGTATCCCAGTGGCAGCGGTGGGTTTGTAAGGTGAAAATAGTTCGGAAGAAGAGGCAAAAAAATCTTAAACCCCGGGTTCGTATCTTGAAAAGTTTGTATGGTGAGGGGTTCATAAGACGAGGTACCATTGTATTTGCCAATGAAATACTATACAGAAAACAAAACAACCTCATTGAGGTGAGAAGTAGAATTTGAAATTCTTTGAAATAGGAAAGGTGCTGAAAAGACTGGTTCTTTGCTTTATAACAAAGAGTGACATTTCTCTCTAATTTCATGAAGAACTTATTCAGCCAATACTAACTGAAACTTCATATTATTAATAATAAATGCCAATTACCAAGCATCATTTTGATTATGTGGCCATGTGGATGCTGCAGTTGTTATAAGTGTGAAAAATGTTATTGTTTCCAGTGCTGTTGTAACTTAAAATGGTTAGTGAATGAATGGTTATAAGTTGAGGACTACCTGTAGTGTTAACAAATGACCAACCTTTAAGGCTGCTGCAGGCTATGGTCCCAAATTTTTATAAGTGGACAAAACAAATTCTTTGTGAGCATGTATAGAAGCCTAACACTATAGGCCACTGAAGTAGAATTTTAAATTTCTGGATTATGAATCTCTATTTGGTATCTGAATAGGTATCACTTCACTAAATAGTTTGGCTATGGGTAATAACTTTATGAAAGCGATAAGCACATAAATATATACAAAACTAAGCAAGGTTCCAGTTTAAGGTTGTACTTATTTATCAATTATGTAGAGGTACACATGTATTTCCTGAAGTCTGCTGTTGAAATTGCGGTGAAAATTACTACAATCTTGATGGAACTTCACCAGGGCCTCCTGCCATTAAACCGGATAATAAAGATGTCATCAATGTTCTTCAAGTAGTGAAAAGAGCTTTTGGAATCAGAACTGAGAGAATATTGTTAGCTGAATAATTATTGTTCCAAGCCATCACAAAGATGTTAGTGTATTATGGGGATGTGTGAGTTCCTGTGGCAATGCCACTGATTTAGAGAGGTACATGCAGTCCAAAGCTGAATTAATTCTGAATGGGTAAATGTGATATGGCAGAGTTTGCTGGCTCTATATTGTGTAAGCAATTATTAGATTTCTTATTTCATCTGCATAAAAGACATTGGTATAAACTGCTTCAGTGCAATTGATGTTCAGGGTGATTCTTATGGCATATTGACAGTGAATATTATTTTTTTCAAAAAGTGATTTTCCATGTATGACTTGGAGTGTTGATGCCATAAGACTTGAAGAATGGATTCTGTGTAATTAGATACCTATGTTTCTTTCCAGAAGCCAGTGTTACATACTGTATTTTTCTGTGTATAAGACACACCTTTTTCCTCCCTAAAAGAGGCTGATAATTTGGGTGCGTCTTATACTCTGAATGTAGCTCCCCCTCCACTCTAACTAGCTGCTAATGATCTTCCTAGCTCTTACCATGCAGGCTCTTTTATTGTTTCTCTGTGAAGAATGTTTTCCGAGCCCTAAGTCTTTGCAGGGTTTTTTTTTTCCATTGCTCTGACTTGCTCTGAGTAAGTTTCTTTCCAGCCCTCACCAGGTGTTAACAATGTTCCCAGCTCTTATCGGCTTTCAAGCTCTTTCATTGTTACTCTCTGCGAAGAATGTTTTCCAAGCCCTGTCTTTGTAGATTTTTTTCCATTGCTTTACTTGCTCCAGATGTTTCTTTCTAGCCCTTACCAGGTGCTATAAATGTTCCCAAGCTCTTTCATTGTTACTCTCTGTGAGGAATGTTTTTCAAACCCTGTCTTTGTAGGGGGTTTTTTTCATTGCGTTACTTGCTCCGAATATTTCTTTCCAGACCTAACCGGGTGCTAACAATGTTCCCAGCTCTTACCAGCTTGCAAGCTCTTTCATTGTTACTCTCTGCGAAGAGGAATGTATTCCAAGCCCAAAGTCTTTGCAGGGTTTTTTCCATTGCTCTACTTGCTCTGACTGTTTCTTTCCAGGTGCTAATGATGTTCCCAGCTCTTTACTGGCTTGCAAGCTCTTTCATTGTTACTCTCTCTGAATAAGGTTTTTTTTAAAGCCCTAACCAGGGGATAAAATAATTTGCTGAAGCTGACCAGGCTAAGGACACTACCTAGAGGAATACCTGGTAAGCAGATTCTCTTCCCTATTTTCCTCCGCAAAAACTAAGGTGCGTCTTATACTCTGATAATACAGTAGTTTTGTTTAGGGAGTGATTTTATCCCCCAATTTTCTATCTAGTGTAAAAAATCATGGTGGTGGTGGGGATGGACGATGACAGGAGTGTCCAATGTAGTTGTATTAGTGAATATGTACACTGCCTTGATGTGTCAGTTAAAGAGTGGCATAGAAATAGTAGCATACAAACACAATAACTGAATTAAGCGATGAATAAAATATAAACATCATTGGTCACTAGTCTTTTTTAAAAGATGTAGTCTGGCCTTGAAAAAAAGAAGGTGTAGTTTTCTATATGTGCTACGTCTATATGTACAATCTCCCAATTGTGCCTTAACTTGGTGACTTTCCAGTTGATTTAGCCACTTTGCCTCCACTGCATTTTAATGCAAATTTGCTTACATATTCTCTGATATCAACTTGTTGCCCTATGTGAAAATAGCTTTTGGAAAGTTTTCCTTTTTAAATTTTAAGGCACTACTTCATTCGTGAGAAAAATCTGTAAATAGCAGCGGGATCTAGATTCTGGCATCCATATCTTTAGTAGCAACAGCCCTTATATACCACTTCACAGCACTTTACACCCCTCTCTAAGCGGTTTTCAGCATATTGCCCTCAACAATCTGGGTCCTCATTTTACCAATCTTAAAAAGATATAAGGCTGTGTCAACCTCGAGTTGATGAGACTCGAACTGCCAAACTGCAGTCAGTCAGAAGAAGAAGCCTACAATATTGCATTTTAACCATTGCGCCACCAGGGCTGTAATCTGCATTGCGTATATGGACTTTTTCAAGGCTCCTCATTATCTGGATTCTATTATTCTATTGTTGGTTATCAATGCTGATATATGTATTTTGATGCATGGTACCAGCCCTGTATTTATTATATATTGTAGAGGAATCCTGATAGCCAAAGGTTAGTAGAGCAGTACTTTAACAATGAACTGAAGTCTGTGTAAGAGTGGTAGTGGAGAGTTCACATTATGGTTTTGTTCAGCTGCTGAGTATGAATATTTGAAATGTGATATTTATCTGAATTCTTCACAGTGTCATATCTGATGATATGCATACAATCGAAAGGAACATTAAATAGTCAAAAATTAAAAAGCAACTTGGTAAAAAAAATAGTCTTGCTTTTGTTCATGAACTGTAAAGAAATAATGTATTGTAACTCTTTATTAGCTTAAAATAACTAATCTTGCTTTATGTAAAAGTTTATGATATGTTTAACATGTAATAGGAACTTGAAAATGGTTTCTAAACATAATTTCTATGAAATTGCATTTCTTTAGCTTGAAAGAAGTGTACCTGACTCTGAAAAACCATTACTATAAAGATATTTATAGAATAATAGCTACTCCAAGACCAAACAATCTTTAACTTTGCTATTTATCTATCTATCTATTTATTTATTTACTTACTTACTTACTTACTTACTTACTTACTTACTTACTTACTTACTTACTTTTTAAAATTGGACCATTGTTTTTAATGTTCTCTGGTATTACTTTTAAACGCTGCTGGCTTTATTAATTTCTGAAGATCAACATCCATCACCATTACTCTGGTGTCAGCATAAAACAGACAAACAAATAACGCAAATTGGGACCTTGAAATAAATTTTAGTAAGCAAAGAAGCAGCTTATAGAGGAAATATTTAGTGTAGATCTTATTTTATCAGATGAAGATAGTTTTATATTTATCAACTCACATGCATTCATAGAGCATAAGGATTTTTTTAAAACCTTAGTTAGGACCAGTGTTTCCATTATAAGGATCTCTTTGCGGCTCATTTTAAATCAAATTTAGAATCATCCCAACAATTGATTTTAAATTTAATTGAAAACATTGGACATTATGACCCGAAATGTTCCACATGGTATATAGTTTGGTCCCAGTGGAAGCTTGCTGTATTATTTTGTTAGTCATCTATTTAACTTAATCAAACCAGCTCTAGAACATGGGGGGAGGAGCTTTCTGGCATTTTCCTAACAGGAAATAAGTAGCTACCCCAAAGAAAGGGGGGGAATTAGTGGTGAAATCGGACAGAAAGGATTAGGTACCAGACTCACCCATTGCACTAAGCTCTGATTTACCTAACCATGTTTTATTGAATGAACAATAAAATGTCTTATTTCCGCTGTAATTATGTTTTGGTAAACTGGTAAGCAATACTCTCTTTAAAATAGATGTGACTATACATATGGAATGTCGGAATGTACTGTAGCTGTGATATTCTGAAGCAGATAGTGTGACATATTGTGGAACAGTGCCCTCTGAGTGTGAATATCAGGGAAAGCCCCAGAGACTTTCTGTATGCAATTCTGTTATGTATTGACTATATAAATAGTCTATACAGTGTTCCCTCAATTTTTGCGGGCTCGAACTTGGTGAATAGCCTATACCACGGTTTTTCAAAAAATATTAATTAAAAAAATACTTCGCGGGGTTTTTTCTATACCACGGTTTTTCCTGCCTGATGACATCATACGTCATTGCCAAACTAATAATTTTTGCAAATAAATAACAAAAAAAAATTATTGTTAATAAATAATTATGTTTATAAATATCAGGATCACTAAGTGTCTTATTCAATGGTGAGTACCAGTAATAATGATGGGTAAATGGTTGTTAAGGGAATGTGAAATGGTAATTTAGGGGTTTAAAGTGTTAAGGGATGGCTTGTGATACTGTCCATAACCAAAAATTGTGTATTTACTTCTGTATCTCTACTTCGCGGAAATTCGACTTTCGCGGGCGGTCTCGGAACGCATCCCCTGTGAAAATCGAGGGAACACTGTATTTTGATTTGTAAATAGAATAAATATTTTCATATTTGCTCATTGAGAATGTAATTGTGATGGAGTACTGTATAGATTTAGGTGCATTGTGGAAAATTGTGACTTTTCAAACATGGCATTATTCCTATTAAGTCTCCATCACCTCAAATCAGTATTTTAGGGCAGCCAACCATGGGCATTTATAAAATGAAATGCCATGTGCTGATATGTGGCTGCTTCTGTATAATTGTTACAATGAGGTAACACAAATAGTCCAGATGTTAAATTAAGTTGCAGGTATATTGTTACAACCATCCTCAAATCTGCAAGATCAAAACCCAGGATTATTTGCTCTAATGAAACGTTATTGACTTGGCTCTCTGCTTTTCTTGCCTTTAACTGTTGAAGCAGGAGATACATGGCACATCCAGCCAGATTATTTAATATGGTTTAGTCAGTGGTGGGATTGAACCGGTTTGTATCACTTCAGCCAAACTGGTTGTTAAATTGCTGGCTGCCCCCTCTCTGCCTCTCCCCGTCCAGGAATCCCCACGTGCCCTGTTTTGGCTCCCAGGTAAGTTCAGGGAGACCTACTGTTCTGCCGGGCTCTATGGTATGAGTCTCCCGAAAATTCAAGGGTACAAATTTCAGACACACACACACTTGAAAATTCAAAAACAATGACACAAAAATTCAAAAGAAACAAAGCACCCTTTTTGTATTGCAAAGAACACTGGTCCCAGAACAACCTGGTAGTCTGTACAATTCCCTTAATCAGTGCTTAAGTACTTAGCTAGCAGCTGTGAAGGAACATCACAGCCCTCCTTCTTCCACGAAGTAAAACACACACACTTTGCTCTGCTTTGGTTTCAAAGTTGTGAAAAATCAACAAAGTCCGGAAACAGCAAGGCATGGTCCTGAAGAACAACGATCAGGTAATCTTCCACAACGGCCAAGCCAGCACGCTGCTATTTATATCAGCAGCTCTAATTACTGGAGCCCCACCCAAACACAGGTGGCCTCTCTTATCTCCTGTAATATTTCTTCAGTTGCTCTCTTCGATGCATAATTCTGCGCATGCGTGGGTCTAACACTTCCTCATCCGAATCGACCGAAGATAATGGAGATTGTCTTCCTGGGCTGTGTACCAAGCCCCCCTCTTCCAAGTCACCCCCACCTTCTTCTTTGTTCGAGGAAACTGCACTACCTGACTCTGTTGGCAATAAAACAGGCCTATGACATGTTAATGTTTCCCCTGCATCCACCTCCACATTCCTTGCAGCAGGAGCTGGGCCAGAGCCAACCACAACACCTACTAGGCTCAAAATGGGGTGCGGGTGGTGCATGCTTCCCGCGGCCCATTTTTTTGCTCCCGGGGGGTTGCAGGAAGCCGAGTGCTGTCTCTCACACCTCCTGGCCACGCCCACCATGACCAGACCCACTCAGCTGGCCATTAGGGCAGAGAACTGGTTTTTAAATTATTTGAATCCCACTACTGGGTTTACTCTAACATTTGTCGTAATGTGGCTGAACAGAGTTCAAATCAGGAAATATAGATGTATCAGCGGATCAAAGGGACAATTTGTAAATGATCCTATAAGCACTGCAATAATGTAAATATTTAATAATAATGCTGTTATTGCCAATCAATATTATTTTAGACCACTTTGTGTCTATTGCCATTTAGTGTGCTGGATATTATACATATTCAAATTAATATATTTTAGCAATTTTCACTCTTCTTCATTCGTGTTCTCATGAAAATTTGGAAATGTTTCACTGTTTTTTACAAATTACTGGTTGAATTTAGTATCAGTGCCCACATTGATAAATAAATTTAAACTGTTGTTTAAACTACTGTTTTTGATAGAAAATATATGGAGGGAGAAGAGCTTATTTAGAGACCTGTTACTATGCAGTATGTTAAACAAAAAAACCCTTATTCATATTCAAATAATTACAAGTTGTATCTCAGTGTTTTTTAAACTTGTCCACTTTAAGATGTGTAATGATTTGTAGTATTGTAACATAAATAGATAGCAGAGTGGAGAAAAGGCTTAAAGATAACCTGCAGTCTGGCAGCGCTTTCAATTAAATTTTTGTCTAAGTTTTTATTCTAGCATATGCCAGGATCTTCCCAAGTATTGCTGATAAAGGCTTGCTGGATTTAGTTCCAAGTCAGATTTCAATATACGTGTGCTGCTTTTCAGGGGCAATTCTATTCAGCAAATTGAAGGGTGTGTGTTTGTGTGTGTGTGTGTACTATTGGAGTGCTTCCAGAAAAAAAGTCCTGAAAAAGCATGAATTATGCTGATGCATCAGAAACATCATATTTTAAAGTGCACAATGCAGCTTTTCAAATGCATTAACATCTACTGCAGCACACCATTGCAGTTGATGTCAATATATAAACTGCACATTGGTACTAATTTATATAATGGTAATTAGCAAGCGATATTTGGGGATTAGTATACAGTGATCCCTCGATTAGTGCGGGGGTTACGTTCCAAGACCTCCCGCACTAATCGATTTTCTGCGGTATAGTGGTGCAGAAGTAAAAACACCATCTGCGCATGCGCACCCTTTTTCCATGACCGTGCATGCGCAGATGGTGGAGCCGGGGAGCAACGAAAGTGCGGAAGCCAACAAAGATTGCTTTGAATGTCGGCTGCCCCCACCCCCCCAACACCCGGCCGCCGTTCACCCGCCCGCCCGGCTGCTCGCTTGCTCGCCCGTTCACCCGCCCGGCCGCTCGCTCGCCGCTCGCCTGTTCACCCGCCCGGCCGCTTGCTCGCCGCTCGAGAGCAAGAGGGGGAGAGATAGAGAAAGAGAGAGAAGGAAAGAAAGAGATGAGAGAGGGAGGAAGAGAGTGTGAGAGGAAGAAGCAAGATAGAGAAAGAGAGAGAGAAAGAAAGATGAGAAAGGAAGGAAGAGAGTGAGAGAGAGGAAGAAAGAGAGAGAGAGAAGAGTGGAAGGAAGAGAGAGAGAAATGATAGAAAAAAGGGGAGAAAAAAGAGAAATGAGAAAATGATTGAAGCAGAGAATGACAGGAAAGAAAGAGAAAGAGACAGAGAAGTGACTCTTGGTGATGACGTATGACGTCATCGGGTGGGAAAAACCGTGGTATAGCAAAAAAAACCGTGGAGTATTGTTTAATTAATATTTTTTGAAAAACCGTGGTATAGCGTTTCGCACTAATCGAGACCGCACTAATCAAGGGATCACTGTATCTCCAATTTTCCTAGGTTTTTTTTGCTTAAATATCTATCCAGAAATGCATTACTTCCACAAATGCGGTTTGTAATGCTTTAGTGCAGTGATGGTGAACCCTTTTGGCATTAGCATGAAAGCGCTTTTCCCCTTGCAGATGCTGGAACGCATAATGCAATGCACACCCCATTTGCGCATGTGTGCACAGTGCTCCAACCTGTGCTTCCACTGCACATGCACCCTGGACTGCAGGGGTCCCCAAACTTTTTACACAGGGGGCCAGTTCACTGTCCCTCGGACTGTTGGAGGGCCGGACTATTAAAAAAAACCTATGAACAAATCCCTATGCACGCTGCACATACCTTATTTTAAAGTAAAAAAACAAAACGGGAACGTACTATTTAGAGGGGGGGGAAAGAAGTCTGAAATTCATATATGTTTATGTTTTGTTTTTAATTTTCTTTTGTTAACATCTGATTGGCTATACAAGGTTTTCTTGGCTTATAGAAAAACGTATAAAGAAAGAAGGAAATACTTTGGCATAATGGTTAATAAGTGGTGTACTTTTTTGAGGAGGGAATTTAATTGAAAGAAAATGAATGTAACTGGATGAGAAAATTAGAAAAAAAACTTTTGCAACTTTTTTGATGATTGATATTAGTTACTAACAAAATACTGCATTTTATTCATGGAAAATTAGATGTGCTCCTGTCACTCACCCGCGGGCCGGATAAATAGCCCCAGGGGGCCGCATGTGGCCCGCGGGCCATAGTTTGGGGACCGCTGCTGGACTGCATATCTGGACCTGCAACACCCACTGTGTATGTGCACACACACACACACGGATGTGCCCCCCACTTTTTCCAAGGGGGGCTGGCACATCTCTTACCGCTTTTGCCGGAGGACAGCCCTTTTCCTGGCAGCCATTCACCAACCAGCGGCAGCACTCTTGGCCCCACCACCTCAGCAGTGCCATGCATCAGCTGGGGAAGCTCCAACCACGTGGCCCCTATCAAAGTAGGGCTGAGACAGTTGTCTTGGCTCGCTTCACTAGCCGTGCTGGTCCCCTGAACTGTGAGAGAGAGAGGGAGAAGAAGAGATATTAGATAGATAGATAGATAGATAGATAGATAGATAGATAGATAGATAGATAGATAGATAGGAAGGAAGGGGGAGAGAGAGAGAGAGAGAGAGAAAGAAAGAAAGAAAGAAAGAAAGAAAAAAAAAGAAAAAAAGAAAAGAAAGATTAGATGCTTTACTGATACTGCATCTGTTAGACAACCACATGGAAAATGTTGAAACTAGCACGTGTCTTATTATTGAGTACCTAACAGAGATATTGATTTCAGCCTACTGACCCAGTGAAAGTAAAATTAGAATCACTGATTTGTGTAATTTGTTCATTAGTCATCCTATTCCTCCTTTTACCCTTTGGTCTAGTTTGTTTGTGAATGCTCGCACTGTGTGTTGTCTGCTTCTGCAGATGATGTGTTAGAGGTTGGGTCTTTTTCTCAACAGCATTACTCTGCAACTGGACAACATGTCCTGCTGTGTTTTCAAACTCCTCCTTTCACTGCTAGCAAGGTGATTTAGGCACAGGTTTTTCTGCAGAGAGATACATCCCATTACCTGAAACCATCTCTTCAAATGTTATGACATTTTGAACAACCCAACTTTGAGTAACCCAATATATTATATTGAACTACAAGATAGATAGATAGATAGATAGATAGATAGATAGATAGATAGATAGATAGATAGATAGGGTAAGGTAAGGTAAGATAAGATAAGGTAAGATAGAACATGCACTGATTATACTCCAAGATACGATTGATACTATACTCTACACTCTACACCAGTGATGGCAAACCTATAGCATGGGTGCCACAGGTGGCACGCGGAGCCATATCTGCTGGCATGTGAGCCGTTGCCTTAGTTCACCTCCAATGTGCATGTGTGTGCTGGCCAGCTGATTTTTCGGTCTCATAGAGGCTCTGTGAGGGCATTTTTTGCTTCCAGAGAGCCTCCTGCAGCTTCAGAAAGCATTTGGAGCCTGGGGAGGGAAAAAACCCGATCCTACTGGGCCCACCGGAAATTGGGAAACAGGCCATTTCCAGCCTACAGAGGGCCTCCGGGGGGCAGGGGAATCTGTTTTCACCCTCCCAGGCATTGAATTATTTGGTGTGGGCACTCGTGCATGTGCAATAGCATGCATGCACGCTCTTTCGGCACCCGAGGAAAAAAAAGGTCACTGCTCTACACTAATATGTATTTTGTTTCAATATAGCAAGAGTGGACTTGAAGAATATTTATGTAGAGATTTTAAGTCTTTAATTGGTTGAGATATTTATTTTATGCATTAGATTTATATCTTCTCTTTTGTCCAGGTACATGCTCTGGCATGTACAGAAACATAGAATGTAAAGTTCTATATTGGGGATCATCTGGACCAACCTCTACCCAAGTCCAAACCATCTCTTCCCATCCACCCAGGACAATAATTCTGTGAAGCTGACGGGGAGTGGAGGGAGGGAAGGAGAGAGAGAGAGAGAGAGAGACAGACAGACAGACAGAATTCCCACCTGAGTTTCAGTGGCTGAGGATAGATTAACCATTGTACCATACTGACTTTCTTATATACCGGCATTAAAATTGGAGTTGCCACTTTTCATAGCAATGGGAATGTCTAAATTTCTCACAATAATATAAGATAGAGACATTTCTAAAGAAGAGATTGGAGCTACACAAACCACAAATTGTTCTTAGAACTGAGTGGCAGAGTTTGATTCATACATCACACTAAGTCCTAATGTGGTTGTTTGCTTTCAGTTTGTGGGACCCCAGTCATTGTTTCTTGTAAAGTCTAGTTTATGGCTTCATTCAGTGTGTGAACTCAATTATTGTAGTTCATTCATTAAATGTTTAAGCAGAGCAGACCATGTCTTAGCAGGATATATGAGCCCATTGAATCCTGTAGTTGAGAGAAAGAAGGAAACAGAGTAGATACCCAAACTCCAGGGCAATTAATGTATAGATGTCAAAACCAACATAAGAGCTTTGGGGATAGAATTGGCACAGGGTAGAACAAAATAACTCATTTTTTTGAGAAACAGCAGGGACTTCACTGAGCTTTCCTGCTATTGAACTGAATTAAACTGAGCATTATAATATCCCCGTAGCTGGGAAACAGGTGGAGCTGTACAGAACAAAACCCAGACTGCGCTTTCAACTATCTAGTCTGATCTGGAGGGGGAATACTTTTGAATTGGGCTCTACTTCTCCTTAATGTTGTGGACCAGCTGTATGGCTAGAACAGTGATTATAAGAATAGTAGGAATTTGTGTCATTAGAATATGTACATTTGAGCACTAGATATTGGCTCCTTTGTTATCAACGGATGTACTCCTTTACCTGGCAGCCTTTAAACTTCTTACTCATTGACATTTGAAAAAGGCAAAAAACTAAGATGTTCAACTGCTGCATTAAAACACGACTGCTTTCTGCCCAGAAATCTGAAGTTTCTTCTATAGCAAGTAATCTGGATTAAGGGTTTTTTGTGAGAAAAAAAAGGCTAACAGTGAAGCACTATTACTAATTTATTTATTTATTGCTTTTATGTGATAGATTATTTGTGAAGACTCGTGCATCTTAGATATACCGTAAATGCTAAATTGCAGTTGGCATTATCTTCTATTGTAAATGACTCATTCTGAAGCAAATAACCAAAGACCTGATGCTATGTTTATATCTCAGTGCTAGACATAAGTAGTGTGTAGCATCCATTTTAAATCTGTTTTGTATTACTGTATTTTCTTTGAACAGATCTCCAGAAGAACAGAAACTGAAACAAAAAGGATATTTATTCATGTTTGTCAATGCCTATGTGGCTGAATATTCAAATTAACTATTGAGGTCTGTTAGCCACATTAGTTTCCTCAGGAAAACCTTTGAGTTTTCTAGAGCTTGTATAATTGTTTCAGTAAGATTTGTAACACAACTCTTGTTCTTCATCTATCTTCGGAATTTGAAGAACTTTTTATTTATTTTTTTTAAAAAATTGGTTTCTTTAATCGAGGAAATAAAAATAGCTCATTCTCTGGGTAGAAACAAGGAAAAAAGAGAAAAAATTAAAACTAAAACAAGAAGATACATTAGAATAACAATGATAGTGAATAAACACTATGTTCTGAAAATCATCAAATGATTTGATATTAAGTTCAATCCAAACTGATCCTAGATAGAGTGTACAGAACAAAAATTTCAAGAACCGCGGTCGCCATATGCCGCACACTAACACTTAAAAGAAATTTGGAACTGTTACAAAACAGTTCAAAGGGGGGGAACGGGCCAATGAAGGGCAGTATTGTATAAAGTACAGTGATACCTTGTCTTACAAACTTAATTGGTTCCGGGACGAGGTTCTTAAGGTGAAAAGTTTGTAAGACGAAACAATGTTTCCCATAGGAATCAATGGAAAAGCAATTAATGCGTGCAAGCCCAAAATTCACCCCTTTTTCCAGCCGAAGCGCCCGTTTTTGTGCTGCTGGGATTCCCCTGAGGCTCCCCTCCATGGGAAACCACTCCTCTGAACTTCTGTGTTTTTGAGATGCTGCAGGGGAATCCCAGCATCGCAAAAATGAGCACTTTGCTGGCAACGGAAGTCCGGAGGTGGGGTTTCCCAGCAAAGGGAGCATTAGTGAAATCGTAGCGTCGCAAAAACACCGAAGTTCTTGAAACCCCACCCCTGGACCTCTGTGTTTTTGCAATACAGTACTGCGATTTCACTGAGGCTCCCCTCGCTGGGAACCCCACCTTCAGACTTCCGTTGCCAGCGAAGTGCCCATTTTTGTGCTGCTGGGATTTCCCTGCTGGGATTCCCCTGCAGCATCACAAAAGCATGGAAGTCTGGAGGTGGGGTTTCCCAGCTGCGGTGGTGGGTTTGTAAGGTGAAAATAGTTTGTAAGAAGAGGCAAAAAAATCTTAAACCCCGGGTTTGTGTCTCGAAAAGTTTGTATGACGAGGCGTTTGTAAGATAAGGTATTACTGTATTTGTATAGAAAGTTTACAATTTAATCTCAATGATGACATAACGATGTTTATCTTTGAAATGACATGAAATACTTGTACAAAATAATTAAGAAGTTAAGCACAATGATTATATAATATTATATGTAAAACAATATATACTTGCTCCTACTTTTTAACCTTTGTAATATAATAAAAACTATTTGAAAAAAAAAGAAAATAAAATAGCTCATTCTCCTTCGGGTGGTGGCGGCTCGCGGCAGGGCACGGCGCCCACAGCCTGCTTCCCCACACTGCTCCAACTTGCGATTCTTTCATCCCTGCGTGAGTCTCAGGCGTGTCGTTTTGGGCGGCTGTGGAGCTGGGGGGGGAGAGAGGACCGAGGGGAGCGCAGATGGAAGGAGAGGCTACTTCCTCCTCAGAGGCCTGCCGTCCTCTTAGCCAGACCCGGTGTGTGCCGGAGGTAGAGGAGGAAGATCAGCACTAGTTTGCAGGGGTGCAATGGGGAGGAAGAAGAAGAGCGCCAGGCTGGCTGCTGGGCAAAATGCGAAGGGAGTGGAGGGCAATTCTGCTTTTGTAGGATGGATTGGAAGGCTGGATAGAATGGAATAGAATAGAATAGAATAGAATTCTATATAGACATTTGACCTTTTTCTTTTTATAACAGGCCCCCGCAGATGGTGATATACAATTTATTTATTTATTTATTTATTTATTTATTCATTTATTCATTTGTCCAATACACAAATACATAGGAAGAAAAATAGACATGTATTAATATATATAAGGGTAAAGTGATCTTAGAGGAGAGGATATATGAAAGAAAGAAAATATATATGATAAGTGAGAGAAAGGAAAGACAATTGGACAGGGGACGAAAGGCACACCAGTGCACTTATGTACGCCCCTTACAATGCATTACAATGTTATCTATATCGTATATGGCCTCCTGAAGGGTCATCTTAAAGAGCTCAAATCTCTATATACACCATCAAAACAGACAGAACCAATGCCCCTGCACCCAGCTGACACTATATGTATAATATGTACTGTGTTAGAGTGTCATTTTGTGTCATTTTGGTTGGTGGTGTGCCCCAGGATTTTGTAAATGTAAAAAATGTGCCGCGGCTCAAAAAAGGTTGAAAATCACTGGTCTAAAAGGCACACAATTCTGAAACTCCAGTTAGAATAAAATGTAATAGCTCATGTCCTAATTGATGCTAGGAAATCTGTGTTTTGCAGGCCTTTAGTAATTGTCAGTTTATTTCCAGATTCAATTTAAAGAGTTGATTTTAACCCATAAAGTTCTCTAAGATTTTACATAGGAGCATCATCAGCCATCCTCCTTAAACGTTTTTGATATAAATAGCATGGGGGAAATGCTGGTGGTATCTGCCATCATGAAACCAAGGAGTCTCAGATTAGGAAGAGGTACTTTTTCCACTATGTTGTGATAAAGCAGGTCAAAGCTATTCTGGAGGGTTTTTTTTTAAAAAAAAAAATAGGATAGTTCTTTAAGAACCCTGGTTTTAAAATGAGGGATGTTTTTTTCTGATTTATTATTATCATTATATAACTGAACAATAGCTCTTTTATTTTATTTTTGAACTACTATGAGTACCATGACTGAGAAGGTTTTAAAGCCCAATAAATAAATAATTGTATAAATAAACCCAGTCATTCATTTTTATTTAAAGCATTTACATCCAGTTTTCCTGTTCCCAAAAGCTTCAATAACAAATAACATAATTGTTAAACATGATATTCAACGTAATATCAAGCTAAGTAAGATATTCCCACAGAAATATCTGAGATTACATTTGTGTTCTAGTATAAAGTGTTTTGCATTAAAAAAATATTTTTAATTGAGCTGATCTTTTAAATAAAAAGATGAGGCAAATGTTTCAGATGCAAAAAAATGAGAAGAGTCTTGTTCAGAGTTGTGTAGCAGAGTATATTCCAGTAGTGTAATTTCTTATGCAAGATGCAGCCCTGGCCTCTTCTCTATCTAGACTGTTTTGTGAGCTCATGATAAAATAAAAACATTTGCATTATTTGCTTTCCAAGAAGTTCCATTATATGTAAACTTCCACACAAGATTATAAAAATAGATCATACTAACAATGATTTTTAAGAGCTGGTTATGCATAATAATAATAATAATAATAATAATAATAACAATAATAATAATAATAATAATAATAATAATAATAATTTTAAAAATTTTTTATTGTCATTGTCAAAAACAACAAATTGTCATTGGCAACGAAAGTCGTGTGACACCCAGAGACCAGTCCCACCATACATAAAATCAGAATAGGTACATTTAAAAATAGAATAAAAAATAGAATAAATGTCCCACCCACTACAAATTCCCCACCCTGAACCACTCAACCATCTACATGACAAACCGAGTAATATTGTCCAACAGTTCAATATTATTAAGATTATGTGAAACTGAAATAAAATATTTCCTTCAGTTTATTTTCCTTTATTGGATTACTTTATTTATTTTACTTTATTGGATTATTACAATTCTTTGCAAATTGGACAACGTGCTATTTCTGGAAGCTTCACATTCATGAACTAACGTTTGTAACATTTAGATATTATCTGTTATTATCAGATATAACAGATTGAATAGAAAGACTGGCTGTAGCTGCACCTATGGAGCTAATAAGAACATGTGATTTTGTTTATTCTGTCTTCTTTAATTCAAATTTATTCCTAAGTACTACTTTAGAATTATGTTTTGTAATCAGTGATAATTACAGTCCTGCATATTTCCTAATTCTTCCTGCGTCGCTTGCTAACTCCGAAACTTGCATTCATTCACAGAAAGTAGCATAAGAGTAAAGTTTCTCTTTCCTGTACACCATTTGGCCACTGTTCTCATATATTAGCAATAAACAAAGAGGTTTTGCCACTTGAAGCCCTGGGGCAAGATTGAATGTAATGATCGATGTTAGGACAAATGTTATAGTAAAAAACGGTGTATGTAGTACATCTGGATCCTGAATGAAAGGGCTGTATGCCCTCTTGTGGACAGCCAGAAAATAGTTTTAGATTTGATAAACAGTACCCAAGAATCCTCTGTGCCACAGCAAACGTTACCAATAATTTTCAACACATGGGAGTTATCAGCCATCATCACCTTCATGCATTACTACCTGATAAAACTAAAGAAGAAGTAAAGTAAAAATATCAATAAGTGCTTCCTTCCAAAGAAAAAAATACAGTGTTTGGATTTAACTTAGAAGAAGGTCAAGTACTGTATAGAAAATATGACAGAAATGCATTTAATTATTACATAAGTGTTGGTTATGACCTATAAAGCCCTTCATGGCACCAGACCAGATTATCTCAGGGACCGCCTTCTGCTGCACGAATCCCAGCGACCAGTTAGGTCCCACAGAGTGGGTCTTCTCCGGGTCCTGTCAACTAAACAATATCGCTTCGCGGGACCCAGGGGAAGAGCCTTCTCTGTGGTGGCCCTGGCCCTCTGGAACCAACTCCCCCCAGAGATTAGAATTGCCCCCACCCTCCTTGCCTTTCGTAAGCTGCTTAAAACCCACCTCTGCCGCCAGGCATGGGGGAATTGAGATACACTTTCCCCCTAGGCCTTTACAATTGTATGCATGGTATGTCTGTATGTATGTTTGGTTTTTATAATAATGAGCTTTTAACTGTTTTTACTATTGGATTATTATTATATGCTGTTTTATTATTGCTGTTAGCCGCCCCGAGTCTCCGGAGAGGGGCGGCATACAAATCCAAATCCAATCAGTAAGTAAGTAAGTAAGTAAGTTAGTTAGTTAGTTAGTTAGTTAGTTAGTTAGTTAGTTAGTTAGTTAGTTAGTTAGTTAGTTAGTTTTTGGGAAAACACTCTTTTCTCAAAAGTATAGAATTATGGGCCAACAAATAAATTTGAAGTGTGAGATTCAATACAGATTGAATATTCAATCCAGCACATATTAATACCATGGAATTCATTATTGTGAGATATAGGACTGCCTAACGTAAATTGGATTAAAGCCCAGATTAGACAATTCATGAAGGACCGGTCTACTAATAGCTTCTAATTACAATAGATATATATGCCACTTCAAATATTGGAGATAGTTGTTTTCTGAACATCAGTTTCTGGGATAGGGACAAAATTATTATTTTTGTCTTGCTTTTGTGAACTTCCCATTGCCTTCTGATTAAGCCATGAAGCTGCATGCTGGCTCTGATCCTTTACTGTTTTTACAGCCTTTAAATCTCTTAGGCACAGTAAAAAAAAAAAAAAGAATTATTACCATGGTAGAAATTCATGTAAGAATTTAAACTGCCCCGAGTCTTCGGAGAGGGGGAGCACACAAGTCTAATAAATTATTATAATTAAGTTATTAAACTCAGTGTTAAAAAATCACTGTGGATTGTGGAGTTTGGCAGTTAAAATACCTTTAACAAAAAAAAATATTCTAAACTTACATAAGTCTTAGCCAGATAAAAATCTTATAATTGTTTAAAAAATCCCATTTTACCAATTCATTTTCCATTTGGATTATTTATTAGAAAATGAAAAGGAACCTTATAGTCTGTACAAATGCTTTGATCTTATTCTTCATATAAGCTGAGGAAGGAGAATTGTTTGATTTCCCTTTAATATATTGCTTCTTCAATTGACTTGGGGTAAAATACAATTATGAGATATTGGACTCTAGAAATTAATTTTCCAGTAGAATCTTAAGAGCACTGAATAGTAATTAACCAAAGTACCACAGGTGCTGCTGTACTAACTGGAAAGAAAATACACTTAAGTATAGGGCATTCAGGCTCCCTCTATCAGGCTATATTTGGCCGTGATTTGCAGGGAGAAATATCTTTTATTCTTCCATTTGTCAGCATGAGTGAGGCAGTGGCTTTCTCAGAATGCTCCCCTTCGATACTGATTCCATTTTGCCTCTATCTTGGCTTGTGCAAGGGAGTTCTTTGCTGAAATTTATTTATTTATTGATTTGATTTGATTTGATTTGATTTGTATGCCGCCCCTCTCCGTAGACTCGGGGCGGCTCACAACAATAACAAAGACAATGTAAGAACAAATCTAATAATTTAAAAAACACTAAAAACCCCATTATTAAAAGCAAGCATACACACAAATATACCATGTATAAACTGTATAGGCCTGGGGGAGATGTCTCAGTTTCCCCATGCCTGACGGCAGAGATGGGTCTTAAGAACTTTACAAAAGGCAAGGAGGGTGGGGGAGCTGGTTCCAGAGGGTCGGGGCCGCCACAGAGAAGGCTCTTCTCCTGGGTCCCACCAAAATGCATAACAAGAAACACTAATACAGTAGAAACTTTCACAAAGATGTTTCTTATGAAAATTAAAGTATTGGAAGTCGGAACTACCTAATAAAGAGAGGAGATTCTTGGATGAAAAAAATCTTTAAAGCTTAAACTACACAGGTCATACACAAATTGTGTCTGGTGGTAACTCAAGGCCAACTGTGTGTTGTTTATCATATACAAATTAGTGTATGTGACATTTCCTATTTGTATACATTTGAATACATATGTAGAAGTGACTGTGAAGGTTTTATTGCAACTTAAAAGAGCTAAAATCAGTGAAGGGCCACACTTTCCCTACCGGATCGGTCCCAAAGGCCAGTGTGCGTGCATAGGCGGTGTTGGGCGCGCTCACTCCCGCGTGAGAATTTGTTTCCGTGCATGCGCAGAAGCAAAGAAATTGGCAAAAAATTGCTTAATTCTTGCACAAGGACATTCGCATGTATGCGATTTTGGCAATTTTTGCTGATTTCTTTGTTTCCGCGCATGAGCAGAATCAAATTCTTGCACAGGGGCGTGTGGGGGCATAGCAGGGACTCGCAGATCTGCATGCATCACCGTTTCCGCTACCGGATTGGCGATCCCAGGCATACTGGGGGCATCCCAATACTGGCTAACGTGTATCAGAGAATGAATTGTTACCTAAATTGTCACTGTGTATGAAAGACCGTGGAAGACTAATGGCATATTATGCTTCAGTAGATTATGAAACACCAAGGTGTTGGTCATTATCTTTAAAGCCTATATGGTTGAGGGCCAGACTATTTTTGAGACTGCCTTCTACCACATAGCTCCCAGCAACCGGTAAGGGCCCACAGAGTTGGTCTTCTCCAGGTCCCGTCAGCTAAACACTGTCGGCTGGCGGGTCTGTGGAGGAGAGCCTTCTCTGTGGCTTCCCAGGCTCTCTGGAACCAGTTACCTCCTGAGGTCCAGACTATCCCATCCTATTGGCCTTCCAGAAAGTCGTAAAGACCTGGCTTTTCCGACAGGCCTGGTGCTGTTGATCCTGTGGTGGTAACCAGAAAGATCCAGCCATGAACAGTATGCAGGGGTTTAATTGTTGCATTGTAAATTGTTTTAAAACTGTTTTTAGAGGTTTTAGTAATATTATTGATGTTTTGTGTTTTCGCCGTGAGCCACCTAGAGTCCTTGGGGAGTTGGGCGGCATAGAAATTGAAGAAACAAACGTCTATTATTTTTAAAAACAAAAATGAGATTGCAAATGTAACCACCATCAACAGAGGGAAGTATGAGAAATAAGAACGATGAAAGCAGCATTATAACAATATGTGCATGCCCCATCGCTGTGAGCTGCCTAGAGTTGTTAGGGAGTTGGGTGACATAGAAATTTAAGAGATTAGACAGACAGACAGACAGACGGAAAGAAAGAAAGAAAGAAAGAAAGAAAGAAAGAAAGAGGGAAGTACAGTATAAGGAATAAGAATTATGAAAGCAGCATTATAATAATATGTGCATCCCCCATCGCTGTGAGCTGCCTAGAGTTCTTAGGGAGTTGGGCAACATAGAAATTTAAGAGATTAGACAGACAGACAGATAGATGGGAAGGAAGGAAGGAAGGAAGGAAGGAAGGAAGGAAGGAAGGAAGGAAGGAAGGAAGGAAGGAAAGATTTCCGGATGAGTTTTGGCAAAATTGCACAACATGTATTCTGGGAAAAAACATTGATGGGTGAATGAATGGATGGGAATGAAACAAAGTAGTACTTAAACAGTGAGTCAGCCATTCAGAGATCTAAGAATGAATCAGCAGTGTGACTGGCATCTGCTTAGGAAACCATACTATCTGTTTCACTAAGTGGCTTAAGTATGCTTATTCCTAGGTACACGTGGCAAAAACTTAAAGACATGCTTGATTTGACTGTTTATGGAGCAAGGATTAGTGAAGAATGCAAAGGTGATAAGAGCCTTGGTTAGGCAAGTAATGTTTTTTAATAGTCAAGAATGGATCTTGACGCAAGAAGGAAAATGAAACAAATAACAAAAGTGAAAATACTGTGCGTGTTTTGTATGAACAAAGTTAAAAAATAAATTAATCCTCTGAATGAATGGAAAGCAATGATAAGGCAATTATTCTCAAACTGTGACCCTCCAAGGTGGGGGTACAAGGCGGGTCACTGTAATTTCCCTTGGTTCACCACAGTCACCTGGCTAGACCCTTATCACCAGTTAACTGGCTTGCAGAAGTGGGTCAGTGACTAAAATATAGTTCACATGAAAAGAAAGTTAAGAGTATAAGTATAAAAATTCAGAAAATTAACAGTAGTGAGTAATACTTGAGTGCAGGTAACATCCCATATGTGTTGAATGGAACTGAACCCCAAAATACGATCATTCTAAAATGAGATTTCATTGGATCTACTTACCCACAATTATGGTTGGAAAAATGCCTTATTTTTCTCCTATACAAAGGAAAAGTGAGGGTGAATGCAATAAGGTTAAGCATTTCTGATGTGCTTGGCAAAATCTGATTGAAAATATATATGAGTGACAATGTCCAAATCTTTGCTTTATGGAGTCGTCTTTGAGCTTGGTTTTTTGCTTCCAGACATTTCTTTACCCAATTAGATTAACATCTTTAATGTTAGAAGGGAATAGTTTTTTTCCTCTATTTATATATGTAACTTGCCCTGTCAGTTTTTGGTTTTCAGAAGGTCATTCAGAAATGTATGAAAGTAAGGGGGGGAAAGGTTTTATTGCGTCTTTATTAATTTAAAGTTAGTACCGTATGTAATAAATAGGCATTAATTACAGAATGTTTTGAATGATTATTTTTAATGTATAAAGAATGCTTATGATGATTAGATTATGATTAGGTATATTAGTCATTGGTGTCAATGTATTTATTTATTTATTTATTTATTTATTGATTGATTGATTGGATTTGTATGCCGCCCCTGTCCGTGGCTAACAACAGTGACAAAAAACAGAATGTAAAAATCCAATACTACAACAGCTAAAAACCCTTGTTATAAAACCAATCATACATACCATGCATAAATTGTAGAAGCCTAGGGGGAAAGATTATATTTTGGTATGCAGATGATACTGTACTATTGGCCGACAATCTTAATTGCTTGAAGTTACTATTAAATGGGTTGTATGAGGCAATGAGGAACACAGAAATGTTTCAAAGAACAAAGTACTATAGTTTGAAAGGGAAAATGGAATGTTTACAAATTGCACATACTGTATATCGTAAAAAATTAGAACATAAGAAGAGCCATGCTGAATCAGGCCAAAGCCCATCGAGTCCAGCATTCTGTGTCACACAGTGGCCCACCAATTGTACATGGGGATCTTGAGCAGAAAGAGAAGGCAAAACCCTCCCTTTCCCTTGACCCCCAACAAATGGTACTCAAGGGAATCCTGCCTGCCTCAACCAACATAGAGGCGGCACTTGGACATCTATTTCAATAACCATCGAATAGAATAAAAAGATGATTGTATATATGTACCTGGTAGAAAGTTTCTCAAAAGAGAAAAATTGAGACATTATAAGACATGCAAATATTAGTAGTAAGATAATGTACATCTTTTTGTGATCAATAATGTTGAAAAAAGCAGAAATAGCTATGCTTCTGATCATCTAGTCATGTGGGGGTAAGAGTTAGTATAATGTAAACATAAAACTAAACAATACAATGGGAACTGGCTACTTAAGTAAATATATGTATGATCAAAAAAGGACCAAAATAAAAGGAAGAATGAATGGATCAAGAGAAAAGGGGAAACCCAAGCAAACTGTGTTTGAATTAAGTTGATGAAATTCTCAGGTACAAACAAAAAAAATTGTATGAAGCTGCATGTGTAGTCAGAACAGGCAAAGGATGCTATGGAAAGATACAAGGCTGTTGGATGTAAACAATTGTGTCTTGCTCAAATTAAGTTTACATTTCCTTAAAAACAAATATCTTGTTGCCTATCTTTCATTTCTTTTGCCCATTACTTCTGTCTTCTTTTCTAGCTTTGCATAATATAATTTGCCCCCAAAGGGAATAATAATAATATGACATATATGAATGAATATGCATGCATGCACACGCACATACATACACACACACATCTTTCTCGTCAACTCATATTAATCTGACCAGATGTAACCAGTAAAAGAGGCACACCAGGCAGCGAGATGGGTAGTATACTAACTAACTAACTAACTAACTAACTAACTAACTAACTAACTAACTAACTAACTAACTAACTAACCAAACAAAAAAACAAAAAAACAAGCAAGCAAGCTTTATATTGCGAATAAACCATGATCCATTGAATTTTGGAGGAAGCTATGGCCATAAACTTAACTGCCTCCATTCATGTATCTATCCAGTTAAACATTACTATGTATTTGCTTTTTGGGATGTAGTAAGAAATGTTTCTAAATTTGAATATATGCTGTATTGTCATATAAAATAATTCATAGACATATAATTTTTTTTACCCTTCTGCAGGAAATTTGTCATACATGAAATTCTCCTAAGGTTTCTGTGTTTAAACACTATGGGTTTTTGCTGCATGTTCAAGAATTCTTGAAAGTATTGTCAGAGATTTAGCTTATAGGGCCAGAGCCTCCTTCCACCATTGCTCCAGAGCAAAAGATAGCATTGCACAGAAGACACAGAGGAAGACAAGCCTCACCCTGGACAATGTGCCATTGTTCTCCTCTGTCTGCTATATATCCTTTGCCACTGAGGGGAGCGGTTCGCATTTATGAATGAGCAATGACACAGTTGCCATGCTTCACTTGTACAATATTTATTTATTTATCAATGCATTTATACCCTGTATTTCTGGGATTTTTATCCAATACTCAAGACAGCTTACAATAAACATATGAAATAGAAAGCAAAATTAATTCAATTAAAATTATTCACAATTATATTTATAGGATATGGAAGAAACCCCCCCCCCAATATATTTCTTTTAAAAATTTAATAACCCAGAGAATTCCAGAGAATAGCAATCATGTGGTCTGAAATGCAAGAATGAGATAAGTACACTTTCTTGAGGGGGGGTGTAGATGAAGTAGATGAATGCTATTTAGAAACTTGCTGATAACTCAGATTTCTTTTAGCTTTATTGTTCATTTTATGGTTCGCCTTGTGTGTCCTCAGCTATCATGCTGTGTGCCACAGGTTCGCCATCATGATTCTAGAGCAGTGTTTCCCAACCTTGGCAACTTGAAGATATCTGGACTTCAACTCCCAGAATTCCCCAGCTAGAATTCGCTGGCTGGGGAACTCTGGGAGTTGAAGTCCAAATATCTTCAAGTTGCCAAGGTTGGGAAACACTGTTCTAGAGTATTCTCTCCATATTTTTTTTTGATTAATCAAGGTTATAATCTACCCTGGGTTTTTTGTGTGTGTTAAAATAGCATTCTGCTGTTAAGGAAAATGGTTTTTATTTCTGGTTTTTTTTCATCCAGCTTGGGACATTAAAGCTGAATCTAGCATTTATTTATCTATCTATCTATCTATCTATCTATCTATCTATCTATCTATCTATCTATCTATCTATCTATCTATCTATCTATCTATCTATCTATCTATCTATTAGATTTGTATGCCGCTCCTCTCCGAAGACTCTTGAAATGGTTTTTAGTGAATTGGACGTATGAAACCTGTACCTTTAATACAGTTAGAGATCAGTTCTGTACAGTGCCATACCTATGTTGAAGATGTTAATACAGTATTGTACTGTCATAAACGAATGCCCTCTACAATTTAGACTGTGCACCTGATCAAACCTCATTTTTTTAAAAAATGTCAATAAAATACTGTGTTGATTCTCAGATTATATATTTTATGTTGATTTATCATTGCTTATAATTCCAAAATGTATTGCACGTGGCATATACCGTACTTTTCGCTCTATAAGACGCACCTGCTGATAAGACGCACCTAGATTTTAGAGGAGGAAAATAGAAAAAAAGTATTTTGAGCCAAAAAGTGGGCTAAAATATTTATTACAATAACAGAATAACTTAACAGCTGGGAAGCGGGTTTGGGGGGGTGCTGGGAAGCCCCCCAGGCCAGCTGCGATCTTTTAAAACAGCCGCGCCGCTTCCCAGCTGACTCCTGAAGCCAAAAGCCAAAGGCGAACTTCCGCGCTTCATGAGTCAGCTGGGAAGCGGCGCGGCTGTTTTAAAAGATCGCAGCCGGCCTGGGGGGCTTTCCAGCACCACCACCCCCGAACCCCCAACTCGGAACCACGTTCAGACGATTCCCCCCCCCCTGTCCCTGTCCCTGCGCCCCCTCTGCTCCAGCGCCTCCCCCCCCCTCCCTGCCTGCATCTTCTCTCCATAAGACGGGGCTGATTTTTCATCCTACTTTGGGAGGGAAAAAACTGCGTCTTATGGAGCGAAAAATACGGTATTTCTTAATCAGGAAGAGGTAGAAAGGTGTAGAATTATATTCTGAACTGCTTCTGGGTTTTGTTTTGGTTTTTTGTCTGTTGTGATTAAGAAACAACTAAAGGCTAGAGGCACTTTGTAGGAATCAAATGCACGAGGTATTTCTGTGTTATCTTTGTTTGGCTCATTGCGTTCAGTTAGGTTGCTAGAATTGGATGTGACACTAACATGATCTGCTCTACTATCCTAATCTGATCTTTCTTTGTGGCCTCTTTTTCCACAGAAGCAGGAAGATTCAAATCCGAAATATTCCTCCACATTTACAGTGGGAGGTAAGGGATAAGATTAATTGTTTTTTGCTGTTTATTTCCCCAAAATTATGTGTAAATATTATTTTTACTGTTTCAACATAGCATAATATTATAATATTATAATAGACGTACAGAGGATGAAGTACATACTGTAATTTGTATTGACTCAATGTTAGTAGTATAGTGAAACCTCGTCTTACGAACTTTTCGAGATACGAACCTGGGGTTTAAGACGGGCTACAAGAATGGTGGAAGGTCTTAAGCATAAAACGTATCAGGAAAGACTTAATGAACTCAATCTGTATAGTCTGGAGGACAGAAGGAAAAGGGGGGACATGATCGAAACATTTAAATATGTTAAAGGGTTAAATGAGGTTCAGGAGGGAAGTGTTTTTAATAGGAAAGTGAACACAAGAACAAGGGGACACAATCTGAAGTTAGTTGGGGGATGATCAAAGGCAACATGAGAAAATATTATTTTACTGAAAGAGTAGTAGATCCTTGGAACAAACTTCCAGCAGACATGGTTGGTAAATCCACAGTAACTGAATTTAAACATGCCTGGGATAAACATATATCCATTGTAAGATAAAATACAGGAAATAGTATAAGGGCAGACTAGATGGACCATGAGGTCTTTTTCTGCCGTCAGTCTTCTATGTTTCTATGTTTCTATTTTCACCTTACGAATCCACCAACGCTGCTGGGATGCCCCACCTCCGGACTTCCATTGCCAGCTGAAGCACCCGTTTTCCCGCTGGTGGGATTCCCCTGAGGCTCCCCTCCATGGGAAACCCCACCTCCGGATTTTGCGATGCTGCAGGGGAATCCCAGCAGGAGAATCCTGTCACTACATTTCAGGCTTTTAAAAAGCTGTCCATAAGTGCTGTTATGAAACACAGAACAGTTTATAGATTAACCAGGTTGATTGTCTTGGTCTGCTTTCTTAAGTTGGCTGGGGTAATCAGGGCAATGAGTCCTGTTTGGCCAGCCACAGCTTGAGAATGAAGCCTTAATGTATCTCGAAAGCATCCTTTTTTGGAAAATGGATCCGTAGAGAGAGATTATGAGTGTAATTTGTGGCTTATTGTTTCCTTAGTATTGTACATTGGAAAGACTTAATCAAACCAAAGGATGAGGTAGTATGATTAATTTCTATAGTTTTGTAGTACTAAAGTTATAAAAAGATACCTTCAGAACACAGGTGGGTAGAGGAACATTTGGTGATGGAACCTTTTGTATCAATTGCCTCAGTTGCAGGACTAGATTGTTTTTCCATTCTGGGTATAAGAGTTGGCTGCAGGGATGACTATATGTGAGTGTTTGTTTTTCTTAGTCATCATTATCACAAATATGATGATGTTACTCATTAGAAGGACTGTGGTGCTGCTTTTATATAAAGGCCATTGTGCTAGTAAAATGACTCGCTGGCAATAAAAATCAGGTGATTGAATTTCTGCTTTCAGGTATTGGCTGAAGGGGGGCAGTTTAAATGTTTAATTCTGGGAAAGGGGGCTGCCTGGTAATCTGTGTCAGGCAGTTGGGAAAGAACGAAACATCTGTAATCATGTCTTTCCAGGATGACTATAGATGCATCTTTACTGAGCTACATCATTTCTAATATTTGTTAGTATCTTTTCTTGCTTAATATCTCCTATGCCAGTGATGGCAAAACTATTGCACAGGTGCCACAGGTGGCATGCAGAGCCATATTTGGTGGCATGTGAGCCGTTGCCCTAGCTCAACTCCAACATGCATGTGTGTACCAGCCAGCTGATTTTTGGCTCGCACAGAGGCTCTGGAAGGGAGTTTTTGGCTTCTAGAGAGCCTCCGGGAGAATGGGGGAGGGCGTTTTTACCCTACCTCAGCTCCAGGAAAGCCTTTGGAGCCTGGAGAGGGTGAAACACGAGCCAACTGGGCCCACCTGAAGATGGGAAATAGGCAGTTTTCAACCTCCAGAGGACCTCCAGGGGGTTGGGGAAGCTGTTTTTTCCCTTCCCAGGCAATGAATTATGGGTATGGGCACTCACACATGCACAACAACACGTGTACATGCTCTTTTGGCACCCAAGGGAAAAAAGGTTCACCATCACTGCCCTATGTCATGAACAAATTTGGTTTTTATGCCTCAGGAGCTTCGAAAGGAGCTCTCCCCCTTTCTAAGAGGTCTGTAAGGGGCGTGCATAAGTGCACCACTGTGCCTACTGTCCCTGTCCTATTGTCTTCTTTTGTTACTTTTTATCATTATCTATCTAATGTTTTATTTGTGCAAATTACCGCCCTATAATTGTTTGACAAATAAATAAATAAATAAATATAAATAAATAAATAAATAAATAATATGTTGCCACTAAAATACCAAAAAGATGTCATATCAGACTTTATAGGATTGGAAGTACTTTCAGCATAACTTGTGTGGTTCACATAAAGTAGAGAGTTGCGTGCTTCTTTGCTAAGTGATTGGAATGTCCCAGTTACCTGAAAATGTGAGATGTTTTGATGGTTGCTTTGTTTGCTGTAAATTTCTGTACCCTTCTTCCAAAGAATTCACTGTTCAATGTGGTTGTAGAAAACCACACTGGGTCTTAATTGAGCAATATCTTGACATTGCCTGGCCGATTTTCTGTCACTACTTTTTGTAACATAAAATAGTTTCTCTCAACCTGATGCCCTTCTAATAAATTGGATTGTGATTCCCACAAAAACTTAGTTTACCGTAATTGAACTCTAATGCATTAGGAGAGCCAATTTGGGGGAAAATAATTCAGGCAATTCCTATATTCTAACATATACGTATATATCTATATGTCTCGAGCTAAGGGGGGGCATAGCTTTAATTCTTATATTCTTTGGGAGACTACAAATACGATTGGTTTGTTATCCTAGCATTATATCTTTCAGCTCAAAGGCTGCACTAGGCATTAGTCTGGAAGAGAAAGATAGATATACTAAACTGAGGTGTATGCAAGGCCCATTTTTGAAGAAGATTCATAGGTCTTATGGAGAGAAATAGGTATCTTTAATAAACTTCAATTCCTTCCCCTCCCCAGCAAAGAAAGGTCAAATCATCGGTTCTGTTCATTATAAGGCAGTCACGTATTGACCAGTGAAGGACCAAAAGCATCCTTGCATGAGATTTTTGCGATTTTTGCACAGAAGCAAAATTTAACGCAAGGGCGCATTTATTTATTATTATTATTTATTTATTACTTGGATTTGTATGCCGCCCCTCTCCGAAGACTCGGGGCGGCTCACAACATGTAAAAAGACAAATGATAAGTAATCAACAATTTAAAATTTTAAAGATTTAAAAAACCCCACAAACTAACAGACTCACACACAATGGTGGGGATCCCCTACCGGAACAGCGAACCCATGCGTACCAGGGGCAGTCCACCCCTGATATTGACTCCCCCCGTGTCCTTTTTGTACCTATATACCTTCTGTGCTTAATTACCTTCAATATCAATGTAGGTTGGGAATTGCAAAATCCTTAGAGCAGACTGTCAAACTCCTGGCCCCCACAGGGTGTGTATGTGCTGGCCACACTCATGCCTGGTTTAGCGAAGGGGGAAAAAAGTCCCAATAAATCCCTTGATGCTGCCGTGATGACTTGGAGTTTGGCTCCCCTATCTTAGAGCCATTATTTTATGAAGCTCTTTATTTTTACTGTATGAAACAAATGGGAAAACAAAGAGGAACAGAAAAGAAGTCTGAAAAATTATATCCTAAAAAATTATTTCAAAACATTTTTATCACATTCTTCTTATTCTTTATCCTTCATTAAAAACAGGCTAATTCAAAAGTTTAACATTTTAATTCTGACTGCTAATCATGTTAAGTTGGAGTGAGCTGAAGAGGGAGCTAATTTGTGCTTTATTAACTTAATTTGAATGACAAGTTATCAGGGAGTTTGTTACCTATATTTTATGTCTGATTTTTATTTCAGGTGCTGGATGGTCTTTTAGCTCAACATGGGACAGTAGAGAATGTAGAACAAGGTAAAATACATTTCCTACTGCTTTTTGTTTTTATGTAATTTAAAATGCTTTATTAACATTATCTTTATTTATTAAACATTTAAAAAACACTCAAATGGGGAATTTCCTTATAGAAGTTTTGATGACTGATAGGTGCATGATGAGGTAGCCAAATTATTCCACATTTATGACATTTCTCTGTGATTGTAAGCCAATTAAATAATTTTAGGTGAGCATGTATGCACTTTTTAGGAGTGGGAAGGGAATTTCCAGCCTGTTATTTCTCTTCAGATGACTCAACGTGAGTTACCGTAATTATAATAAAAAGGAGCTTGAACAGATGATTTATTTGTTCATTGCCATTGGATTTAATTGTCCTGCATTTTTATATGAATGTATTTATTCATAGTTATTTGCTTCTGTTGAGAATGGATATCATCATCCTGTTCTGAGATTTTTTTTCTTTGAAATATAAAAGTTTTCTTGAGGTTTTAAGTTGTTGTGAATGGAGATTTTCAGCATGATTGTTACTTGCCACGATTTCTTAACATTTAGAATGTTGTCAAATTAAATGTCTTATTATAGATCACTTCTTTTTTGCTATTCAGGAAATGCTAGGTCAATGAACACAATATGTTGTTACAGAAATGACCGCTAATACTTTGTATTTGGCACCTGCATATTTCAACAGTTTATGTACTGTAACAAGAAAATGTTACAGTTAAGCTGTTTGTAATTAAAAGTATTTCTTTAAACCAGAATATGACTGTAATGAAGGTACTAGTTCATAGAGTTATTTAGATCATGTCAATAATGGAAAATAGCCCCTTAATCTGTGTGCAGATGGATTCTTAGATACTGATTGTGGCATGCCATTCTATGAAAATTTGGAATGGTTAGATACCAAATCTCACTCCAATTTGAATTCTACTTCTAATATCATATGAACTAAATAAATTATAAGGGAGTGGTAATGTGTTCTAATTTTGTCAAGTTCACATGATTTAGTAACAAATTTCATCCAGTTTGAGAATTTATTTTCAGTTTTTTATAAAGATCCAAATATGGAAATTCTTTTTTTGTACTCAGCTTTCCCTATATAAAATATTATTCTGTGCAATTTTCTCTAACACACTTTAAAGCAATCACATCTCTAAAATGGCAGAAATATACAATGGGAAGTATGGATATCTTCTAGTAACTAGTTAGCCTATTGTGAATTGTATTGAGGCAGCGGTTTAAGCACTGGACTAGAAAACAGAAAACCTTGAGTTCTCGTCACATCTTAGGCATGAAGCCAACTGCATGACCTTGGGACAGACACACACACTTTCAGCCCCAAGAAGGAGACAATGGCAAATGACCTCTGAACTCTTGCCAAGAAAGCTTCGGACTTTTGCAAGCAGCTGCCCAGAATTAGCTTTCATTCAAAGTCAGCAATAAATAAATAAATAAATCTGCCTACTAATTTGAGATGTGCAGACTTCACTAGTTTGTTTTAAAAAGTTGTCCACACTAATGTTTGCCCTATTCCTGTTTTCTTGGATTGAAAATCTGCACAATTTGAATTTTCTTGTTCAGCTGCTATTTTGTCTTTGAACAATGTGCTACAAAAATGTTTGTCCTGATGTTATTTAATAAAATACACCTTTGTAAAGGTGGTTACTACACAAGTATATTTCTTTTGCTTTTGTTTCTTAGTTAACACAGAATCAGAGACAGCAGTTGTCAACGTTACATATGCAACGAAAGAAGAAGCAAAAGTGTAAGTGGCTAGGACAGTTTCTTCTTCCAGTTTTTGGAGTTTTAGTTTATTCTCATGGCAAGTTCTCTTAAATTTTCTTTCTGAATTCACAAGTTTAAAAAATGACACAGAATACTCTGGTGCTCTTATGTCATACATTTCAATCTGCTTCTGTCTCAATTTTCTGCTGAGTCAGAACTGATACTAATCAGCTAATGATCTTTAATTTTGAGAACAGTGCAGAATAAATATTATGAGATTGGAGTACCATGTATGAGATGCTAAATACTTCTTAAAGCACTACTTGAAAAAAAGAATTCTGTGCCAAGGAAAGGATTGGCAAATACATTCCCATGTGTATACATAAAAGAATAATGAGCAACCTTGGTTTATGTCCTACTTATGAAATCATAGAACCAGAAATTTGGGTCACCATGTCTAACTCTGCTCAATGCAGGAATCCCAATTGAAGTACACTTGACAGGTTTCTGCCTATCCTCCAATTCAACATACCCAGTAAATGGAGTGTGCAACCTTACTAAGCAATTGATTCCACTATTAAACTGCTCTTTCATAGGGTTTTTTTCTTAAAACTCAGTTGGAATCTGCTTTCTTGAAACTTAAATATTTTTTCTGCATTTCGAATAATAGAGACCATGTCTTGATTTTTTTTCTGAGTGAGATCCTTCCACAGCTATCTAAAGAATGCCATCATATCTCCTCATTCTTCTTTCTCAAAAATAAGCTTTCCCAGGCTTCAATCTCTGTTTGTAGGACTTTGATGACTAACCCTTGATCATCTTCATTGTCATTCTTGGAGTCTATCCAGTTTGTTTGAAACAGTCAATCATAGTTATGATTTACCTAATAAACATTCAGCTTCTCTCATTCAACTGAAATTGGCTTCATTTCATATGCTACCGTTTATTTTGTCATTACCTCTACTCAGAATTATGGTGCAAATTTGGTTGAAACCACTTGAGCAAGCCATTTATTTAACACACCATTGTATCTGCCATGAGATCCCAGTGGTTTAGAATAATAAATCAATAATTAAAAGATCTATGATGATACTATGAATAATTAATTAAATGGTGTTGAAATGATATCACAAAACAAGATAAAACAATAATAATAAATGATATTTGATATTAACCATTAGATTGGGTGTCAAACACAATGCCTAAGGGCTGAACCCCACCCGCAGGGTGCTTAGATAGGGCTCACGGGGCCGCCCTGGAAATAGAGAAGGGCCAGCCTGTGGTGCCTCTGCCATTGAAAACCAGAGCACTGGAAGGCTGTGGGCAGCCTCCCAAACTCCATTTTCACTGGTAGAGCCATCACAGCCAAAAATGGAGCTCGGGAGATAGTTTTCACTGGCAGAGCGCTCGGGCCACCACAGACATTCTTGACATGGGTGATGTCAAGTTGGCCATGCCCACCCCAGCCATGCCTACCATATCCCCCTGAGGTCAAACACAATCCTGATGCGGGCCTGAATGAAATTGAGTTTGACATCCCTGCATTAGATGCTCCCTGGAAGAACAGTATCATAACTATCTTCCAGAAAAGAGTAGAAAAGAGTAGAAAAGAATAGCCCTGTGGTTAAAGTCTGGCAGATTCATAAGGTTGGATCTCACCCCAAAAAATAAAAATCTTGCATTACACCCAGTAACTTAGGAGCAACTAATGATATTTTTTATAAATTTCTCTTTCTCTTTCTCTCTCTCTCTCTCTCTCTCACACACAACTTTACTTTCAAGGCTACTGTAGGACCGCAAGCTCAGGAAGGCAGATCTCAGGGTGATAAATAGTAGTTGGCCTAGTCCAGGGATAGGCAAAGTTGGTTATTCTATCTATGACATGTGGACTTCAACTCCCAGAATTCCTGAGCTAGCCTGATTGGCTCAGCAATTCTGAGGGTTGAAGTCCAGAAGTCATAGAAGAGCCAACTTCGCCTACCCCTGACCTAATCCAATAAGGTTGAAAGTCTATCCATTCATCAACTATTGAGCTGATAAACAAGTTCTTTTTACAGACTGGTTTTAGGCTGAGATCTCCAATAATTTGACAACCAGGCCTTGGGTTCACAGACAATGAGCCAGAAATTGAAATCAATACCAAATTATCAATTCTTCTTCACACTTGCCTCATTTCCTTAGGTTCATGACAGCTGTGATTATTCCGCAGATTGAGTATTAAATTCAATCTAGTGGTTTGACCCTTCCTCACTCATTGTTACACGTTCTCTTTTCATTCTAGTATTCTAAAAATCACAACATTGGGAAAGGCCAAACCATAATAACCTCTCACAGTGCCCACCACTCAAAGACTTCATGTCTTGCCTACTTTTTAACCTTAGATTAAGCACCCCTCAGATTTTAAGGAAGCCAAACAAATCTAAAGTCCAATTTGCACCCCTTGAGCGCCTTCTTCACAATTGATAAAACCAACTTTGGGATTCTTATGTTAGTGGAGGCTTCCAGTCAGATGTGAATCAAGGCCTCACATTCTGGACATTTATGTTAGATCAGCCCCTACTCAGCTGCTAGACTGACTTCTGTTTGCCTTCTGGTGCCAACAGCCAAATGGAGCAATGGCAGCTATTGAATTGCATCCTGTTACTGCAGCCTCCATTGCTATTCTAGATCTAAGCAGAGCTCACATGTCAATTCTTGAACTTCATTTCATTTTGCTTCCACACCAGAAAGCTGACTCAGCTGGCAGTCAGCCTTTTTAACAACCAGCAGACAAGATGACCTTCCAGGTTAGCAAATACTGTACTTCAGAGGAAAAAGTCTTCCTCCATTTCTTCACAGCTTCCAAAATACTTGCAAGAAAACAACGCCATTCATTTCCACAATCATTTCAGCGATTGCTTGTTTATATCACACCTCTAAATCTCTGAACTATTTCTTCAAAATATTATTGCCCTGCCACCTAACCTACAGCACATCCTAAAATAATACCTTCCTTTATAATTAAAAACAAGTAACATTTAATCATAACTTATCTTGTAGCTGGATGCAAGCCAAAATTTATTTCTGCTGATTGCTAATAATTCTTGGAATATATTTGATTTCATAAATTAGTCATTCCACACAGAACCTGCTCCGCAACACAATGTTGTTGAATCATTTGCAAATGCCATTCAGGCATTAATAAAATATATTTCGTTAATCTGTGCTTTAAATATATATATGTGTGTGCGTGTCTGTGTGTTTTCGTAGATTTTCACGGGTACAGGTATGACGGTCTTGGTATATTCGGGTTTCTTCCCGTGTAGGATTTAGAAATTTCTGGCGACATTTCGACGAGGTCCCAGCCTGAAGATGACGAGTGGGACCTCGTCGAAACGTCGCCAGAAATTTCTAAACCCTACACGGGAAGAAACCCGAATATACCAAGACCGTCATATATATAAACAGGTTTAAGATAACTGTGGAAAACCACTCAGTGCAATTGAGGGGAATTATTTAATACATCTAATTTTCTGCAGTGATTTGACAAACAGGATCCGCATTCAAAGACAGCGGGTGTCTAAAATAGCTTCTCTTGTGTTGTGCCATGCCTTCTAATCAATCTTGGGTGTGTGTGTGTTAGAATTATTAATAACTTGTATCAGCAATATATACTAAAATATTAATTATTTTTATTAGAATTTAATTTTCTTTCTTTCTTTCTTTCTTTCTTTCTTTCTTTGACTTCTGTGCTGCCCTTCTCAACTGACACAGGGTGGTGTATAATATAAACTTGTTGTTTATGAAATGCAATATATGTTTGTGCCTTTCGCTTTACATAGTCTTTCGCCACATCACCCACCTGGATGTAATGACTGCCTGTTCAGCATGTGATATTTTGAAAGAGCGAAACTGCAGTCTGTACCGTTGATTTCATAATTAAAGACTTTTGATTAATGTATCTTTAAAAATAGATGACAGAACAATCATTGTTTTGCCTCTGAACCAAATGGCTGAAGATAGTCTGAAACATTACTAATTTTTTCCATTTTAAGACAGTGCTGGACAACTTCCATTCAGAATAAAGACTGAAACCTGCTTCCTGTGTGGGCATTTATTACGATGTTAAAGCAGCAAGACTCCATTCTTCCCCTAGTGCTTTCCTGCTCACTTTTGTTCTCTGTGCAAGAGAAGCAGAGATATCTTACTGCTTACCGTATTTTTCGGTGTATAAGACGCACCTTTTTACCTCAAAAAAGTATGTCAGAATACTTTTTTCCTTGTTTTCCTCCTCTAAAATCTAGGTGCGTCTTATACACCGAAAAATACGGTATATTTCTTTATTCAAGTTATAGGCCATCCAACCCTCTATCTAGACAGCATATAATAAAAACACTATTAAAATATAGATGATTACAAATAAGAAATCCCAAATATCCCCAGGGTGGGGGGGAGGGAACCATTCTAACCACAACTGAAAGAAGAAATACAGAAGTCCCACCATCCTTCAACCAAATTCTGGGGAAATAACCCTGTTTTCAAAGTTCTTAAAATAGTCAGTAAGGGAGCCAGATAAATTCCAGAGTGAATAGTATTCCAGGGGACAGATGCTACAATTAAGAAGATATTTTCTATTGATCATACAGTATGTTGTTCTGCATAATTGCTTGAACAAAATGTGGAATGACCAAAACATAGATGCCACTTGGTGATAGAAACTGGAATGCCTGCAAAGGCAATTGTTGTTTGATCTCAACACCTTTTATCTTTTATCTAAGGTAAGTGCTCAATTTGGGACTTAAGAGACATGGATTGGGGAAATGGAGTCTCATCAAAGCCCCTGTGATCCAGATCAGGCTTGTAGGCATGAAGTTTTATATACCTGCTTTAAGTGACGTTTTTTCCCTCTATGTCACAATTCTGTACTTTCAAAGCACATGGCAGCCCACAATTATGTCTAAAGCAGGATTACAATTATAAACATCAAAATGCCATCTAAATAGAAAATATTGGCTCCTAATAGATACCTACTATTGTGATCATATGCTCACATATAATATTTAGATATTCTGAGATAATTTGGATTCTTGTTCTGATTTTGAATGTTCAGTATTTCAAAATTCTTCTTGTGTTTTATCATGGTATTTGTGATTTCCAAAAGGTGAAATCAAACATTGGGATTGAGATATGCATTCATACATTAAGAATGTCATATGCATCTGGTTTAGTAAGCATATTGAAATAAAGCATCCGTTAGTTCACTAATTAACTCTGATAACATCCTCATTGATCTGTTGTATTGGTGCCAACTAAGAAGCCAGGACTGTTATTGGCATGATTTCCTTTCAAAAACATCCTCCAAACCATAATTCCCATAATTATTTGGGGTATATGGATGGATGGTGATTATGGACCTTCATATGCAGATGCCACATGTTGAGACAGGTTGTTACAGAGGCTGGTGTGTTGAAATAAACATTTCTTGTAATAATTATTTTCACTTTTTTATTTTTTATTTCTAGAGCAATTGAGAAGCTTAGTGGTCACCAGTTTGAGAACTATTCCTTCAAGATTTCCTACATCCCAGATGACGAGGTGAGCTCCCCTCAGCCCACCCAGCGATCCCGGCGTGGGGGCCACTCTTCCAGAGAGCAGGGCCCCTCTTCTGGTGGCTCCTCGCAGTCCAAGCAGCTTGATTTCCCACTACGGATCCTGGTCCCCACGCAATTTGTTGGTGCGATCATAGGAAAGGAGGGCTTGACCATAAAGAACCTTACTAAGCAAACCCAGTCCAAGTAAGTATCACAGAGAGTTTAATTTCCTTCTATAAGGGTTCTGTTTGTAGATTTTGTGTCCCTAGCTTGTGACCTTTGGACCAAATGCTGAACTGTGAGCTCGTCTGTCCACTACATGGCAAAAGCTTGTTACTTTGTGTAAAAGCCTTGAAACTCACTATTGATGTGTTTTGTACAAATTCTTAGGAATGTTTTAATAGTTGCTGTAGTCCTGTTAATGTTTATCCTGTTAGCTTCACTCATCTTGTTTTTCAGAATTATAAACAGATTCTAATCATCTGTTCTGAGATACTACTGTAACCGATCATGTTTTCCCCATTTCAGTTTTTTTTCCCCTGCTTCTTTTCAGCCACCTCTGGATGATTTCTACTATTCAAAGAGAAATATTTTCAGCCAATTGATGAGATTAAAAATATATTTCTCATTTTGTCCTAAAAAGTATAAATAATTGTGGAACTACTATTTGATCCTTCATGTCAACGTTAGCTCCCTAATAATATCTTCTGTGATCTGTTGGAGGCAGTAAAAATATGCATGAGCCTGGAAGTTACTTTCTTATCTGTATTTAAATATTAATTGTGTATATTTACCTCCATAACCACTAGAAACATCTTGCATCATGCCTTCATGAAATAAGAATGCCATTTATTTAGTTAATGTTGTAGGATACCCTTAAAAGAAAACCTTTCCAAGCTCACCTATTGAGTAGAGAAAGGAGGAATTGCAATTGCTATATTCTGAGACTGCAGTGGTTATGTATATAGTACTGTTCAGATTATTAGTTGAAATTTTATATTATTTTCCTAGGTAATTATTTTCCTAAAAATAATTGTTTCAAAGATTTCTCTCTCCCCTTTTATGTTTTTCTTATTCTCTGTCTCTTTGTAATCTCCAGTTTTATTTTTCCCTCTATCAATATTGTTCTCTTCTCTATGAAATTTCTGATACTAACGCTAAATGAAAGCCAACTCAGAAAAAACTGAATAGCATTTTTAATTGGCAGTCTCTTTCATGTCATATTGTTCTCATGCAGAGGCAGAGAGTTGGGCCTGTTTCCTTAAGGTCTTCATTGGTATCTATGCATGGCAATGCAAAGAACTGAGGGTGAAGATTTGTTCTCTGAGCTTGTGGGTTGGTTTATGAAAATTTCGTTACCAGACTAGGTAACATTTTCAGTGGAGTTCCCTTCTGAAAATGTTACCTACCCTGGTAATAAAATATTCAGAAACTGTCCCACAACCTCGGAGAATGAACTTTCACTCTCATCCTAAACCTGAGCTACAGATATTCACCAGTATTGCAAGTGCAAAGAACTGCCTAAACTACATGATGAGTTATTGGTCATAGATTATCAGCCATTGAAGACAATCATTTCTACATATTTACATGCATTGGCCTCTTACAAGAGCTTCCTTTTTCCCTCTTGAAAGGTTACTTGTAATCCAAAATTAATATGATATTAATATTAATATTAATGTTTTTGTTTTTTTAAATTATATTAGAGTTTTTAAATCTTTTTAGCTACATTAATTGGATTTTTAGATGTATTGTTATGTTCTGATATGTTGTGAGCTGCCCCGAGTCCTCAGACAAAGGGCGGCATACAAATCCAATTAATAAATAATAAATACATAAAATATTAATGCTTGGCTTTTCAGGACATGTAGATTGTATCAATATCAGGAAAGCATGTGTTCTTAAAGTCAGTCAATGCCTGAAAAGGCCACCCACATATTTGACAAAAGAATAAAGACCTTTGGTGTGCTTGTGTCTTGGCTAGTATTGAATTAAAGTATAGAGGAGGTGTCTATCTTTTCTTTGATTTCTATTAAAATGATGTCACTAGAAAGGGGGAAATATCACTTTAGCTCCTGTAGAGATGGTTAGATTTGAGAGTCTCATTCAGACACAAGTCGCTACGTATTCTTTACCTTTATTTACTCTAAACTCCATTTGCACAAATTACTATCTGAACTTGAGAAGAGATCAAGCTTTTTTATGGACAAAGGATGCAAACCAGCAAATGCTATTCAAATATAATATTCAGCTATTCAAATTCATCATATTTTATGAGCCGAGGTGGCGCAGTGGGTAGAGTGCAGTACTGCAGGCCATTAAAACTGACTGCTAGATCTGCAGGTCAGTGGTTCAAATCTCATCTCCGGCTCAAGGTTGACTCAGCCATCCTTCCGAGGTGGGTAAAATGAGGACCTGGATTGTAGGGGCAATATGCTGGCTCTGTTGCTAACATGTTGTAAGCCGCCCTGAGTCTAAGGAGAAAGGCGGCATTAAAAAAAATCAATGAATCAAACAAACAAATAAATAAATAGCAAATAAATAAATAAATAAATAAAAAGTATGATTTGTCATGAACCACAGAGTCAAGAGTGGAGGAAGGAGCACTCAAATTCAAACCATTACCAAAGCAATTGTTCTGGAATAACGTGTGAACTAAATCTATTTGATTCCAAACCCGTGATACGTTCCTTGCATTATTAGCCTTGAAAGCAAATTAATAGTTTTCTGTATCCTTGCAACACTTTTTTAAAAAATTTGCCTGTTTTATTAAGGTGTCAAGTTAGGCACCATCCTCTGATCCCTAGCAGATTTCTTTGTATCTGCTCTATTGCTGCAGGGTAGACATTCATCGGAAAGAAAATGCTGGTGCTGCTGAGAAACCAATAACCATTCATGCCACCCCTGAAGGGTGTTCGGAAGCATGTCGCATGATCCTTGATATTATGCAAAAGGAGGCTGAAGAAACAAAATCGTAAGTAGTTCTTGTGCTGTCAGGGAAGTTGGGAAATGAAAAAAAAAATTATTTTAAAAAAAATATGTAAGAGGAAGGAGAACTCTAGAAGTGTAAATAACAAACAACATTTACATGAAACCAGTTATCAAAGCTACATAGAAAAAGCTTTAAGGAGTGTAGACTTTCTTTTCCAATCATGTGTTGTAGTGTTACTTGGATAGTCTTTGCAAATAGTTTACTTAGTTATAGGGAAGTCAAAGCTCTGGGGGAAAAAACCAGGAAAAAATGCACCCCAAAATTAACCAGAAAGGGAATACAATTTTTGTATAGGACAGTGTTTTTCAACTAGTGTGCCGTGAGATATGGTCAGGTGTGCCGTGAAGCTCAGAGAGAGAAAGAAAACAAGAGAGAGAGAGAGAGAGAGAGAGAAAGAAAGAAAGAGAGAAAGAAAACAAGAGAGAGAGAGAAAGAAAGAGAGAAAGAAAGAAAGAGAAAGAACAAGAGAGAGAGAAAGCAAGAGAGAGAGGGAAAGAAAGAGAGAAAGAAAGAGAGAAAGAGAGGGAAGGTGGGAGAGAGAAAGACAGGGAGGTAGGGAGAAAGAGCAAAAAGGAGAGGAAGGAAGGGAGAAAGAAAGGGATGGAGAGAGAAAAAAGAAGAAGGGAGAGAAAGAGGGAGAGAGAGAGAAATAGAGCGAAAGGGAGGAAGAGAGAGGAAAAAAAATGTCCAAATTTTTTTAGCCCCCCCCCCCCCTCAATGTGCCCCAGGGTTTTGTAAATGTAAAAAATGTGCCGTGGATCAAAAAAGGTTGAAAATCACTGGGATAGGATACTCAAAAAGATTTTGATTAGCATATTTTTGACAGTTTATAAATTGACATTTCTTTGCTATTTGAACAAGATCATCTGGCCTATGTTCCCTGATGTGCTGTCTATCAGGGAAGTTTTGTTTGCTATAAAGCACGGGTGTCACGTGATGTTTCGTGTTGTTTGCCGTCACGTGATATTTCGTGTTGTTTTTCCCCCTTCGTGGAGCTGGGGTGGGCGTGGTCTTCATGTGAAGCATCTGGCCTGCCGGTTTGACACCCACCCACCCCGCTATAAAGCATGAGGTTTATAAATCACCAATGTTTTAAATTATTTTGAAAACACGAATAACATAAAACTAGAAACCACTGGCAGGTGGAGACAAGATACCGCAGTCACTATCTGTCAGTGTATAACACTGATGGGAAGGATTGCATCTGTATGAGGTAATGAATACACTTGTAGTTGAGTGCACTTGTAGATTGCTGCAGATATCCATGGGCATAGTTCCCTCTAAGCTGAGCGGTGAGCAATCGCTCACTTAAAAATCATCATCAACTCAGAGTTTTCCAAACCTGCCCAGAAGCCGAGAGGGAAAGAGTGAGAGGGAAGGAGAGAGAGAGGAAGAGAGAGAAACAGATAGAAAAAAGAGAGGAAGGAAAAGAGAAAGAAAAAGAATGGGAGTAAGGAAGAGAGAAAGAAAATCAAAATCTAGTTTGAAACTAGCTCAACTATTTAAGTGGCATTTTGATATTGATAGAGTTGCCCTATTATGAGCTCACTGTTATAGACACACAGTACAGTATTTTATTTTGAAATTCTCTGAGGCAAAACAGGGTGGGTTTTTTGTTTGTTTGTTTGTTTGTTTATTTATTATTTCTGTGCCGCCCAGTCCCGAAGGGGCTGCCGCTCAGACACTATACTTTTCCGCCCCCCCCCCCAAAAAAAAATTAGAGGGAACACTGCCCATGGGTAGGCAAAAAGACTATACCAGTGGTTCTCAACCTGGGGGGTGGGGACCTCTTTGGGGATCGAACGACCGTTTCACAGGGGTCACCTAAGACCATGGTGACAAATTTCCCATGGTGTTAGGAACTAAAGCTTCTGTTCTGGTGCCTTGGAACATATTTTTACAATCTGACCAATCAGGTGTTTACAGTGGGGGTGTCCCTCTGACCTTCCTGCCAATCAGCTTAAAGCTCTGTTGGGAGAATTGGTGCTAGACTTATGGTTGGGGGTCACCACAACATGAACTATATTAAGGGGCTGTGGCATTAGAAAGGTTGAGAACCACTGGGTAATAAATACACACAGAGGGTTCATGAAATGGAAAAGATCTTGAAGCAGAAAACATTTGGTTAGATAGTAATTGCTGCCAGTATATTATCATAAATCTTGTTAAATCCTGTTACATCTTGTTAAACAATAAAGAAATTAAGTAAAACTGCCTTCGTAATATCTTGCCTTTTCCCTATCCTCATCTTTTTGCCCATTTTTTATTTTGGCTTCATTATAGTTTTGATTTTACAATGCCAGATGTTTGATTTGATGTACTTATCCATGGCTAGAAGTGTATTTATTGATGAAATTTATATATTGCCCCAATCTAACTGAACTCTTGGAAGTTGACTATACATTTAAATAAATAAATAAATAAATAAATGATGATGATGATGATGATTTTTATTATTATTATTATTATTATTATTATTATATTAAATGTAACATATTTATATATGGTATGCTTGTGTGTATGTCTGTTAGTATATGGGGACTTTTTTAAATCTTTAAATATTTTAAATTTGTCAGATTATTTATGATTTGTTTCCACGTGTTGTGAGCCGCCCCGAGTCTTCGGAGAGGGGCGGCATACAAATCTAAGTAATAAATAAATAAATAAATAAACAAACAAACAAACAAACAAACAAACAAACAAACAAACAAATAAATAAATAAATAAATACAACTATACTAAAAAGAAAAGAAAGCCTAAATTGGTAGTTCTGGGATCAATATAAGAAGGTTGTCCAGAAAAGCTATTTCTTTCTGGCTTTCCAGCAAGGCATAAAAATGGGGACCCTCCTCACCTTGGAATGTAATTGGATCCACCAGAGGGGAACTCCTACCCAAACTGTAGTTCAATCCCCTGCTGTTGTCTAATACCTCTTCATAAATTGGGACCTTGAGCCAGAAGAATAGTTAGGGAAAGGTCAACTCTTAGAACTTTATTCATTTGTTAGATTTATATCTTTCAGCGGCTTAAGAAAGTCCCCGCCCTCACAGGGTTGATTGAGATACTATGACTGATTAAGCCAATGGATTTCTGTAGCTGAACCTAGACAGTGTTCTGCCGGTCAAACTCTCACAACAGAAAGGCAATTGAATCCAGTTGACTCTTTTATGTACTGAGGCTAAACGCCTGCTTGAATGCAAGACCAATTACAGTTTTACAAGTCCCAAAAGGTTAGAGTTACTCACACCAAAAGTTCACTTACAAGCTTAAGCTTGAGCCAGAGCCAAGGAGTGATTTATGAGTCAATAAAGGCAGAGTTCCACACTCAAATCTGCACAGACTTTTCCTGCTTGAATGTCACAGAGTTCATAGAAATCCAAAACAGAATGCTGCACAATCTTCTTTCTTCCAAAAAACGCCAATGATAAACGCCCATGCCCAGCCCTCCAGCCCTCCCTTTTTTATCAGGGTTTCAGCCACATAATTAACCTCTGAACAGCTGCACTCCATTATATGTTTTTATGCCTGTGCAGCTGTTCCTGCCTTCCCAAGATGTTCTGCATGCGGGGATTCAAGATAGTGTTATTCATGACATCCTCCCCTTCTGAGTCCGAGGACCCTCTAGCTGGGGAGCTAGTTGCACCCATTCCCCTGTCCTTTTCTTCCCCCTCACTGCCTTCCTCTGCCTGCGATTCGGCTTCACTGTTTGAGGCATCTTGTTGCAACCAGATTGGCCTTCTATAAACAGATGACTCCCACTGTTCCACATCAAAATCCCCAGCTACAGGAGCTGGCCTGGAGCCAACCACAACAGACAGGAATATGCTTTGTGATCATAGCGTGTTATATAGTACACTGTATTGTCATGGATGCTCTTATTCATATCACTACATACTGTTAGATAAATGTTTTTTGATAGTTTAGTTTTGGCTTTTGCAGTCAGAGAAAAATGTTCCATCCTTCTCTTTGTGAAGGTGCAAATAATGAACTTCAGCTTCCAGCACTTTTCAGGATTGCCCATGGTTGCACAAATCATTGGACGGTGTGGCACGGCATCATTTTGTAGGGATAAATATAAGAGATTAAATTAGCAAGATGGGAAGCTACAATATTCAGCCCACTCTAAATTGATGAACTAATAGAAGTGAGAGAAAAAGGTCTAGGTAGATATCCTAGGGTGTGTGTGTGTGTAGTAATACCAAAAAGTATATCTATAACTCCCTGGAAAAACACATCTCCATTAATTTTTAAAGTCTATCTTAGACAACCTCCTGCTTTCCAACAACACAATTCTCTTCTTGTAGTGAAATTACAAGCCGGCTTGAGTCCTTCAGCATAGAAGTCGAATAAATAAATAAATAGCTTATTGATACTATTCTGCTATTAACTAATTGCAGAAAATATAGATTAGTTTTTAGAAAACTGATTTTTCATGCCCACAAGTGAAGTCTTAATAGTAGTCTCCCCTTCCTTGGTTATAGCCGCCCCGAGTCTGCGGAGAGGGGCGGCATACAAATCTAAATAATAAATAAAAATAAATAAATAAATAGTATTGGGTGATGGTGATTTTTTAAATTTATTATTAGAGTTGAAAGGGACCTTACAGGTCATCAAGTTTAACCCCCTGCCTGAGCAGGAAATCCTACATCACCCCAGCCAAATGGCAGTCCAATCTCCTCTTGAAAGTGTCCAAAGTTGGGGAGTCCACAACCTCCGCTGGCAGGCTGTTCCACTGGTTGATCGCTCTCACTGTCAGGAAATTATTTCTTATCTCCAGGTTGAATCTTTCCTTGGTCAGTTTCCAACTGTTGTTCCTCATCCGGCCCTCTGGTGCCCTGGAAAACAGTGTGTCCCCCTCCTCTCTGTGGCAACCCCTTAAGTACCTGTCCCCCCTAGCCCTTCTTTTTACTAGACTATCCATGCCCAGTTCCATCAACCTTTCCTCGTATGACCTGGTCTCTAGTCCCTTTATCATTTTAGTTGCTCTTTTCTGATGATGGAATATCCATCAATGTTCCCCCCTCTCTCACCCCCCCCCCAAAAAAATCTGGCTGGAAATTTTTTTGGGAAGTGCATCTCTATATGTTTCTGTGACCTTTTGTACGTTTTCATACTCCCTAGGGCTGAAGAGATTCCTTTGAAAATCTTAGCACACAACAGCTTGGTTGGAAGATTGATTGGCAAAGAAGGAAGAAACTTGAAGAAAATTGAGCAAGATACAGGGACCAAAATCACTATTTCTCCGTGAGTAACAGTGAATGTTGCTGCCATCAGGCAAGACCAGCCTTCCCCAACCTAACACCCTGCAGGTACGTTGGACTTTGAACACCCATTCTCCCCATGCAGGACATCAAATGACTGTGTTAGCTGGGGATGATGGGAGCTGTAGTCCAGCACTTTTAGGAGATACCTGGTTGGGAAAAGCTGGACACAACTCTTACTTCTTAGCCTGCTGCATGGTGCACTGTAGATCCATAGCTTGCTCACCCTTCTTCTAAGCGGAACGCACATGTACTGTCTTAGTCCAGTTTAGAGAGAGACATCTAGATTTCATTGAACCCAGGAACATTGTAGTTTTATAGTGCTAATGTTTAATTGAGTTGTAAATTTGCATGGCGTGTTTAATTCTTTATCACCCAGAGTACATGGGTAGCTGTATAAATTTTAATAATTCATAAAATACATCAGCCTTTAAATAAAGCAAAATACATAATATGTCAGTAAAATGCCACATATTTATGTGGCTTGGAATAATGAGTAAAACAGGAAAATATCCTTAATGAAGGAACATAATAGCACTATAATTCTATAATACTAATTTATTTATAAGAACGAGGGCCTGCTTTCCAGCCACCATTGTCTTCCTGACTGTGTCTCTTTACTGTCTCCAATTATCCATCCATCCATCCATTCGTCCATCCCACCAAATTGTCTTCTTACTTCTCTGTAATAAAGTGGTTAGGGATCATTAAAATGATTGAAAATAATAAAACCAGTGGGAAATATTTTACAGCAAATGTATGCTAAATTATTCCCTTTCTTCAACACAAGTTATGTCACTGTTTCTGGTTTGGGAACAGTACAAAGTTCATCTGAAAAAAAACCAGTGATTTATTAATGCAATAGGTTACCTAGGAACTTACCTATTTGCACATGGCATTTCTCAAAATCTTTACAAGCAACTCTACCGTCCAATGTGATTCAAAGTGTTGCAGTCAGAAATTAAAGGCCTCAAATCTGCTAGTACAAACACAAGCACTTCATAAAATAATTGGTGGCTTGTTGATTCCAACGCCAACTCTTTCATTCACTGTTGCCTTCTGCCTAAATAGGGTGTTTTGCTAATTTGTTGGATTTCACCCACCTAGCAATATAATTTAACTGCTTGAATTTTATTTTAAAAAGATTCATTCTGACAAACTTGCCCTATTGACCACATTTTAGAGCTGGCTATAAATCTTTTTTTTTTTTAAATATATTGAAAGGATATTTATTTGTTATTTTGTGATTGTTCAGTTTGCAGGATTTAACCATTTATAACCCTGAAAGAACCATCACTGTGAAGGGTACGATTGAGGCCTGTACCAATGCTGAAGTAGAGATAATGAATAAACTGCGGGAAGCCTATGAGAACGATGTGGTAGCAATCAATGTAAGTTCCTCTCCTGGTGTATGTGTGTTTTCTTTGTCAAAAACAAATAATTACAAATCATATAAGAAGTCTAATAAGTACAGAAGCTAACCTGAGATGCTCCAGAACTTGCTAAATAAAAGTCCTGTGGCCTAATTTTTTTGTGTTTCCTGTCAGATTACATTGTTTATCCCATTTTTGTTTGTATTTCTTTCTAGCAACAAGCCAATCTCATCCCTGGACTTAATCTCAATGCATTGGGCATCTTCTCAACAGGATTATCCATGCTTCCCTCGGGAGCTGCAGCCCGTAGACCTGCTATTACTGCTCCCTACAACCCTTTTGCTGTAAGTAGACATATACATACATCTGTACATATAGCCAAAACATGGTTGCCAAGTTCCCTGCCCCATATTGACTTTTATACATATGTTTTTCTGCCGGGCTCTCTGGTAGGAGCCTCTCGAAAATTCAAGGATACAAATTTCAGACACACACACACTTTTGAAAATTCAAAACAATGTTCTTTATCACAAAATTCAAAATAAACTGAGCACTCTTTTTGTATTGCAAAGAGCACTCGTCCCAAAACAACCGGGTAGTCTGTACAATTTCCCTTACTCAGTCTTTAAGTACTTAGCTAGCAGCTGTGAAGAAACTTCATACCCCTTCTTCTTCCACGAATTGAAACACCCACACACTTTGCTCTGCGTTGGTTTCAAAGACGTGAAAAATCAACAAACAAAGTCAAGGCACGATTCCTGAAGAACTGCGATCAGATACTCTTCCACAACGGCCAAACCCACACGCTGCTATTTATAGCAGCAGCCCTAATTACTGGAGACCCACCCAAACACAGGTGGCCTCTCTTATCTCCGGTAATATGTCCTTACTTGGTCTCTTCTATGCATAATTCTGCGCTTGAGTGGGTCCAAGACGTCTTCATCCGAATCAATGGAAGATAATGGAGATTGACTGCCTGGGCTGTGTGCCAAGCCCCCCTCTTCCAAGTCACTCCCACCTTCTTCTTCGTCCGAGGAAACTAAACTCTGAACTGACTCTGTCGGTAATAACACAAGCCTATGACATGTTGAAGTTTCCCCTGCATCCACCTCCACATTCCCTGGGGCAGGAGCTGGGCCAGAGCCAACCACAACACATATGTACATATGTACATTTAAGAATCTAAAGTTTTATAAAGCAGGTTTAGTAGCATCTTTGTTTCCAAGAACAGTTCTGGGCTCCAGAAGGGTCTTGTTGGCCATCTTATAAACATGATAAAAGAACTGAAGGTCTGTCATGTTTATTTTCTAAGATTGTCTACAAGATTGTACTTCGGTGCTTTATTTGGAAGGGTGCCTATCTGACAAGTCCTTTTCTATAAGGACCTCAAATGCTTAGGCTGTTTGCTGATATGATGGTGTTCAGTTCTTTTTAGAAAATAAGAGTTATATAGTATTAGGCTTCCTTCCTTTCTTTGGTTGTGCATAAGAACAAGTTTTAATCTGTAAGAGAAATATCAGGTTTGTACCAGGTACTATCTTTACACAAATGTAATCTACAATGGTAATTGGAGAGAAACAGCAAGTTTAGATGCAGCAGGATAGAAGCAAGGTTTTCACAAATGACAGTATAGTAACAGAGGTCCATCTCTCAGATTATTTTTAATATGGCAAAGGACACTTTCAGACAATAAAACAACATATTTCTTTAGCACCTCTCTTTGAAAGCCAACTATCATGGAGGAATTTGACTTTTGTGGCTGTCTTTTGAATGGCGTTTGTAGAAGAAGACACTTTTTGTTTTTCATGAACTTAATTTTGAAAACAAAACATACAAAGTCTTCTTTTATAAATCTGTGACTACGTTTGGGAAAAGGTATACAGTATTCTTATTTGCTTATCAGTATTTATTTATTTATTTATTATTATTTATTTATTTATTTATTTATTTATTTATTTATTTATTTATTTATTTATTTATTTATTTATTTATTTAGATTTGTATGCCGCCCCTCTCCGCAGACTCGGGGCGGCTCACAACAGAATAAAACAGTATGTCATTCTATGCAAAAAAAAGTATTATTTATTTATTTATTTGTTAGATTTCTATGCCAACCCTCTCTTAAGTCTTGGGGCGGCTTACAACATATTAAAAAAAGTAGTAAATCACAATAAAATCAATCCAATTAATTAAAATTACAAAACAATCTGAAATCCCCTATTAAATTAAAAATCAATCACACCCATTCGTACAACAATCATACAATCATTTGTTGGCCAGGGGCTAAGATCTAATTGGCCCAAGCCTGATGACATAAATGAGTCTTAAGACTTGTACAAAAGGTGAGGAGGGTGGGGGCAGTACGAATCTCTGGGGGGAGTTGATTCCAGAGGTCTGGGGCCCCCACAGAGAAGGCTCTTCCCCTAGATCCCGCCAAATGACATTGTCTAGTCGACAGGATCTGGAGAAAGCCAACTCTGTGAGACCTAACCGGTTGCTGGGATTCATGTGGCAGTAGGTGGTGCCGCAGGTAATCTGGCCCAATACCATGTAGGGCTTTATAGGTCATGACCAACACTTTGAATTGAGTCAGGAAACCAATTGGCAGCCAATGCAGACCGCAGAGTGTTGGAGCAGGCCATGACCACTCGTGCAGCTGCGTTCTGCACAATTTGCAGTTTCCGAACACTCTTCATGTATGATCTTCATTGTCCATTTCTGGTTCTCATGTGTTAAAGTCACCATTCCTTTCTGAGTCTTACATGGCCTCCAGAATATATGGAGGGAGTGATCCAGTTGCTTGGTGGTAGGGCGCTTGCTCTATATAGATAGGATTTGAAAGCAGCTCCTGTGAATAAGGGATCTTAGACAGATGACAGATTTTGGAGAACTACTGCTATCACTGATCTAGATGTGCCAATGGTTTGATTCAGCATAAGACATGATTTAATTTTAAAATATTGTACAATGGTTCACAACCATGACAATAACCATAATTACATGGAAAATTCAAGTTAGTGAAACAATAAAGTAGTACAAATGTACAATTACAAAAATAAATCAATATGAGACAATAGAAACCATTTAATAGCATAAAAAAACAGAAATACATTATCTTTTGGTTGGTTTCAGAAATAAAAAAGAAAGGAAATAGTTCAGGTTTCTGGAGATGTTACTGAGGAAGCGCTCACCTTTTTTGTAAAGTTCAGTTTTATAAGATACATAAAGGCTTTTTGCAAGAACCTAGAGAAATAGCTTCTCAGGTATTTGGGGTTCAGTCTGATATCTCTGCGAAAAGCCTCTCGTGTACATTTTCCTGGTACTTACACCCTCAGCTTCTGGCCTGCCCGCACTGATGTTAACTTTTTTTCCTGCCGTAGAGCCATGCAGCATACCTTTCGGGCCTTAACGGAGCCTCGCTGACTGGCACATATCCCCATCTGCACTCCGTAAGTGCGTTACCCTCTTCTGTCTGGATGCCACACTTTCACGCACCTTGCTTTGTATCATGCCCGCGTTTTGCTTTGCAGGCTTTTAGGCTGCCAACAAAATGATTCTGCAGTTTTCTAAACATTGATTCACCCAGTCCTGTTTAGAGAAAGTAACGTAGCTGCGTGATAAAGCTTCCAAGCAGTTCTTCTCTGTCCTTGCATGTAGTATTCGCTTTACACATTTTGCTTACAGTTCTGGAGGGACTACACCAATTGCAATACTTCGTGTCACAATGGGCAGCTCGACAGTCAAGATGAAGTATAGAAGTACAGAGCTCTCATAATAGTTGTTGATTAGAGTTTTCCTGAGGATACTTGCTAGCAAAGCAGAATCAGTTTTGCTACTTTGATAATGTTTTACACATACTTGTACTGTCAGCTGTTGTCCTTAACTCAAAGTTATCTAGTTTTAATTCGTAGTGGCTCTCCAAGGTTGACGTTTTCTGTATGTTATATTATGCACACTACTGCTTGTTTATGTAGCATCTTGGAAACATTAAACTGCAGTTTAATGTTTCCAAATGTAAAATAATGCATTTGGGGAAAAGGAATCCTCAATCTGAGTATTGCATTGGCAGTTCTGTGTTAGCAAAAACTTCAGAAGAGAAGGATTTAGGAGTAGTGATTTCTGACAGTCTCAAAATGGGTGAGCAGTGTGGTCGGGCGGTAGGAAAAGCAAGTAGGATGCTTGGCTGCATAGCTAGAGGTATAACAAGCAGGAAGAGGGAGTTTGTGATCCCCTTATATAGAGTGCTGGTGAGACTACATTTGGAATACTGTGTTCAGTTCTGGAGACCTCACCTACAAAAAGATATTGACAAAATTGAACGGGTCCAAAGACGGGCTACAAGAATGGTGGAAGGTCTTAAGCATAAAACGTATCAGGAAAGACTTAATGAACCAAATCTGTATAGTCTGGAGCAGAGGTCCCCAACCTTTTTAGCACCAGGGACCGGCTTTAAGTTAGACAAGTTTTCTACGGCCCGGTGGGGGGGGCTTTGGTCATATGGGGGTGGGGTTATGGAGGGGTGGAGCTTAGTGACGCAGCCCTCCACACTTCTCCACAGGGCAGGGAGAATGAGGAGGCTCCTTTGGCGGCTGGGGGCTGCCTGGCTTTGTGATTTTGACTGGGGGGGGAACTTAGGAAGGTCCTACTTCTCCCCCCCCAGCCAAAAACTCAAAGCCTATCTGCTCCAGAAACTTGGCGATCGCGCCCCACCGCCGCCGCCTCCTCCGTTTCCCCCAACGGCAAGCAATCTAAACGCGGGAAGGGCATTCCGGCGCTTCCCTTCAGCCTCAGAAGCCCCCTCGACGCTGGAGGGATGGTTATGAGGGGAGCGAGCGAGGAGAAGAAGACGTCCCACTCATCGCTCCTGAGGGAACGGGCGAGGGCGTCGGAGACCCAAAGCCCATCCTGTGTGGAGGGAGACGGAGCCAAGCGGGGCCACCCGGAGACCTTTTCCCGTCTTCTTCTCCTCGCTCGCTCCCCTCACAGCCAGCAGCCCCGCTCGCGGGGGGATGCCCGTTCGTAGCTACCAGCCCGCCAAGCGTCGAGGGGGCTTCCGAGGCTGAAGGGAAGAGCCGGAATGCCCTTCCCGGGTTTAGATTGCTTGCTGTTGGGGAAAACGGAGGAGGCGGCGGTTCTTTTCTCCTCGCTCCAGAAAGTAGGCGATCGCGCCCCACCGCCGCCGCCGCCTCCTCCGTTTTCCCCAACAGCAAGCAATCTAAACCCGGGAAGGGCATTCCGGCTCTTCCCTTCAGCCTCGGAAGCCCCCTCGACGCTTGGCGGGCTGGTAGCTACGAACGGGCATCCCCCCGCGAGCGGGGCTGCTGGCTATGAGGGGAGCGAGCGAGGAGAAGAAGACGGGAAAAGGTCTCCGGGTGGCCCCGCTTGGCTCCGTCTTCCTCCACGCAGGATGGGCTTTGGGTCTCCGACGCCCTCGCCCGTTCCCTCAGGAGCGATGAGTGGGACGTCTTCTTCTCCTCGCTCGCTCCCCTCATAACCATCCCTCCAGCGTCGAGGGGGCTTCCGAGGCTGAAGGGAAGAGCCGGAATGCCCTTCCCGGGTTTAGATTGCTTGCTGTTGGGGAAAACGGAGGAGGCGGCGGTTCTTTTCTCCTCGCTCCAGAAAGTAGGCGATCGCGCCCCACCGCCGCCGCCGCCTCCTCCGTTTTCCCCAACAGCAAGCAATCTAAACCCGGGAAGGGCATTCCGGCTCTTCCCTTCAGCCTCGGAAGCCCCCTCGACGCTGGAGGGATGGTTATGAGGGGAGCGAGCGAGGAGAAGAAGACGTCCCACTCATCGCTCCTGAGGGAACGGGCGAGGGCGTCGGAGACCCAAAGCCCATCCTGCGTGGAGGAAGACGGAGCCAAGCGGGGCCACCCGGAGACCTTTTCCCGTCTTCTTCTCCTCGCTCGCTCCCCTCACAGCCAGCAGCCCTGCTCGCGGGGGGATGCCCGTTCGTAGCTACCAGCCCGCCAAGCGTCGAGGGGGCTTCCGAGGCTGAAGGGAAGAGCCGGAATGCCCTTCCCGGGTTTAGATTGCTTGCTGTTGGGGAAAACGGAGGAGGCGGCGGTTCTTTTCTCCTCGCTCCAGAAAGTAGGCGATCGCGCCCCACCGCCGCCGCCGCCTCCTCCGTTTCCCCCAACAGCAAGCAATCTAAACCCGGGAAGGGCATTCCGGCTCTTCCCTTCAGCCTCGGAAGCCCCCTCGACGCTTGGCGGGCTGGTAGCTACGAACGGGCATCCCCCCGCGAGCGGGGCTGCTGGCTATGAGGGGAGCGAGCGAGGAGAAGAAGACGGGAAAAGGTCTCCGGGTGGCCCCGCTTGGCTCCGTCTTCCTCCACATGGGCTTTGGGTCTCCGACGCCGCGGACCGGCTGGAAAACCCCAACGGCCCGGTCCCGGTCCGCGGACCGGCGGTTGGGGACCTCTGGTCTGGAGGACAAAAGGAAAAGGGGAGACATGATCGAAACATTTAAATATGTTAAAGGGTTAAATAAGGTTCAGGAGGGAAGTGTTTTTAATAGGAAAGTGAACACAAGAAGAAGGGGACACAATCTGAAGTTAGTTGGGGGAAAGATCAAAAGCAACGTGAGAAAATATTATTTCACTGAAAGAGTAGTAGATCCTTGGAACAAACTTCCAGCAGACGTGGTTGGTAAATCCACAGTAACTGAATTTAAACATGCCTGGGATAAACATATATCCATTGTAAGATAAAATACAGGAAATAGTATAAGGGCAGACTAGATGGACCATGAGGTCTTTTTCTGTCGTCAGTCTTCTATGTTTCTATGTTCTATGCTTCTCAGACACCAACTGCAGAGATCAATAACTAAATCTCTGAGCTTCAGAAAGCTTCACTTGATACAATTCTGTTATTGCCTAGAGTTCATGTCTATAATGCTAGCTTTGTCTCTCTTGTTGCTTAGTGGAAGTAGATAATATGTTGTCCTTCAGATTTTTTAAATTGATTTTTTAATTCTTATTGGCTGTTACTGTTAACAGTATTGGATAAGAGTGTTGGTAAAGGTCAACAACTATCTGGAGGGCTGTTTATTACTATTAGACAATCCATGACCCCTTTGGTCATCATTGCGGATATATTTCCTTACCAGATTCCTCAATGCTTTCAACAATGACAGTTTCCAACGTATTGCCTTCACTGGAAAAGCTGGGATACATTCATAGATGTATCAGCCTTGAAAATAGTCCATGTTGAACTTTATAGCACAGTCAAATGTCAACAAAGGAAATATTTTATGATACTTTGTATTAGATCAAGAAGTGTTTCATGGTAATGTTTATGTCATATAATGTTTATAACATTTGCCAAATTTCAATTCCACAGAAATCATGGCTCCCAGAGTTTGGGCACATTCTTTAAGCTAGCTCATTTGAGGTATCAGGAAAGACTTAATGAACTCAATCTGTATAGTCTGGAGGACAGAAGGAAAAGGGGGGACATGATCGAAACATTTAAATATGTTAAAGGGTTAAATAAGGTTCAGGAGGGAAGTGTTTTTAATAGGAAAGTGAACACAAGAACAAGGGGACACAATCTGAAGTTAGTTGGGGGAAAGATCAAAAGAAACGTGAGAAAATATTATTTCACTGAAAGAGTAGTAGATCCTTGGAACAAACATCCAGCAGACGTAGTTGGTAAATCCACAGTAACTGAATTTAAACATGCCTGGGATAAACATATATCCATTGTAAGATGAAATACAGGAAATAATATAAGGGCAGACTAGAAGACCGTCAGTCTTCTATATTTCTATCTCAATTGAAAAGTTTTGCCCCATGGTCCACCATTTTGGTCAGTTAAAGGGCATACGAATCAAAGTTTAGTAATAGATAGATCCTTCCTCAGTTAATCTATTGGAAATTTGTCAGTTCTTGAAAAATTACATTCAATAAGAATGGCAAATTTCCCCATCCTGTTCTACTTTTATGCTTTGCTGTATCATTAATTTTTAATAATGATGGTCCTTGTGGGATATTCCAGTGTTTTCAGATAAAACTGCATGTATTTATCTGGAAGTGGGGTCCTAAGATCACTGAAGATTTAATTCTTCATTTCATAACAATGTAGAGCTGTGAATTATCAGTCTTTCCACTCTGTATCTGTGTGTGCTGGGATCTTTTGCTCATATACAGTTTAGTTCTTCTGTCCTAATATAAACTAGAAAATAATTTTAGTGATGCTTTGCAGCCTGATATAACTGGATAGGCATTTCTAATAGAAAAAATTCTAATTCAAAAAAATTTATCTAAGCAATTTGAAATTACATAGGAAAAGTAGAGGAATCAAGCTCACATTGTCAATGCTTGCTGATATCCTTTAAATAATTGCCTGGCATAGCATTTAGTATTCATGACTCTTGGTGATTAGAAGTTATTGTTGAGTTATTTAAATTTGCATACCACCTGACTTCTAATGACTTGATCATTAAGAAGGCAATAACATTAAAAGAACTAATTAATGTATTAATTATTGAACTTGTATGCCCTATTCCCAATGATTTGGGGTGATAACAAGCAGAAACTACAATAAAATCAGTAACATTAGTGAACTATGGATAATCCACATTTGAGACTGGCCGCTAAGTGGAAAATCATGTGACTGCAACTGTGCTTATGATTTTACTTCACATTTTCTTTGTTTTATAGAATCAGATGTAATCCTAAACAGTTGGGTCAGACTAAAGGCAGGGAAGTTTTCCAAAAGAGAAACTGGATAGGAGGGAAAATCCTATAGCTCTTTCCCCCCACTCCTTCACCCTTTGGAATGCTTACCTTAGTGCTGGGATAATTAGCAAAAAGAGAATTAATGTTTGCATTTTCATTCATTAAGGAGGAAGGGATTGCAAGACAATAAGCAGAGACAGAATGAGAAGTGCACATTGAAAGAAATGGACGAGCATTGGCTGTTTGCTTAGCATGTTTGCAACTATGATTGCTTAGAATGTTTGCACGTATGAGCCAAAGGTAGGAAAGTGACTAAAGTCTTGTTAGTTACAGGCAGCAGTTGCCAGGCAACTAATTAAAATCACAGAGCTGAGCTTGTTAACTTGCAATTAGCACTTTTGGGTTATACTATATACCAGATCTGGGCAAGATGCGGCCCGCCCACTGTCTGTGACCGGCCCGTGGAGGTCAGTCCAACCTTTGTGCACGCGTGCACATGCACACAGGCAAAAACTAAATGCTGCGCGGCATTTCCAAAAGCCGCACGGTGGAGTCAGACGGCCTCGCCACCTGTGCGCAGAAGCAAAGGTGAAAAAGTGGCAGTCGCGTCGTGCCTGTTGCTTGGCTGACGGCGCTGCCTACACCAGAGCTCTTGCCTTGCCCTCTCCACCTTTCCCTTTCATCTTTGACTTAACCTTCTTTGGGAATTCGCGGCGGAGCCTCCCCACCCCCAGTGGGGGGAAGTTAGGTTGGGGACCAGGGAGAGAATTGAAAGACTGAGAGTGGAGGGAAGGAAGGAGGAAGAGAAGGAAAGAAGGAAGGAAGGAAGGAAGGAAGGAGGGAAGGAAAGGAGGGAAGGAAAGGAGGAAGGAAGGAGAAATGGAGGAAGGAAGGAAGGAGAAATGGTATTACCCTGGAAATATAAAACTATTAAATATGAATCTCTCCCCGTTTATGGAAAGCAAATAAGTTCCTTGATAGATAAAAATAGAAGTAGAAAGAAACTGGACAACTTTAGGATTTTTTTAAAAAAATGAAATAATCAGGTAGCATTATATGAATTGGATAAATTATTAACTTTAAATTGGATAAAGGAACTTTCCAGGATCATAATGTTTCATAATTTGGAATTATAGGGAAGTGATAATGACCAAATGATTTCAGCTTTTTTCATTTAGCATCTGTTACTAGCATATGCATACTATATAGCAGGGGTGGGCAATTAATTGATAATTATAATATCATTATAATATATAATATAATATAATATAATATATAACTTTTCTAGATAAGAACTGGGTGTTCAAGATATAATATATAATTATATATATAATATATAACATTATGTAATTATAATTTATAATTATAACATAATTAACTCAGTTCTATCCAATAATATACAGTTTTGGGTAGAACTGAGTTAATTATATTAATCCGGCCCTCTAAAACCATCCCAATTTCTCATGTGGCCCTACGGCAAAATTAATTGCCCACCCCTGCTATATACTATATTACCGAGAAAAACAGCTCAGGAATAGATAGCTTATTTATACAATCTCTCTGCTCTGCAAGAGGGAGGGAAGAAAAATGGCACAGGACAATTAACTGACTGTAATAATGAATATATGACCGAGAAGACACCACAAAGGTCATAAATAAAGGCATGATTGCAATTTTTTCATTACCATTGTAACTTTGAATGGTTGCTGCCTGAGGCAATAGCTAAATGAGGTCTACCTGTACTAAAAATTGCTGATCTTCCTTCTTGTTGATCTTGTTCCTGTATCTCCTGTCCTATAGAAGCTAATATAGTCTTCTTAATGTGGTTCAAGATGATGATGGTCAGTAATATACAATGTGGATACCATTTAATAAAATACTAGTTATAATTTATTAATAATTAGAATCATAAAAAAGAGTTTAATGCAAATTTATACATGAAATGATTATTCTAATTTGTGTAGAAAATATTTATTTTCTAGGTGTAGAACCTTGTACGGTAGCCATTAAAGAGTCATTAGAGTATCTTGAGCAGGGGTCCCCAAACCTTTTACACAGGGGGCCAGTTCACTGTCCCTCGGACTGTTGGAGGGCCGGACTATTAAAAAAAACTGTGAACAAATCCCTATGCACACTGCACATACCTTATTTTAAAGTAAAAAACAAAATGGGAATGTACTATTTAGAGGGGGGGAAGAAGTCTGAAATTCATATATGTTTATGTTTTGTTTTTCATTTTCTTTTGTTAACATCTGATTGTAGGTTTTCTTGGCTTATAGAAAAATGTATAAAGAAAGAAGGAAGCACTTTGGCATAATGGTTAATAAGTTAGAAATATAATTGGTGTACTTTTTGAAGGAACATTAAGGAGGGAATTTAATTAAAAGAAAATGAATGTAACTGGATGACAAAATTAGAAAAAAAAATTATTATTTTTTGATATTAGTTACTAACAAAATACCGCATTTTATTCATAGAAAATTAGATGGAACACTGTGTTGTGTAACTCACCCGCGGGCCGGATAAATGGCCTCAGCGGGCGGCATGCGGCCTGCGGGCCATAGTTTGGGGGGCCGCTGATCTTGAGAGTCTGCTTCTTATCTCCTGTGGGATTACCAATTGAACGAGAGATAAAGGAATACAGGAATCATGTTATAATCTTTTTTCTTCATCACAATTTCATAATTTTCTTCAAGATGAAGTGAGGTTGAAGCACAACTAAACATTCCAGTAATATTTGACATTAACAAGCTGGCTTTTCTGCTTCTTTTTCTCTGTTCCTGCATGCAAATTATTTCAGCTGTCCAAGATAACCCAAATTGGGAGGCAAAAATCACCATCAACCCTTTGTCTTCTCCCAAGGTACATAATGTCTCATTTTATTATCCACAGTTGCCGGAGCAAGAAGTTGTGAATTTGTTCATCCCAACACAGGCAGTAGGGGCCATTATTGGAAAAAAGGGCCAACACATTAAGCAACTAGCAAGATTTGCAGGTGCTTCAATCAAGGTAAGGTACCATCACCCTACTTTCTCTATTGCTGTTTTGTTTTTCCATCACATGAACCAAAGTCTTATACTGAACTTTGATCACAAAATGAAGGTGCTGGACTAGGATTGGGGTTCAAATCCACCATCAGCCAAGAAGGACAATCATTCTCCCTCAGCCTAACTTACTACTATTATTATTTATTTTTATTATTTATTAGATTTGTATGCCGCCCCTCTCCGTAGACTTACATTATAGGGTTGTTTTTGTAAGGATAAAACAAAGGAAGATCCCATGTCAGCTATCTTCAGCTCTGAAGAAAAGGCAGGATATAAACTAAAAAATAAAAATAATTAACCAAGACTAAGGAATTTATTGACCTTCAAATAATGAAGAACTAGCGGTTCCAGCCTGTGTGACCAATAGTAAAGGGACACTGGGAGTTCCAAAAAGCCAGTTCATACAGATTTATAAAGAGCTGGGCAATCTTTGGGGAACAAGGAGTACGTGATATTCTGGGGCTACATGTATGTACCTGCAGAACATTTCCGTATGAATTTAATATATAAGGGCTCAGCTACATGAAAATATATTACACTGAGAACCTAACCAGTCCAGGATTCACTGTCATGACATTCTACTCACAAAAACTTTCCTCCAAAGATGTTTCTTGCTGTAACAAACAAGATAAGAAACATTTCTTTTAGCAGTAAAACTTTCTTTAAGTAAAGCAGTAATCTGCCGAGGCCTTTAAAAAAAACAAATTTGCTTTCCCCCACACACACTACTGCTTTCCTGCAACTTTTGTGGTAAGCAGGCAATGAAATAGTGAATCTTTTCAAGAATTTCATATTTAACTATTTCTCTGTATGTATGTGTATCTATTTCTACAAGCCCTATGCCTACTTAAGAGTTAAATAAGGACGTTAATTACACTTGGCTGCCAACCTGCTAGAACTGGTGAAAATCATCAGGCTACAAGAATGGTGGAAGGTCTTAAGCATAAAACGTATCAGGAAAGACTTCATGAACTCAACCTGTATAGTCTGGAGGACAGAAGGAAAAGGGGGGACATGATCGAAACATTTAAATATGTTAAAGGGTTAAATAAGGTTCAGGAGGGAAGTGTTTTTAATAGGAAAGTGAACACAAGAACAAGGGGACACAATCTGAAGTTAGTTGGGGGAAAGATCAAAAGCAACGTGAGAAAATATTATTTCACTGAAAGAGTAGTAGATCCTTGGAACAAACTTCCAGCAGACGTGGTTGGTAAATCCACAGTAACTGAATTTAAACATGCCTGGGATAAACATATATCCATTGTAAGATAAAATACAGGAAATAGTATAAGGGCAGACTAGATGGACCATGAGGTCTTTTTCTGCCGTCAGTCTTCTATGTTTCTATGTTTCAACCTTCTCCCAGGCCTATTGCCTAAGAAAACCAAGTTACTTTCTGCATCTCTCTGCCTCTTTGTGTCTTTGGGCATTCTCCTAACATTTTCTTTCTTTCCAAAACCCAAGCATATGCATACACACGTATCTGTCTGATAAATTTTAAGCAAGACTGCTAAGAAAGCAGGGAAGACTTACTTCGCATATAACTCACTTATTCTTCCTTCTTTGCACTACATAGGATAGTAAACTATTGTAGTGAAAGAAGCTATTTTCTTATCTGAAAATTATCTTAACATAACAACACTTTCCAAAATCCTTTTAGTGGGTTTCCATATATAGTAAACTTATTATTCTGAGAAGGCTTTCCCCCCAAAATTAATAGTACCTATAGTCAGAATATCTGACTGATAGACTGAATTTATGTTAGCAAATATTGAATGTAATCCATAGGTTAGTTATCCTTTTATACCTTATTGACACCAAACCACAAAATCCTTATTTTCATTCACTTTATGAATTACAGTTGTTTCCTTCCTATCCTTTGGGTAATGTAAATTACTGACCACTGCAAACAATAATTTACCAGTGGAAAAAGATGAAATATTTGTGAGGAAAGAGAATTCCTTTCTAGAGAAATAACTGCAGATCTTAGCTATGGACGTCTCTTCAAAAGAAAATTGTTTTCTCCCAACCTTCAAATACTGTAAACTGAAGTAGACAAAGACAGCTGGATGAGTATACAGAAAAGTATTTAAGAAATGATTCATTATGAGAGACTGACTCAAGTAACTTTTCGGACTGTCTAATAAGTCGGCCTGACTTGTCCTACATTACACGAGTAAAGTTTCACCAATCAGAGAAATCTGTGAATGAATCCCCATGAATTAGACTTTTGGATTGTAATTTATGATACAGTACACCAAAACTACCGCTGAACATATGTGAATACATTCTGTGTAAAACAATTGTTAATTTAATAATTATTTTTTAAATATGTTTTTCACTCTGAAGCTCATTCCTGTGGTAAAAATTGAGAAATTAGACATTTTCCTTAAGAAAAAAAAATTGGAGACTTTGCTGAACTCCAACAGGGTGTTTTGATGTGAAATCTTTTGCTTTTTGCAAAATGGTCTCTCCTGTATTTCTTTGTTCTCTCGCATTCATCTTCAACTAGTATTCAGATGTAATTATTACATACTATAGTAATTATTCTATACTATATTATTACAGGATTGTGACTCCCACAGTCTCCCATGGTAATGGCTAGGAACTTCACTGCTATCCAAAATATAACTGTTGGGAAAAGGTATCCTAGGTTAACTGCAGCAATGATTTATCACCAGTGAAAGGAGAATTTCTTTTCCCCCTTATTTTGAGCAAGAGGCTCCATCTTTGAAGGAAATTGTTGTTGGTCATTCTAAGAAACAGAATAGAATCTGTATTGTTACAAATGAAGAACAGTTTTTCAGTTGCACCCCTTTGTAGTTGAAATTGCTACTCAAAATCAAACACAATAAAAACTGCTTAAAAAACTAGATACAATAAGGAATCCAGAGATGAACGCAAGAACTAATCTAGATTTTCAATAATGGTCATACATTTTCAGTGTAATGGAATCCACTTCAGAGCTACTTCATTAGTTTTTATATTACATCGAGAAGCATTGATCAGAAACTGGGGGGGGGGGGGGGAACAAATTTGTTATATGCTGTTGTGTTCCTTGTACCTTGCAGATTGCACCAGCTGAAAGTCCAGAGGCCAGCGAGAGGATGGTTATAATTACAGGGCCCCCAGAAGCACAATTCAAGGTCAGTGTTGATCATGAAAAGCAAGGGAGTTGCCTACTTCTTATTCCAACTACTGAAATGATGTGGGCAGCAGCTGTTCAAGTGGATGGATATGCTGCAGACCAAGCACTCTACCATTTTTACTGCTGCTTACTCCAGTGTTATAAGGATATGGACTCAGGCAATGCTCACCCCAGTGTTATAGGGCAGTGATTTTCAACCTTTTTTTGAGTTGTGGCACATTTTTTACATTTACAAAATCCTGGGGCACACCACCAACCAAAATGACACAAAATGACACTCTAGCATAGTACATATTATACATAGAGTTAATAATATACAGTGATCCCCCGCTCGTTGCGAGGGTTCCGTTCCAGGACCCCCCGCAACGAGCGGGTTTTCGCGAAGTAGCGCTGCGGAAGTAAAAACACCATCTGCGCATGTGCAGATGGTGTTTTTAACTTCCGCAGCGCTAGCGAGGAGCCGAAGATTGGGGGCGGCGCGGCTGTTTTAAAACGTCGCCGCCGGCATGGGGGGCTTCCTAGCAGCCCCCCAAACCCGGGTTGGGGGTCCGGGGGGTGCTGGCAAGCCCCCCATGCCGGTGGCGATGTTTTAAAACAGCCGCACCGCCCCCAATCTTCGGCTCCTCGCTAGCGGGCAGGCAGGCGGCGGACAAGCCGTTCGCTGGCGCTCGCTCTCGCCGCTTTCGAGCTGAGTCCTGAAGCGAATTCGCTTCAGGACTCAGCTCGAAAGCGGCGAGAGCTAGCGCCAGCGAACGGCTTGTCCGCGCTCGCTCTCGCCGCTTTCGAGCTGAGTCCTGAAGCGAATTCGCTTCAGGACTCAGCTCGAAAGCGGCGAGAGCTAGCGCCAGCGAACGGCTTGTCCGCGCTCGCTCTCGCCGCTTTCGAGCTGAGTCCTGAAGCGAATTCGCTTCAGGACTCAGCTCGAAAGCGGCGAGAATTTGTATGCCGCCCCTCTCCGTAGACTTACATTATAGGGTTGTTTTTGTAAGGATAAAACAAAGGAAGATCCCATGTCAGCTATCTTCAGCTCTGAAGAAAAGGCAGGATATAAACTAAAAAATAAAAATAATTAACCAAGACTAAGGAATTTATTGACCTTCAAATAATGAAGAACTAGCGGTTCCAGCCTGTGTGACCAATAGTAAAGGGACACTTGTCATTGTGTGGCCACGGCGAGTAGTTGCAACTGCTAGTCCTCCCCATGGTCCCGATTTTTAAGTGAGTATAAATGCATTTCGAAACTACAGTGATCCCCCGGTTATTGCGTCCCCGACCATTGCGAACAGGGTAATTTGCGATTTTTCAACCTGGAAGTCAAAACACCATCTGCGCATGCGTGCCCTTTTTTCTATGGGCACGCATGCGTAGATGGCGCCCGGCAGATCAGCTGCTGGGCGGCTTCCCTGGGTCTTCCCCCTCTTGCTGGCGGGAGGGCGAGCAGCGGGCATCAGCAAGGAGTTTCCCCACCGCCCACGCAAACTCCTCGCTGCCACCCGCCCTTCGCCCGCCCACACCGTTCATTCTTGGTTTAAATACTAGATGTTACAAGCTATCTGATGGGATTATAACTTTTCTAACTGATAAGGAGAGAATAGCCGGTCTGTGTCCTTTAAAAAAATATATGACTGGGTTTTCTAAATGAAATTGGTTTTTTAAGAACGACGGCCGTTCTTTCCTTTGTTACTATAGTTAAATTTGGTATTGCACACAAGCTGGGCAAATCCTCAACACAGCACCCACACTGATGTAATACTAGATAGATTTAAGATTTAAGATTTATTAGATTTGTATGACGCCCCTCTCCGAAGACTTGGGGCGGTTCACAACAACAACAATACAATACATAAAATACAAATCCAAAAGAGTTAAAAAACGAGATTTAAAACCCATAGATATTAAAAGCAATCATTACTGTACAATCACACCATTCTCATATATTACAGTCAGGAAAAAAAAGGTGGTGGGGGGGGGAAGAGATAGTTATTCTCCCCATGTTTGGCGACATAGATAGGTCTTCAACATCTTGCGGAAGGTGGGAAGGGTAGGGGCAATTCGAATCTCCGGGGGGGAGTTGAGTCCAGAGGGCCAGGGCCACCACAGAGAAGGTTCTTCCCCTGGGTCCCGCCAAATGGCATTGTTTAGTCGAAAAGACCTGGAGAAGGCCAACTCTGTGGGACCTGATTGGCTGCTGGGATTCGTGCAGCAGAAGGTGGTCCTGGAGGGACTCTGGTCCGATGCCATGTAGGGCTTCATAGGTCATTACCAACACTTTGAATTGTGACCGGAAACTGATCGGCAACCAGTGCAGGCCACGGAGTGTTGGAAAAACGTGGGCAGATCTTGGAAGCCCCACGATAGCTCTTGCGGCCGCATTCTGCACGATCTGAAGTTTCCAAACACTTTTCAAAGGAAGCCCCATGTAGAGAGCATTGCAGTAGTCGAACCTTGAGGTGATGAGGGCACGAGTGACTGTGAGCAGTGACTCCCAGTCCAAATAGGGCCGCAACTGGTGCACCAGGCAGACCTGGGCAAACGCCCTCCTCGCCACAGCTGAAAGATGGTAGCTTAAGTAATTTCAACTCTTTATCAACCGCCATTCAAAAACACAATTCTCTTCCCATGAAACACCAAAGTGGATTCTTTGTATCATGAATATATATTATAAATTAAATTTCATCTTTTTTTCTCAAAGCTTTCTTTTACTGGTTGATGAATAATAAAGAGAGACCATTGATTTAATTTCTACCTTAGGCCCAAGGACGGATATTTGGAAAACTGAAAGAAGAAAACTTTTTCAGTCCAAAAGAAGAAGTGAAGCTTGAAGCTCACATCAAGGTGCCTTCCTCTGCAGCAGGTCGGGTGATAGGAAAAGGTGGCAAAACGGTAAGTAGGATAAATCTTACATTGAAGGATTTAGTGAATGATTGGTGAATAAAATACAGTACATAGTCTAAATCTGGAATAAGAAAGTAGTTTTAAGCCAAAAGTGCTTGTTTGATATCAAAAGCAAATGAGAGCATCTTTACTTTATGTTAGTTTGATAGTAAATCACATTAGAACTTTTTTTCTGCATACTTGCTGTTATAGGTGAATGAACTACAGAATTTAACTAGTGCAGAAGTAATTGTACCACGTGACCAAACTCCTGATGAAAACGAGGAAGTTGTTGTCAAAATAATTGGTCACTTCTTTGCCAGTCAGGTATAGTAGTATTGTAAAATAATTTGTTCAGTAAGTTACTAATCAATCTTCAAACTGCTATTTGGATGTTATGGATATTATGGAAATGCATGCTCCCAGGTTTAGGTATATGCAATCAGAATGATGGAAGCATTCATGCCCATCTTCATCAATAATTTCTACCCCACTCCTGAAAATGCCACACAGAGACACTTCTGTTAATTGCAATTTTCTTTGAGGATGAGCCAAAAGAAAAAAAAAACCCTCTAAATCTAGTTTGCAGCAACACCATTTGCTGTGTCTCTCCATCCATTCTTCATACATTGTATGTACATACATATTATTTATCATTTTTAAAAGGAATTCCAAAATACTTTGGGTGATTTAGGTTGGTGTTTAGGGAAAATAAATTCTTCAGGAAATAATTGTAATTTTCTGCTAAAGCAATGTTTAAATTCTAAACTAAACAGCAGGGAAAATCATGCAACTTTCCTAAATGTCAGTGTTTTGCTAACAAAATGCATAGTCCATCCATTGTTTATGGCTTTCTCCAAACTGAAGTGGATTAATACACACATCCTAATCAATAGAGACAGCTTTCCAATTTTGTCCTTTTTTAAAAAACCAACAAGTACTCTTGTGTTTCTCCCTATTATAGACTGCTCAGCGCAAGATCAGGGAAATTGTCCAGCAAGTGAAACAGCAGGAACAGAAACATCCACAAGGCACCCCGGCCTCGCAGCGCAGCAAATGAGGCTGCAGGGTGCTGGCCAGCAACAACTGATGAATGTAGCCCTTCCAACACCTGATAGAATCACCGGACCAGGGAGCAAACCAAAGACTGACGGCATCCAAGTCTGCCCAAGAGGCTGAGGCTCTACAGAGGACATCCAGTACCCAGGGAGTGGGAAGGGATGGGCTTCAGCCAGCAGGAACTGCCTCTCTCACCCCATAGTCTCATGGAGCCTCTCTAACAGTACAACGCTATCCCTTTAGTTGGACTAACATAGGCAGAAATTTTGCAAAACTTTTCTGTACATGTATGTACATACTAGGAAGGCATTTTTTTTTACACAGTGCATGAGCTGCTGCACCAGATAGCATTAATATATTTTAGAATTAATCTAGCTAACTGAACTAACTCCAGTCTTTAATTTTTTAACAATTACATTTTTTTTAAAAAAAGAAAAAGACAGCTTTTCTAGACTAAAATTTAAAGGCTAGTCCGTTTTGGGTTTCTAACAGAAAGTAGGACGGGGACGTAGGATAGCCAGAACAAAATTGAAATGAGACTCAAAGGTGAACAATACTTTGAAGGGCTTCAGGATGATTAATGATAGCAGCACACCATCGTAGATTGCCTGTAAGTGCCAACAGAAGGGATACCGTCTTGTTAGCAGAGGAATCTCTATGCATTTCTTTCTCCAGCTCATGTGATCTTCTCTTTGCTTCACAGATCTCAATCTGGTTTTTGCATACAGTCTCTCATTTTGTACCAGGGTGCAATCCTCCAAGTACATGTGCATGTGTACGAGTATATATGTGTATATACATACAGACACACACTCTCTCTGTGTGTGTATGTGTTATATATACACACACAGACACACAAAATGCCAAGCTTTATATCAGTTTCCTGAAAGGGTGGGTGGGTGGGGTAAACTTTTTACCCCGCTTTACAGGAAAATAGAGCACACTTGGTACTTTTTGCATGCAGAATGCTGCCACCAATCCTTTGGGAAATGGATTTTTAAAATGGGATGAACAAGAGGGTGTTGGCCCAGGGCATGAAAATTGCAAACTTTTTTTCAAAAAGAAAAAAGAAAAAAAAAGAAACAAACTACCTCAGGTGTTTTCATACCTCAGCACCTTGCTCTTGTGTGCCCCTTTTTGAGATTTTGTATGCCTTGTAAAACTGAGAGTTGGAGCATTTTTTTATTTTTTTAATAAAACTGAGTTGGAAATAAATTTAGACAAAAGACAGCTGCCAGGTGGAAGAACACATCATTCTGTATGATGATTATTCTGTATTATTCTTCTGCTAGATGTGAGTCAATAACCTTCAAACATAGTAATAATAAAAATAGAAGTGCAAGACACACTGGAGCAGAACTCTCCTGAGTTTGACAGGTTAAACACACTTATTGGAGTTTTTCTGTGCTAACGGATGTTATGCTGGTTCTGTGAACATGCCATTGTACCATCAGATTGAAACACCGGTTTTCTCTACTTTAAAGTGTTCTGTGGAAAAGCAAATAAGCAAAAAAAATATACATCCAGCTAACAAGACCTGACCTGTAGTTTTATTTAACTACAAAGTTGGAAAATTGATGGGGCGCAAACCTTCCTCTCTCTAATCTATATCTTCCCGTGCTTTTAATTAGAGGACCTTTTCTGGTCTTGTGAGGTCAGTGGGTGGAACAGAAACAAAGGTGTGTTTTGTGCAAGTACCTGGTGCTGATTCATTAAAATTACAGTGGCAACATCAAATCGGACACTGTTTCAGCCATAAAGTCAACATATCAGTGCAACAATCCAATTTAAAGTATCCTTCCCAGTTTATTGTGTCCAGCCATTGTTTGAAGGCATACACTGAAGGGAGGGTCTTTTTAACAAAGAAAGATACCACTACTGTGGGCTTCAAAAACATATTTTTCATCTTTTCAGGAGACATTTAAGAAAGCCTTTTACATGTAAAATGAAAGACATAAACCAAGATGATCCGAAAACTTAAAACGTTTTGTGTGAGAGTATATCTGGCTATTTACTATGATAAGAAAAAAATATTTTCTAAGCTAAAGTTTACAGAGAGCTAATACCTTACTGCAGAAGTTCTCCACAGTTGGTCAGGACACTTGGATATCAGTTAATTTAGGTCATAGTTGCTTTTAAAATTTGATCAAGCTTTTGAAAACAAAGTCAGAGAACATTGTCAAAAACCACCTCAGCTTTTGTGAAGCTACAAGCAGGCAGTTGCAGAATCACAAAGTTGGAGAACTTGTTATATAGAAATAAAATATAATCACTGAAAGCAAGAAATGAGGTTTTTCTGCCCAGCTGTCACAGTGAAATCACTGTGAAATAATCTATTTTATTCATGGATGGTCACATTTGTCCATTATCATTTATTTTAGTGGGTTGTGGGTTAGGGAGTGTTTGAGAGTTTGGAAAATTTGAGAGCCTGTTTTAACGAATTAACTGGGCATTTTGAAAGACTTGTTTTCCTCTGTAGAACTAAACCTGGTCCTATTGGGAGCGGCTTATAAATGAAGCAGAGCCAAAGGTTAATAATTCTATATTGGCTCATTCTCAAATCTCGTTATTCTGGGTCCAAGAAAGACCGTCACACATTAACAGAGGGCGTATTCTCTCAACAAAGCCTCCAGCTCATTGCCTGCCTGCTTCTTGCTGCTAATGAAACCTAAAGGCTGCCAATTGCGATCTGCCCTGTAGGGCCACCTCAGAGGAGACAATATGCTGGGCTCCAATTGTATTGCTGCAGGATTGTCCACCCCATCTGACAAGAGGGCTAACTTTTAATGCTTTCATGGAAAAGACTAGCAAGGGAACAGAAACACATGTGATCCGCCGACTCACTGGTACCTAGTAGCACCTGGTCCAATCAAGTGAGTTCTCTTGGCACCAAGTCTGCCAACGCAAATCATGTGATCGATTGATTCCCCGCTAATTGCTGTGCTTCATCTAAACAAGCCCTGTTGGATTGTCAGGCAGAGGCTGTTAGTCGCTCAAAAGGTGGAGGCTGGGGGCTCCCCACACACAGCTGTTCCCTTGGCAGCAGAATCGCTAACGGCAAAAGGGAACCATGTGAGCAGCAGCCCTGACTCACAAAAAACTTCCTGCCACTATACTAGGGAGCCTCACCAGGAAACCCGGACAGGAAGCCCTACAGACGCATCACAAGCAGCAAAGCACAATGGAGCCAAGATCACCTGAGCGGGAGGCCCGACTCACAGCTGACGGACTCTTGCAAGTAGTTCCGAAGGCTTGCTGGAGCCCCGGACAAGCACTCTCGATAAGGCAGCACAAAATTCGGTCCAATTCCAAAGTAACATGGATTGGACCCGCAGCGGATCGATCCCAATCATGTCCAAAACCACCAGAGCCTTGGCAGATTCTCTGACAAGTGCTCCTGGCAATTTAAAATTTAGTGCTTCAGCCACAAGGCCACATGAGTGGGAACCCTAATTCATCGCTGGCCAACACAAAAACGGGGGCCCGCCACAATCTCAGACAAGCACTCCTGCAAACCATAAAGAGTTCAGACAAACCTCACAATATGGAGGTGGATTTAATCCATTTCTGTCTCCTCAATACAAGCTCCAGGGCAGCAGGGAGGCTTCCCATGCACACACCTCATTTCCTGATAAATACAAACATTAAAACCTATAAACCTTGAAACTCCAAGGAAATTCCTTACCTGTTGTCCAAAACTGAGTAGAGAAATATATTTTGTGTCCCTCTTGGCTCAACTGAGTAAAACAACAGCCTCAATGGGGGCCAAGGAGGCATGGCCAAATATTTCTTACTCAGTCCCTCTCTTAACAGACAAGAAGTTAACCCATGCTTGGATACTCCAAGCAGTACGCAGGAGAAGAGGTTTGTTATCCTGTCCAGAAGCATCTGCAATGTATCAACAACTACAAAGATGGAGCAGAGAATGAAAAAAATCTTCCTTGCTCTTCTGCAGCTGTTGGGGCTAACTGCTCTCTACATTCAGGCAGGTGTTCTGATCTTGAACCCAAGACATTTTGACATCAGTATACTTTTTTCCCATGGAATAGTCTGAATAAGCCCTTTCACAGTAAATGCCAGCATCTGATGTTAAATTTATCCTTATTTGGGAGCACAGCTTTTAAATTATGCTTACTAGAAATGCAATCAAATTATACTCAACCACCTAGATTGAATGTGTAAAACTGATAGTTAAGCTGTAATGGAAGAGCTGGCACAATTCAGCAATGATCAGCCTGTGCCAGTCACTCCAGTAGAATTTCTAGAGAGTAGGATTTTTTTAAATGTAACTTTGAATATATCTTAACCAAGGGCCCACAGACATCACAATTCCATTCTAATGTATTCTACAGTAAAAGACTTAATTCTGCCCAGGACACAGCTTTACTTTATAATAAAATTACTTCCTGTAAATATATCTGCATTGTCATCTCTGTTTAACAGAAATCAGGGCTTCAACATTTGCTGATTGTCCACTGTAGTGTATAATAAGGCATACAAATCTAAATAATAAAATAAATAAATAAAATAAGTGAGGTGAAATAACATGCATAGCAGAATAGAAAACAGTTCGTTTAATGTCCATTCAAAGTTATAACTACTGAGAAAAGTGACTTTTGACCATGTTTCACTTATGGTTACAGTGATTTTACATTTGGGTGCTTGACAACAGATTCATATTTATGATAGTTGCAGTGTCCTGGAGTCATGAGACCATCTTTTGTGAAGTTCTGACAAGCAAAATCAATGGAGCCAGGTTCACTTCACATCTGCGTTACTAATTTCACAACTCCAGTGAGTCACTTAACAAATATGTCAAGAAAAGTCACAAAAATGAGTAAAAGCTCACTTAACGAATTTTTCACTTAGCAACATAAATTCTGGGCTCAATTGTGGTCATAGGCGGAGGACTACCTGTACTTTCCGAAGCAATGGAAAGCAGCAATAATGATGGTTTGTTACTTTACAAAAAAGTTGTTGCAATTAGGTTTCGAGAACAGTATGTAATGGGCCCGCAATTATTTGTTATAACATAATTCCATGATGAGTTGCTTGTTAAAAGAAAGCTTTCTTTATGTGGCATGAGAGAGCTTGTTTTTCTGTGCCTCAGCTTTAAAGTGAGCAGCCTAACATTGTGCTCAATCTTAACATTTAGCCTAAAAAGCTTGACAGTAACAAAGGAATTAAGATTGTCATTGTGAAATAGAAAATCGTTAATCTTGCTAGTCCTCACCCATATTACATTGCAGAATATAATGATACTTGGAAAATACTTATTTCAATTCTAAACCCAAAAGGCAATGAAAGTCAAATCAATTATATCATTTTTACTAGATGTTTATTTCCAATTTAGTTAAAATTTCAACACATATCCAACACTACAAGAATACCAATAAATAGTTCATACAACATTTTAAGTTTTAAATAAAGAATAATTCCCACCTAGGGCTTTTACAATGGATTTGTTACAAATCAAACAGAATTTTCAATTTTTCAGCATCACTAAGATCCAGAAAATATAAACTCAGGAACATACTATGAATAAGCACACTCCTTTCACTGCCTGCAAAATACAGTCGTAGATTCCAGACCAAATACCCCACCCAACAGAAGTATACAATAAAATTTCAAAAATAAAGCTCAAAAAACATGCTTTTGGCTTATAATCAAAGGGCAAGTCCAAATTGTATTTTGATTTGAGTAGATCAATTAAAATTAATGGGACAAATCAGCTACAGCCACAATTGCATTACTTATAAGCAGTATAAGTTTGAATCCAATCGGCATTGAAATCACAGATAACTTGACATTCTTTGGAAAATCGCAATACATGTATATTTCTTTTCGTGTCACATAGGGTCATATTCATCCAAAAACTCAGCACCAGTCTACTTCGAAATACTTTGCCAGATTCCTGCCTGCCATATTTTTTTCTCCTTGGAAGGAAAACTTGAAGAAAGAAAGCTTCAAGGAAAAGCTTCTATTATGCTTCTGGATAACTCCCATCTCTAGAAATGGAGATTAGCCAAGACAGTATTTTGAACCTTTGCCTTTAAGTAGATATAAGTCAATTGTATAACCGGATGGTGTTTTATGCACATGAATCATAACAGCGGTCTGGCATCATAGCAACTGCTGATTAAGAATCTCCCATACCATTTTTTTCCGATAATAAGGCATGTGAAACTGCAAAAAATAAACTCTTATTAACATAGTTGATACTTCCATTTAACAAGTATGCTGTCCATTTTATTTTTACTTATCTTAATAAAAAATGTTCTCTTAATAACTGACAAACTTACATGCATATAAAAGCCAAAATAAAATAAACTTTAAAAATAATAATCACTAACCCAGGATATAGAATACAAAAGACAGAAAAAAAACAGTAAAGCCCCAAGTCTATAATTTGAGCATCTAGAAAATAAATCATGTGTCTAACTGTTGAAATATGGGCACTAAGCAAGACTCCTTTGGAGATGCATTCACAGAAGGCAAAGCCCAGCTTAGAAAACTCTCCCTGATGTTCGTTCATTCTAGGTAGGCACTAGGAAGTGACAGTCATTTAGATATTGGCTTCAAGTCAATATCTAAACGTCAACGCCATATTTGCATAGGGACTGGAAAAGACCGGGAGCCCTTGCAACTATTAAGGTACTGGCACCTCATGATTGTATCAATCAATACCAGTTCAAAATAGGTCCTTCTTATCTAGCCTCTGAAGGTCCCAAACTCTTTTCAGGCGGTACCCTTAACGTACAACACATCACAATAATTCAACTAGAAAATGGGTTGTTTCCTCTATCCAGATATGGGCTGCTACTGGTATATTAACCAAAGCCAATAACTGGGGCTTCTAATCACTGAGGCAACTTGTGCCTTCAATAATAACATAGAATCCATGAATAATCCAAACTGATCATTTGAATTTTGGAGGAAATTTAACTTCTCCCACTGCCGGAACAGGTTAATTACCACTCAACTAGGCAAAGTTAAATTAAGTTTTAGTTTTTAGCCCTCATCTAGCCTGTTAACTTGCTCAGTACAGGTCACCTACTGCCCTCTCAGATTAAATAAAACAGATATCAGGTACATACCAATAACATCACCAGTAGGTGATGTTTAGTAGGTACTTGCCAATATGAATACAGTGGTACCTCTACCTAAGAACACCTCTATTTACAAACTTTTTTAGATAAGAACCGGGTGTTCAATATTTTTTTTTGCCTCTTCGCAAGAACCATTTTCCACTTACAAACTCAAGCCTCCAAAACTGTAACTGGAAAAGGCAGGGAGAAGCCTCCATGGGGGCTCTCTAGGAATCTCCTAGGAGGAAACAGGGTCAGAAAAGGCGGGGAGAAGCCTCCATGGGGGCTCTCTAGGAATCTCCTAGGAGGAAACAGGATCTCCACCCTTCCTGTGGTTTCCCCAATTGCACACATTATTTGCTTTTACACTGATTCCCATGGGAAAAACTGCTTCTTCTGACAAACTGTTCTACTTAAGAACCTGGTCACAGATTGAATTAAGTTCGTAAGTAGAGGTAGCACTGTAATTACATTTGTGCTCTGGGACCTTCACTAGCTTCCAATTAATTCTTGTATGCAATTCAAAGTGCTCATTTTACCTTTAGAGCCTTACAAAGTTTGTTACTGAAGTCTCTTAAGGGCATTCTCCACTCACTTTCAGCTTGCTGACTACAAAGCTCCCAAACAAATCTATTATTGGTTCTCTTCTTTGAAACATTAGGAGACCACTGTTTTTAAATGGTGGTGCTGAATGCTATGGAATAGCCTGTTGTCTGAAATTTAATGAGTTTCCACTTTGTTAGGATTCCGGGAATTATTAAATACAGCACTTTTTAAGACTTACAGATGTAGCCTACTATTTTTATTGCTTTTTAATTGCCTGTTCTATAATTTTATTCATGTTTTAATTACTCTGGCTATGTAAAATCATATCACTTAGCAATAGCATTTAGGCTTATATACCGCTTCACAGTGCTTTACAGCCCTCTCTAAGCAGTTTACAGAGAGTAAGAATATTGCAGAGTCTTTGGAGAGGGGCGGCATACAAATCTAATAAATAATAATAATAATAATAATAATAATAATAATAATAATGAGTCAACTTTGAGCCTACTGAGATTCGATCTGCCAAACTGCTGGCAGCCAGTGATCAGAGTGTAAAAACCATTTACACTATACACATTCTATTAAGATTGTAAATCAGTACAACAGATTTTTTTTAAAACTAATAGCCGATTTAGGATATTACCTCTACAAGCATAGTTCCCTCTAAGCTGAGCAGTGAGCAATCGCTCACTTAAAAATCATCATCAACTCAGAGTTTTCCAAACCTGCCCAGAAGCCGAGAGGGAAAGAGTGAGAGGGAAGGAGAGAGAGAGAGGAAGAGAGGAAGAGAGAGAAACAGATAGAAAAGAGAGGAAGGAAAAGAGAAAGAAAAAGAATGGGAGTAAGGAAGAGAGAAAGAAAATCAAAATCTAGTTTGAAACTAGCTCAACTATTTAAGTGGCATTTTGATATTGATAGTTGCCCTATTATGAGCTCACTGTTATAGACACACAGTACAGTATTTTATTTTGAAATTCTCTGAGGCAAAACAGGGTGGGTTTTTTATTTGTTTGTTTGTTTGTTTATTTATTTATTTATTATTTCTGTGCCGCCCAGTCCCGAAGGGACTGCCACTCAGACACTATACTTTTCTGCCCCCCCCCCCCAAAAAAAAATTAGAGGGAACACTGTCTACAAGTATCAAAAATAGCGAAATTGAAATGAACCAATTGGGGGTGGTATTTGCCATCCCCTTTTTACATTATGGAAGCCAAAATATTTTTTATTTAAAATCTAATACAAAGATGAATCCAATCAGTTTCATCTTTTAGCAAAAGTAAAAGTAATTAACAATTCCAAGCTTGAGTATCTTATTCAATGGGGTAATAATCAGCCTACTGTTTCACACCACAGAACTAATAACAAATAAATACCTATCTCAAGAGATAGAGCAGCACGGAAATTGTTTTCTAAAGTATTTCAACTCACCTGTGTAAATGCAATGGGTTTATCCCTAGAGACGAAGTCTGCAAATTTGCAAGTAAACATTCCACAGTCACTGCCATTTAATTGCTGCGGAATTTCCTAAGATTGAGAAAAGGGAATATACAGGAAAGTTTATTAACTTTTGCTTGTTTTATTTAAATTACAGATCATAGAAACCTAAAAGGTTATAATACAGCAATTCTATAATAGATTATCAACTAAACAGGCATCTAAATTGATTGCTCACTTTCAGAAAATTGAGATAATAATCTGTACTTTAAGGAACAGAAAATTCCTTTAAAAATGCACAATCTAAAATATGCTTATTTATTCATTCAAAATGTACAGACCATCGACATCATGAAAAAGTAACTTTGGGAGTCATATAATAAATTTTTAAAAGAATTAAGATATAAAAAGAATTATTATTAAAAAGATGAAAAACCCAAGTCTAAAAGAGGATAATAGATGTTAATAACGATGGAATCACTTAATGATTTCATTGGTCTCCTGGGATCTCTGGGCCTGATAGCATAACCATATTTTGAGGGACTTCAGGACAATCAATAGGGATAGCCAGCTCATTTCAGTGCTTCAATTCCATAAAGCAAGTGGCCCTCCCATACAGGGACCCATAAGTATGCCTCTTCTGCTGAATCTGGAGGAACATTCAGGGAGAGAGTCTCTCAGATAACCCAACCTAGGCTATGTAGGGCTTTAAAAGTCAAAACCAGCACCTTTAATTGGACACAGAAACAAATTGGTAACTAATGAAGCACATGGAACAGAGGTGTAACTTGTATTGCTCTAGAGCAGTGATGGCGAAACTAGGGCACAGGTGCCACAGGGAGCCATATCTGCTGGGACATAAGCTGTTGCCCTAGCTCAACTGCAACATGCATGTGCGTGCTTGGCCAACTGAATTTTGGCTTGCACAGAGGCTCTGGAAGGGTATTTTTGGCGGGTGAAACATGAGTCTACTGGGCCCAACAGAAGTTGGGTACAGGCCATTTTTGACCTCGAGGGCCTCCAGGGGGTGGGGGAAGCCCTCTCTAGGCATTGAATTATGGGTGTGGGCACTCGTGCGTGCATGCTAGCGCACACAAGGAAAAAAAGATTTGCCATCACTGCAATGATGGCTAACTTTTTTGTTGTCCCATGCCCAAAAGCACATGCATGCACCCATAATGTAATGCGTGTGCAACCCCGTGTTCCCTCTGTCCTCTATGCTTGCTCCCCCTGCCCCGGGCATGCACCTGCAGCTCCCCTGTCTGCCCCCTGCCCCCGATGCATGCACGCACATCTCCCAAATGCATCCTGCCCTCCCCACATGCGTGGCAGAAACTCAAAAACCACCTGGCCAGCGGCATGTGCAGTGGAGCTGAGCTGGGGCAACAGCTCCCGTGCCTGAAGACAGGGCTCTGCCTGCGACCTGTGGCACACATGCCAAAGGTTTGCCATCACGCCTCTAGCGATACACATAACTGCCCCGCACTGCTGCATTTTGCACCAGCTGAAGTTTCCAGATACTCTCAAAGGTAGCGCCATGAAGAGGGCATTACAGTGGATTAGCACACAAGTGTTTGTAAGCGGAGCCTCTGATCTTGGAACTGGTGTAAGTAGCACACAATATGAAGTTGTGCAACGGCTGTCAGGCCCGAAAAACCATATCCACATCTGAAAGTTCAGATTAACTTATTTTTATTTGCTAAAAGATTTACATGAATCTTCTTAACAGTCAGCTAGTTAGTGTTAGATAAGGATCAATGTTATTTGAGAGGGGTTAGTTCAAAAACTCTAAGCTGATCCCTCTTTTAATTCCTCCCCCCGGCTCCGCCAGTCCTTGTCCTATACTTTTTGTTTGTTTGACTGACACCTGCTCTTCAAACATGATTCCCAACTCCAGGAAGACTATGAGATTACACATGGGATCTCTTTGGGACAATGCAATCCCATCCAGCAACAAAAATAGAATAAACTTGGAACTGGCAAGTCCCCAAATCCCAAGCCACTCAGTCTTTCCAGAGTTCAAGCTGAAGTCTGTTTTGCCAATCCAGACTCTCATAGCTTCCAGGCAATGAGATAACATGTGCACAGCAACACAGAATTTGCCAGAGGCTGAGATGAATAATTGGGAATCTTCAGAGTACTAATGATACCTCATCCCCATGGTGGCAAATGAGCTCACTCAGCAAAGAGCTGGGGTGGCGCAGCAGGTAGAGTGCTGTACTGCAGGCCACTGAAGCTGACTGTAGATCTGTAGGTCAGTGGTTCAGATCTCATCACCGGCTCAAGGTTGACTCAGCTTTCCATCCTTCCGAGGTGGGTAAACTGAGGACCCAGATTGTGGAGGCTATATGCTGGCTCTGTTAAAAAGTGCTATTGCTAACATGTTGTGAGCCGCCCTGAGTCTAAGGAGGAAAGGCGGCATAAAAACCGAATGAATGAACGAACGAACAAACAAACAAACAAACATCCTATAGATGATGATAGACAGAGCATCAAACCCTGCAACACCCAACATAGTATGAGCCGAAAGTGGGATATCACCCTCACCCACCCACCCACCCACATCACCAATAACTTGATGTTTTAGAAACTTTCACCTAATACAAGACATTTTATTTTTAATAAACAAGCATAGGTTTATGCTGGAAATCCAGGGACTACACAAATAGGACTACACTGCACCTATATTTTGCACTTAAATCAGGTTTAGCTATAATAATCCTATTTAAGTATCTGTGATTTAGTAAATCAGACCTGAGCACCTTCTCTTACCCAATACATTTTCTCATACCTCTGAAGTGCTTTATTTATGTGTTGTATTTTTAAACCACAGACCCATTTTATGTGCAATAAGGAAGCTGTGGTTTGAAGAAGCCACAACTGAAGTACTGATATTAGTATAGAAGGGAAATTGGGTGTGTGTGGAAGCTAAAACATTTATTTCTAAATTAATACTTGAATCTTGCTGAAATGATCATTCTAGAAGTTTAGATGCACAGAAAAAAAAAGGCGGAGGAGCAGTTGTACATACGTGAGGCTTCATGCTGTAAAGTATCCAAGACGAAACATTAATATCCAGGTTTTTCTTTGCTTTACTTTCCTCTTGCAGATATTGTCTGTTCAATATAATCATAACAAACAGTGATAACATTTCCCCCAAAAGTTAAGATCATCACTCTTCAGGGGTAATAAAGTTTTACATGGTGTATTTTTAATACATAAAAAGTGAATAAAAAATCCACCCAAAGTTTACAGCAGTCAACAGAAATAATGATTCATTTTAATCTAAAAGAAAAAAGTAAAAAGGGATATTTTTTATACTACTAGATGTCTACTTACAACAATCTCATGCAGATCCTGATGCCATTTTGTCCCATTGAATCAAAATATTTGATAGTTTTTCTCCTCAAATCTATAACCTACAACAAAGTGAAGATGTTAGTAGAATCTGGCTGGCAACCGTCACATTATATACTCATCACCCAAAGAATTTCAGAAAAGCCAAAATGTATTTACCACTAATGCCCAATGTAGTCTGATATGAATAGGCACCAAGATTATGTCATGCTGGAATAAGTCAACTTCTTTGGTCCATCTTTTTACTGCATTATAACCCATTGAACTTAGCTTGGAATAGAAGAAAGTACTGAAAGCGTAAAGTACTGGAAATCTTTGTATTTTATTTCTCTCAACCAGAAGATTCATATAGAAATTAATGACCTATAATCAAACAGAAGAGACAAGATAAGAGGACGAAATACAGACAAACATAAGCATACATCTAGTATTTCAAATGTATTAATAAAATGCAACTAATTCTCAGGCCTATTTTTATAGATATTGCCATAAAGCCTTTTTTTGCAACATTTCTATTCTTAAATATTTTTATTAGTACACTTGAAATAGTGTACAGGCAGTCCTCATTTAATGACTGCCTTGTATAGTGATCATTTGCAATCATACAGTGAGAAAAAGTAACCATGTGACTAATCATCACATTTATGACCTTGACATGCCTATAAAGAAATATCGAAGTAAAATCAGAAGCAAAGCTATGGTTCCATTCCACTTGACAACTGCTTCACTTAATGACCAGGTTGCTGATCTTGATTGTGGTTGCTAAATTAGAACTTCCTGTAACAAAAGGCTCAGGAAGTTACAATTCAATAAGGCAAAAAAGGGAACTAATCCAGTTCAGAGGCCTGTTCCAGTTCCCACCTGCCCTGAATAAGGTGTGATGAAACCTGCTTAAAAAACAACCATGTTTTCCTTATTTAGGAAGAAGATGCACACTGGACAAACCGTCATGAAGCGGATGAAGTGGTACTGTGCTGCCCTTTCCATCTGTCTCTTATGAGGGGAATTAAAAGCAGAAAGGGACTGAGATGACCTCAGTCAACATTTTGCAATACTGGTCTGATGGTCAATTTGGGCCTCTAAATAGAAACATAGAAACATAGAAGATTGACGGCAGAAAAAGACCTCATGATCTTTCTAGTCTGCCCTTATACTATTTCCTGTACTTTATCTTAGGATGGATACATGTTTATCCCAGGCATGTTTAAATTCAGTTACTGCAGATTTACCAACGACATCTGCTGGAAGTTTGTTCCAAGCATCTACTATTCTTTCAGTAGTATCAGAAACATAGAAACATAGAAGACTGACGGCAGAAAAAGACCTCATGGTCCATCTAGTCTGCCCTTATACTATTTCCTGTATTTTATCTTACAATGGATATATGTTTATCCCAGGCATGTTTAAATTCAGTTACTGTGGATTTACCAACCACGTCTGCTGGAAGTTTGTTCCAAGGATCTACTACTCTTTCAGTGAAATAATATTTCCTCATGTTGCTTTTGATCTTTCCCCCAACTAACTTCAGATTGTGTCCCATTGTTCTTGTGTTCACTTTCCTATTAAAAACACTTCCCTCCTGAACCTTATTTAATCCTTTAACATATTTAAATGTTTCGATCATGTTCCCCCTTTTCCTTCTGTCCTCCAGACTATACAGATTGAGTTCATGAAGTCTTTCCTGATACGTTTTATGCTTAAGACTTTCCACCATTCTTGTAGCCCGTCTTTGGACCCGTTCAATTTTGTCAATATCTTTTTGTAGGCGAGGTCTCCAGAACTGAACACAGTATTCCAAATGTGGTCTCACCAGTGCTCTATATAAGGGGATCACAATCTCCCTCTTCCTGCTTGTTATACCTCTAGCTATGCAGCCAAGCATCCTACTTGCTTTTCCTACTGACCGACCACACTGCTCACCCATTTTGAGACTGTCAGAAATCACCACCCTTAAATCCTTCTCTTCTGAAGTTTTTGCTAACACAGAAGCTTTCCAAACCTGTGAAAGGGCGCTACAGTTATTTCTACAACAAAGAACTAATTTAACTTTAGCTACTAATGAGTAAAATTATTTTACCACATCATTGAGCCACTGCTGGTTTTTTAACGTTTGAATGTCTCTTCGCGTAACATTCAGCTTGAAGGCGCTAGTCAAAATTTCATCATCTTGACCGCAGCTGAGAGCATTTGCTATCTCTTTCTCCATATTCTGAAAGAACATTTTATAATATGAAGGTCATAAACAGTTAATATTAAACTTAGACATTTTGAAGAAGTGAAGTGAGGGTAGGAACAACATATTTAGTTTTACTTTAGAAAAAAGTAAAGACAAATATACTTAATACTGAAAATAACAGTTTCGGTATAATCTAATTTGAATGACTATTTCTTGAAATAAGTTACATTCCTGTACTGGGGACAATAAAAACAGAACATATCTGGAGCTAATTTCAGGTAAACTTAGTCCTTTAATGACTACCTTTGTAAACTCAGGGAAGCACTCTGTAGCTTTTTCCAAACTCAGATACTTTTCTCTTATTTCAACCAGAGAACGTCTTCTGCATGACGATTCTTTCTGGACCAGGCTTAATCTAAGCGATACTTCTTCTGATAGATCATTTCCCATTAAAGGCTGCACGGACCTCTATAAAGAAAATGGAAAAAAAGAAACTGCCAAATCAAAGCCTGTAAGTGAATTGTTCATGGAAAGGTGTTCTGCCGGCTCTTGGCATGAGCCTCTAATTAAATGCAAAAGTAACCAAAATAGACACACACACAGGAGATGTCCACAATACTTTCTTTATCCACAGAAAAATAGAAGCAAAATCCTCTTTTTGTAGGCAAAGGGCTCACTTGTAAAACAAACAGACTTGAAGGCAGTGAAATAACAAAACAAAAAAACCAAACTCAAAGCAATTAACCAGTAGCTGTGAAGTCGTCACAGCTGCTCTCCTTCAGACTTTGTTTAAGTCAAACGGTTAACTATGATTTATGTTCAGAGTCCAGATATCAAAGCACAGAGTCCTTGGAGAATCCAAAGAGTCAAGGCAGATCCACAATCACAAACAGATAATCTTCCACACTGAGAGACCGGCACGCTGCCCTTTTAACAGCACCCAACCACAGGTGAACTCTCTTATCTTTTGTAATACCTCCATAGCTGCTCTTTCCTATTCAAGGCTCTTCGTCTACGTACGTCAATAAATGTTTCGTCATCAGAGTCCAGTGAAGATAAAGAGGATGATGCATTGCTTCCTAATGGGCTGCCTGCCAGGCCCCCCTCTGAGGGTTCCATTTCACAGTCACTCCATGTTTCCGAGGATACGTCACTGCCCGAAGCAGTCGGCAGTAAAACAGGCCTCTGACACTGGGAGGATTCACCCACATCCACCCCCACAGTCCTTGGGGCAGGAGCTGGCCCAGAACTAACCACAACAGAAAGGAATCCTTCCAAAGACGAAAGAATCTCATCAAAAGCTTTTTTATAAAACAACAAACTAGGAAATCCCTTTCCAATCAGACTGGCAAAAAAAAGGATCATTCAGAAACTATCTTTTTCCCACAGTAAACTCTTTTGGCTTATAAACTACAGTAAACTTTTAAAAAGGAGGATTCTCTCTCTCTCTCTCTCTCTCCCCTCTCTTATACTAAATAGAATAAAGCTACGGCAATCTTGAATTTTTTTCCCTTGTTCCATCCCCTCTATTTGGGCTAAGCTAATATTTAAGTAATTGAATTCCATCTTCAAGGCTATCTCCACACAATTCTACACAACAAATTGGGTTTTTTTAATACTTAAACCGGGATCCTCAGGCGGGGGAGGGAAATCCTCTTTTAGGATTTTCTTCAAACTAGTAACTTTAATTTTGAAATCTTTTATCTCATCTCTTTATACAGCAAACTACTGGCATTAGGAATTTGTCTAGTGTGCTGGATTTTGAGGAGAATCGTTCCTTTTTACTTAAATTCTCAGTAGTATCATTATGATTTGAGACCTTTGTAATTTGTCTTTCTCAAAGTTAATATTTACATTTTAATATTTAAATAGGAAGAAGTCTTCATATTTTTAAATAAGTTTGATTTTTTAAAATCTCTGGCGACACTGTTCTATTTCCCAAGGAGGGAGAAAAGCGGTTGTTTTTAACACATTTAACACAGCATGGGGTGTGATAGTCCTCTCCTTCTGATACATCAGGGATAGGATCTAGGATACCATATGAGGCTACTTTAGAAGGTAATGGCAGCAGGATTTATTAAGTCACTATCCTAAAACAGAAGATAGGCCAGGCTGAGAAAACTCAGAGGCATTCTAAAAGAGGAGATTTGGGACTACAAGCTTTCTATTCTATGTGCTCGTTATTATTATTGTTAGGAAAATGATTAAAAAGGAAAAGTTAAGATCCCGAAGTGCAAGAAAAATACTTGGTTGAAAAATTTCAGACGACTAGCCTGAATGGTTTTTGAAAATTAATGATGGCATTCTAAGCAGCATCATTGTAATGTATTTCATTTCTTGTAATTATTTTAATGACATTACATTGTCTACAAATTGAATTGAATTCCGAAGTAATTATTAATAAAATTTAAGAGAAAAAGAGACAAAAGTGTCACAATAAAGAATACATCTCACCTCTTTTTTCTGTTTGAATTCATTTTCTGTGGTTCTTTTTGCTAGTGTTATTGATCTGATAGAAACAGAGAAACAAAGAGGTTACTGGAAATATTACAAAAGAAACACTTATAATCAGAAAGAATTTTACAAGCATTTTATATCTACTAAGCTAATGCAGTCCTTCGGAATAACCCTATAAATGTCAATTATAGTGGAATACAAAAGAATGAAGCGGAATACAAAGAATGAAGGAAAACTAAATTATACCTTGTTCATTGGCTCATACTTTCACACAAAAATGTTACTGCTGAAGTATTAGAAAATCACTACAACCATATAAAAAAAAGGATCTAGGTTTAAAAATTTGGTTCAATATTTAAAATCTGTAAACATGGTAAGTAGTACGAAAGCCTGCTAGCACGTTAAAATTATTTATGATTCTGCAAGACTAGGCTTTATAAATGAGATGAGACCTCCATTTTTGCTGGGGGGGGGTGGGTAGGGTCAGGGGGCATGGCCAGAGTAGGTGTGGTCAGCTCAACATCACTCATGTCGGGGGCACCTGAGGTGGCCTGAACACTTTGCAAGTGAAAACAGACTTCCAAGCTTCATTTTTGTCTGCAACAATGTCCTACAACCCACTGCTAGTGAAAATGGAGCTTAGGAGGTTTACCTATGGCCCTCGCAAGCTCGGTTTTTGGCTGCGACCACCTCCTACAACCCTCTGCCAGCAAAAACAGAGCTCACACAAGCTCCGTTTTCAGCTGCAACCTTCTGACAGTGAAAACAGAGCTCCATTTTCGCTGGCAGAAGTATTGCAGGCCAGATCTATGCATCCCACGGGACAGATCCAGCCCTCGGGGCTTGAGTTTAAATGACTGATCTTAGACTATCTAGTTTTTAAACCAAAATATATCCTGATTAAAAACCAAAACACAATACCCTGTCATGATCTACTGAACACACTACGCCAATACTCATTTTATTTGAGTCTGCTCTTCATGACACAGACTTATGGAAGTGAATGATGTCTTGATCCAGAGAGACTCACAGAACTTGAAAAATAGTTGTCAATGCTCATTAGAATTGGAGGCTTAAAAAATTGTCAGGCAGAAAAATGTAAAAATGGAGAAAACGCACACTGTGATTAATTCCCAGTAATAATTGTCCAACGAAACTGACCACAAGAGCAAGGCATATAATATTCCAAAAGGCTGCAAAGAATGCAGGGTAACAGCAAAAATCTACAGGCCATTCCTCTATAGCCTGATGCCAGCAGTCATAAATTTATAAAACACTAAGCAGAAGTAAACCCAAATCTGCTTTTTCAAGAGGTGACTGGAATATTTACAGGAGTATATCAAGGAGGAAATCACTACTATCAGAAAGCACATGCCTGCCCATCTTAAGTTTGAAAAGGAGTTTTGCAACAAAAAATTGATTCTGCATATCAGCTGAAAGTAGAACTTCTATGCATTAAAGAGAAATATGACATTAGAAGAGAATCAAATCTTTCATTCCAACAAAATAACTTAACTCCAGCTCTGGAGCATAGCTGGGGAAATAGTATGGTTTGTAGCTGCTTTGCAGCCTCAGGATCCAGAAACCTTGCTCTCATTGAGGGAACAATGGATTCATTGAGGGAACAATATAATTTACTAGCCAATTCTACTAGAGGATGTCAGGGTATCTGCCTGTGAGTTGAATTTTAAATGAATTGGGTTCAAAACACAACAATGATCCTAAACAGAGAAAGTACATTTATAACAGAAGAGCTAAAGTAGAAAAATTCTGTACTTTGAAATGGATGAAACAAAGCCCTGAACTTAATCCAACAGAACTTCATGGCATAATGAAGCAAACAGTTCATGCAAGATATCAAAAGTTAAAGCAATTTTGTAAGAAAGATTGAACCAAAATAAACTTTTGCATGCTCATGTGCAGGTCTGATCAGGAACCAAAAATGTTAGGTGGAACCAATGCTATTAAAGGAAGTGCCACCGGTTATTTAATATAAAACTTATAAAACTATTTATTTATATTTATATATTAATAAAGATAATGTGTTCAGAAAAGTTGTAACACAGAACATTATTTGTGTGCTTTTTGTTTAACCAGAATCTCTTTATCTATTAAAAGAACTCAGGTAAAGCTCAGATGTCAATGTTAAGCCATAGTACTAAAGATACCTCTAGAATTTAAAAACATTGAATTACAGTACTGTGCCTTTCACTGGAAAAGTTCCAGAACAGCATTATCAAATGAAATGTTTAAAAATTATACTACATCCTTTACGCATCCACTATATTTTCAAAATACAGAAAAATATTGATTTCATTTTGTCTTTTCAAATTTTATGTTTTGTAAGTTTGTACTAAAGCTAATATGTAACATCCAATTTCAAATTTGCTTCAATCTGAACTGGTATATCTCTATCTATAGCACAAATGGCCCCGGCTCATGGTACAAAGAGATGCCAAAAGATGATATACAGAATAAAGGCACACAGTAGCACTATTTAGATATGAGTGCTTTTTTCTTCCACTTATGACACTTGATGCTAAAGGACACTACTAAGAAAAGTAGAAAAACAAAACCTGATGCAAATATTTATTAGCTTCTAATCTCCTTTTAAACCCACAAATTATAAACCAATGAATTTTCACTTACCCGCTCATATCATTTTTAGAGCCCAAGTGACCAAAATTTTTGATTCCTTAAAGAAAGAATATAATAAACATAACTTAGTTACCCTCCCTACACATTGGTGATATTTTAAAGGAGCATTGGTTGTCTCATACATTTTACAGACGTATTCTTTCAGTTGTTAGTAATTAGCCTTAAAAAAAGCTATTTAAAGAAGAATTCAGTTATTTATGCAAATCAAAAACCCATTCCCTATAAATAGGAAGCAATTTTAATTTATGTGATCAGCTGATAATGAAAACACCCTGCTGAGTTCACATTCCTTTGTAAACTACTACAATTTGTTTGAAAAGCTCCCACCAGATTCCTTTAAAATTTAACCAACATAAACTAGCACAGCTCTCTTCCTACAAAATATTACTAATACATTGGAATTGTGTGTGGGGGGGAGTAATTACCAAAACAGGAAGGTACTTAAATAATCAGGGTTACCTCAAAATATTTTTGCCAATAAAGCTTTTCAAATATTTGATTCAAATATTTAAAGAATTAAGTAACTTTTGGGAGCCAGTGGGCACATTTTAGATTTTGACAGCACATTAGAATGACAAATATGGTCAACAGAAAAAACTCCTACTTTTTCATTGCATTTTATTTATAACCTGCTTTTAAGAGACAAAGAGTAGTGTATATAATGCACCCTCCTATTGTTTGAACAATTAGAGAGTAAGAGGGAATATCTGGCTGAAAGTCACCTTTCTAGGGAGGATTAGAAACTATGTCTCCCTGCTCTTAGTCCAATCCCATCTTCATTAACAAGTGTCATGAAAAAGCAAACTAATAAGCATCCTTTCCACTACTCTGTCTAGCTTACATATAGAGTTAAGTATCCTTGTGTGAGGTGAAGCAAAGGCTGACTACATTAGAGGTATGGCATGGGTCAGGGAGGGTGCACCGGGGTGCGTCAGTGGCTGGCGTGAGCGTAGCAGGTGACCTTATGAGCACCAGGCACAGCAACCAGTCACAAGTCCAAACCTGTGGCCAAGTGCCCATATCACGATCACATGACCGCAGGATGCTGGCATGGCTGCAATTCCAAGGACCGTTCATAATCACCATTCATCAGTATTGCTGTAATTGAATGCAGGATTTTAGGTTGAGAACTACCTGTATTGTCGTTAACAGTTCCTTTTTTCTAATTAAAGGAATTTTGTAAAAGATCAGATTCAGCACAAACCTGCTGAGTGTCAAAAGTGATGTTTACAGGCAGCAATATAAGAATCATCTTGCTTACTTCAAATAAAAAAAATAATATATTCCTTATTCCTTCGCAAACAAAAAGCAATAAACTTCAAAGCTAATTCCTTACACTACTAGTATCAACCAGGACTACAGGCCAGATTCAAAGTGAAAAAGAAACCCTAAAGGAGGCAATGTCAGACCACATGTATTTTTACTAGGAAAACTGCAGAGCTGTGTCTATGAAGTTATTGGGAGTGGAGCTTGACTTGAAGGAAATATTACTGTTTTAGAAAGTTTATATGATGCTTGATACTATTATAATGCAGTAGGGTTAGGCAATGTTTTGCTTTGCTTTGCTTTGCTTTGGAAAAGATATTGGAATGCATGAAAGTAACTCCCTCTCAACAACTATTAAGTCCTGAAAAAATGCCGCTCTTTTAATGAGTTGCAGAAAGATGCAGGATCCACGCTTTCCAAAACACCTCTTCCAAACTGTATCTGCCTTGTGATTAAGTTAAGAGGGATAGTTAAGATTATAGAGGTTTAGATATAGAAATGGAAAATTTAGAGATGGCATATACCAGTGTGGGATAATATTTAAGCTGCTGAAAAAATTAAAGAATGAATTGCATTGTCAGTTCTGACAATTGCATGGTCAGATGAAAAGATAGCATTTTAAAAATCTAACAAATAAGTTAATTTAGATGAGGTGTTGAGATAATGAGAACTAGATCATTAATATTATCTTGATTAAATATACTGCTCAAAAAAATAAAGGGAACATTCAAATAACACACCTGAGAGTTGAATGAATAAATATTGAATACTTTGTTCTGTCCAAAGTTGAATGTGCACAACAGCATGTGAAATTGATTGTCAATCAGTGTTGCTTCCTAAGTGGACAGTTGGATTTCACAGAAGTTTGATTTACTTGGAGTTATATTGTGTTGTTTAAGTGTTTCCTTTAGTTTTTTGAGCAGTGTAAGTTTATCTTAATCCACTGGACAGATAACTTTAAGATAATAACTAATCTTAATCTACCCAAACATAGTAATGAAAGTAAATGCTTATTGTAATGCTTCTGACAGAAGTTTAAAAGGTAAAATACTGTAGAAGGGTTAAGGATAGAAAAACGGGAGATCATTTTTATAAACTAACAAAGGGAAGTTTCAGACCTTGAATTATAACATTTCAAACGTTTACCAGTATGAAGTATCATGACAAGGTTGCAAATAAAAGAAATACTGATAACTAAAGTACAAAGGTGAACATGCAACTCACCTTGCAATTATATTTTGGTCAGAGTACACATTATCAGGTCTTTTTATTATATTTTAATCTCTTTTTTCACTTATAGTAATTATACATTTTAGAAAGATTCCAATCCTTTAATATCTCACTTAGATTGTAACTTATTCTACTGCTATATACATTTTTTCACTATTATTACTGTTCTGCCGGCTCTTGGCACAAGCCTCTAATTAAATGCAAAAGTAGCCAAAGAGACACACACACATGGGAAAAATCAACAATACTTTCTTTATCCACAGAAAAATAGAAGCAAAACCCTCTTTTTATAGTCCAAGGGCTCACTTGTGAAACAAACAGACTTGAAGGCAGTGAAATAACAAAAAAACAAACAAACCTCAAAGCAATTAACCAAAGTCCTTCAGACTTTGTTTAACTCACATGGTTAACTATGATTTACTTTCAGAGTCCAGATATCAAAGCACAGGGCCCTTGGAGAATCCAAAGAGTCAAGGCAAATCCACAATCACAAACAGATAATCTTCCACACAGAAAGGCCAGCAAGCTGCCCATTTAACAGCAGCCCCCTAATTACTTGAACCACACCCAACTACAGCTGAACTCTCTTATCTCTTGTAATACCTCCATAGCTGCTCTATTCTATTCATGGCTCTTTCCATGCATGGATCTATAATTGCTTCCTCATCAGAGTCCAGTGAAGATAAGGAGGAGGATGAATGGCTTCCTCCTGGGCTGCCTGCCAAGCCCCCCTCTGAGGGTCCCATTTCACAGTCACTCCCTGCTTCCTCGCTGCCTGAAGCAGTCGGCAATAAAACAGGCCTCTGACACTGGGAGGATTCACCCACATCCACCCCCACAGTCCTTGGGGAAAGAGCTGGCCCAGAGCCAACCACAACATTTACTTACCATTTCTTGGCATTTCAGATGAAGGGATGAGATCAAACTTTAAGGATCTGGTGGCATAATCTTGGACACTTTATTCAATGCATTCAAAAGAAGAAAACAAGTAATGTTTTGATAAGGAAAAACGTTTTGACAGTAAAGCATGGCATTGAATTTAATCTACATTTTACATTTTGCATATCAACATATTTAATACTGGAATTTAATAATTAATAGGGTTATACAGTAGATATTCCATAGATTTTAAAAACAAAAACTTTTATCTAGATAAATAATATTTCACATGTTAACAGGTTATTTTCACATGTAATAAAAGCAAACAAGTCTGAATTTATAACAGCTTTAAATTTTGCTGAGAAACACCTATCTGCATTTCAGATATCACTTCTAGAAACAGGTTAAATATGATCTTGACTTGTTTTCCCACATGTATGAAGGGAGAAGTGAAATGGTAAAACAGAACCCCTAGTGGACATTCTAATTCATTAAGTCATGATTTAAGCTTAGAATGTACAGTGTTCCCTCGATTTTCGCGGGGGATGCGTTCCAAGACCGCCCGCAAAAGTCGAATTTCCGCGAAGTAGAGATGCGGAAGTAAATACACTATTTTTGGCTATGAACAGTATCCCAAGCCTTCCCTTAACACTTTAAACCCCTAAATTACAATTTCCCATTCCCTTAGCAACCATTTAGATTATTGCTCACCATGTTTATTTATTAAAGTTTATTAAAAAAATGTTTTTTAAAGGCAGACAAAAGTTTGGCAATGACATATGACGTCATCGGGCAGGAAAAACCATGGTATAGGGCAAGAAACCGTGAAGTATTTTTTAATTAATATTTTTGAAAAACCATGGTACGGTGGTACCTCATCATACGAACTTAATTGGTTCCAGGAGGAGGTTCGTAAGGTGAAAAGTTTGTAAGATGAAACAATGTTTCCCATAGGAATCAATGTAAAAGCAAATAATGCGTGCAAATCCTTCAGGAAAATCCCAAACTTTAGAAGGGAGGCGAACAGAGGGCAGGGAGGAGCAGCTAAAGGGGGTGGGTGGAAGAAGCAAGGCTAGGCTAAAGGGTGAGTGGGAAGGAAGAAAGGCAAGGGGGGCACCCCTCCCTTTTCTTTCTTCAAAAGACACCCTTTCAATTCCTTTGCAAGCACCTTGTTCTCGGCGAAATTTTCCTACTCCAAGCAGCCCCTCCCTTTTCTTTCTTCAAAAAAGGGGGGGGGAAAGAAACCCCTTCATCCCAGCAGCAGCTGCTTGGGTTCGTAAGGTGAAAATAGTTCGGAAGAAGAGGCAAAAAAATCTTAAACACCGGGTTCGTATCTTGAAAAGTTCGTTAGAAGAGGCGTTCGTAAGATGAGGTACCACTGTATAGACGTTCTGCGAAGTTCGAACCCGCGAAAATCGAGGGAACACTGTAATATGAATGCAACCATTGCTACAGCATCATATATTTTAGGATGATATTTTACTATACCCAGCCTACAAATTCCAATTGCTTTTACAATGTATTTCAGTGCCTCACTTTAAACATTTTTCTGCAAGAACTTACTCATGGTATTTTCCTATTGCACCAGATGAGTGGATTTTAAGACTCTTTTCTTTTTCTTGCTTAAGTAGTTCTTGGTATTTCTCTTGCTCCAGTCTTTGAACTCCCTAGGATAATATAAGTATTACAATTATATATGTTTAAGAGCATAATAAACTTAATTTGTAAAATTCATGTTTTAAATGTGCCCTTTGGTACTATGCTTGAGATTTCATTCTATAAAATAGGAGAAATCATTTTATCTAAACCCCCCCCCCCCCCATGTCATTTTTGCTAAAGGCAACAAAAACAGTACTTTGTTATGGTATGAAATATTAGTTTCTTTGGACATGAGATGGAAGTGTCTTGACTTCAATCAAAATTCTATATAGGGTTAGTATTACATATATTCTTCCAATTCTTATGCTAAACATAGAAACTATAACTCAATCAATTAAACATACATTCTGCCTGAAAGAAACTGCCTTCACACCACTGAATCAAGCACCACATTCAAATATTTTGGAATACTGCATCAGCTATAAAAATGATTTAAAATACAAGTTTATATATCTGTGGACTTGCCTCTTCCACAGTATAATGAGGTTTCCTTAGATACCTTCCAGTCTCTAAAGCAGAAGCTTCTAATGAATGTCTGCAAGTAATATGTCTCCATGGCCGCAATTCCTCTTGAAGCACATTATGACTTTTCTTATTACTGTTTTTGAAACTAAAGTCATCTCTGGTAGAAGAAATAATATAAAATTAAAAGCACTGCTGACATTTGCATTTCTATTTGAATGACAATATGTTATTTTGAAAAGGCATATATATGAGGATTGCTAAAGAAGAATTAGTCTTATTTATATTATTTCAGTCACAATAGTTCAAGCTACTGTTATTTTGCACATTAAAAATGTCGTAGAAAGCATAATTAATTATAGATCACCTTTCCCACATTTCCCCTGATTATTCTTTTTTTTTCTAAGTTCACATAATGCTTCATGGCCAAATGTATAGAGTTGATGTTGAACTCTATACAATTTAGAAACAATTTTTCTGTAGTATTTTATCTACCTCCATAAATAAAAACTCCTCGTAAGGCAGGTTGATGTCTCATGTACAATGCCCAACAAAGAATATTTTGTAAGAATATATATTTACTCTCCTTGCATTCTAAATTGAGGATGAGGATAAAGTCTCATTGGTCACTTAATGGTTAAGGCACCAGGCTGGAAAGCAGGAGACTGTGAGTCCAAATCCTGCCTTAGCCATTAAATAAAGTGGAGTAGTAGTGTTTTGGCCCAATCACTCTCTCAATCCAAGGCACCCCACAGAGTTGTTGCTGTGTGTGTTTGTGGTGTGTATATGTATAGTCTAATAATAACAATAACAATAATAAAGGTAAGATGAAAATATAAATAAAAAATATCCAGCCATCTATCCCATTTTTTATTATTTTTACAAACAATCCAAGATGGTGAATATATCAAATACATCTGCGTGCAAGTATAAACAAAACACTGGCTCTTGACAAATGGATATCTAATATCTTAAAAATCTCCCATAATGGAGCACCTGCAATTTTTAAAGATGCCATTTCACTGAATAATTTTTATTGACAGGAGATCTGCCCTTAATTCTAGGCTGATTTTTTCTTTATTAAGCTTCCATCCATTAGATTCCTTGTCTTGCCCTCAGATGCTTTGGAGAATTGGTTTACCCCCTCCTCTCTGTGACAGCCCCTTAAATATTGGAAGACTGCTACCACACCACACCTAGTCCTTCTCTTCATCAGATTAAATATTCCCAGTCCTCCAAGGTCCCTTCCAACTCTGTTATTCTGTATTTTGTAATATGCCACATTTTTGTATAATGCTAAGTTCATCACTAATCATTTATGTTAGAGTAGACAAGGAAAAAACTCCAAAGGGGAGTTCTATAATGGCCATGTATTCTTAGAATTTCATTCTCTGTTGGCCACCAAGGAACATTAAAGATTTTACCTCATATAAGTCACAGGAATACGAGAGTCAGATGCTACATCTGGATGTATACAGGTACCATAACTTGCTTTTTTATCTATGGGAAAGATAGTAAGATTCATCGCAACTAATTCTATAGACAGCACTCATCATTTTTATCTTGCATGGCTCTACTTTAAAGATTTATTCAAGTCCATCATATCAAGGATATAGCAAAACTCATTGTCATAGGCAGTCTGCCAACAATTGATTTATAAAGAAACTGCAACATTCTGGAACACTTTTCATCAACTGATCTAAACACAAACAACACAAAGAGATACATACTATAGCAAGGAAGAACAAGAAAAGCTCAATATATATATAAAGCACATATGGTAAGAAAGTGGTAAAGAAATGCCCATAACTACTTAGAACATTCAGTGTCAACCCAATACCTATAAGCAATGGCCTACCATGTATAAGAGTAAATTACATTTTAGTGCAAGTAAAATCAACAGCACAAACTAATTTAAAGGAATTGAGCTTCTTCTTAATTAAAATCAACATCAATTTTTTTTCCCAATTTATAATATGCTATATATGAGAGTTAAGCACTTTATCAAAACAAAAAATAATTACAACAACTGCAAAGGAAAATGAATACACGCATTAGAATAACTGGATCTGAAATATAGCCACAGTATCTACTCACTTACCAAAGTGACACATCTGCGTCTCAGAGTTAGGTTGCATCTGCTTGTCAGCCAAGGCATCAGAAGCATTTGAAGGAAACTTGAAAATATTTGCATTAGTATTACTCCAATTATGTCAAATAAACAAAAATCCCAGCCACAAAATCTAGGTGGTCTTAAACTATATAGGTGCCCTTTGTAAGGCCATCAGGGACTTTCCCCTTTAAGATCCACTAATTCATTCCCTAGAATGATTGGTACTTAAAAATGTAGACCAGTACTCTCTGAGCTGCCACCAAAAAGCTCTAAAAGAGCCTGGCATTACATATGGAGGAATGTTGCTTTTCCATTCATCTTTCATCAATGAAAGCTTTTCCCCACTCACTAGCCCCCATTTCTCCTGCATTCATTCAGCAGCTCTACAGTTAGTCTTAAGGACCAGCAAGAAGAGTACTACAGTGGTACCTCTACTTAAGAACTTACAGTAATCCATTCCGTGAGCAGGTTCTTAAGTAGAAAAGTTTGTTAAGTAGAAGCAATTTTTCCCATAAGAATCAATGTAAAAGCAAATTTAGCGTGCAAACCCATTAGGAAAGAAATAAAAGCTCGGAATTTGGGTGGGAGAAGGACAAAGAAGGGGAGGAGGACAGTCGCTGCCGAAGGAAGAAGGTGAGGTGAGGGAAATCAGAAAAATCCAAAACTTTAAGGCTTAAAAAAAAAAAAAAGAGGGACTCTGAGGCAGCGAGGAGGAGCACACGCCTCCCATACACACAGCATGAGGCTGCGTCCCATACACTGCACCAGAGAGAGAAACCCAGGGGGAATGGCAGGAAACTGGCCGGGCCTTCGTGCCGCTCTCAAATTTCTTGGGAAATTTTTCCAGGCTCGGGGTTCTTAAGTAGAAAATGGTTCTTAAGAAGAGGCAAAAAATCTTGAACATCCAGTTCTTATCTAGAAAAGTTCTTAAGTAGAGGTGTTCTTAGGTAGAGGTATCACTGTAGTTTGCTTTGTCTTTTTCTGAAGAAGCAAGAGGAAACCAAAAAAGATATTCTTGCTCAGTTTGCTTTGCTGCTTGTGAAATAAGGCAGAGGTAGTTAAGATAGTAACGCTAAGACTGAAGACATAAATTTTTAAATACAGATGTTCATTTGGTGACTTTGGGCCTTTATTTCTCAGTCCAACTATTTTTACTGGGGTGAACTGAGGAAAATATATATGTTAACTTGAATAGCTTCCAATTTCTGGAAATGATATATTCCATTCTCTCTCGATTTAATTTAATCATGTTACTATTCCAGAAGATGAAAGATCCCAAACCCAAGGATTTATTTGCGAACAAAATACTTGCACTTTATTTTTATCTTCTCAAAAGACATACAAACCTCTTTTGTAGTTTCAGCATATTGATCTCCAACTTGAAGATATTTAGCTGTTAAATGGGATGGTAGTTTAATCAGACTGACAATTCCTTGAGTTAGTATACCAAAAATATCTGGAAAAAGTTAAAAGTATTAAGGTTATAGTCAGAAATGCTGACCTTCAAAGCAAAACAACATCATATTTATAAATGAAAGGACTCTTGGGTTACAGTAATTTGATTTAATTCTGGCAAATATAACATTTGGAATAAAATTCATGCAAAATGAATTTTGTTCCAAATGTTATTCTTACATTTGCCAAAATTCATGTGATAGATATAGCAATGTCTGCAGCAAATTTTGAGACTTGAAAATCACACAGAGGGTGATGTCATTGACTTATCTTATTGTACTGGAAGCATGAATCTGGTATAACAGCATTTAGCACTTTATTTATAAACATTGTATTACCTTAAGATATATATTTATTAAAATACATTCCCTTCCTGTTCTTTATTCTAACATTCTACAATCTGTTAAAAGTAATTGGGTTTAGGGGAAAGTTTTTGTTTTCTATTAGTAGAGATCCCACAAGATTCAAATATGATATTCATTTTATTTATTCATTCATGGTAATATACAACACCAAATTCCCAGAATGATCCTAAACATTGAAGTGATTATTATCTTTTTTTTATTAGATCCAACTCAACTGCAGTTATACAAAATAAATCTTAACTGTGGGAATCTTCAAATATTTATTATAAAATTAAATGAGCAATGGATGCTGTTACTTATTGTTAAAATCCTTCAGTAAGGGATTTGGACAAGCAGATCCTTGCCTGTTTTAGAACAGTCTTGTCTTTTCCTTTTCCTCATTTTTCCTAAAATACTTCTGCTTGCATCAGTCTTACACTTTCAATCTGGTGTTCTTCAGAGGGTGCCTTTTTATTATATTGCTTTAGAGTAATTCCATAATTTACTCCCCTTTTTCCATTTCTACATACCGGATAAGACAACCTCTCCATATGGTGATTTTTTTTGTGATTTTTAAAAAAAATGCTTTTTGTTCTAATTAAAATATGCATCAATTTCCTATGATTGTATAGCAATGTTTCTTACATGCAGAAAGGCAACCTTCTATTACTTATGATTTTGGATATTAATAAATTAGATGTTTTGAATTCAAAATTGGTTACATATTTCCAAAAGCATTGAAACAGCATAGTTTTGAACTTGAAACATTTCTAAGATGATTTCTTAGTTCTAAAACTAAGCAATTCATTTAATGAGTTGAACATTATTCCTTTTAATTCAAGACATTTTTCATAATTGTTAATTATCACAATTTGCTCTTGAAATATATGTTAGACCTCTGTGAACAAGGATGAATAAAATCCTTTCAAATATTTATGAAGTTATATTTTAGTCATGACAAACCATCATGGAAAGTAGACATTACCAAGCTTTTGTCTTTTTGCTTGCTCCTGAGCAGGCTCTTCTACAGAGGACTGAGAACTAAGAAGAAAAATATATGTTTAATGAACAGTAGTGCTGTCTAAATAACTGGTTCACACACAACTATAAAGGCTCACATTATTTTTAAAAATTCTCTACATCAATAATTGGGACATTATATGATCTCTGATATTCATAAAAATAATTCATTAATACTCTGCAGCAAAAAAGAATTATATGCATGTTTAAATCACATAAAAATGACTTTTTTCCAAAACATTTGCTGAGATCAGCAACAATATCCTGGGAGTTGAAATGCTCTAATCCAGGGGTATCAAACTCATGTTGTCACAGTGGCATCACGTGACGTATAAGGACCTTTCCCCCCTGCACTAGACCAGGCGTACGCCTGGCCAGCATGTGACACATTCATTTATTTAATTTTGATGCTGCCCATTTCCCTATAGTTAACTCTGGCCACTTTACATATGAAACAACAACAAAAAAGATACAATATGCTCCTCTGTGAAGTATACAATTCCCTTCCTTTGGAATATTATCCCCACAGAGATTAGGAAAATTGTGGCTGGGTGAGGAGGTTTCCCCAAACAGAGGGTCCGGTAGCACATTTTCCAGCCAACAAAATTATATTAAGATGCACATGTGTTTATAAGCCGGCAACTCACTTGTCAAATGCATAGCATTGCTGAATTGAGGTAAGATTTAAATTGGGACAAGGTTAGGGAGGGGAGGGGGATTTAAACTAAATTTAAATTAAATGTCAACTGCTCTAAACTATAAAAATACTGTAAAAATACTGTAAAAAATATGACTTCAGCAATAGAGTGATCAACGCCTGGAATGCTCTACCTGACTGTGGTTTCTACTCCTAACCACAAACCCTTTAACCACAGATTATCTACAATTGACCTCCCTCCCTTTCCAAGAGGTCTGTCAGGGGCGTCCATAAGCGCACCATTGTGCCTACTGTCCCTGTCCTACTGTTCTATTGTTTTCTATCATTACTTTTCATCATTACTTTTCTAATGTTTTATTTATACAAATTACCATACTATAATTGTTTGACAAATATAAATAAATAACTATTTGTTTTATGTGGATGCGGGATGGCCACATCCCTATGGAACATTCCACCACTGGAGAATTGCTCCTTGACAAGCTGGTACAGAGGTTGGTGATAAATTAATGGCTTGCCACACTATCTATAGAAGGCCTGAAGTTTATGGGAACTTGAGAGGGATGATTTTCATGAGGGAACGGATGCAGCCACGAGGCATTCTTTTGAGTGGTTCAAGGGTATCCTTTGTGTCGTCCCCCTACCTGGGTGGAAGCGGAAGGTGGACTTGCCACGCTGGTACAATCTGAGTGGGCAATGTGACAGGTTTGTGGGTGGGGGACAAGGGATGTGAACTTTCAACTGAGTGGGAAACTCAGATTCAGGTTTCCCAGTGCCAGGATGGCTCCGGAAATAAATTGAAACTTTGAGGAGTATTTTGACTCAGATTTAGTTTTGATGTTACCTGGAACCTTGACACTCCCATCATTTTGGCCTCCTGGAAGGGTATTGAAACTTGGCTTTGGGCACTCATCACTGAAACTACCTCTTCCTCTGTCGTCTCTTAATTTTGGATTTTATATAGTTTTTTTTAAAAAAAATAATCTGCAAGTTTTAATATTATTATCATTTGTTTATTGGAGCATTTATATTACTCTCAGTGACTCTGGGAGTCTTACAAATAATAAAAAAACCAGTATTAAAAGAAAAAGGGCAGTAACTCCCAACCTCCTTGGTGACAATCAATCAAATGGGCTTGCTGGGCTCCATCTCATTCTGGGTTCCCCTGGCCTATTAACAAAACCAGGTTTTCAGGGCATTGCAAATGAGTGAGGGTCAGCCTATTCTGTGAATCCACCCCAAAAGGAAGGAATCAGGAAGGGAGTCCTAAGAACCACTTTGGTCCAGTGCTTTAAGCACCATCAGGCCTAGAGACCAAGAGGCTGACAGGGTGCAGCAGAACCGCCTCAGGTATCCAAGCCAGCTAGGTGACTTTAGAGGGGGGGGGGGAACATTAGGTAATTTTTTAAAATAATTTTGAATTATTTAAATAATTATTTGAATTATTTATACCATTCACAAAGGCGGGGTAAAAAGGAATCATTGCAAAAGGAACCCATTGAAGGAGAAGCGAGTGTCAGTCGAGAGAAAAGAGGAAGAGCCGAAGCTGAAGGGAGCTGACGTGACGCCCACTTTAACCCCAGCTCGAGCTCTAGCGCGGACGTTCAGATCCTCCGTCGCACCCGTTGAGCCTTTCTGGGCTCTCGCCGAATTTTTGGGGCAACATCAGCATCATTTATTTTGCCTCCCCCCCCCTCCTATTTCCGGGGAAGCTTTCCTGTTGCCCAGAATTAGCCTGCAGCCCCCCTGAGGGGGAACGTCGCGCCCTCACCTGTGATAGCGTCTCTTCCGCGGTCGAGGTAAAGAAGACTCCTCATCACGGTGACAGGCGGCAGGGGAGGATACCCAAGAACGCAGAGTCTCGCAGAACCACTTGTACATAGGCCCCAGCCTCCACGGCCGGGCCGGAAATACGTCACAAGCAGCGGCCTACGAAATAATGGAAGCCCTTCCCTCATCACGGCGATGAAGAGAGAGTGGCTTTTATTTATTTTTTATTTTTTAAACGTTCCCCTCGGCTCGGTCTCGCGCATGTGGAGGTAGCTCGACCTACGAGTGGCCTCGTTCTGGCAGCTCGGGCGGAGCTTCGTTTCTGTTTACTTCGCCGATATCAGGCAGGCATCCTCAACTGACTTCCTAGAATTGAACTGAATTCTGGGAGTTGAAGTCCACAAGGTCTTAAAGTTGCCAAGGTTGGAGACCCCTGCCCTGTCCTAGACCCAACCAAACGTTCTGATTTTATGATTTGTGAGTCCGTGCGCATGAAGCTATTTGCAATGTTACGATTAAACTGTTCTCTTGGCCGACTAACGCTTCGGAGAGGAATCGTGGGTTAAACAGATCCGATCCTGCTCGCTTTCGCTTGCTCGTTCATTAATAATAAAGGGGCGGCCTACAACCAATAAAAACAGCACAGTATCAACAGCAATATAACGGAGAACTTTCCCCCGACATTAGCCCCGATACGGCTCTATACAGCGAAGACCTCTCAACGGCAGTACAAGGCAGCACACGACAGGCTTTAATCCCCTCTAAACTAAAGCGGCGTTTCTCAGCCTCACAATTTTTAATTTATTTATTTTTATTTAGTCAAGTACGTATTGGTGGTATACAGAGATATAATATTTATATACATGATACTAGTAAAAGAGAAACATTAGGACAGGGGACGGAAGGCACTCTGGTGCGTTGAAGTTTTAAAATACAGTATCTTTAAACCAGTGTTTCGCAACCTTGGCAACTTGAAGATATCTGGACTCATTCGCTGGCTGGGGAACTCTGGGAGTTGAAGTCCAGATATCTTCAAGTTGCCAAGGTTGCGAAACACTGCAAAACAGCTATCGAGGTTAGGAAACGGGGCTATGAGGGAATGACGGCCCAAGCGCCTGTATGTCCTCTCGGCACAGGAAATATCGCCATTTCTTTCAATCTATGGAAGGAAGGAGAAATTGTGTCACTCCCCAGAGTGCAAGTACGCGGTTCATCGGACGTTGCCTTTGGTTCCTGCTGCTCTTCAGTTCCTCTTGAATCTTCCCTTATGAGCGGCGGCGGCGGCGGCGGCGATGCGAGCGTTGGTGGGGTTCTTGTTGGTCCTGGCGGCGGCCACCTCGGGCCTTTATTTAGTAACTACCTGGCTGCCCGGAGCGCCGCGCGCCGGAAGCAGGTGAGTTTGGCCGCCGCCTCACGATTTTGGGTCGCTGTCCCAAAGCGCGCGGAGAGCGAGCGAGTTTGGGTTTAGCGGCGGTCAGCAGCTGTGAGTCCTGCAAGTGGTGTCCGCTCACGAATGGATCTCGAGGGCCAAAGGCCGATGGGCACGATTTTTTTTTGCTGAAAGTGGCTAATGACGCCTGGAAAATGACATCGCCCTCGACCCTTGGCAGACGCGGCAGTAGTTCTGCCGAGGAATCCAAAGTAGTTATGCAACCTAGTCGCAATAGCGCGCTTGTCTACGAGTGATTTGAGGATCCTGCTTTGAAGGACACTGTCGACAGGCTGTATTATATACACTGCTCACAAAAATAAAGGGAACACTCAAAGAACACATCCTAGATCTGAATGAATGAAACATTCTCACTGTATACTTTGTTCTGTCCAAAGTTGAATGTGCACAACCGCATGTGAAATTGATTGTCAATCAGTGTTGCTTCCTAAGTGGACAGTTGGATTTCACAGAAGTTTGATTTACTTGGAGTTATATTGTGTTGTTTAAGTGTTCCCTTTATTATTATTTTTTGAGCAGTATAGTTTGAGCTGTCACATAAGTATGAATCTTGCTGCCTCTGTGGGAGGAGAGTAGTTACATAATAAGAATAAGAAGTGTTGGTTATGACCTATAAAGCCCTACATGGCATCGGACCAGAATACCTTCGAGACAGCCTTCTGCCGCACGGATCCCAGCGACCGATTAGGTCCCACAGACTCAGCCTTCTCAGGGTTCTGTCGACAAAACAATATCGTTTGGCGGGACCCAGGGGAAGAGCCTTCTCTGTGGCTGCCCCAGCCCTCTGGAATCAACTCCGCCCAGAGATTAGGACTGCCCCCACCCTCCTTGCCTTCCGCAAACTCTTAAAAACCCACCTATGTCACCAGACAGGGAAATTCATTCCCACGGCTGTCCCGTTTTATGCATGGTTTGTTGAGCTTTGTGATTGTTTTTAATAAGGGTTTCTTAATGTATTTTGTTTTTAAATATTGGATTTGTAAATTGTATTGCTTGTTGGAAGCCGCTCCAAGTCCTCAGAGAGGGACTGCATACAAATCTAATAAATATATAAATAGATAAATATAAATTAGGTTTAGACACCCACCATGAAGTGTTTCTTAAGAATCTTCAGTATTTATTTCAGATACTTATTGTTGCTTGCTCTACCTACTAGGAGCAGCAAGTGTCCCCTGTAGAAGCACTGAATAAAAACAGCATGTCTACTCACTGCTACAGAGAAGGCATCTCTCTGGGGTCCTGATAGGAGGAAAATAAGGTTAAAAGGCATGTAGCTCTCGCGGGGAATGTTTGCGGGGGAAGTTGGTATTGCTGTTGTGTAATGGGAAGCCAGTAGAAGAAAACGAGCAGTGCCAGTGGTCAGTAGATCATCTACTGGCATTGTGGTGAAGGTTAGAGATGAGCATCCTCATTCTGTTTCCCTGTGCTAAGGGCATGAATTCTGCTGCGATGGGTGCCCAAGATGCTTGCTGAAGCACACAAAATCGACAGTCAGTGCCGTCCGAGAATTTCTTGATCATTTCGAGATTGAAGGCGAGGCTTTTCTCAACTGTATAATGACAGGAGATGAAAGTTGGGCTTACCATCATACTCCAGAGAGCAAACATCAATCAATGCAGTGGCACCATACTCATTCTCCTTTAGCCAAAAGAATTCAAAACTCACCAATCGGCGAGAAAAATATTGGGCATGCATCGTAGCAGCATTCATGTTCTTAGCATTTGGAGGGAAACGGAATGAGGACACCCATCTCTAACCTTCACCACCAGTTGATGATTTACTGATCACTGGCACTACTTGTTCTCTTTCGCTGGTTTCCTGCTACACAATAGTAGTACAAAATTCCCCTGCAAACATTCCCCACGCGAGCTACATGCCTTACTTTCCGGATAACCCTCGTATATAATTTGAGCTATCACATAAGTATGAATCTTGCTGCCACTGTGGGAGGAGAGTAGTTGCATAATAAAAAATAGGTTTAGCAACACACCATCAAGTGTTTCTTAAGAATCACCTATTGTTTCTTGCTGTACCTAGGAGCATCAGGTTTCCCTAGAAGCACTTAATAAAAATAGCATATCTGCTTAATAAAAATAGCATATCTGCTCACTGCTACAGTGAAGACATCTTTCTGGGGCCCTGATAGACACCATAATTAAAGAATCCCAATACAAATTATCAGGGGTTAAGTTACTTTCTAGAAAAAAGGCTAGATTGTTGAACTACAGAGGTTTTCATTTTCCCTTAAAATTCTAGGGGTCATTGAATTAAATCGATTGCACACATATTTACAATGGACCAAATAAAGAAATTTTTCAGACAATATATAATAAATTCATTATCACTAAATGTGATGTCTATTAACTTGTATGTTTTTAAAGGTTTATAGATAGACTCCTGGATAATTGTTCTATCAAAAGCTGCTAATAATAAAGGTTCAATGTTATATCTTATTTGGCTGCAGCATGCCTTCATATACCAGTACAAAGAAAGCAATAGTGTTAGAGAACTATCTCCTTTTTATTTATTTATTTATTATTTATTAGATTTGTATGCCACCCCTCTCCGAAGACTCAGTATTTTCCAAGAATATCAGAGATATCTAATTGGTAATTGTAAGAAAGAAAATGCTGGACTAAGTTGAATCTTCACCTGAACCAATAGAACTGTTCTTATAAGTACTGGGAGTTGCTAAAATGAAACAGTTTATGGCATAACTCATACAGTTTAAAAGCAGATTATGGCTTTTATTATATGGACATCTCAAATGTATACAGCATTTATTTTTTACATTTAAATTATAGTAAGGTTCTCATAAATTCCTCAGATGACTTCACTAAAAAACGAGAATTTTTGTCTCCCGATGTTTTTGTTTTTTAGTGAAGGATGCAAAGAAGGGAAGAGAAGATAATTATGAAAGACAATCGGAAATTTTGGCCTCTGCTGCCAGCATTAGTAGGGTAATTAAACTGGAATTTTGGTCCATTTTCAGATATGTATTGCTTGATTTTGTACTAGTTTGAGAAATTATATTTCAGTGATATATACTTCCAATTGAATGTTTTTTTGGTGTAAAGGTTGAGACCTCAGTCTAGAAATCAGGAGAGTAAGTTCTAGCATAAAGCCAGTTGGGTGACCTTGGGCTTGTCACATTGGTCAGTCCTAAGAAGGAGGCAATGGCATATCACTTCTGAAAAGCCCTTGCCAAGAAAACTGTAAGGACTTGTCCAGGGAGTCTCTGAGAATTGGACATGATTGAACAGAAGGGGAAAAAATACTTGTGGAATGTTAATAATAGCTGCTTGTTTCCATCACAAACTCAATTTTCCTATTTTTTATACCACTCTTTTTCTAGTTCTGTAGATACTGTTGTTTTTAAAGATACATTTGTCTTGGCTGAACTAAAATAATGTAAAATGTTAATATTTCATTTTTAAAAGAAAAATTAAGATGACCTTTGCTTTGGTGTTTCCTTCTAATCTCATTACGTTAAGTAACAAAAAAGCCAACTACCAATATTTGTAAGATTGAACTGATTTATTTTGTTGTGCCAGCTCCATGTTGCAATAAACCTGTTAATCTTCAAGGCTAATCTCATAATTATCCTATGTTCCTTCTTTTAATCCAATCATTTGGCAACTAAACTAATTATGCTCTTTATCAGGTCATTAAAATTCCCTTCAGATCTAGAGGAACTACAAGAACTTGCAGAGTTTCTACAGTACTACAATAAAGAGCACAGCGCATACATAATTCTGCTTTTCTGCAGTGCTTACCTGTACAAACAAACCTTTGCCATACCGGGCTCTAGCTTTCTGGTATGTATATATGATATAAAAGTCATAGATTGGTTTTACAACATGTTGCAAGAACAGTTATTTATATACAATAATACCTTGTCTTACAAACGCCTCATCATACAAACTTTTCGAGATACAAACCCGGGGTTTAAGATTTTTTTGCCTCTTCTTAAAAACTATTTTCACCTTACAAACCCACCACCACCGCTGGGATGCCCCGCCTCCGGACTTCCGTTGCCAGCAAAGCACCAGTTTTTGCGCTGGGATTCCCTTGAGGCTCCCCTCCATGAGAAACACCACCTCTGAACTTCCATGTTTTTGTGATTCTGCAGGGGAATCTCAGCAGCGCAAAAATGGGCACTTCACTGGCAAAGGAAGTCCGGAGGTGGGGTTTCCCAGCGAGGGGAGCCTCACTGAAATCGCAGCATCGCAAAAACACAGAGGTCCGGAGGTGAGGTTTCGAGGAATTCTGTGTTTTTGCAATGCTGCGTCACTGATGCTCCCTTCGCTGGGAAACCCCACCTCCAGACTTCCGTTGCCAGTGAAGCGCTCGTTTTTGCGTTGCTGGGATTCCCCTGCTAGGATTCCCCTGCAGCATTGCAAAAACACAGAACTCCGGAGGTGGGGTTTCCCATGAAGGGGAGCCTCAGGGGAATTCCACCAGCGCAAAAACGGGCGCTTTGGCTGGCAAAAGGGGTGAATTTTGGGCTTGCACGCATTAATCGCTTTTCCATTGATTCCTATGGGAAACATTGTTTCGTCTTACAAACTTTTCACCTTAAGAACCTTGTTCCGGAACCAATTAAGTTTGTAAGACAAGGTATCACTGTACTTGTCTTGTTAGATATACAATGCATCCTTCCCTAACATATATTCTTCCTACTATTTTTATGGAACTCTTTCATGAACACATCTAGAAATGTGAGTATTATTTTGTCCATTCATAGGAAGACCCCTCCAGCATATAATATGTGGATGTGTGAGAGAGTATTGCCTTGAAAGCCTTGAGATTTTATTGAGACTTTTAGGAGGTGTTCTTTTTATTGCCCAGAGTTATGATTATAATATGCCATATTATATTGTAAGTATTATAAATAAATATTCCATCTTGCTAAAAAGTCAGAGTATATATTTTGTATTATATAAATGTATCTTTTAAGCAATTAGGAACATATACTAACCTCAAGAAATCACCTGTCAGAAAGTTGTAAGATTAAAAAAGTAGATACTAGTCATATTTCCAACCTGAAAGTATGTACAACAGAGACAAAAAGCAAGCTTTCTTTCTAGCACCTGTTGCCACTGAACAGAATTTCAGGTGAATCATAAAAATAATTCATCCTCATTCCTTCTTCTCATCACCATGAGTTCAATCCAAGTTATGTTTTATTGGCCTTTATGGTCAGATAAAATTGGTTCATTATTCTTATAATGAATAAATAAATAAATAAATAAAAAATTTCAAATAAATAAATCTGAATTATTTCTGCTGTTCCATTTACTATTTCAATCTGATGTAACATCAGTTTTTTGAGTTAGCTGGGAGGCAGGGATGGAGGTCAACCAGATCATTTTATTGAGGGACATTAGAAAAATGATTCAGGCTCACAATACAGTATACCGTATTGTATTAAAGCAGCAAACGCCTGTGTTTTATACCCAGTTTATGGATTTTGCAGAGACATTACTGACCAATGCTATTAACACTATGAAGTAAATGGAAGGCTGCTCTTACATTCTTATCGTTCATAAAGCCCTTAATACTTTCCACACAGTTTTTAATGGACTGGATCACCATCTAGTTTTGCTCTAACAGAACATCCTTGCTGGGGCTCTCTTTGGACCATGGATAGGACTTCTGTTATGTTCGACTTTGACTTCTGTGGGTGCTACTTGTTGCTATGGCCTATCCAATATTTTTGGGAAAAACTTTGTTATCTACTATTTTCCTGATAAAGTCACCATGCTTCAGAGGAAGGTAAGAAAGAACTAATTGCAATTAAATTTTATTTAGTAATAGATAACATTTGTATATAACAGAATTCAATTGTATGTAGCTGCACCTAACTTTTCTCAGGTTCAATTTCTGGCTCTGCAAGGAAAAGACCCTATATCAGTGGTCCTCAACCTTTCTAATGCTGTGACTCCTTAATACAGTTCCTCAAGTTATGGTGACCCCTAGCCATAAATCTAACACCAATTCTCCCAACAGAGCTTTAAGCTGATTGGCAGGAAGATCAGAGGGACACACATACACACCCCACTGTAAACGCCTGATTGGTTGAATTGTACAAATACGTTCCAGGGCCCCAGAATAGAAGCTTTAGTTCCTAACACTATGGGAAATTTGTCTTTTCCCATGGTCTTAAGCAACTTCTGTGAAACAGTCGTTTGACCCCCAAAAGGGTCCCAACTCCCAGGTTGAGAACCACTGCCCTATATGAAAACCTGAAGACCTGCTCCTAATCAGTGTACAGTGTTCCCTCGATTTTTGAGGGAGATGCATTCCAAGACCACCCGCGAAAGACGAATTTCCGCGAAGTAGAGATGCGGAAGTAAATACACTATTTTTGGCTATGAACAGTTCCCAAGCCTTCCCTTAACACTTTAAACTCCTAAATTTACAATTTCCCATTCCCTTAGCAACCATTTAGATTATTACTCACCATGTTTATTTATTAAAGTTTATTAGAAAAAATGTTTTTTAAAGGCAAATGAAAGTTTGGCAATGACATATGACATCATCGGGTGGGAAAAACCATGCTATAGGGGGGAAAAACGCAAAGTATTTTTTAATTAATATTTTTGAAAAACAGTGGTATAAACGTTCCACGAAGTTCGAACCCGCAAAAATCGAGGGAACACTGTATACAAATTTCGAAACTAGATGGCCCAGTGGTCTAGCTTGGCAGAAGGCATTTTACTATGGTTCTGTGACTATATTCTAGCTGACAAAGTTTACCGTTAGTGATTTTACATGCATTAACTGAAGTTCTAAAAAATATTCCTTCATGAGCATTCCTTCATGAGTGTGTTACATAGTTTTGTAAGATTTTAACAATCTAAGTTAGAAAGTTATTAGTAATCCAAATTAGAAGATTAAAAATGATTCAGAGAGCATAGAGCCACAAATGTGATTTCCGTAGATATTTCTTCAAACTTTTTTCTAAGATTTAATTAATTAATTAATTCATTCATTCATTAATTCATTAATTAATTAATTCATTTATTAGATTTGTGTGCCACCCCTCTCCGTAGACTCGGGGCGGCTCACAACAGCAATAGAACAATTCATAACAAATCTAATAATTTAAAAACATTTTAAAAAACTCCATTATTAATCAGACATACATACAAACATACCATACATAAATTGTATAGGCCCGGGCGAGAAATCTCAATTCCCCCATGCCTAGTGGCAAAGGTGGGTTTTAAGGAGTTTACGGAAGTCAAGGAGGGTGGGGGCAGTTCTAATCTCCAGGGGGAGCTAGTTCCAGAGAGTCGGGGCCGCTACAGAGAAGGCTCTTCCCCTGGGACCCGCCAAATGACATTGTTTAGTCGACGGGACCCGGAGAAGGCCAACTCTGTGGGACCTAATCGGTTGCCGGGATTCGTGCGGCAGAAGGTGCAATTTCTTTTTTTAAATATGAGGTACAATTGCTTCATAGACTTAAAGTAGATGATTTTTGCTAGTATGGGCCTATACCTAATCAATAGAACACAAACAAGAACCCCTTAGTAACTATACCTTCCACAAGCAAACTATTTCTCTACTTTGTTTTTGCCAGTGGGGAATGTCTGCTAATCTTAGATCCAACTAGTAGCCCATATTTGGAAGGATTCCTCCCAGTCATAGATGGGTCCAAGATACAGGGGGGAAAGCCTACCATTAGTAGCCAGAAGGCAATTTTCAGACATTCCTCCTCCCTTTCTGGTGTTTCCTCAGGGTCCTGAGATTTCAAAGGAGAAGGGAGAATTAGCATACTGTATTCTTCCTTCTCCCCATTCTTTTGTGGATGTGTTCCTTAAAAGAGCAGTTGACTAATTGAATATTATTTATAACACGTATTACAGTACTGTACAACCTTTGGGAGAAAAAAGCAGATGCTGAAGAAAACAGTTTAACCCTGCCTGATTTTTATCCTTTTTGGTGGGGCTTCCTTTGACAGGTGGAAGAAAATAGACATTCTTTGTTCTTCTTCTTGTTATTTTTGAGACTGCTCCCCATGACTCCAAACTGGTTTCTGAACCTGGCATCTCCAGTCTTGAACATCCCTGTGACTCAGTTTTTCTTCTCTGTTCTCATAGGTAAGAACAAAGGAAGCATAATTACATCCATATTGTTCGTGTATTATTTGGTCTTTTTTCACTTTTGCATTATAGTAGATGCTTCTTCTCATTCTTTCTAATATTCAAATTCAGTTTATATATATATAATACACACACGCACACAAACACACACACACACGGATGTAGGTAGGTAGGTCTTGGCATATTTGGGCTTACCTTACCGACGGGCCTGGCCTCAGCCCACTCGGCCCCGGTGTGGCCGAAGCACGAGCTTTGCCTCGTCTTCCCGCCGCTGCGCTGGGGGCTGCCCACCGTCATGGCGGCGGAAGACGGGGCAAGAGGGGGGAGAGACATCAGCTCAAAGCCCCGCCTCCCTCCTTCCATCCCAGCGCAGGCCGAGCCTCAATTACGCAGGAAAAGGGCAGAAGTGCCTGATGGATGCCACCATCTTTCCCTGAACTGGCGGGGGCAAAGTCGCCCCCAACTCCGATGCCAGCTCAGCTGGGCACTCTTGAAAAAGGCTGCGCGGGGGGGTATTTTTCTGTGCACGCCCGCGCAGGCGCACACCTTAAAGGGAACAATGCTGGATATAGCTGCTTTCCAAATGTGCAGATAGCAACTCCAGCTTCATTCCCCTGCAGGCTAGCCCAATTAACACACAAAGCAAATACATATTATAATTTACAAATCATAAAGCAATAACATAATTTTTCTATGGTTCCCTTATATTTTGCCAGAAATTTCTAACAGAAAAACAATGTTCTTGTTGAACATATGACTTATTGTGAACGTTGAAAAGTAGCTCCAGTTTAATGCCATAATTTCAACTATTTTCTTTAAAGTGATTAATAAAGAAAAACTTTATCAGTACCATTTTAATGTGATTTAAGATGCTAAACCAGGTTGAAGAGAAAATAACAATTACGCAGGTAAACAGAAGATTCCAGCTTGTTCATGTGCACAGAAATTTGACTTACTATATCAAATTTGCAAATACTTTATTTTCTTCAATGACATTTGTTAATTTAAGGTTTTTCTCCTCCTCTGATGCTCAGATCTATTCCCCTCCATTTGTATATTCAAGCCTTTTTCGGCTTGCAGGCTAGAACTTAGCACAGACTATGAAATGTATACATTTTTCTAATCTTAGAATTCTCCTCTTTCTCTTACAGGATTGACTCCCTATAATTTTATCTGTGTCCAGACAGGCTCTGTACTTTCACAGATATCTTCCTTGGATAACATTTTATCCTGGAGCAACTTATTCAAGATGTTGGCTATAGCCATGATGGCATTAATCCCTGGGACTCTTATTAAGAAATTCAGTCAGAAACATCTCAATTTATATAAAAGTAAACAGAAAAGTCACTTGCTGAATGGAATGAAATGCAACTGAATAGACCACTCCTAAACAGATATCAGGCAATGTGGAATTCTATTTAAGGGAGATTTGGAAATAGCTATTTTGAATCAGCAATTATGTTGTCACTGAACTTTGAACTTATCGCTGTTTTAGGCATCTTCTTTTGCTAATGTATAAAGCTGAGTCTTTAAAAATACTGTTTTTCAAAAAAACAGCTGAGACTGGTACTGTATGTTCCATTTTATCAAATTACTTGTGATCCAGTTTATCCAGAAGTCAGAATTCCAGGGCCCAAGTGGACCTGCATCTATTGATTTGAGGAAATCTAAATCCTAGCATCACTCAGGAATTAAGCTTGAAATTGCTTGCCAGATGAACAGCATTTCTTTTCAAAATGAAACAGTTACAATGTAGTATTTGGGACAAATATTTGTTTAAATAATGGCAATGATGAATTGTATTTCCCCTCAATGTGAGGAATGAAGGACGAGCAGGAGCGAAGAAACGGGCTCTGTTTCCAAACTCCGAATTTTCCATCCTGGAAGTCTTAAAAAGGCACTATCTGCCCTGGAGAAGTAGATAGAAGAAAAGGGAAATCCCAAGGACCTCGGGAAGAAAGGCAATCTCCCCAAAAGTTCAGGAATAGCCCTTGGATTCCGGCCGAGAAGAAACAGTATGCTGTATGGAAAATTGCATTTTTCACTTTTCAGAGTAAAATCTTTATCTTTACATAATTGTAATATTAAGCAGAAAGGAATATACTTTGAACATAATAATTGAAATTGTTATATTACGTGTTTGTTCAATCCAGTGTTTCATAGTTGGGAAATCCCTATTTTAATATGGCCCTTGTTTTTAATTCCAAGTGTTAATTAACCCCATATTCCTTGAATTTCCTATTTGAAAATGGTCTTGGCGTTGCTTGTCTCGGCATCAAGCTACAGTTTGAAAATTTAGGAAAGAGCTTTGTTTCATCCTTTTTGTACTACAACAAAGAAATGGATAGAAGACACGAGGTTAAGGAAAGTGATAAAGTTTTGTTTGCCTGATGTCTGCAGCGATTCAAGTTTGCCATTTTTTAGAAATCAAGCAAGCAGAAGGTTTAGTATCAGTTATTGGATTTTCTGTGAATATTCCCCCCGTTTATTTGAGATGATCTTTGCTATACTATAAATCAGAAGCGTTGAACGATAGCCACTTTATGACTTATGTGGAGTTCAACTCCCACAACTTTTCGACTTGTGGACTTTCGTGACTGGCTCAAGACTACATTGTTCCCCACCCTGATCTAAACAAATGTCAATATTGTATTAAAGGTATCAGTCTTAGAAAATCCCCTAGGATGGTTTCTGTTAAATCTTTGTACGTGTGGTGTGCCAAGAAAGCAGTAATAAAAAATGATCTGAAAAATACACTGTGGCAAGTTATAACTGACCGTCTGGTTTGCATCAATATGAGAAAAGCACCCCTCTCTCCCCCCCTACTTCTTGCCAGGTGAAACTTCATGGAAATCGTAATCTGTTTATTTTCACAGACATTACATATTTATCAGATAAATGGTACTGAAAATAGTTGATAATTTGACTTCATGTAGTACCATATGAGTCAGTTTATAACTCTATCAAGGTCTTGTTCAGTTCCCACCTTTCAACTGCAAACATTAAATAATGAAGGAAAAACATTGCTTGGACTTTTCTCCAAAGTAGTCCCCTTATCCTTCAGTGGGTTGGCATACAGAAGGCTTAATTTAGTTCCCTCTATATTGTGAGACTGGCATCCTCAGGAGATGTCAGTAACAGGATGTTGTTATAAGTACTCCTTAATAGAGGATATAGGGAGGAATGAGAAGTATATTTTTACATTCATGTTGTTGTCCTTTAGTAGCACAAGACATACTAAACGGAATTGAAAGCTTAAAATGTCAAACCTTGCATTTATATGGCAATTACAATACAGAATAATTGGTATATTACATTTCCTTTACCCAAAGAGGTCATCAAACCATCTCCTTAGAGTTTGGAAACTATTATAGAACTATACTGTACAGAAAAGAAATGATGATTTTGAATACACAGAGGCATACCTTTGAGTCATACATTTATATTAAAAATTGAAGCTGAAAACACGCAATGAGGTACACTGGCTTTTTATTCCATGCATCTATTTGATAGTCATTTGTTCCCAATTGTTATACACTGTTCAATACAAAAAGAAATCAAGATTGCCTCAAAGCAGGGAGGAAAAGACAGCACAGAGGATAAAATTATAATTCTATATGACATATAAACATAATTTCCAATAACCATTAGCCAACATATCGATTGTACCGTAACTGGACCCAGCAAGTAAGAATAGAGTGTAAGAATCATGAAAATATGCCAAAGAAGGCTTTTCAATCAAAAGCTTATCTCTGGTTTGCATTGCTTTATTATTCTTATGCTGTGCCACTGTCAACCCCTTCATCAGGTAGTTACAATATTGTAATGCCCTTGTACAGAACAGTCAAAACACAGCAAGAAAATTCACACTAATTCATACATGGCAGTACTGTGTCATAAACTGAATGAAATGAATTGATTTATGGCTTTTGGTTTGAAAAAATTAAGAACTAAATCTAGATTCTGCTATTTCTTTGTAGTCTGTAAGATTCTATCAAAGAATTAATACAACAATAACTACTATTTCCCTTTTCTATTACAAAACTGCATCATTTTTTGTGCTAGCTGGTTCTATGAATGAAAATTCAGCATAATATGTGAAAAAATATGGTGGCTCCCTTCCAGTAAACAGAACTCTTGCTTCCTTGGAAAAAGGAGAGTTAATATTATCTATGTCTTAGTATCTATTCCCATAGTTCTGATCATATCTCTTAATATTTAGGGCTGTGAACTAATGCTCCAGAAGCCCAAAGTAGTACTCTTTATTGGGGCAATAGAATACAGCAAGCCTTTTAAAATGTCCAAATTCACCTGAGAATGTTTTCACATTTAAAAGAAATGTTTAACCTTCACATTTAAGAGAAAACTTTAAAAAGGTAATCACCATATACTAGATAATCAACTATGTATGTTGGACCAATATTTAAAATGGATTTTATCAACATCCAAGAGTTAAAATTAATTATTCTATCGTTCTTGAAACAAAACATGCACAGGTCTGTTGTAATAACACAACAAGCAACATCTCTGCTTAGAGTCAGGCTACATCGTGGTTTAATATAACTATTGCCTATGTACCTAACTTTATAACAGAAGGAGAACTTTTTGTATTGACTGTTTTTCCACAGTGATCATAACTTCTAGCCTAGCTGTCAGTTTAACTATTATTAGCAATAACACTGCTTAATTTGGATCTCTTTGCGATTGTGAGATTTTATTTATTAAGACATTTTTAATCTGTGCTTTAGGGAATGCTATGAAGTTAGAAGGGATAAACAGAACAATTGAACTGGAAAAAGTAGGATGACCACACTTATTATGGTTAAAATTTCTGTTTCAAAAGTTTTTCTGCTTGTTCACAGTTGAACAAACTATTTTAGGTATAATTTGGTAAAATATATATCTAGAAGAATCCTTTTATTGTATTTAATAACTAAAAACATGGATTTCTAGCCATTTGGAATGTTTGTAAATTTGTAAATCAATAACAAATATTATCACCCAAAATATCTGCTAGATATTACATTCTTAGGACCCCCAAATTCATTCTGCTATCTCCTAATAAATAGACCTCTTTGGATATGGGCAAGTTAAAACATGATTTCTTCAGTTTAATGAGATATACAAGCTACAGATTAGCAGGAGTGTGTAAGACTTTGAAACCCCTACTGAATACTCATCCTAATTGTTTCTTAAATCATAAAATAGTCTCTCGAAGAATTACATTGTGCAGCATGTCACTGGAAATGAGGATAAGTGCAAATACCAAAAAAGAAACAACCAGTATCTATACAAAGATAATTAAATTGAACACATTCTCCACTAATGTAGACTTCTGAGAAGAAACTATTTTATTGGTCAAAGACATGCTTGGCATGCACAAGATTCCAAGCTCAATATATGCAATTAAATTATCACAAAAAAACCCTTCATTCTGGATCCCAGATAATGTTTGCCTGCCAAATTGATAAGTCCTACACTACCATATTCTTTTTCCAGGGTAACAAGGCATTAGCGTGGAACTTCTCCTAGAAGAAATAGTGGGCTAATGTTAGCCATGAGATAACAATCCTAAGTGCTTCATTTCAGGAAAAAAAACAGCATGCAGCACTTTGCCAATGCTGACACTCTTATTTTGCCATTTTTTTAAAAAAAGGAACATTCTTCTCCATATAGCCATCCGTGGGCTGTTAAACTCTAACGTGGAGCCATAGGGAGGACATGTCTTTATTGCTAACACTACTTACAAAGCAGATACTTGTTTGGAGATTATCCTCATAATGCAGACACATAATGTGCTGATAAAAGATTTTCCAGAGTGTTTATGAAAGATTGGGTGAAACTAAACAGAGAAAAGGCTGCATGATAGTTGTTCTTGTCAGTTTAAAAAAATGCCTAGATCAAGCATCAAATAATACTTCTGAATCGGGGATTTGCCATGGACCAGGCAAATGCAATAATCTTCCTAGACATTTGGGGTTGGGCCCGTATACAATTGGAATGCCATTGATGGAGAGTGTAGCATCAAAGGCATATAGGTCTCCCTAAAAAGGTAGTTCTTCCTTGGGAAAATAGGCAGAGAATCTACAAGAAGCAACGTTTTTCTGAACACGCAAAACTCGGTTCATTCAGATATAAAAGCTTGAGGAATCTCTTATTTTAGCAGGAGATGCCACTTCAAGTGAGCAGGCCTGAATTCTTTCTATTTCAATCCGACAAGATCTCATAGTGTCATGGACTGCAACAAGGAACTTAATGCATGCTGAAGCATCATTTGTTTCTTATATACTTTACACTGATGGCACATGCAATTTTTATCAGAGTATGCCATGTTTGTTGTCCATAGGCTGCTGCAATTGAGTTAAATCAGTGTGCCCTGTGTAAGATTATTGAATTGCATTATACGTAGAGCACTTTGGTTACTATTCCTCCTGGGGTATAGGCCACAGCGTAGCTGAAGTAGGACTGGCATGCTGCAGTACAACAAGCCCTATCATTAATCTACAGAAATTATAATAAATAATGAAATAATTTATGATTCATGTAGTCCAGCTACAGAATTTTTAAAGCATGGAATAATTTAACTCATACAATACTGTTCTTTAATATTAGTAAAGTATTTTTCTACATTTTGTCACTAGGCTATTCATCTTTTTAAAAAAATCATATCAAATCAAATGTAAACAAACAGCAGCACAATATCAACCCATGCCTGCCTTTCATTCTGCAGATGGGGTGAAGGGTGCTTTTGACACTAACTTAAATCCTGCTACATTCACCAAAAGGCCTTCTTTCTTAATGTCATTGTTTCGCCAACATGATGAAGGAAGGAAGCATTGAAAGATAATGATTAACACTTTGATTCAAAAGCCAGACTTCAGTGTTACTTGTTTTGCCCTTCTTGAACATTTTAATTATAGGAAATAGAATGAATGGTAAACCATATTTGTAAAAAAAGGAAACAGGGATACCAATCCAGATCCACAATACAAATATGACTTAATATTCCTTCAAGCCATTTCAAAGAGCATTTTTACCAATTGCCATTAAAAAAAAGTTATGAAACTTTCCATCAAGCTTAATAAGTGACCAGTTCTCTCCTATCAAAACCACTCTAGAGAAAACAGTAGGAAGACAAATTGTGTAGCCTACACTGGACTAGTCCCCAGCTGTAGGGGGAACAGTTCTAATTTCTTCCTTCAGGAAAGTCTTTAGGATATATAAAATATATCTTCCATGGCTTGTAAGTTCAGCATTAATTTGACATATATATACTGTATATTGAATTGAAGGAACCAAATGAAAGGCAAAACATAAAGAAAACACACTAACAGAGCAAAACGGTATGTACACCTATCCATCAATCTTTCAATACTTTTATCTGCTGTCCACACACTAGTATGATGATGATACAGAGAGAAGTTGTAATTGCAGTTGTAAGATTTTTGCAATCACCTAACAATAAAACTAACCACTAGTTTCCAGTTTCTTATGCTGAGGAACAGCATCTCAGTTACTCTTTCCCTGGGATGTGAATACTTTATGTTGAAAAAGTTACACTGGTTATAGAAATGACTTTTTGCTTATAGGTTATCTCATGCACTGTTTTAGTGAAATCAATGAAGTTGCTGTGTTTTTAATCTGTCAGCCCTTCAGAGCCATATGGCCAAGTAATGACAAATTCTATTCTGTCTATACATGCTCTCTTAAAATTCAAAATGATTCTTTTTCAGTTTTCTTTCTATTTTTGTAACCCATTATTTTGCCTATGGACAGTGATCATCGATCAGTTAAAAAGTGTTAAAATGCCAAAAATATGGTACAATAGTTCAATTATTCCATAAAATACATCCCTGCCATTCATGATTGAAATGCTCATTGAGAAACCAATTCATCAGAACATTTCTCCAAAGATTCAAGTTATTGCAGATCATTTAGTTGATGGGGTGAAGAAGCAACTTCTCAAAGACGGAATGAAAAAGGTTTTTTTTTTCTGAGTGGAATCAAAATGCCAGTTGATCAGCTAAATGAGGCTAAAGGAGATTTATCATTACAAGGTTGCAGAGTTGCAAACTTTACTGGTTCTCACAGTCGCATCAGAACAGTCTTCTTCTGAAGATTCACCACCTGAGTCTCCAAACTGCCCAGGATTCTGCATTACAAAGAAATAGAAGCAATTCAAATTATCTATTGGCATTTCAGGTATGCAATACAGTGTTCCCTTGATTTTCCCGGGTTCGAACTTCGCGAAAAGTCTATACCACAGTTTTTCAAAAATATTAATTAAAAAATACTTCGCAGGTTTTTCCCCTATACCACGGTTTTTTCCACCCGATGATGTCATATGTCATCGCCAAACTTTCGTCTGCTTTTAATAACTATTTTTTTTAATAAACTTTAATAAATAAACATGGTGAGTAATAATCTAAATGGTTGCTAAGGGAATGGAAAATTGCAATTTAGGGTTTTAAAGTGTTAAGGGAAGGTTTGTGATACTGTTCATAGCCAAAAAGAGTGTATTTACTTCCGCATCTCTACTTCGCAGAAATTCGACTTTCGCGGGAGGTCTCAGAACGCATCCCCCACGAAAAGCGAGGGAACACTGTATTTTTATTTGGCAGGTTAAAATAGTTCCCTTCCATGCAAGCTAAAAATATACACGAGCCAGGTATGCTGAAGACTGACAGCTGATATACATTTTAAGAACATATATAATTGTGATGGTGAACCTACGGCACATGTGCCACAGTTGACACACAGAACCCTCTCTGCACGCATGGGAGCTGTCACCCAGCACAGCTCTACTTGCAAATGTGCAGGCACTTCCCACCAGACAGCTGATTTTTGGAATGCGTGGGAGGGGAGGGGTGCAGGTGGAAAGCACACACATGTGCAGGGGTGTTGTGTGTGCATGCGCAGAAGAGTGGGGGAGCACAGGAAGGTAGGCCTTGTAGGCCTAAAATGGGGCACTGGGGGTGTGGTGTTACCCCTCACCCCCTTCTTAGTCCCAGGCGGCTGCAAGTAGGCCTACGTAGGCCCAAAATGGAGTGTGAAGGTGCAGCCTTCCCCCCCACAGAGTGTTTTTGGTCCCAGGCGGCTGCAAGTAGGCCTACGTAGGCCCAAAATGGAGTGTGAGGGTGCAGCGCTCCCCCCCACAGAGCGTTTTTGGTCCCAGGCGGCTGCAAGTAGGCCTACATAGGCCCAAAATGGAGTGTGAGGGTGCAGCGCTCCCCCCCACAGAGCGTTTTTGGTCCCAGGCGGCTGCAAGTTGGCGTACTTAGGCCCAAAATGGAGTGTGAGGGTGCAGCGCTCCCCCCCACAGATCGTTTTTGGTCCCAGGTGGCTGCAAGTAGGCCTACTTAGGCCCAAAATGGAGTGTGAGGGTGCAGCGCTCCCCCCACAGAGCATTTTTGGTCCCAGGCGGCTGCAAGTTGGCCTACTTAGGCCCAAAATGAAGTGTGAGGGTACAGCGCTCCCCCCCACAGAGCGTTTTTGGTCCCAGGTGGATGCAAGTAGATCTACTTAGGCCCAAAATGGAGTCTGAGGGTGCAGTGCTCCCTCCCACAGAGCGTTTTTGGTCCCAGGCGGCTGCAAGTTGGCCTACTTAGGCCCAAAATGGAGTGTGAGGGTGCAGCGCTCTCCCAGACAGAGCGTTTTTGGTCCCAGGAGGCTACAGGGAGGCCTATGAGGCACAAAATGGTTGTGTATGTATGGGGGCGCAGAGGGGAGCATGGGTTGCGTGCGCATGTGGGGGGGGTCATGCATGCATGCACAGGGCCCCTGCATTGCATTATGGGTGCTGGCATGTGCACGATGCCAAAAAGGTTAGCCATCACTGATATATAGGAACACGTAGGTCACCCATGCATTAATTGATTGAAAGACCTGGTTAAAAAACACCTAAATCATGTGTAATATTCCTAAACAAGGGAGAGAGACTGTTTCTAACCTCATAACCATGATCCTCTGGACATAATTTGCCAAGTGACATCTGTGTTTTCACCCTGCGTACAGCACTCTCTTTATCTGAAAGTCCATCAGACTGAGTAGATATCTCAATGGGGATTTCTGGAGTTTGTGACAGCATGTCATCGAACCTCTCAGCCAAACAATCTTCCCGTCTATTAGCCAGCTCATCCAGACTATTGGAATGGTCACTTGTATTGCCTTCTTCCCCATCAGAGACAGAGAGGTTCTCGGAACTAAAGGTTGAATAGGACTGGCAACTACTGATGCAACGATGTGGCCTGCAAATGCATTAATATTTTAGTCAGTTTTGATTCAAATGCTGCACACAACTGATTTTATGCACTGTATATGCAAATCAAATAACAAGTAAAGGACCATTCACATTTTCTCGTGGACCACTGCGAGGCTGCCTCCCATACACCGTGCCAGAGAGAGAAACCCAGGCGGGTGAGAGGGGGGAACCTCCCGCTCCTTTGACCGAAAGGCGTCTGCTGCTGCTGCTGCTATCTGCTGCCTCTTCCTTCCCATGCTGAAGGGCTCCACTCTCTTCTTGCTCACTCGCTTTGTAGCTGGCGCCTTTCCTTCACTGTGGTGACTCCTCGGTTTGGCTGAAGCCGAATTGATCTGGCTGGGGCGAAGTGCCCCCTTCTGCCTTTGCGCGCCCAGGGAGGCAACTTCGCGCTGGGTGTATGGGAGGCAGCGCAAGGGAGTCACCACAGCGAAGTGTTTTACTCTCTCTCCAAGCGCCCAGAGAAAGGAAAACGCTCCGTTCACTCTGGACTGCCAAAGCCTCCTTAAGCACCACCGAAAGGCTCCTCTGGCAGCCCAGAAAAGCCCAAGATGGCCGGGATTAAAGGGGGAATGGCAGGAAACTGGCTGGGCCTTTGTGCCACTCTGAAATTTCTTGGGAAATTTTTCCGGGCTCAGGTTCTTAGGTACAAAATGGTTCTTAAGAAGAGGCAAAAAAATCTTGAACACCCGGTTCTTATCTAGAAAAGTTCTTAAGTAGAGTTGTTCTTAGGTAGAGGTACCACAGTATATAAATTTGATCTGCAAAAAGGATCAAAGTAATTCTTTCCAAGTGATATCTTTTCTTAGAATTTCTTATACATGTATATATTGGTAGATATGGTAGAAAGATCTTTCCCGTTGATTTCATCTGAAGATGTTATTCACAGTGATGAGTTTGCACATAACTGTAATTTTTATTTTCATGTCTGTCCGTTCACCATTAATCATATTCCAGTGCTTATCAGAGAGATCACTGCGGCCCTGTGATATGCAACAATGATATGCAACAGTTTGTTGCTAAAAGAAGCAAGTGGTGTTGTATCTACCTCTTACTTCCCACATGTCTTAGGTCCGATACAATACACACATTTGACCATATTGTTTTATCCTATAGACAGGTGAAACTCGAAAAATTAGAATATCGTGCAAAAGTTCATTTATTTCAGTAATGCAGCTTAAAAGGTGAAATGTAATATATGAGAGAGACTCATTACATGCAAGGCAAGATAATTCAAGCTGTGATTTGTCATAATTGTGATGATAATGATGTACAGTTCATGAAAACCCCAAATCCACCATCTCAGAAAATTAGAATATTACATGCAATCAATAAAAAAGGATTGTACATCGAACAATATTGGACCTCTTAAAAGTATAAGCATGCATATGTACTCAGAACTTGGTTTGGGCCCCTTCTGCAGCAATTACTGCCTCAATGTGGCATGGCATGGAAGCCTGTGGCACTGCTGATGTGTTATGGAAGACCAGGATGCTACAATAGTGGCTTTCAGCTCTTCTGCATTGTTTGGTCTCATATCTCTCATCTTTCTCTTGACAATGCTCCATAGATTCTCTATGGGTTTCAGGTCAGGTGAGTTTGCTGGCCAATCAAGCACAGTAATCCCTTTATTAAATTTTTTCTGGTAAAATACCTAACAAAAATATTTCAGATTTTAACTCAATAGTCTTTTTCAGTATCTTCTCAATCCATATTTGAATTTCCATCCAATGTTTTTGGATGGAAATTTAATTGTTCATATAGTGACTGCTGCTAGAATTATATATGCATAAAATTGGAAGCTGAATAGAATACCAACCAAAAAATGAGCCGGGGTGGCGCAGCAGGTAGAGTGCTGTACTGCAGGCCACTGAAGCTGACTTGTAGATCTGAAGGTCAGCGGTTCAAATCTCATCACCGGCTCAAGGTTGACTCAGCCTTCCATCCTTCCGAGATGGGTAAGATGAGGACCCGGATTGTGGGGGCAATAGCCTAGCTCTGTTAAAAAAGTGCTGTTGCTAACATGTTGTAAGCCGCCCTGAGTCTAAGGAGAAGGGTGGCATAAAAATCAAATAAATAAATAGAATGAATAAAAAGAGAGGTGTTAAGGAAGATTATGGACTGTGCTGAAATGAATAGATTACACTGAAAATTAAAGATAAAGAAGATTCAGAATATTATAAAATTTGGGGGAAATTTTATGAATGGATTGAAAATGAAAATAGCTGAAATAGATAATTAACTTGAAAATAATGTAAAAGAATAAGAAATTGGATGGTAGAAACCCAGATGACAAAAAGATAAATGGTGGCAGCATTAGATAACTATGTAACACAAATTTAAAGTAAGATTTATATTATTTTAAATATAAAAAATTTATTATTGTTTGTGATGGAGTTATGATTGATGAAATTAAAATAGAATTTTAGGCTGTTTCACTTTTTAAGATGAGAAAAAAATTATGCATAGTGTTAGGCATTGATGTTGTATTTTAATTTATGTATGTTTTTTAAGGTAGAGAAAAAAATAAAAAAAATTATACCCAAGCACAGTAATCCCATGGTCATTGAACCAGGTTTTGGTACTTTTGGCAGTGTGGGCAGGTGCTAAGTCCTCTTAGAAAATTGAAGTCAGCATCCCCATAAAGCTTGGATGCGGAAGGAAGTATGAAGTGCTCTAAACTCTCCAGGTAGATGGCTGCATTGACCCTGGACTTAATAAAACACAGTGGACCAAAACCAGCAGATGACATGCTCCCCAAATCAAGACAGGCTGTGGAAACCTTTGCGTATCATTTGCAAACCAAGGGCCCAGACTATGGAGGAAGAGTGGAGAGGCACACACAGCAAGATGCTTGAAATCTAATGTGAAGTTTCCACAGTCTGTGTTGATTTGAATTTTTGAGTTGAATTTTTCGAGTTTTGCCTATACAGTAGTACCTCTAGATATTAGTTTAATTCGTTCCAGAATGGAGCTGGTATGTCGATCAGCTCGTATCTGGAACAAATGGCTTTAGACTTTGTTTTTCCCTGTGGAGATAACCAGAAGCAAGGGTTCTTGCGCCACCTAGTGGAAGCTCAGCTCGTATCCCGAATTTGAGCTCGGCTCTGGAACAGAAATTTTGCTCCCATAGTGGCTCGTATCTTGGAACACTCGCATGTGGAGCAGCTCGTATCTAGAGGTACTACTGTACTTTGTTTCTAGAATACAGATGGAGAAGTAATTCTTTGGATGAAAAACGTAGCTAACAATGTCAAAGTCACAAGTTTTCTTTATGTAGAAATGAAATTAAATCATATGAAATTCAAATAATCAATAAAATAGTCAGATTGGGTTTTCTACCTCTGTCTCTGTGGAAATTCCACTTCACTATCTACTTCTCCTTCTTCTTCTTCTGAAGAATCATCACCATTCTGGTAGGGCAACAAAAGAGATTATTATTTGCCAAATAATTACAAATGTGGAGATTTCAATTAAAAAGCAACCTCATAAATGTACAATTTTCAGGAAGAAAAAAAAACTTTAAATGTCCTTCTCTTCAGCAGAAACTATAAAAACCTTGAAACAGTGTGATTAAGCCAACAGCATGAATGAGAAAACAGAACATAGGCAAACAAGGTTATTCTTTCAAGAATTCTGAAGGCCTCACCTTCGGAATGGATCGAGTTTTACCCAGCAGTCCTGGCGTGCTTGCAAGATGGGAGGAGCCAAGCGGAGACACTGACCTGTGGCTGCTGAATTCACCTTCTTTATTCTTTGCAGGAAACTCCGAATTTGCATACACTGAATTTGCATACAATTGTCCTTCCGGCTGTTCTAACCCTGGATCAAGTGATTGTTGTTGATTGGCATCGTTTGCTCCCAGTCTGCACTGCGGACAGAGACTGTATGTATCTGTTTGGCAGCATTCCCAATAATCAGCTTTATTCTCTCCATCTTTCTTTACCTCCAGATTTCTCCTTGAATCGGCTTCCATAGCAGCAGAGATAAGATCAGGGCTAGAGCCGGACATCCTCCGTTGGGCATGATTACTAAGAGGGCTGCGGAGGGCAGCGGCAGGACCAAAGTATCGTAAGTTGTTAGCACAACTGGCTATGTCTTGTCCATGTATATTGAGTCGAAGGTGATGATGGGGATGGTGGGCATGATGGTGAGTTGGCTGGCCCAAGTCATCCTGTACTGGCTGATTTTTCAAGACTCCGGTAAACTCATTGTAACTGCCTTTGCTATTTCCTCGCCGGTGGCGTGGTTTGCTGCGGTAACGTCCTTTGTTACTAACTGTGGTCATTTTAGGACTCCCTGAGAGAGGAGAGCCGCTAGGGGCCACTTCAGTGTTGGATATGCCATCAGATTTCAGCAAGTCTGGTCTGGAAAAGAATGCAAAATCATCCAAGTTATAGGTGGTCTTGCTTTCCAACCATTCGTTCAAAGTCATTATAATGGCGCTGAACAAGAATGATCATGAACGCGGATGAATAAACGTGTCCCAGGATAATGTTGCAGGATCCAATCTGGGTTGGTCACTGGGACACCACTAAGTATTTTTGTGCTGAACAATCCACAGTAATTTGCTCAATGAATGTACTGTAGCTGGAATTGATGTCATAAGTCGGATAGAGTCATGTGATTTTTTTTCACTTTATAATTACATCATTGGGTAACAGAGTTACGTACGTTACACAGAGTTACACTGGTAACTGATGCAATTATAAAATGAAAAAAAATTATAAACTGCTCATTGCAGCTGTTAGGTGAAGATTACCAGCAATATGAGCCGGAGTGGCACAGCAGGTAGAGTGCTGTACTGCAGGCCACTGAAGCTGACTGTAGATCTGAAGGTCAGGGTTCAAATTTCATCACCGGCTCAAGGTTGACTCAGCCTTCCATCCTTCCGAGGTGGGTAAAATGAGGACCTGGATTGTGGGGGCAATCTGCTGGCTCTGTTAAAAAGTGCTATTGCTAACATGTTGTAAGCCACCCTGAGTCTAAGGAGAAGGGCGGCATAAAAATTGAATAAATGAATGAATGAACGAACGAACGAACGAACGAATGAACGAATGAATAAATAAATAAATATACTTATTTTTCCTAATGATCTAGGTGGGGAAATTTAATCTTAATCACTTTATCTGATTATTTGAACATATCCAGTTATTTTCAAATCAATTAGATAGCAAACTATATTTATATGGGGAATCCAGAGCATGATACCATTGTATTTTGAGACTGAAGGATGCCAATGCATATTTATTATTATTATTATGCACTTCAGTGATCAGAAATGGGTATTCAAAAGAATTCAGGAAATCATTATGAAAATAATAATTTAATAATAATTTATTAGATTTGTATGCCGCCCCTCTCCGAAGACTCGGGGCGGCTCACAACAAGTGATAAAACAATATTGTACAGGCACAAATCTAATATTAAGAAAAAACTAAAAACCCTATCAATTTAAAAAACCAAACAGCACATACATACCAAACATAAATTATAATAAGCCTGGGGGAAAGGTGTCTCAAATCCCCCATGCCTGGCAGGTATAGATGGGTCTTAAGTAGTTTACGGAAGACAAGGAGGGTGGGAGCAGTTCTAATCTCCGGGGGGAGTTGATTCCAGAGGGCCGGGGCCGCCACAGAGAAGGCTCTTCCCCTGGGGCCCGCCAGACGACATTGTTTAGTCGACAGGACCCGGAGAAGGCCAAGTCTGTGGGACCTTATCGGTCGCTGGGATTCGTGCGGTAGTAGGCGGTTCCAGAGGTATTCTGGTCCAATGCCATGTAGGGCTTTAAAGGTCATGACCAACACTTTGAATTGTGACCGGAAACTGATCGGCAGCCAATGCAGGCCACGGAGTGTTGTAGAAACGTGGGTGAATCTGGGAAGCCCCACGATGGCTCTCGCGGCTGCGTTCTGCACGATCTGAAGTTTCCGAACACTTTTCAGAGGTAGCCCCATGTAGAGAGCGTTGCAGTAATCGAACCTCAAGGTGATAAGGGCATGAGTGACTGTGAGCAATGACTCCCTGTCCAAATAGGGCCGCAACTGGTGCACCAGGCGAACCTGGGCAAACGCCCTCCTCGCCACAGCCGAAAGATGATGTTCCAATGTCAGCTGTGGGTCGAGGAGTACGCCCAAGTTGCGCACCCTCTTTGAGGGAGTCAGTAGTTCCCCCCCCAGGGTAATGGACGGAGAGATGGAATTGTCCTTGGGAGGCAACACCCACAGCCACTCCGTCTTGTCTGGATTGAGTTTGAGTTTGTTGACACCCATCCAGTCCCCAACAGCCTCCAGGCACTGGCACATCACTTCCACTGCTTCGCTGACTGGACATGGGGTGGAGATGTACAACTGGGTGTCATCCGCATATTGATGATACCTCACCCCATGCCCTTGGATGATCTCACCCAGCGGTTTCATGTAGATATTAAATAGCAGGGGGGAGAGGACCGACCCCTGAGGTACCCCACAAGGGAGAAACCTAGAGGTCGACCTCTGACCCCCCACTAACACCGACTGCGACCGACCAGAGAGGTAGGAGGAGAACCACTGGAGAACAGTGCCTCCCACTCCCAACCCCTCCAGTCGGCGCAGAAGGATACCATGGTCGATGGTATCGAAAGCCGCTGAGAGGTAAAGAAGCACCAGGACAGAGGACAAGCCCCTGTCCCGGGCCCGCCAGAGATCATCCATCAACACGACCAAAGCAGTTTCCGTGCTGTAACCGGGCCTGAAACCCGACTGTTGAGGCCCTAGATAATCGGCTTCTTCCAAGGACCGCTGGAGTTGGAGCGCCACCACCTTCTCAACAACCTTCCCCATAAAGGGAAGGTTGGAGACTGGACGGTAGTTATTAAGCACGGCTGGGTCCAGGGAAGGCTTCTTGAGGAGGGGGCGCACAAGTGCCTCCTTATAAGGAGCTGGGAAGGACCCCCTCCCCAAGGAGGCGGTGACAATCTCCTGGACCCAGCTCCATGTCACCTCTCGACTGGCCGAAACCAACCAAGAGGGACACGGATCCAGTAAGCAGGTGGCAGAACTCACAGCTCCAATGGCCTTGTCCATGTCATCAGGTGTCACCAAGTCAAACTCTTCCCAGACAGATGGACAAAGACGTTTAGCCCCAGTCACCTCGACTGACTCATTGTCAGCTGATACTGCTATGCAATTGGAGTCGAGTTCCGCTCGGATCCGAGCGACTTTATCAGCGAAAAACGAGTTAAATTCCTCAGCACTGCCCTGCAAGGGTTCCCCAACTCCCCCCTGATTTAGAAGGGAGCGGGTCACCCTAAACAGGGCAGCCGGGCGGGATTCCGCTGATGCAATCAAGGCGGCATGGTACACGCATCTTGCCGCCTTGAGCGCCACTTTGTAAGTCTTAATAAAAGCTCTTACAAGTGTTCAGTCGGATTCGGACTTAATCTTCCTCCATCGCTTCTCTAGACGTCTCTTCTGGCGTTTCAACTCCCGGAGCTCCTCGTTGAACCATGGAGCTCTACGGGGTCTAGTGCCACAGAGAGGTCGCAGTGGCGCAATTCGGTCAAGAGCCTCCGCTGCAGCCTTGTTCCAGGCCTCAGCAAGAGACTCTGCCGAGCTGTGGACGAGCGAATCTGGTAAAACCCCAAGCGTAAATATGGTCCTGTTTTATATTTTTTTTAATCCTGAAATAAGTGCTTGGCCTTATTACCATGTCTTCAAAAGCCCATTTAAGCTTATTATTAGGAGATATCTTATGTTGGGGGAAACAGGGTACTATAGTACTCACCGTTTAGTCTGACCCCCAGATTTGTGGGAGAGTCCTCTTCTCTTCATTAATTTTTCCATTGCATTAGCATGGATTATTGGCCTGACAGGGTGACGCTTATAAGTTCCAGGATACTTTTTTTCCACAGCTTGTTCCCGTCTATATGCAACATTTTAAAAAAAATCTTAATTGTCTCTTAGTCAAAGGTTACTCAAAGAAAGTAACTTACAACATGCTGTAAGCAAAGTATGTTAAAATATACATTTGCCAGTTGGAAAAGCATAATTCTTCTATAAGGCATCAATCAAAATTGTCAGAAATTCCACATATTCAATAACCCAACAGCACTATCATTTTCTGCAAATGAATACACCTTTCTTATTTGCAACTTTGATCAGGACAATAAAGTGCTTAAGAAGAAGAATAAAGATTCCCCCAGTTTTGGAGTCAGTTACCCTGGTTTAGGAAATTATGTTTAAAGAAACCAAAATTCTTATAAAAATAAAACATAGATGAATATACGTACTTGAGGAGCTCTTTTTCGCGAACTTCCAACTGTAACATGATGGCACTGAGTTCCATGTAAAGATTATTGGCTCTTTCAAGTTTTCTTTCATAATGTTCACGAATGTCCAAGGCATGCCTAAGGGGAAAAAATGAGCTGACAGTCTCAACTACATCAACAGCTAGTCAAAAGCATATATTTAAGCAACATTAGTCTCAGTGTAACTTTTAAAACAGACAAAAGTTATGAAAATATTTGAATGCTGACAAAACACAAACATGGTTTATTTAGAAATAGTTAATAGCACGAGGTCTCTTTGTCAAAACACAAGAATTCAGGTCCTTCTAGTAAAAACAATTAGCCTATGTGTTAGCAAAAACTTCAAAAGAAAAGGATTTAGGGGTAGTGATTTCTGACAGTCTCAAAATGGGTGAGCAGTGTGGTCGGGCGGTAGGAAAAGCAAGTAGGATGCTTGGCTGCATAGCTAGAGGTATAACAAGCAGGAAGAGGGAGATTGTGATCCCGCTATATAGAGCGCTGGTGAGACCACATTTGGAATACTGTGTTCGGTTTTGGAGACCTCACCTACAAAAAGATATTGACAAAATTGAACGGGTCCAAAGACGGGCTACAAGAATGGTGGAAGATCTTAAGCATAAAACGTATCAGGAAAGACTTCATGAACTCAATCTGTATAGTCTGGAGGACAGAAGGAAAAGGGGGAACATGATCGAAACATTTAAATATGTCAAAGGGTTAAATAAGGTCCAGGAGGGAAGTGTTTTTAATAGGAAAGTGAACACAAGAACAAGGGGACACAATCTGAAATTAGTTTGGGGAATGATCAAAAGCAACATGAGAAAATATTATTTTACTGAAAGAGCAGTAGATCCTTGGAACAAACTTCCAGCAGACGTGGTTGGTAAATCCACAGTAACTGAATTTAAACATGCCTGGGATAAACATAGATCCATCCTAAGATAAAATACAAAAAATAGTATAAGGGCAGACTAGATGGACCATGAGGTCTTTTTCTGCCGTCAGTCTTCTGTTTCTATGATTCAGCAGATTTGGACTAAGGAGGTTGGAGAGTCTGAGAAAGACTCTGATAAGTGCTCTGCTTGAAGGAAGAGATGGGGACAGGGCAGTCTGACAGTTATCAATTGTCTTTGGAGTAAGACATCAGTGAGGCAGAAGAACAGCTGGAGCCTGTTCCCAGTGTGAGAATGTGCAGAGTTGCCAGACAAAGGGAACAGTGAGGAACGAGGATCAACTTGGAAGCAAGGCCACAGGGCGATGAATGGCCCCTCCCATAGGGAATACAAAAGGAGCAAAAGGGAGGGGTGTTTGCAGGAGACAATTAGTTCATTTGGCTGAAGGTAGGTTCCTGCATTCTTGCCAAGTATTATCTCTTATAGAAAGAACTGCAGAAAAAGCAATTGCTGCCAACCTGCCTTCCATTGAGGACCTGTATACTGCACGAGTCAAAAAGAGGGCGGGGAAAATATTTACTGACCCCTCACATCCTGGACACAAACTGTTTCAACTCCTACGCTCAAAATGTCGCTACAGAGCACTGCACACCAAGACAACTAGACACAAGAACAGTTTTTTTCCGAACGCCATCACTCTACTAAACAAATAATTCCCTCAACACTGTCAGACTTTCTACTAAATCTGCACTTCTATTCTACTAGTTTTTCTCATCATTCCTATCACCCATTTCCTCCCATGTTGACTGTATGACTGTAACTTGTTGCTTATATCCTAAGATTTTTATTAATATTGCTTCCTCATTGCTTATTTGACCCCTATGACAATCATTAAGTGTTGTGCCACATGATTCTTGACAAATGTATATTTTATTTTATGTACGCTGAGAGCATATGCACCAAGACAAATTCCTTGTGTGTCCAATCACACTTGGCCAATAAAATTCTGTTCTATTCTATTCTATTCTATTCTTATAGTGTGGAGTCTGAAAGATATCAGCTTGGTAGCTCTCCAACCCTGATAAAGATTTGTATTTGGGAAATATCTTGAAAAACTGTTTGCCTGGAATTTGCTGTAGAAGAATGCACTGTAAACTAAATAAAAGGGATTTTATTGGGACATGGAGTCCGCTTTGTGCTTTTACAGAAGCCTAGATCAGACCACCTTTCTTATTCTAACAGTCATTGGGACTACAGCACTCAGAAATTAAGGAAATATAATCTCAACACATCTGGTAGAGACTGAATTGAAAAGGGTAGATTAGACACTCCTTAAGGAGGGCATATTTATCAACAGACAATTGCCATGATAATTAAATCCATCTCCCAGGTTCAGAAATTATGTACAGTGTTCCCTCGATTTTCGCGGGTTCGAACTTCGCGAATAGCCTATACCACAGTTTTTCAAAAAATATTAATTAAAAAATACTTTGCATTTTTTCCCCTATACCACGGTTTTTCCCACCCAATGATGTCATATATCATCGCCAAACTAATAATTTTTGCAAATAAATAAAAAAATATATTATTGTTAATAAATAATTATGTTTATAAATATCAGGATCACTAAGTGTCTTATTCAATGGTGAGTACCAGTAATAATGGTGAGTAAATAGTTGTTAAGGGAATGGGAAATGGTAATTTAGGAGTTTAAAGTTTAAGGGAAGGCTTGTGATACTGTCCATAGCCAAAAATGGTGTATTTACTTCCGCATCTCTACTTCGCGGAAATTCGACTTTCGCGGGCGGTCTCGGAACGCATCCCCTGCGGAAATCGAGGGAACACTGTATTTGAATTGCTGCTACATCTGGGAAAGATGTACTAAGTAGATGGATTCTTAATTTTAGAAAAATACTATGATTCCTCCAGAAAAGGCAATAATAAATAAAATTTACGTTTGCTCCGAGATGGATAAACTTACATTGGAATTACGAGGTCAAAAGGAATCAGAATATTATGATATATGGGAACAGTGGAACAAATGGATTGAATTAAGAAAAACAAACAGGAAGATCATATGTAACAGTTAAAGCTAGCAGTAATGGAAAATGTAAATATGTAAACAAAAAGATATAAAAAATATGCAATTGTAAATAGAAATATACAATTTTATTGATTATTATATTAAAGAAATAATTGAATGAAAGTACTGTGATGAAATGTAGATATGTGATTGTTTATTTTTCTTTTTTTATGAATCAATGCAGAATTACTAAAAGTATAACTAGGTCATTGTTTTTAAAGAAAATATTTTCAAAAAACCCAATAAAGTTGTTGTTTTTTAATCTAATCACTGTAACCTCAATAAATACAGACCTGAGTTCTTCTCTTCTACGACGAATAAGTTCTTCATCTAACCGGTGTATACAAGTACCTTCACTTTTAATCTTTTCAAAGTGCTTCTTTACTTCTTCTCTCCATTCAGCCTATTCAAGCAATTTTACATTTACATGGTTATACTTCATAACTCAGAGCTTTGGTGATTGCAAAAAGAAAGATTATGTTGCATTAACATATGAGAAACAAAGCTGAGCTACTGAATATTCAACTTGTTTCTCACCCTTGAGTTACTTAAATAAAATATTATCAAGGCACAAAAAGTATGCATAGTACAAAGAAAACAGGTAAGGGGATTTTAATACCTCTCTAAAAACATTACAAGAAGGGATTGCCCAATGAGACTAATTGAAAGGAAAAAAAGCAATTAACTTGTGGAATTTACAAATTACCGGTAATATAATTAGCATTAAACATATGAGGGTTACTAACATGGATGTAGAAAATAGATCTGTTATGCACTCTTAGTTTTGAATAATCAATTATATATTTAAGATAGAAGCAGCAAATCTCCAAATACCACCAGTTGCAAGAAATCAGTAATAGGAAAAAGATATATATACTGCTCAAAATAACAAAGGGAACACATCCTAGATCTGAACGAATGAAATATTCTTATTGAATACTTCGTTTTGTACAAAGTTGAATGTGCACAACAGCATGTGAAATTAATTATCAATCAGTGTTGCCTCCTAAGTGGACAGTTTGATTTCACAGACGTTTGATTTACTTAGAGTTATATTGTGTTTTTTAAGAGTTCCCTTTATTTTTTTGAGCTGTGTGTGTGTGTGTGTGTGTGTGTGTGTGTGTGTATATGTATACACACATCTACAAAAATATATATATATATATGTGTGTGTGTGTGTGTGTGTGTGTGTGTTTTTTTTATGTCGGATCACCCTGGTATATTGAAGGAACGTCACAGCTCCTTTTTGCCTCTAGACCCAACCCAGGACCATTTCAAGGCAGTTAATTTATTCATAGCCGACAACTATATTCTGTATGTAAATATTTACAGCAGCACGAAGCTTACAACTTCAACTTCAACCTGATGATGGTGAATGTGATTTCACCAAAACTCAAAATATTACACAGGGCAAAACCCGAACTCAGAACAATCTACATACATATATATATCGGTCTTGGTATATTCGGGTTTCTTCCCGTGTAGGATTTGGAAATTTCTGGCGACGTTTTGACAAGGTCCCACTCATCATCTTCAGGCTGATGTTTCTGTCCTTGTTCTAAGGTGTTCGCCTTAGAACAAGGACAGAAACGCCAGCCTGAAGATGACGAGTGGGACCTCGTCGAAACGTCGCCAGAAATTTCCAAATCTTACATGGGAAGAAACCCGAATATACCAAGACCGTCATACCTGTACCCGTGAAAATCTACGAAAACAAATATATATATATATATATATATATATATATATATATATATGTATATATATATATATATATATATATATATATATGGCTTTGGTCTGATTGAAGCAGTCTTTTCTAAAGTCCTTATGACAAGCTGTCAAACTGAATTTGTTTCTAGCAATAGTTGTTGAATTACCTGAGACTTAAAATAAGTCTCCTGAGGGGTAGCCAAAACATCAGCCGACGCTATGTCAAGGTGCATAAGTGTCTGTCGAAAAGAAGGCCGATTCCGCGGCTTGCTTTGCCTGCCAGATAAAAAAAAAAAAGGATACCATCCAGTAAACTAAATTGGCCTTAGCCTCAATTGGTTTTTTTTTCCTTTGAAGATTAATTTACAAAAGAATATTGATTTTTATATTTATTAGAATAACCCAAAAAGGATAAATACCAACTAAACGATATATCATACTAAAATAACAATAAATTTGGTGTTTTTCTTACTGTATATAGTTTTTTAATTAGCTTTTTATAATAGTCGTTTTATGTTTCTTCTTTTTAATTTTTTTTATTTTTTTATTTTTTTATTTATTGGATTTGTATGCTGCCCCTCTCCGTAGACTCGGGGCGGCTAACAACAGTGGAAAAAACAACATGCGACAATCCAATACTAAAGCAGCTTAAAACCCTTATTTTAAAACCAATCATACATACAAACATACCATACATAAATTGTAGAAGCCTAGGGGGAAAGAATATCTCAGTTCCATGCCTGACGACAGAGGTGGGTTTTAAGAAGCTTACGAAAGGCAAGAAGGGTGGGGGCTATTCTAACCTCTGGGGGGAGTTGGTTCCAGAGGGCCGGGGCCGCCACAGAGAAGGCTCTTCCCCTGGGTCCCGCCAAATGACATTGTTTAGTTGACGGGACCCGGAGAAGGCCCACTCTGTGGGATCTAAATGGTCGCTGGGATTCATGCGGCAAAGGCGGTCCAGGAGATAACCTGGCCCGGTGCCATGAAGGGCTTTATAGGTCATAACCAACAGTTTGAATTGTGAATTAATATTCTAGTCTGTATTCTTTTAGCATTTTTATGTTTTCTATGCCACACTAATACCTCAATATTCATAGTATTCCTTCTTTATCACTAATTTTTACTTCAAGCTACATAAATGCACACTTTGCATCTGGACATCACTGAATGGACAGCAACAGAATACAACATGATACATATTGGAAAAGTCAGTCGAAGTAATGATATTTCCAACAGTAATATGTGGTTCTGGAAACAAGACACACAGGAGAGGGGAAGAAAATAGATTTTACTGAACAATGGCTTTAGAGTTGGAAAATTATCACAGATTGAAAGAATAAATCAGTCTTGGATAAAATTAAAACAGACCATAGTAGTTCCTTCAAACAATGATCTTCAAGCAGAAACTCACATTAGGCATGAAAATGAACAAATGGTGGACTGGGGGTGGGGGTGGAAACAATTTGCAAAATGGAAGGAAATAGAAGGGATAGACAATGGATAAGATGAATAGAAAAGATCAAGATCATCAAATGTTTTTAAAAGAGCCATGAATTGTGATTAAAGATATCTTAAGATGTAAGGCATGGGGGATTTGAGACATCTTTCCCCCAGGCTTATTATAATTTATGTTTGGTATGTATGTGCTGTTTGGTTTTTAATTATGATAGGATTTTTAGTTTTTTAATATTAGATTTGTGCCATTATAATATTGTTTTTATCGTTGTTGTGAGCCGCCCCGAGTCTTCGGAGAGCGGCGGCATACAAATCTAATAAATTATTATTATTATTATTATTATTATTATTATTATTATTATTAACCAATTTCTATATATAGATACCATATTGGGTCTGATTCAATTACACTAATCTAATTGTGAATTACAGATCCAAAAAAAATCAGAGAAATTAATCAAAGAAATCCACAAATTGAAATAAATTATATTTACTATCTCATTACACACGACAATTTATAATGAATTCATAATAATACTCATTCTTTTAAACTTTTCAGTTTTACCAAGCCATCAAATGATTTAGATTAGATTAGATTTATTGGATTTATATGCCGCCCCTCTCCGCAGATTCGGGGCGGCTCACAACAATAGTAAAAAACAGTACATAGTGACAAAATCCAATGCCCACCAATCCAATTACAATTTTAAGTGAAGAAATTCATAAAACAATCCCAATATATATAAAAAACAAGCACACAATCAATCAAACGGCAAAACAACATGGGCAAGGGGGAGATGTTTTAGTTCCCCCATGCCTGACGGCAGAGGTGGGTTTTAAGGAGTTTACGAAAGGCAGGGAAGGTGGGGGCAATTAAGATCTTATTGTTGTAATTTGTGAAAACAGATATCATATTGTTAATAATCCATTTTACTTCCAATTTCCAATTTCTCTCTATATTAAGGTACAATATAAGGAAATACGATTTTACCAGGTTTGCTTCATAAGAATCTTGAATCCATCTGGGCAAGTGGAGGGTACAGGAAGATGCAAACTATTACTGCCTACACCCCAGATAATGGCTGAAGAGTCTACATCTTTGTATGGAATTTCTCCAGTGAGAAGCTCCCACAAAACCACTCCAAATGACCTATAGGGAAAACAATATTAAAATCAGAAAAACTATTGAAATTTATTTATTTGTTTGTTTGTTTGTTTGTTTTACTATATTTTTCAGAGTATAAGAAGCACTGGAGTATAAGACACACCTTAGTTCTGGGGGAGAGAAACAAAGAGAAAAAAATTACCTCTGCCTCCCAGGAATTTCCCCCTCAGTAAACAGTAAACAGTACTGCCTCTGCCTCCCAGCAATTTGCTTCCTTGCAGTTTTAATTTCATTTTCATTTTAGCATGTGGGCCTGAAGTCTCAATCAGCTGAGGGTGGGATGGCAGATAATCAGTTGTGCTAATCAGGCTTTGCACTGTTTGCTGCAAGGAGGTAAATTTCTAGGAGACAGAGGCCAAAGGGTTGGGTGGCTGGGTCGAGCTACATTCAGTGTATAAGATGCACCCAAGTTTTCACCCGCTGAAAAATATGGTATATTGCCACCTATTCACCCATGGTGATTCAAGGTGGCTTACAGAATATAAAACCACATTGAAGACAATAAAAACTAACAAAAAGAATCAAATAAATTAATATAGTACAATGCAACAAAAACACCCCCAACCTCCCATCCTGGCAACAGCATTGTTTATGGTCAATAACCAACAAAGTATACTCAAAGGTTCTTTTTCAAAAGGCAACTAGATTTTTCTTGTTTTACTTTTTGCCTTTTTCAAAAATACTTTGGGACAACCATGATGTGGATGACTGAGAAGCTCTATAAATAACCAGCAAAGTAGTTACAACATAGGACAACATATAACAGTAGATTCAAATACAATACAAAGCAATAAAGGCTTAAGGACCTGCTAATTAAAATTTACAGGTATAAAAATAAATCGTTGAGATAAATGTTAGATCTCCTACAGCAGAATTGTTTTGCAAAAAGCATAGTGCAGAAAAATATTTATCAAAAAGAAAACTTTATCAAAAATAAAATCTGCCAGCAACCACAAAACATGGAAACACAAAATAATGCATTTTTAATACAAATACTGAAATAGGCAAGTAGTTAGAATAGTATTACTTGCCATAGATCTACTTTTTCAGAAACTGGTTCATTACGAATCACTTCTGGAGCCATCCAAGCGACTGTTCCTGCAAAGGACATTTTTGTACTCTTATCGCTGAGTTCTTTAGAAGTACCAAAATCAGAAATTTTCACCGCATCATTGTGGGTAACTAATACACTGAAAGAATAAAATACACAGGAAATTACATGAGAGACTCATAGTAAGGACTCATTCCACCCTTATTTCAAATTTCAATTTCCTTTATCTTCTCATATTGTATTAACTCCGTTTACTCACTTGGGTGACTTGAGATCTCTGTGGATAATTTTATGGAGATGTAAATAATTCATTCCGCTAGCAATTCCAGTGGACCAGTCTACAAGCAAACGAGGTGTTACCTTTCTACCTGCTCGCAACACTTCATACAATTGTCCATGTGCACAGTATTCCATTATTATACAGTAGCAGGGTGCCTGTGTGCAAACGCCCCTAAAACAAAAAATAACAATAGATGTTTAAAAAATCAAAATCAAAGCAATGGGGAATTAAGAAAGAAAATAGTAAAGAGAAGTTTCTGATTAACGTTTCTACAGAATAATCAAGAATACTACCTAAGAAACCATTATTGCTTATTTATTTGCCATTAGACCTATAGATGCAGAAAATTGAACAGTAAACAGTACATGATTTCCCTAGAGAACAGATTACATGCATCCTTGAAGTGCATGAAATTGTACTGACAGCAATGACATTTTGATGAGGTGAAAGAAAGAAAAATCACTATAATGAAAAATCCAAAGATTTTCCCCAAAACACAGACATTTGTTATTGTTCCTGGCTAGAAATGTGCAAAATATTTCAAAAGTTGAAATGGATGATATCAAGATGTTGGAGAAACAGTAGAACATTTCTGATAAATTTTGAATGTCAATGTTGGGATATTTTAGAAACATAGAAGACTGACGGCAGAAAAAGACCTCATGGTCCATCTAGTCTGCCCTTATACTATTTTCTGTATTTTATCTTACAATGGATATATGTTTATCCCAGGCATGTTTAAATTCAGTTACTGTGGATTTATCTACCACGTCTGCTGGAAGTTTGTTCCAAGGATCTACTACTCTTTCAGTGAAATAATATTTTCTCATGTTGCTCTTGATCTTTCCCCCAACTAACTTCAGATTGTGTCCCCTTGTTCTTGTGTTCACTTTCCTATTAAAAACACTTCCCTCCTGGACCTTATTTAACCCTTTAATATATTTAAATGTTTCGATCATGTCCCCCCTTTTCCTTCTGTCCTCCAGACTATGCAGATTGAGTTCATGAAGTCTTTCCTGATACGTTTTATGCTTAAAGAGAAGTTTCTGATTAATGTTTCTACAGAATAATCAAGAGTACAATACTACCTAAGAAACCACTATTGCTTATTTATTTGCCATTAGACCTATAGATGCAGAAAATTGAACAGTAAACAGTACATGATTTCCCTAGAGAACAGATTACATGCATCCTTGAAGTGCATGAAATTGTACTGACAGCAATGACATTTTGATGAGGTGAAAGAAAGAAAAATCACTATAATGAAAAATCCAAAGATTTCCCCCAAAACACAGACATTTGTTATTGTTCCTGGCTAGCAATGTGCAAAATATTTCAAAAGTTGAAATGGATGATATCAAGATGTTGGAGAAACATTAGAACATTTCTGATAAAGTTTGAATGTCAATGTTGGGATATTTTCATTTCAAAAGCTTTCTGCATCTCTATTCGTGATGAACAGTCTTTTTGTGATTATTATTTATACAATGAGGAAGCCATTATAGTATTTCTCTAAAAGATTTCATTATTCTTGCTCTTTTCACCAATAATAATTGTTTAATTGAAAGAACTCATGCATATGCTATTACAAACTACTTCCTTACTACATCCAACAAAAGTAGTAATTCTACTGTATTGCCAGATGACACTTTATCCATTAAGAACTTAAATTCAAAAGATAAAGGAAACTTCAGTATTGTACTCTGAATAGCTTTAATCCGACTATGAAGACTTACAGCATCAGATTGAAAAGGTAACCCTAGAATCAGAATAATCCATGTACAACCTACTTGAAAGCAATGATGTTTGGATGTTTCAGCTTCCTCAGGTGTTTGATATCTGTTTCACTCTGCTCCCTCACTTTTTTGATGGCCACTTCCTCTGTTCGAAATTTGCCTAAGAAAACAGCTCCTTGTGCTCCACTGCCCAACCACTGCAGCTCAGATATCTCTTCAAAAGGAACCTCCCATGTATCTGATAATAAAGAAGCAGTTATTATAATTGCAGCTAACTTTGAAATTTTGACACAATGTTGCATTTGAATATGCACGTGCGGTTTTGATCTACACATAGATTACTCCTCACATGGACAATTAAATGTTGCATGTTCTAGACTTGGCAAATCAGACAAACCAGACTGAGCCACAGCAACGTGTGACCGGGTACAGCTAGTAATAAATAAATAAAGATATGCCCCCATCAGCAGCAAGGCTCATGAGTTAGCTATCAAGAGAGTCTCTTTCTTTCCTTAAACCACAAAGCTTGAATTACAAGACTATCCTAACTAGTAAAAGAGAAGTCAATTGTGACTTAAATCCAGTTAAATCTTCATTATGTAGTTTTTATTTTTATTGGGTGGGAAGATGTTAGTTAGAACAATACAGTACAATTTATAGTTTAATTTTTGTGACAGCTATTTCACCTATGTCTAGAGGGAATTTCTTAGTCACTCTGGTCAACTGCAAACTTTTTTCTTGAGTATTTATGATGCAAGCAATGTCCAAGACAGCATGTACTGAATCTCCATAACTTGTTCTCCATAATTGACTCTTATTTGGAGAAGAGCATAGAAGACCCATCTGTTTTAATGAAGATGGGCAGTGAATTACAGCAAAAACATGATTTTTAATTTACTTTTGATTCTGAGGGAGAGGGGATTATAAAGGCCTCAAGCAGCTGGTTCCAGGAAATAATTTCCATTCATTTCAAAGATATGATTACTATTCCAACTGTGCATTAAGCTTTTTAAAATAAATGCAGAAAGTATAATTTATGTGTAAAGTTACTTTATGTTCCATTAATCTATTTATTTTATCTTAACTATATTAAAAGATGCTTTGACAGAGAAGCTTATAGGATTTGATGTAGTATTACATTATTATTTATCTCAGCAATACCAAAAATGTCAAAACTAGGGAAGTCTATTATTTGAATGGAGTGATTCCCAACAATTATTAGCACTCTGAAATAAAAAAGACAAACCTATACTGAATAACTAGATTAAAACAAAATGTATCCAAGATAAAAATATCAGCCAGTCTTAGAAATGTCTAAATATAAATTGTATATGATAAAATTACATATAAAGATAAAATGACACATACTTCTTTTCATAATTCTGAGTTTTAAGGTGTTTACAAATTAATAAAACTTTAGAGAACATAATCCTTTTGCCATGAAGCTTTTGGATGGGGCAGGGGTGCAGGAATAATAAAAGATAATTTTATTTGCCGTTTACCTTGTTGTTGCAGTTTGTAGTCAGTAGAATAGGCTTTCCCTATAATATTCCATACTGGCTTTAAACAGCCAAAAAGTCCCTCAAGAAAGCCACCATTACCGCTTCCTGTTCTATTAAATTGTATTTTGATGTCTTCAGTTCCCTGGTTGTTCTGTCCGCTTGTATTGTTATCGTTGCCCTGATGAACAGTAGCTTCTAAATCATCTTGTTCTGTTAACTGGAGCACACTGTTTTCAAATTGGTCCCTGGAATCTTCACTCACACTGGTTAATACTGTTGTGGGCACTGGGCTATTTATATTGTCTGATGCATTGTTGTGAGATAAACCCCTTTCTTTTCCCTCTTCTATGACTGCAGATGGAGGATGGTCACCAGAGGGTATACAATCCCCATGCATCCCGCTGAAACTTTTATCTTCATTGAGACTCTTATTGATAATAGTTGTAGAGGAAGACCAGCTCAGAAGCTCCTGAGAACTGGTCATTGTATTGTGGGTATGCATGTGTGTGGAGCGAATAGTCAGATATACTGTTTTAGAAGAAATGAATGTTCATCCTTAGGGAAGAAAGTGGCCACAGCACCTGTAACAAAACCATGGAACAGGTTACAAGAATCATACAATCAGAGAGAAACATAGAAACATAGAAGTCTGACGGCAGAAAAAGACCTCATGGTCCATCTAGTCTGCCCTTATACTATTTTCTGTATTTTATCTTAGGATGGATATATGTTTATCCCAGGCATGTTTAAATTCAGTTACTGTGGATTTATCTACCACGTCTGCTGGAAGTTTGTTCCAAGGATCTACTACTCTTTCAGTAAAATAATATTTTCTCATGTTGCTTTTGATCTTTCCCCCAACTAACTTCAGATTGTGTCCCCTTGTTCTTGTGTTCACTTTCCTATTAAAAACACTTCCCTCCTGGACCTTATTTAACCCTTTAATATATTTAAATGTTTCGATCATGTCCCCCCTTTTCCTTCTGTCCTCCGGACTATACAGATTGAGTTCATTAAGTCTTTCCTGATACGTTTTATGCTTAAGACCTTCCACCATTCTTATAGCCCGTCTTTGGACCCGTTCAATTTTGTCAATATCTTTTTGTAGGTGAGGTCTCCAGAACTGAACACAGTATTCCAAATGTGGTCTCACCAGCATTCTATATAGTGGGATCATAATCTCCCTCTTCCTGCTTGTTATACCTCTAGCTATGCAGCCAAGCATCCTACTTGCTTTCCCTACCGCCTGACTGCACTGTTCACCCATTTTGAGACTGTCAGAAATCACTACCCCTAAATCCTTTTCTTTTGAAGTATTTGCCAACACTGAACTGCCAATACAATACTCAGATTGAGGATTCCTTTTCCCCAAGTGCATTATTTTACATTTGGAAACAGAGCATCTGGTGAGGACATTGCTAGCTGAACTTCCTCCAAGGAGGAAGAATTGGGACTGCAGCCTCTTATCAATCTGACTATCTTCCTTTATTTATTTATTTATATTTATTTATTAGATTTGTGTGCCACCCCTCTCCGTAGACTCAGGGCGGCATACAAATTCCTTCAATGTGGGCATCCTATAAAACGGGACCTCAGAAGCAAGGCACCACAGTGTAAGTAACGTGCAAGAAATAACTTTGTGATACGGTGAGATACTAAAGACTATGCTTAGAACATGCATCTTTTGGATTGCCCATAGATTTAAAAATTAGAATTAAGGATTTTCTTAAGAAGCAATTATTTTAGGTATTTATTAACTTGCTTGGCTTTCTATTACACTCCAACCCATCAAATTATCAGCAGGTTAAAAATGAACTAAACTATGGTAACTTGGTTTTGTTGTGATTAATGCCAATATTATAAAAGAGGCATCTGGCTAGTACCATTTATGTATGATGGGGCACGTTTCATATTCTTTCCAGCAAGGTTTGACCTGCCCTTACATCTTTTAGAAGAATGATAAAGACTTCAGCTGATATCATGACTTTGCCATCTTGTATCCTTATGTTTATTCTTTGCCTGTTTTATTTTTGTGATTGGTAAGATGATTCTTGATTTATGATTTTGACTTCTAAATGTATCATGGATTTTATTTATTTATTTATTTATTTATTTATTCATTCATTCATTCATTCATTCATTCATTCATTCATTCATTCAATTTTTTATGCCACCCTTCTCCTTAGACTCAGGGCGGCTTACAACATGTTAGCAATAGCCCTTTTTAACAGAGCCAGCATATTGTCCCCACAATCTGGGTCCTCATTTTACCCACCTTGGACGGATGGAAGACTGAGTCAACCTTGAGCGGGTGATGAGATTTGAACCGCTGACCTTCAGATCTAGCAGTTAGCTTTAGTGGCCTGCGTTACTGCACTCTACCCACTGCGCCACCTTGGTTCATAATTAACTGTCTATATCAGACTTGGGCAAAGTGCGGCCTGGGGGCCGGATGCGGCCCGCCTGCTGTCTGTGACTGGCCCGCGGAGGTTGGAAGGAAGGAAGGAGAAATGGAGGGAGGAAGGAAGGAAGGAGAAATGGAGGAAGGAAGAAGAAATGGAGGGAGGGAGGGAGGAGGGAAGGAGAAATGGAGGGAGGAAAGAAGGAAGGGAGGAGAAATGGAGGGAGGGAGGAGAAAAGGAGGGAGGGAGGGAGGAAGGAGACATTCTCTTTCCATTTCCTTTTGCAAAAGTCCAATAAATGCTCATTTTTTAATTGTTCATTGGTTTCATTGGCCTTTCCAAGAAATTTAAAGCAAACCCCCCCACCCCACCTCTCAGGGGGAAAAGGGGAGGAGGAGGAAGAAAAGGAATCCAAACCTATTTTCAGGCAAAGCCTCCACTATGTTTTCTCAACTGACAATGTAGGTCAGTTGAAGAGAGGCACCTGAAAGGAATATTTTGAAAGAGAAGTAAAGAACTGCCCAAAAGCAGAAATAAAAGGCAGAGAAAATCAGAAAGACAGAAGCTTCCCTCCATCTGGAGAAGAATGGAAGGAAGGAGAAATGGAGGGAACAAGAAGGAAGGAAGGGGTGGGCAATTAATTTATAATTATAATATAATTAACTCAGTTCTACCCAATAATATACAGTATTGGGTAGAACTGAGTTAATTATATTAATCTGGCCCTCTAAAACCATCCCAATTTCTCATGCGGCCCCATGGCAAAATTAATTGCCCACCCCTAGTCTATATCATAGAAACTATTGAGAGTCCTTGGATTATGGTAGGTAATAAAGTTTCATAAATACCGTAGATAATGATTGATTGCCTTAGTTTGATTCAATTTACAGGTTTTAAGCTTTGAAACTAAGTCATGTTTCAAAAGTATCCTCTTTATAATCAGCTGCACTATTATTAGAGCTGAAGAAGCTAGTTTTAGCCTAAAATTAATATTTAACATTAAAAAAAAATCATCAAAAACCATAAATTTAAATTAATTTTATGACAGCTAACATTTGGAGAGGGGCGGCATATAAATCCAATTAATAAATAAAAAATAAATAAAATTTGTTCCTCACAGCAGAGTACGCTGAGTAGATCCATATTAACCAACTGGGATAGAAGAAAGAAAGAATATCAGGTGTTCAGGAAAACATGCCTCAGCTTGAAGAAAAGCTAGTTTGTCCAAACACTGCAAACAATCAGTTTTTATATTGTTGCCTGCCTTCTGTTCTAAATATACTATTAAAAAGACAGTCTTACTAATATTTCCAATCAGAGCAATAAATGCAGCAATAAATGCAGAGTGGGCCTTCTCCGAGTCCCGTCAATTAAACAATGTCGGTTGGCGGGCCCCAGGGGAAGAGCCTTCTCTGTGGCGGCCCCGGCCCTCTGGAACCAACTCCACCCAGAGATTAGAACTGCCCCTAGTCTCCTTGCCTTTAGTAAGCTCCTTAAAACCCACCTTTGTCGTCAGGCATGGGGGAATTGAGACATCTCCCCCGGGCATATACAATTTATGCATGGTATGTTTGTATGTATGTTTATTTAGTAAATGGGTTTTTAAAAAATATTTTAAACTATAATTTAGATTTGTCATGAATTGTTTTGTTCTGTTGTGAGCCGCCCCAAGTCTGCGGAGAGGGGCAGCATACAAATCTAAATAATAAATAAAATAATTAATAAATAAAATGCTTAAGACAAAGAGCAGTTAAAATTATTCCCTTTAAAGTAGTTATCAAACATTGCTTCTTCCATTGCTATATAGTATCTATATATTTCTATACAGTATCTATACAGTACTTTGGAGCATATTCTTTAATGGTTGCCGATGGCATTATTCACAATGATTTTTGACTGACCTCAGTAGCTCCTACTGCAAACAATTCCCAGAAGGGGCATCACATACTGACCATCAATTGATAGAAACAGATTGGAATTATATATGAAATACAATGCTAGAGCCTTTGAAAACAGCAGGGACTGACAACATATTGAGATTTAGAATTCTTTTTTTTAAAAAAAGCTAATGATATAATGCAAAATATCTGCTCTTAAAAGAGCTGATTGTATATGAATGAATAAATCTAGCCATTAACCCAAATAGTTAAAAATCAGTTTGTTTATAGCAATGATACATCTTAAGAAATAAATGGGTAGCATGCTTTTTCCCTCAATCCAAAACACACTGTTAAAACTGTTAATGCTAGATTTTAGACTGTATTAAAAAGGATTCTGAAGCCATTTCAGCAGACAATCAGATTACATTTTCACAAAGGAAAAAGAGGGAGAGGGGGAGGAAGCCTGCTGTTGTGAAACCAATTGCAGTTATTTCTCTTGGTATTCTCGTGATGCCCTGCATGTCAAATAATTATTAAAATTCATCCTGTTCTGTTTTCGAAACGGAGAAAGATCTCTGCATAATGTGCCAAATTGCAAATGCGATATATCTATAATAGCTCCACAGAGAAGTAAAATACAGACTGCTGCCTAATACAAAAATATTCTCGGCTTTAATATGCCTTCCAACATCTTTTCTATTGTATCGACAGACAAATCTATCCCATCTTTTGAAATGAACAATTAACAGCATAACATTGGTCCTTCTGCAAGCAGAGACCTTGAAATAAGACAGATTTTTACCAATGTATACTTACAATGACAGGAACATTATACAACTATGCTCCATCTCCTCATTTTATGGAGAGTTAGCAAACGACAAACCTGCTCAATAAAAGCCAAGAAAGGAAATTCCACCCACACAATCCTGCAACCCCACTGCAAACACAGAAGCTACTAACGTCACAAATTCATGAATGGATGCCTACGAGGCTGTTTCAGGACTCCCGAACAAACCCTGCGGTGGTGTGTGCCCTGGAAGGGGAGGGAAACGGAGGAGCAGCCAATCAAAGGGAGGCAACTACAGCTTGCCTTTCTTCAGAGGAACCTCATCACAGAATGGACAGCCACCACCAATCAAACCCAGGCAACAGAGTCTCAGAGGGTTATCAAATAAACCCTGCCAGCTGGAGGGGGTGCAGAGCAAATAGAAACAGATGACAACATAAAGAATTCTAAGGTACAACATATGGAAAGCATAGAATTGTTGCTACAAAACTGCAAAATGGGAAAGCTCTATACCTCCACTATATAGTGAACATAAAAAAAATAAATGTTCTTAAATAGGCTTTGTTCGCCACCTAATGTATATTTTGTTCATCATTAATCTCTCTCTCTCTCTCTTTGTGTGTCTGTGCGCTCTCTCTCTTTTTCTCTCTCTGTGTGTTAATATATCATTATAGTATTTATTTATCAGGAGCACTCTTCATTTTGTTTTAAAATTGCATATACAGCCCATGAAACATAGTAAATAATTTAAATGTATAGATTAGATATTTATATAAAAGCATTTTTTGTTCTTGCAGGGAAGAGCCTTCTAATTTAATGTCTAGTCCAGATAAAGATAGAAAAAAAACTATTGCTTTTTCAATGCAAGTTCCTCCAAAACCACAGCTAGAATTTGAAAAATTCATTACAGGTTTTGCATCTGATGTGTATATCTGTGCCTCGGTGTATTACTTGTCATACCATAATTTTCACCTATGACAAAGAAAACCCCCCTCCATGTTGCATAAACTGTAGCATAGTTTTGTACAAAATTACCATAGCAGTCAGGATTTAAATAGCAACATGCATATTACAATAGTATATATTTATACCACCAATCCTTAATTTAATATTGTGTGCTCCTACCTAGCAGGAAAAAATGTGGAAAAAGTGGTGGGAAAGAAGAGGAAGGTTACAAACATAATATTTCATTCAGGTGAATTGCCCTAATAGATTTTTATTTGAAGTATTCACTGCTTTTCAGAAATATACGGATACCATTCCTTATTTCAGATCTGCTTGAGTGTCATTTTCACTGTTAGATTTGAGAAGCAGATACATTAAATGAATGTATGAAAGAGGGTATTTAACAGCTTTTAATACCAAGCATGGGGAATGTTAATATATACAGATGCTCAGACTAATTGTCCTTCAATCTTCTCCAGGTTTAGAAACATAGAAACATAGAAGGAAGGAAATTTTTGCTTTTAACTTGGATGAAGTAATGTACTGACTATATCCTGATTTTCTTTTTCCAGAAAGCCTATCTTTGCATGATACTTATGCCAGAAATGTCTTAGATTCCTCAAACGAGAACTTAACCATAGTTTCAACTGGGAAACCATGACCATCCTAGCCACATCCAAAAACACTGGAGAATTCTTCGAAGCCTGGGACTCCGACAAATTGGCTATCAATAAACACATAGGAATAAACAGCATCTACATATTGTACAACCAAGAAACCAAAAAGGGAACCAAAAGACCAAAACACCTCTCCACCAGTAATCAACATCCATTTGCGCATAGATGAACACCAAGATTAACAGTCAGACCAACAATCAAGAAGTAAACAATATCCCAATCAAGGAACTGCCAAACAAGTTTACAGTAAACAGCCCAATCGAACAAGGTCCAATACCACTCCCACAGGGCAAACCACAAGAATATAAATTGAGACCAAACTCCATTCAACTACTAGAACAATATTTATTTATTTGTTTTATTTATTTATTTGTTTGTTTGGATTTGTATGCCGCCCAACTACCAAGGGACTCTGGGCGGCTCACAATCAAGGAATAAAACATACCATATGTTGTGATTCCGTCTGAGGCCCCTCAGGGAACGGCTGATCCTCTGCCGGCTTCCTGCTCAGAGGGGGAGGATGAGGAACAGGAGGTTCAGGCAGACGGGGAGGAGGAATCTCAGGCTGAGGGAGAGGGAGGACAGCCAGAGTCCCCCGAGAGAGAGCTCTCCCCAGCAAGCAGCCTGGATTCCTTAGATGAAAATGCACAAGCAATAATCGATCTCCGGCAGAGAAGAGCAACACAACGAAGGGGACAATTAGCCAGGTACTTTCAGCACTAAAGAGGCAACAGCTGGGTTTGGGTGTGGTGCTCTCTGGAAAGGCTGAAAAGGCAGACCCACCCTTCCTGGCTTGTGGAGTATTATCTTTGGGAGTCCTGGGACCTGGCTGTGATCTTTGGCGTCTTGGAATTCTGGTTTGTGACTTTGAATACTGAAACCTTGGGGGGAAAAGGTGTGGGTCTTATTCTCTACAGTGGTGGGTGTGCCAGCAAGAAGTCTGCTGTATTGTCTGGCCATCAGGACTCTGCTGTGAAGTCTCATAGCCTGCCTGTTGGGAAGAACAGGTTTTTCTCTGTGTTTATTTTTCACACTATAAAGTGCTTTTGCTTTTACCAGCGTGTCTGGCTGCTTTTTCCAGTTGGTGTTGAAGTCTGGGGGCACCCAGACAGAACACCATATAACATTAAACCCCTTTTTAAAAAGTCTAAAATAATTTAAAACCAACAATTTAAAACAATTAAAATAGTTAAAAACCATACACGCTATTAGTGGCATTTGAGGTGCCATGTCCTTTATCAGCAGGCCAAATGGTCTGAATTGTTGTCTCTTCCAGAATTTTCCTACAACAGCTTTAATACATTCCTCCATGGAATTTATAGCTACCAGACATCTCCCCTTGCCTATGTAGTTTTATGTATGGTATGTTTGTGTGTATGCTTTTTAAATAATGGGTTTTTAGACTTTTAATATTAGATTTGTTACTGTATATTGTTTTATTACTGTTGTGAGCCGCCCCGGGTCTGCGGAGAGGGGGGAATACAAATGTAATAAATAATAATAATAATAAATAATAATCTTGTCTTCCAGAACTCTACTTCCTTTTCTCATCCCTGTCAGTTTATTTATTTATTTATTTATTTATTTATTTATTAAGTTTGTATGCCGCCCCTCTCCGTAGACTCGGGGCGGCTCACAACAGTAATAGAAAAAACAATGTAGAATACAAATCTAATAATTAAAACTAAAAACCCATAATTTTAAAAAACATGCACACAACATACCATACATAAACAATATAGGCCTGGGGAAGTTATATCAGTTCCCCCATGCCGGACAACAGAGGTGGGTTTTAAGGAGTTTACGAAAGGTAAGGAGGGTGGCGGCAGTTCTAATCTCAGGGGGGAGCTGGTCCCAGAGGGTCGGGGCCGCCACAGAGAAGGCTCTTCCCCTGGGACCCACCAAACGACATTGTTTAGTCAACGGGACCCGGAGAAGGCCAACTCTGTGGGACCTTTAAAAGAACAATTAGATTTGGTTAAAGTTGCATATAAGTAACTGCACACAAGCAAGATGACCTCTGTGGGAGATTTGGTGTGGCTTTCCACTACATTTTGCCTATTCCTGGTAAATGGATAAGAAAAAGATGAATTGGAATGTATTCTGGATTCTGAACACAGAGCAAAATGTAGGAGTATCTCATTCACTAGAAAGGCTATCCCAAATCAGAGAAATAGAGCAAGATGGTAATAGATGTCCATACCTCACATCCAGCATTCCAGATTTCATAATACTGTACTTGCACAACACTTGCCTCTGTTAATAGCAGTTACTATCAACAGACAGCTTTAAATCAACAGACACTTTTAAAAAGGGGTTAGGCCTTCTAGTGTTGGGAGGGGAAGGGAGGAACTTTCATCTGAGTCTACTCTGCCAGATTTATACATTGCAAGTGAGAGAAACAGGAGGAAATGTGTAGCCATTGAGAGTAATTCTAACTGCGGAGATAATATAAAAGAGTTTATAGTTGTCCCTGAGAAAGGAAAGAATGAGCCACTAATGAAAGAAGCTGAGATTTGAACAAGATCTATTAGATCTACTAGATCTACTCTAGAGGTCAAAGTGTGGTATATCTAAGAAAGTCACTCAAAATAACCCCACTTTGATTTTGTTTACCATATGATGGGATAGAAAGTGGACAGCCTTGTAGGATTCTGTTACCGTACAACAGTAAAATGTCCTACTATTCTTGGAGTGTTCTTGACCTGGCCTACTTCAAAGGACTGACATTATATACATACATGGTGAAAAACAGAGCAAATAAATTGATTTGTATAATTTGGCAGAAGTTTTCTAACAGGGATGTGGGTTAAGAAAGTTTAAGACTTACAGATCCTCATAGAAAGATAGTAAATATATGTGGTAACACAAACACAGTCAAGAACAAATGAGTGCAGAATGAAAGCACAAAATAAGTATAAGAACAAAATAAGTGTATTATGGCAATGTGCTCTTTCAGGGAGAATAAATGATAAATTTATGAAGGAAGAGTGAAACAATCAAGATGAAAGGATAGACTGGAAAAGCTGAGGTTTGATGAAATAAATCAGATATCCAAGAAGACAGAGGTGAGAAGTTTAAATTTAAAAAGATAATACATTACTCTGTCTATGTTGTTAGAAAGCATGGCTTCCATGGGTAAAAGCACATGGAAATATACAGAAACCAGATTTAGTAAAATTTCATTTTCTTTTATTTCCTGCCTTTATTTATTTTTTTGCTTACTATTTCTTTCTTTCGCTCTGCATAGTATTTATAAACCTGAAAGGGAACAGCAAGACATATATGTATACAAAAACAACTTATTAGAAATACAACTGTTTATGAATAGTATAAAGCAGCAGTTAAACGTATAAGAAAAATCTATATATGTAAAAGCCAAATACCACTCATACATCATCACAAAATCTCCAGAACCATAAAACCTACAAACTTGAAACTTAGCACGTATGTTCCTCTTGGTTGCTAAGTGCTCGTTAAGAAAGGATTGTTCAAAGTGGCTATCAGATCATTAGTTATTTCTTATATTATTATTAATATGCACTAATGCTAAGGAGTTAGATGTTCTACTCCCCCTCCCCATCTGAAAAGAATTCTGTTTCAACTGCCAATGCCAGCACGTGACTCATCAGCCTGCGGGCTGGGAATTTATACATTCCACTCCATGCTAAGGAGTTCAGTTTCGTAGCGAAGCACAGGTATCCAGCTATTAGTATGAAATATTTATCAGCCTAAAAGTTTGGACACACATTGGTAAGCCAATGTTTTCTGAACTGGTTAAAAAAGCCAACAGTTAAACTAGAGCTATTGATATTAAAAATGTCTGTAACATCATTTTCCTTACTCAGAAGAATAAGAAAATCCACTTGTTCATTTCTCAGGGAAAATCATGATGTTTTTTCATCACTGTTGTTACATTCTCAGACTGAAGCACATAGCTTCAATCAGGTCTTCCATTCTGGAGGGAAAATACTGACTGCTGATTGGCTAGACTAGTGATGGCGAACCTTTTTCTCCCTGGGTGCCAAAAGAACGTAGGCAGTGAAGGGCTACCAAATTTTTACTACTACACTGTGGGCGTGGCTTATGCAGGACGCCCTGCATTTCCTTTTAACATCTTTCAGTGCAAATTGGGTGCTCTGGGTGGACCTCCATTTTCACTACCCCACTGCGCCCCCCCCCCCCGGTCCAGGCAGTAGCCCCCCCCCTGAACGTATGCACACGCTATCAAGCATACGTGAGTGCCCACACCCATAATTCAATGCCTGGGGAGGGTGAAAACAGCTTCCCCCACCCCCGCAGGCCCTCTGGAGAAATGGCCTGTTTCCCAACTTCTGGCGGGCTCAGTAGGCTCGTGTTTCACCCTCCCCAGGCTCCAAAGGCTTCCTGGAGCCAGGTGAGGGTAAAAACGTTCTCCCCCATCCCCCTGGAGGTTCTCTCGAAGCCAAAAATACCCCCCCAGAGTCTGTACGAGTCAAAAATCAACTGGCTGGCACACCACATGTACATTGGAGCTGAGCTAGGGCAACAGCTTACGTGCCACCAAATAGGGCTCCGCATGCCACCTGTGGTATTCGTGCCATAGATTCACCATCACTGGGCTAGACTGTCTGGCAGCTTCATATAAAAGTGCTGTCTGTCTTTGCTGGGTTTGTGGCCTTAATTCAGATCTTGTCACAATTTTAGTGAACTGCAGAGAAACTCCGGATGGATTTTCCCCAATATTCTAGGCAATGCAAGCTGTACGGTAACCGGGTTTATTATTTTGACTATTGGGAAGGGCCCTAAGAATTTTGGCCCTAGCTTTTTGCTGGGCAATCTCAATCGGATATATTTTGTCATGAGCTAGCTCACCTAGCTCTGACTGAGCTGCACAGGCCGAAATAAGAGGGGAGGGGTGTTACATTCTCAGACTGAAGCACATAGACTTCAGTCAGTTCCTCCATTCTGGAGGAAAAATACTGACTGCTGATTGGCTAGACTGTCTGGCAGCTCCTTGCAAAAGGGCTGGCTGTCAAACAGAGCCTTATTGGGTTGTAAATAGTTGCCAAATAAAGAGTAGTTGTTTTGAAGTCACTTCTGTCTGCCTCTTTCGTTTACCCTATCTAACAACTGTACTTGGTTCATTTTCTAGAACAATTCAACCAGTATGTGATAACAGTCAAGTGAATTGGAGACTATTTTTTTTAAAAATCATTGTTTGTTGTCAGGCTATTTCTGTTCCACTTATTACCTTTAATTAATAAACTTTGTCTGATCAGGACTCATTTGTCTGATTTTTCTACACAATTTATCTGATTTCAAAAGCCTTGGGGATTTTCTGTCCAGTTCAGGTTTATTATTTTAACTGCTGGTTGATAAGCCTTATTTAAGGGTACAAAGGTTGAGTTCAACACACAGGAAATCAAACAACACTAGGGAAGCCAAGACATTGTGTTCTATATGTTACTTCCTTGTGTGTGAGTATTTGGCAAGTCATCACATTTTCTTACTATCAATCTTCTGCCCTTCTCTTTGTTTTCTAAGATCAATTATTATAACAGATTACCAATTGCAGCAAAACAATTTTATAACCCGCACTGTACAAGAACCTCAGTCTTTCAAACTACTTTGGTCAATGGAAGGTCTACAAGATTGATTGTAAGACTTTAGAATGATAGAATATCAATCTAATCACATGAGTAATTGTTTTTTTTAAAATGCCCCTACGACAAAAACAAAAACATAAAGTGAAAATCAAAATAAAATGAAAAGGGAAAATGCACTATGCTGGTTATTTTGGACAACGTAGTTATTAAGACTTTCTAGCCAATATCTAGAAATACTTTGAACAATTGTAATAATTGTATTAAAAGAAAAATGTTTTCAAAGCTAAATTCACTCCAATTGGCAAAGCTCAGTTTAGTAGGTTAACTTAGTGTAGCTTGGTTCCTATTTTACCTATCATCTAATCTTGTTTCAAAAGCCCTTCTAAATCTTGTCCATACTTTTATATCAAACTTATTTTATTTATTTTATCCTCGAGTACAACTAGATCTTTTACTACATAAATATATTTTATTATATTAACATTACTGAAGGAAACGGTTATTGTTCATCATAATGAATCATTATGCCCCCATTTTTAATTATGTTTTATTTTAAATTTCCCATATTGATACTTTTTTATATATTACAAAGTCAAATATACAGTATTTAAAAGCAATTCTTAATCTGAATAAATCAAGATAATTCCTATTCTAATTTGGTCTGAGATGACTGGGGAAGAGTACCATAAGTTTTCAATATAATTAGTTATTGTTTTGTGGTACTGATTCAATTATGGTCTCTATTTATAGATTATGATTTTGTAGCTCTTTGCCCAAAGTCTTTTAGGACTGAAAAACTGCCAAATAAATAAAATGAAGTTATACATACTATATTAATGTCAGCCTCAGTTATTTTCTTAATATAAGGAAGCCTTGATTAGCAAACATTTAATAAATTCCCATGAGATTATTTTAATAACAACAGTTCATTTAGTAACCTTTGCAAATTACAATGGCACTGAAAAAAGTTACTTATGACCATTTTTTCACATTTATGACCGTTGTCCTCATTTACGATCTCGGAATCCCCATAGCCAAGTGATCAAAATTCAAAAGCTTGGCAACTGACTGATATTTATGACTGTTGCAGTGTCCTAGGATCATATAACCATCTTTTGCAACCTTCTGAGAAGCAAAGTCAATGGGGAAGCCAGATTCACTTAACAATTGTGGAAAAAAGGTCATAAAATGGGGCAAAACTCACTTAAAATGTCTCACTTAGCAACAGAAATGTTGGTTCAATTGTGGTCGTACGTTGAGGACTACCTATGCATTTCCTCTTCAAAAAGTATTTTATGTCTCTAGAATATTACACAGAATAAAAAAATCATCACTTACCATTCTCAAATCGTGAATTCCAATACAAAGGCAACAATCCATGGCTCATTTTATTGCATTCCAGCTGATTGCATCTGCCTGCCACTTCCTTCCAAAATGTGGATTTGTGCAAACTAGAAGGCAATTTCAATAAGTTAAATGTATGTAGTTAGCCAAATACATTACCATATAACATTGTCTGAGTTTGTTTTATCCATTTATAACTTAGATTACTATTAGGACACATTTCTGTGCCACATTATTATATTATATATATCTCTAGATCTGTTATCTCCCAAGTCATTCTACAAGGACTTGGTTTTTTAATTGGAGAATAACAATGTGATCCGAGATATCATAATAATGGTCATATCACATCCTGGTCACTGAGATTCTCTTGGGCTCCCTCCTCCCTCCACATGGAGACTGTACTCATTCAATTGGTCCATGCCTGATGGGTCAAACTGGATTTCAAAGAAAATTGGGAGAAATACCTTCCAATTTGCTACATGGTCCTGCAGAGGCCCTGGCAGCTGCCTGGAATAAGAGGTCACCTAGGCAGCCTCTTCTGACCCATCCCTCCCATTATACCACATGTTTAGAGAGGAGTTGAGATAGTTGAAAAGAGATGCCTGTGGCATCACTGAGAGAAAACAAAGAACAAACTCAACCAAACCTGAGCTAAGGTTGCTATTAAGGTTGACCTTGTGGCAGCAGTAAGAGCAGCCTGGCATCAGTACTTTGCTCTTATTGAACCTACAGAATGCCAGTCCATTGATGGGTTCATACTCTCATTAGAAAGTAGAGAGGGGCAGCATCCTAGAGTTCCATCTACAGGGCTGTGTAGAGAAATTCTCCAGGCATCTGGAGGATAAATTCACTTTGATTTGTTCCAGTTGGGTATCAAGTGTGGTACAAGTTCTGTAGAGATGCCCAGAGAGCAGAACTATCTAGTTATCTCGGAATGGTTTGTTGGACATAAAGAAGTGGACAGGGATCATTGCAACACAAATGCTACCACCTGTATGTATATGCTTCTCCTGGCTTGTTAAGGCTGCTCTGGAGGTATCATGTGGTGGGTCCAAGCAATGGGGAATTTATTCTTGTTGGAGGAGGTATTCCCAGCTTGTTTTTCTCTTATTCAATAAGCCTACCATTGGACAATTTTAGTCCAATTTCCCATCTCTTTTTTGGAAAAGGTAGTTGAGAACATGGTGGAATTGCAACTCCAGTGGATCCTGAGAAAGAAATGGATTCTCTGGATCCATTTTCAGTCAGGTTTCAGGTCTGATAGGAGATCAAAATGGCATTGGATGATCTCTGATGGGAGTGGAATGGTGATGGTGTGTACATCTTGCTCTTCTTGATCTCTAAGCGGCTTTTGATACCATTCACCATAATATCCTTTGTGGGCCTCTTAGAAAATAAGAGGACAATTTTGTGCTTGTTCACCTCTTCTCTCTGAGGCCAGTCCCAATCAGTATTAAAGGGAAATGAGAGGTCCAACTTACAGTTCCTGCTTTGAGGAGTATCACAGGTCTTTGTATTCCCTCCATTCCCTTTTACCTGAAACATCTAGATGAGATCATCTGTCACCAAACTACTCTTGCTCAAAAGCCTACCAGCCATTTATCTATCTATCTATCTGTCTCTCTATCTATCTACCTACCTACCTCTATTTCTATACTGCCCAGTAGCAATGGCAGTGCAAGGCTCCTCCTACCCACCCCGACATCATCACTTCCTGGTTTTTTAAAAAACGTTTTAAAGCCTTTTCCCCCCTGCTGGTTCCCCTGAAATAAATAAACAAATAAAAAATATAATAAATAAATAAATAAATTGCTGTTGCTTTAAATCAGGAGTTTCAAAACTTAGCCGCATGGCTAAGGAATTCTGGGAGTTGAGGTCCACAAGTGTTAATATTGCAAACTGTATGACTATATTAATATTGTTTCCTCATTGCGTATTTGGCCACTATGACAATCATTGTTGTACCTCATGATTCTTGACAAATGTATCTTTTTCTTTTATGTACACTGAGACCATAGGAACCAAAGACAAATTCCTTGTGCATGCAATCACACCTGAGCAACAATAAGTGTTGTAAGCCACCCTGAGTCTAAGGAGAAGGGCAGCATAAAAAATCAAATAGAGATAGATAGATAGATAGATAGATAGATAGATAGATAGATAGGGAAGGAAGGAAAGAAAGAAAGAAAGGAAATAATTCTATTCTATTCTATTTGGAGACTCCTGCTATTGAAAAGCCTTCGGAAACTGCTCAGAAAGTTGTTTTTAATTGCAGAAGCAAAGTGACAGCATTGGATAAAAGGAAATCTTCTAATATGGTTCTATGTTTTTGAAGTTTGGGGGTTTGTGCAATATGGGCTTTGTGTTTCTAAAGGGGTTTGGGTGATTTTCATTGCGGCTAAATGACTTTCAGGCTTCCACTTTCTATACTATCATTATCTCATTATCTCTATCAGGCAAGAATGTGGAATGAGTTTCAGGCAGGTTCTTTGTTAGCAGGTTGATTTTTCCTTGTTTTTCTGTGAGCCTTTTTATTATGAGCAATGTTTTATTTGGAGGGGTTGCTTCCCACAAAAGAAAGAGGAGGGGAGGAAGAGAGGACCACAAACTTGTCTGGCACTAGACACAGCTTCAGAGGATGCTTTGAAACAGCAGAGCCAAGGCTGGAAGGGACCTCAGAGGTCATCTAGTCCAACCCCCTGCTCCCTGGCAAAATGGATTGCTAAATTGGCCACACCCACCCATTCACATGGCAACCTGGCCATGCCCACCCAGTCACATGGCCACACCTACCTGAAGCCACACCTGACTTCCAAGCCATGTCCACAAAATAAGCCACACCCACAGAACCGGCAGGGGAAAAATTCACCCCTGGTCCTCACACAGCACTAGTCAAAGCATTTCTAGGTTTGGCACTTTAAATAGTGCAGGATTGCTCTAAGTGTGCATTGAAGGTGCCTAACTGCTGGCCTCCAAAGACATTCCAGACTGGATAACTTCACCAAATCCTTCAAGTAATCTTAAAATTATTTCAACCTATACTAGTGGAGATAGAAAAATTGACAAAGCAAATTGGTTGACCAACCCAAAGGAAATCAATTAATTAACATAGGCATACTATTTACTGTATGATGTCTAACTATATGTACTGTGCATTATGTGATTCTGGGTTTATTTAATAAATATGTATTTTTACTGGTATTTGTGCGCACACACGTAAAATTTGCAAAAATATTGCAGATAAAATTATGGATATTATAACTGCTTACGCAGCACACTTTTGCAAATTAGGAGAAAGGCTTAAACTAAGAATAAATCAAGATTTCAAGTTCAGCTATAAGCAATGTAACCATTATATATATATTGACATTATTGACAAAAATTATAGCAGATTCCCAAGGAGTAAAAGGTAGGAAGGATAGGAGTTTTTGCCTCTTTTCTGATATCTCCCCATATTTTAAGACAATAATTATAGAAATTGTGTACTATGCACATCATTTCAATCACGATGTGCCAGATGTAAATTGCATAATTTGTGCTATTTACATATTTTTGTCACATGCAATGATATGCAATGTCATATGGCTTTTACTGGAGTCTTACATGCTTAGATAACTTTTTCTCTTTTTCTGCTATACACAACAGCTAGGAATGTACATCTATTTTTTATTAATAGGAGCTGGTTTGGTAAACCCATCTTGAAAATCTGCTTATACAAATTGACAGCATAGAAACATATACTATGTTATTTGTGAGTCAATGGGTGTGCTTGTGGGATTTTTACATAGGATATATTTTTCCTGGGACTATTTTTTTGACCTCCGTTTTCTACAATAACTATTTTTGTTATATTTCATAGAGACAATATTTAAGTTTGGACGTCATGACTCAGTAAAGAAAGTCAAGTCAAGAACTACTGGCAAGAGAATAAAGGATTTGGGAAAAGAAACTGTAATTTAGCTGAATGTTTTCTTTAACTGCTTACGCAGCACACTTTTGCAAATTAGTAAAAGGCTTAAACTAAGAATAAATCAAGATTTCAAGTTCAGCTATAAACAATATAACCATTATATATATATTGACAAAAATTATTTTCTTACTTGGGGTAAGTTGAGAACTTTAAACAAAACAAAATTTCTAGCTTAGTGCTATGTTAATTATTTTAGATTTCTTCTAAACAGATTTATAACAGAAAATATAGCAAATAAATAATAAGTTCTTTCCTTTTGCCAAGGCATAAGGAATATATTTGCTAGCACTTAAAATTGTGTAAATTAATTCAAGACAAAGGTTTCTTTTAAAAGTATAATAGATGAGTACACGATCAGAACTACCGGTAATTAGAAAGGCATTCTCATTTTATAATGTTACTTCTGTTTTGCAAGGCATACTGGAAAAGTGTTACAAAGTGTTCAGAGATGAGGTACAATCTGTAGGCACTATTTTAAAGTTTTTAGTTACCACTTATTTAGATAGTCATTACACTTGTATCACTTCCAAAATACAGTGTGAGTGGAATATGCTAAATGCTTGATAGAACTTTTAGTGCCTTCCTATGATATTAAAAATGCTTCTCTTTTACAGTAGTACTCCATTTCAAACATAACCCATGTCCTTTATCTACTTTAGGTATTCACCCACAATAAGGGGGGAGGCAGTAAGAAAATGCACAATACTATAAGTAATCTCATTACTGTATTTATAATCAATTCATTTATTTTTGCCCTAGTTTTCATGTCAAACAGATGAAATCTTGGATTTATTTAACCCAAGTCTTGTTAGAACTGAGAGAATACAGCTAACGTGGGCCAATTCATATACAAAGATCAAATCATGTTCTATTATAACAAAACTACAAATCAACAAAGTTTCTTACTCATATATGCCCATGTTTTATCTTACTTTCGCCTTGGAGGAATGTGTTATAATGCTATTACAGCTAGGAAGTAGTGCTATTATTCCTTCACATCCCGATGTTTTGTAGAACAAAGGACGTTTAAGTGCAGTTACCACTGTCATGTACTCAGCTGATGAAACCTTCTGCATACTTACCTAAGAATTAATTCCACTGAACTTTTTGTAGGTTGGATCTATTCATTTGTTCAAATTTGTCAAACAAAACCAATAAAAGGAAAAAAGAATAAAGGGAAAAAAATACAAAGACAGGGACAATAGGCACATTAGCGCACTTATGCATGCCCCCTCTAAGTATGAAGTGGTCAATAGAGGGAAGTCAATTTGTGACTGAAATTGTGAAAAACTGTAGCTGAGACAACTGGATCAGGTAGAGCATTTCAGACTTAGTGGAACCTATTTTAGACTTAGTGAAACCTACACAGTTTGAGCTACTCCCTCCCCCCCAAAAAAGGTTAAGATAGTTATGCTTTCCTTATGCTGCAGAATAACATACTGTGGAATGTGTAAGGTTTTTAACAGGTTTTGTTTAAGGTTTTGTAACATTTTTTTTAATTCTCAAGTATCATCACCCCACTACCCCCCATCCCATCAGTGGAAGAGGAGCACGATCGCTTTCTAAATAAAGATCCCTAAGTGTGCAAACAAAAGCAAATGTTGCAAAACATGCTTTAGCTTCTGTCTGATCAATAACGGACACAGGCGATTGTGCGCCTGATGGTGCGAATCTGCAGACCCGGTGCTGCAACGACTACGGCGGTCCTGCCCCTACCACGTAGCCAGGTATCCATGTCAAAGGTGAAAACACTCCTTCGGCCAACAAGACACAGCAAAGCAAAAGCAAAAAAGAAAAGAAAAGAAAAAAGAATCCAGCGCAGGTAGCCCTGAATAGTCCGAAGCGCTACCCGATGCCCCCGCTAACGGAAACCGCCGAGCCCCGGCCCTAACCAGAGAGACGCGCGTTCCCGAAGGGTTCATTTCGCGGCGCCCGTTACTTACTGCCTGAACGCCGTCTTAAATCGGCCACCGTCGGCCATTGGTCCTCCTCCCACCTGCCGGGCCGTCAACATCGCGTCACTTCCGGCATCACCTGACAGAGAAGAGTACAGCTAGTGTGCTGCCACCTATAAATTCGCTTTTGATAAATGTACTTCCGGCTATGCCCTTACCCCGTAGCTAAGGTTACGGGAGTGTTGTGATCCTTTGCGGAGGGGGGGGAGGATTGAGGAGCGAGGCTTGAAATATTTGCGTTGAATCGCTGTGAACGCAATGCCAAGCCCGACAGTCTCTTCACTGTAACCCTGGTGACACATTCGCATACATCACCCTCCTCCTAGTCTCACGAACCGGTACAAAAGATCTGTAGAGATTCTCAGTCATCCAGGTCAGGATTGTCCCAAAGGTGCTTTTTTCAGGAGGCAACTGGACTTTCTCGTTTTTTCTTTGAAGACGTTTTGCTTCTCATCCAAGAAGCTTCTTCAGTTCTGAGAGATAACGGGGAATGGAATAATTTATATTACTTGCAGACAGCTGGTAATTTTATTTTAATAATAAATTACCAGTTGTCTGCAAGGAATAGAAATCCTTCCATTCCCCAAAACTGAAGAAGCTTCTTGGATGAGAAGTGAAAGAAAAAACAAAATCTAGTTGCCTCCTTTAAAAAAGCACCTTTGGGACTGCAAAAGATGCTCTCTTGTCCTCCAAGTCAAAAGGTGGCTGCCATTATAGTACTGTACCCTGTTGCCTGAGTTGATATTTTCTATTGATGAATTTGAAAATGAAAATCCTTAAAGGCAGAAAAGGGAAGTGCTGAGTCAGAGGTGTTTTGATTTCTCATTGTTAATTTTCATATTGAGAAAAATATTAAGCATTTACCTATGTGTGGCTTCCCCTTTCCATTCATAGGTTTTACAGTGTCACTTAGGAGCCAAATTGCTTATTTTGGTGCATTTTGGGCCTCTACGTGATAAAAAAGTTGGAGTGGGCCTCAGCAACAGTTGCTGACATTCCCTTATGTGACTTCTTCACTTTGATCAGTTGTTCAATTCTAGTCAACTGGGTGATTTTTAAAAAGTATGCACTTCTTTTGTGTGTTCCAGTTGCAAATAAACCTAATGAACTCAATAGGATACTGTATTCAGCTACACAACACTACCTACACTATATAGCTGTTATAGCTGTTATTAGGGAACCAAAAAGGTAAAAGAGTCACTGAGGATTTTACTCCGCTAGTCATTGCCAACAGTAGGGGGCGGTGCTCATCTCTGTTTCTATTATGGAATAGGATTTATTTTTATTTGTTTTGTACAATACACAATAATACACAATGGGGGTTATAGAGGATATAATCAGGTAGAATGTATTAAAGGGGGAATAGAGGAGAAAATAAAGGAGTAAAATATAACTTTGAGAGAATAGCAGGAAAAGATATAGGTATAGAAGAGAAGATATAGGAGAGACAATAGGACAGGGGACAGTAGGCACTCTGGTGCACTTATGTACCCCCCTTACTGACCTCTTAGGAACTTGGAGAGGTCAATCATGGATAGTCTAAGGGTAAAGTGTTGGGGGTTAGGGGATGATACTACAGAGTCTGGTAGTGAATTCCACGCTTTGACAACTCGATTACTAAAGTTGTATTTTTTACAGTGAAGTTTGGAGCGGTTAATATTAAGCTTGTATCTGTTGTGGGCTCTTGTGTTGTGGTTGAAGCTGAAGTAGTCTTTGACAGGCAGGACGTTGCAGCATATGATCTTGTGGGCAATACTTAGATCATGTTTGAGGCGTCTTTGTTCTAGGTTTTCTAGACCCAGGATTGTAAGTCTAGTTTCGTAGGGTGTTCTGTTACGGGTAGAGGAGTGAAGAGCTCTTCTGGTAAAGTATCTCTGGACATTTATGAGGGTATTAATGTCAGAAATGCGGTATGGGATCTTCGGGATTTAATCTAGGGATCCTTTACAAGTACAGTACTGGATTTGCACTTCTAATAAATTCTGCACCATATTTGATAAACTGTGTCTGAAAAAGTTAGTTGTGAACTGCAATTAATCATTGGAATGATTGTTCTCCAATGAAAACAATATACAGTATTTCAGTCCAAACAGTCATACATGTGAAGGCTGTATCCCATAACATGTCTGGCTATTTCTTCCTCTTAAATGATTTATCTGTACTTCAAAATATATTTTTTTAAAAAGATGAAAAAAATAAACATATCAGATATAATAAAACAATAAAATATCAATATTACAATTTCATTTCCATTGTCCGTCTATTTAGATATTGCATTGGAATCGTTCAGTCTTGAAATAGCACTAAATCATATCTTTAAGGTTTTCACCATTATCGAAAATCAACCCCCCCCCCAAAAAAAAATTCCTAGAAAAAAATATTTTTAATTTTTTTTTAGGCATACGAAGGCATTTACAAAAGAAATATCCATATGATATTATCACCCCATTTCTATCCCACTCCACTTCTTATTAATATTTATCTTGCATTGACTTCCATGGAACAGACAAGCGATCTTTTAATTCTTCAGCCCCCGTTACTGTTCTTTCCATAGATCTCTTTGCTAGAAAGCGGCCCCGGTGTAAAAACCAAGCCGATCGCCTTAATTTAAATTAAAATAATGTCCGCGTTAAGTCGACTCCAGAGAATTTGGACAGCTCTCAAGCGTGCGCTTGCCTTCGGTCAGGATTTCCTGCTCCAGTTTGGAACCTCCCTCTTAATGCGCGCGCGGCTCTAAGGTAGCAACGCCCATCGCCAGCTGGATTTGCGGGGGTCTTTTGCTTTCCCTGGATCGCCTCCTTATTTGCCCGAATAAGTTTGCCGCGTTTTTAGTTCTTGCTGTTCTGCAACGATCTGACGAAGATTATGGCTGAATACTTTTGGGGAGCTGCCGAAGTGGCAATCATTCGAATGTGTAACCCTCCGCTCAATACAATCAGGTAAGAATGGGGAAAGACTGGAAAAGTTACCATTTTAGTAGTCCCGTGTCTGTTGAGTCGGAAGCGAGTTCTGCAGAAAGTGAAAGCCTGCGCACACTTTTGGATTAATTTTATGGGTCTTAATAATGGGATAACTATGGGGTGGATTTTTAGGGGTTTCCCCGCAGTGAACCCATAGTGCTATGTGCCATTGAATTTGCTAGCAGTGTGCAAAGGGATATTGTCCAGGTAACTAGTACTCTTGCATATTTGGATTCGGTTAATTTATTCCGTGAAAAATGCATGGGAACCATCTTTAGTGCTTGTGTATTATCTTTGTGTTAAGTTTCTTCCAGTCAAGCTTGGTTCCTGGTGTTTGACACAGCAGTGTAATTTACTTGGCCAAGTGCAGAAATGTTTTTTTTTTAATAATCTAATTCTAACCTATAGCCCAGATAATTGTGTTTTTTTGACTAACATCCAAATACAGGTGTGCTGCACACTGGATTTGTGGAGGAAAAGTGTACTGAGCTGTAAACATACCACCTGTCAGTAAATTCTTAAATCAAGTCTGTGTTTTTCCCTGAAGAATCTACAAGTTTACAAAAACAAAAGCCAAAATAAGACCATGGAAGAAAGCATCAATGCTTCACAGCCTATACAGCCATCACAAACACTTCCTGATGTTTAATTAAGTCAGAGTTGGGCAATACTGTTGCACAGTGAGTTTAAATAGTGCATCAACAACATTGAAAATAGTATATATTATGGCCCACCTACTTAAGATTCTTCAACCCAATTAAAGAATTCAGCCAATGTGAGCCAATTTAGATACAAATAAAAAAAATACTTTATTTCAAATAAATTAATTATTAATCAGCTAATCATTAAAAACTAAACTCTAACTCAGTGTTTCCCAACCTTTGCCACTTGAAGATATTTGGACTTCAACTCCCAGAATTCCCCAGCCAGCATTCCCTGGCTGGGGAATTCTGGGAGTTGAAGTCCAAATATTTTCAAGTTGCCAAGGTTGGGAAACACTGCTCTAACTAGACTAGGACAGCAGTTATTCCATGGATTTTATCTGTGACTATGTTAAAAACAGTGCTGATCTCCAACAGTCTATACCTAAAAGTTTTTTTAATTCTGTACCTATTCAACTGCCTTTTGTTTTATTTCATTTGTTTCTGAAAATTGTTTCTTAAAATGCTATTAGGATTAGGAATTAGTGCTGTTATTATTCAGTGCTCAGTCACTTCCCAAAATTTTATGGAATATATGGATAAGCAGTTACTTTGATACTACCACATAAAAGATTACAGATTCAGCACCTTATGCACAACCTCAGAAGAATGAGCCCCAATGAATTTAGCCCATCGCCAAAAAATGTAGACCAAATAATTTAAACCACAAATAAACTTTTAAAGTAATAGTTCATCCATACATTTTTACATAATAACATCTTTGGGGGACATATCTGATTATATTATACTGTATATTTTTATTTTAAGAAAATTCTGTACATTGCTCGGTTTTAAATCTGGAATCTGATCCAATAGATCCCAAAAATGAATTTCTATTTTGCCCAGTTCCAATGAATTTATCTACAGTTGATGTTCTACTTCTTAACTAGCAAAAATAATGTAACCAGTTCATTGGTATAAATTAAATATAAAATTTAGAAAGAAAAATATTGCCTGTGCTGTACTTTCAATTTTTCTTGCTAAAGTAATATGTGGAAAATAATTATATTTAAAAATGAGGTAATTTATATAAATTCCGTTTTTAGAATAGACATTAATGTTGACACAAAATGGTTTTGCAGGGGATCTATTATGGAAAGAGTTCTGGTTAATATTTAAACCTTGGTGTTTTTAGACTTTGGATTCTGTTCAACTGACTCGGAGCAATAATCCCATTATGAAATACTGTACTATTTTCACTGGTATATGATAAATTCTTGCTAGCATTATAGCTACACCTAGTGGCAATTTTAATCTTCTCCATCTTCATGTTATAACTGTATGTCAGATTTATGGACTATTTTAAAAACACAATTTTTAGCTAAAGGCAAAGAGAGGTCTAAGCCACACAGTGGAATGACCTTATTAGAATGCAGGGATAGGCCTAAACAAGGACAGGGAGTGATAAATAAAAATTGTTAAATTTTGATGTTGCAATATACAGTATATCAAATGATACACTGTAGTAGCTCTTGACCTTGATAAGTGAAGTAAATAGGAGTTGACATAGATATTACTAGAATTCTAACAATTGAGAATAAATGTCTTATTACCATATTATCTCCGGGACCGCCTTCTGCCGCACGAATCCCAGTGACCAATTAGGTCCCACAGAATGGGCCTTCTCCGGGTCCCGTCAACTAAACAATGTCGTTTGGCGGGACCCAGGGGAAGAGCCTTCTCTGTGGCGGCCTCGACCCTCTGGAACCAACTCCCCCCAGAGATTAAAATAGCCCCCACCCTTCTTGCCTTTTGTAAGCTTCTTAAAACCCACCTCTGTCGTCAGGCATGGGGAAACTGAGATATTCTTTCCCCCTAGGCTTCTACAATTTATGTGTGGTATGTTTGTATGTATGATTGGTTTTAAAATAAGGGTTTTTAGCTGTTTTAGTATTGGATTGTCGCATGTTGTTTTTGCCACTGTTGTTAGCCGCCCCAAGTCTACGGAGAGGGGCGGCATACAAATCCAATAAATAATAATAATAATAATATTATGATGATCAGATGATCAGCCCAACATTTAAACTATACTTATTAGATCTACATTTCAAAAATCTGGATGACCGATAAATGGCAGCAAGAAATTATTGTTTGCTTTATTCCTTTGTTGCAGTCTAGTTGTCCAGATTTGTTTTAACCTATACATATTAAGTCATTTTAAAGAGATGTCAAACTATGGTATTACTTCTGAATGAATTTGTTTTATGAACATTGATTAACTTTGCAAGCAGATTATTGTTGCTGAAGTTAATCATCAAGATTTTGAATTCTTTCTTTTATATTGACACTCAGGCAGATGTATCTTTTTTCTTACACTGTAAATGACTGATTTATTTTAGTGATGTGACATTACGAGCTTTAAAAGAAGACGTAAATCATGCAAATATTGACCCCAGTGTGAAAGCTGTTGTGATTTGTGGGGCAAATGGGAAATTCAGTGCAGGTAAGAACTTTTGATTCAATTCAGTTTTGTGTTATAATTTCTGAGCAATATTCAGTCATACACATTAGAGACAATACAAACAATGCTACGGAATTCAAATAAAATTAGATTGGAATCTTAATTCTATTTGACACCCAGTAGGCCTGACAAGTCACCAAACAAAATTTTACAATTTATCATGTCTGCAAATTTTGTAACTGATCCTGTCTGTAAATCATCCAAAACAACTATGGATTCTGCAAATTACACAATGCTGCAAAGTATTACTAAAGTTTTAGTAATATAACTAACATAACTTAGGAGGGCAGGAGCCAGTGTTTCTATTACATTTACTCTAGCATCATATATTTCTTCAAAAACTATTGAAGAAGGATTTTGAAAGATTCCAAGAAATTCTGTATCATATTTTGTTTCCAAATATGTTATTGTCTATAGCTTAAAAATCCTAGTTCCAATAATTGCATTTGTTGAAATTCTATTATAATCAACTTTATATTGCTCAACATTTTTCTTTGTCCTGGTGCTGTTTTTGCTTCATGATATCCTATCCTCAAAAGCATCTGAAATATTCTCCCTCCAAAACCATGGCTTGCCCATTGGCTCCAATGTGGACTAGTGTGATGCTCATTCTCATAGTATGAAATAGGCTGATTTACATAGCCTCCATCTTCTTAGTGTTCATTCTTATTTTCGAACAAAAAGACCAGAATACTTTTCTACCAGCAAGCAACATTCATATGAACATAGATTAGCATCAAGATTAACATGTAACTAACAGTCCAGAAATAAAAAACTCTCCATTCATGGAACTGCCAAACAAGCTAACAGTAAATACCCAACCAATAAGGTCATGATTTATAAAATATGTCGTCCTCCAATGGATCACAATGTCATCATTCTGCAGTACTTAGTTGAATTTTTAATTCATATATTTAGACATTTCCATTTTCTTCTCTGCTTTACATTTACATTTACAATAGTATCCTCCGTGGTTATAGATATATAACCACGGGTCTGCGGAGAGTCTGCGGAGAGGGGCGGCATACAAATCCAATAAATAATAATAATAATATAGTATTAAATATTTCAATCTGTTTCCCTTTAGAAAAAAGATTTGGAAAGTGTGGTTCATTCCATCCATCCATAATTCCTTCATTCAATGGCCCCATATCTGCACCTCTACCATAGTGTAAAGGATCAGAGTCTATGACTTCTTAATTTATTATTGTAGAATTTATATCTCTCTTATCTTTTTAAAGAAAAAAATCTCGTTAAACATTATTTTGCAACCTTATATATATATAGTTATCTTGGATTTTCCTTGTTCAGTAGTTACATTCATATTTATTAGGTAAAAATGTTGATTAATTGGACAAGATCCCCAAAGCAAGAATTATGTACTGTAGATTTCCCTAAGGTATTATTTGGAAATTATCAGAATTTACAATGAGTAATTTAAGACATCTGTTTCAATTACGCAAAATCCTGCTCTGATTTCTCCATACCTTGGCTGAGTTGCTGTCTACAAGAAGCTCACCCTTTATTTTCTCATTTTAAGTCAACTTTCACTTCCATTCTCAGCCTTCCCACATTCATTCTCAAGCCCCTTCAAGCCGCTGCAGAGTTGGTGATAAATTAACAGCTTGCCACATTATCCATAGAAAAGCCTGATGTTTATGGGAACTTGGGAGGGGTGATTTTCATGAGGGGACAGATGCAGCCACAAAGCATTATTTCAAGTGTCTCAAGGCCATCCTATGCCCACCCACCTGAGCGGAAGCGGAGGAAGGACTTGCCACGCTGGCACAATCTGAGTGGGCAATGTGACACGTTTGTGGATGTGAACTTTCAACAGGGTGGGAAACCCAGATTCAGGTTTTCCAGTGTAGGCGCCAGGATGGCTCTGGCAATAAATTGGAATTTTGAGGAGAACTTTGACTTGGACTCTGATTTAGTTTGGATGCACGAATCCCAGCGACCGATTAGGTCCCACAAAGTGGGCCTTCTCCAGGTCCCGTCAACTAAACAGTGTCGGTTGGCGGGCCCCAGGGGAAGAGCCTTCTCTGTGGCGGCACCGGCCCTCTGGAACCAACTCCCCCCGGAGATTAGAACTGCCCCTACTCTTCCTGCCTTCCGTAAACTCCTTAAAACCTACCTTTGCCATCAGGCATGGGGGAACTGAAACATCTCCCCCTGGGCATGTTTAATTTATATATGGCATGCTTGTGTGTACGTCTGTTAGTATATGGGGTCTTTTTTAAATCTTTAAATATTTTAAATCTGTCAGATTATTTATGATTTGTTTCCACGTGTTGTGAGCCGCCCCGAGTCTTCGGAGAGGGGCGGCATACAAATCTAAGTAATAAATAAAAATAAATAAAATGCTACCTGGAAGGCTGGAACTTTGACAGTCCTGCTTTTTTGCACTGTAAAAAATGACATATATTGTACAGTGTTGGGGTTATTTTTTTTATCTTTGACTTGACTTGACTTGATTTGTAAAGAATTTAACTTATTGTGGAAATATGACAAAATCTTTTCCCCTTCCCTCTAGGGCTATTTCTGCCTGGTATTTTCCCATAAGCTTCTCTTAGATTTGAGAGATACCCAGATAGAGCATAAAGAGGACAAATCATTCAAGAGAATTTTAAAAAATCCTGCAACGAGACTTACACCATTAGTATTATCCTGCCTCTTTTATAGATTTCTCTATGAATGGAATGGAATGGAATGGAATAGAAGGCTTGGAAGGGACTTTGGAGGTCTTCTAGTCCAAACCCCTGCTTAGGCAGGAAACCCTACACCACTTCAGACAAATGGTTATCCCACATTATCTTTAAAACTTCCAGTGTTGCAGCATTCACAACTTCTGGAGGCAAGCTGTTCCACTGATTAATTGTTCTAACAGTCAAGAAATTTCTCCTCAGTTCTAAGTTGCTTCTCTCTAGTGATGGGCTCCTACGGGTACAGTCAGGTACACAGTACTGGTAGCAAAATTTTAGTCAGGTACACAGTATCGGTAGCAAAATGTTGACTTTTTTTTCTTTTTTTCCCGTCTGGAATCTTGGTATGTTTTTGCTATCGCAGTAAATGAGGTTGGATGTGTATAATTTTAGAAGAGCTGTGCATGTGTGTGTATACATACACTTTATATAGTAGATAATTAGGAGTGGGCTACTGCACAGATGGTGGTGGTGGAGGAATGCAGTGGGGTAACGAAAATGGAGCTCCACCCCAGAGCACCAATTTGAACTGAAAATGTTGAAACAAAATGCATAAGCCACGCCCACAGCGTGGTAGTAAACATTTTGGTAGCCCACCACTGCTTCTCTCCTTGATTAATTTCCACCCATTTCTTTTTTTTTTCTACTCTCAGGTGCTTTGGAGAATAGTTTGACTCCCTCTTCTTTGTGGCAACCCCTGAGATATTGGAACACTGCTATCTTGTCTCCTCTAGTCCTTCTTTTCATTAAACTAGACATACCCAGTTCCTGAAACCGCTCTTCATATGTTTTAATCTCCAGTCCTCTAATCATCTTTGTTGCTCTTCTCTGCACTCTTTCTAGAGTCTCAACATCCTTTTTGCATTGTGGTGACCACAACTGAATACAGTGTTCCAAGTGTGGTCTTACCAAGGCATTATAAAGTGGTATTAACACTTCACATGATCTTGACTCTATCCCTCTGGTAATGCAGCCTAGAACTGCATTGGCTTTTTTTGGCAGCTGCTGCACAGTAGAATAGAATAGAATAGAATAGAATAGAATAGAATAGAATAGAATTTTTATTGGCCAAGTGTGATTGGACACACAAGGAATTTGTCTTGGTGCATATGCTCTCAGCGTACATGAAATAAAATATACATTTGTCAAGAATCATGTGGTACGACACTTAATGATTGTCATAGCGGTCAAATAAGCAATGAAGAAGCAATATTAATAAAAATCTTAGGATATAAGCAACAAGTTACAGTCATACAGTCAACATGGGAGGAAATGGGTGAAAGGAATGATGAGAAAAACTAGTAGAATAGAAGTGCAGATTTAGTAGAAAGTCTGACAGTGTTAAGGGAATTATTTGTTTAGTAGAGTGATGGCATTCGGAAAAAAACTGTTCTTGTGTCTAGTTGTCTTGGTGTGCAGTGCTCTGTAGCGACGTTTTGAAGGTAGGAGTACTGGCTCATATTTAAATGCTTGTCCACTACGACTCCAAGATCCCTCTCACAGTTACTACTGTTGAGCAAGGTACCACATATACTGTACCTGTGCATTTTGTTTTTCTTGCCTAAATGTAGAACCTTACTTTTTTCACCATTGAATTTTATTTTGTTAGATAGTTCAAGTCTGTCAAGATTCTTCTGTACCTTGAGCCTATCTTCTGGAGTGTTGGCTATTCCTGCCAGTTTGGTGTCATCTATCCCCTTGTCCAAGTCATTGATGAAGATGTTGAAGAGAAGTTGATGAGAAATCTGTAACACCGTCATGATAGCTATTATGTTATAATGGTTTTATCTATCCTCAAAACTTTTCAAGAAGAAATTTTATACCAAGAGATACACATAGATTGTAGAATCTAAATATTTATGAAGATTCTTGGTCATCCAGTCATAGTTGTCCCAAATATGCTTTTTCAAGAGGCAATCGGACTTTCTTGTTTTTCTTTGAATTCAAAGAAATAACATAGAAACAAGAAAATCCAGTTGCTGCTTGAAAGAGCACCTTTGGCCCATTGTAGAATTTATAGTACTTAATCATTTCTTGTCTTGCCCTTGGGTGCTTTGGAGAATAGCTTGACTTCCTCTTCTTTGCGTGCCCTGAGATTTTGGAATACTGCTATCATGTCTTCATCAATTTTGAGCAATTTTATCTCAATGAGCCCCACTCTTTTCTTGAGCACTTTACTCTCTCCTTAAATTTTCATAGCAGATTTATGGGAAATATGAAGAATGTTGAAAAATGTTCCTGCTTGCATTCCATTGGTTTTTATAATTAGAGCTAATACTAACCAGAATTTATATTAAATCACAATTACCTTTCCTATTTGAAGTATGTAAACCTTCTATCATGGTTCTATGCTAATTAGCAAACGGCTATAATAAGGTGGTTACTTGAAGAAATCATGGATTCTGAGAATTTTGCTCAATTTGTTTAGGTGCTGATATCAAAGGATTTTCTGTTGGTTTTCAAAAAGATACACCGAGTTTGGAGTCTGTAGTTGCTCTTATAGAGAAGAGTGAAAAACCATTTGTGGCTGCTATTGAAGACATAGCTTTCGGAGGAGGCCTGGAGTTGGCACTGGGCTGTCACTATAGGATTGCGAACATGAAGGTAACATGTGTTTAAAGTATCATTTTTCAACCTATATATCATCTAGAGCAGTGTTTCCCAACCAGTGTGCCGCGGCACACTAGTGTGCCGCGGGACATGGTCAGATGTGCCGCGAGCCCGGCCTGGCTGGAGCTTCCCTAGCGGTGACGGCGTGAGCTTTTGGGGCCCGGTGGGAGGGCACCGGCCACTGTTGCTTCTAAGCTGTGTGGGCGGGCGCCCGCACAGCCATTAGGAACCCCCCCCCCGCAGAAATTATTGAAGTGGCGCAAAGCCACACAGTCCTGAATCGCTCCTTCTCGGCCAGCAAAGTCTGCTGCCTAGGAAAGCGGCGCATTTGAAAAACGCGCGTTTTAAATGCGCGCTGCTTTCCCAGGCAGCCGGCTTGCTGGCCGGAGAAGCAAGCGATCCGGGACTGTGTGGCTTTGCGCCGTGATGACAACAACGGCGCCGTGGTGGCTTTCAAGCGCCGCCCTTCGTGGCGCCCCACCACCCGTTCCTGCAGGTAGCAGTCAGGCGGGGGTACCGAGAGGCGGAGGCAGCGCGTGGCCGGGCGCTGAGCGCCATGGACACCTGGGAGGGCGAAGGGGTGAATGTGGCTGCTGCCTCTTAGGCGGAGGCGAAGGCAACGGCGGAGTCCGTGCTGGGGCCATGCGGGGCTGCTGATCCAGGGGGTCGCGGACCAGCAAGCCGCCCTCCACTCTCTCTCCGCTCTCTCTCTCTTTCTCTCTCTGTTGCTGGTGTGGTGCACGAGAGAGAAAGAGAGAGAGAGAAAAAGGAGGAGAGAAAGCAAGAGAGAAAGAGAGAGAAGTAAAAGCAAGAGAGAAATGAAGAGGGAGAGAGAAAGCAAGGAAGAGAGAGAGAGAGAGTGTGTGTGTGAGAAAGCAGGAAAGAAAGAAAGAGAGGGAGAGAAAAAGAAAGCAGAGAGAAAGTGTGTATGAGAGAGAAAGCAGTGTGTATGAGAGAGAAAGCAAGAAAGAGAAAGAGAGAGAGAGAGAAAGAAAGAGAGAGAGAGAGAAAGCAAGAGAGAAAGAGGGAAGGAAAGCAAGAGAGAGAGAAAGAGAGAAAGCAAGGGAGAGAGAGAGAAAGCAAGGGAGAGAGAAAGAAAGAGAGAATAAAAAAAAGAGAGAGAGAGAATGCAAGAGAAAGAGAGAAAGCAAGAAAGAGAGAAAGAGGGAGGGAAGGAGGGAGAGAGAAAGAGCAAAAAAGAGAGGAAGGAAGGAAGGAAGAAAGAGGGATGGAGAGAGAGGGGGAAAGAAAGAGGGAGGGAGAGAGAGGGGGGGGAAAGAAAGAGGGAGGGAGAGAGAAATAGGGTGAAAGGGAGGAAGAGAGGGTTTTTTGTCCAAACTTTTTTAGCCCCCCCCCCCACACTCAATGTTCCCCAGGATTTTGTAAATGTGAATAATGTGCCGCGGCTCAAAAAAGGTTGGGAAACACTGATCTAGAGCCAGTGGTACCTCTACTTAAGAACGTCTCTACTTAAGAACTTTTCTAGATAAGAACCAGGTGTTCAAGATTTTTTTGCCTCTGCTTAAGAACCATTTTCTACTTAAGAACCTAAGCCCGGAAAAATTTCCCAGGAAATTTGAGAGCGGCATGAAGGCCTGGCCAGTTTCCTGCCATTCTCCCTTTAATCCCGGGCATCTCGGGCTTTTCTGGGCTGCCAGAGGAGCCTTTTGGTGGCGCTTAAGGAGGCTATATTTTCTTTTTATTATCATTTCTTTCTATTGTTAGCTTAATTTTTTTTATATTTATGCTTTGTAAAAATTTAATAAAATGATTCTTTACAGAGAGAAGTAGGATTGTCTCTCCGAGTCTTCGGAGAGGGGCGGCATAGAAATCCAATTAATAAAATAATAATAAATTGTGTTACCAATCCAGCAATCAATGGTTTGTGTGATGATACACCACCATAAATATAATTTTAAGTTTAGAAAAGGAATAGAGAATCCAGAGTTTTGAAATATATCTGTCCCCAGATTAGTTGATCTTTTCCAACATTATGCCTATATATCCTCATATAGGCTTATTATAGAAATAGAAAAAATATAAACTTCATATTTTAAAGTCAGAGAAGATGCTATATGTTCTATATATTGTAAATATTTACAAATATTTCATCGTCACTCCAGGCTCAAGTTGGTTTGCCAGAAGTCATAATAGGTTTGCTTCCTGGAGGTGGTGGGACTCAACGGCTTCCACGATTGATTGGGGTACCAGATGCACTTGATATGATCATCACAGGTAAATTCTTTCATCTCTGAATACACATGTGGTGCTTGCAAATAATATATTGTGTATTTGCATATGTTGCCATATTTATGTAATATCAAGTATGCCCTCCAGAAATATAGGATAGCATGACTACAGTAAAAAAACCATGCTTTACACTTTCTGGGTTTGTTTGATTCATCATCTGAAATGTTAACTAAAAATTTTTTAGGTAGCAGCTAGAAAAGATCTGATAAATTAAGCAGCATTTTAGTTAGACTTTTCGTTAAGATGTGCAGCTGAAAATGAGCGTGTTGATAGAAAAAATTCAGCTTACTTTTAAGAATACAGTGTTCCCTCGATTTTCGCGGGGGATGCGTTCCGAGATCGCCCATGAAAGTCGAATTTCCCCGAAGTAGAGATGCGGAAGTAAATACACCACTTTTGGCTATGAACAGTATCACAAGCCTTCCCTTAAACCCCTAAATTGCAATTTCCCATTCCCTTAGCAACCATTTAGATTATTACTCACCATGTTTATTTATTAAAGTTTATTAAAAATATATATTTATTAAAGGTGAACGAAAGTTTGTCAATGACATATGATGCCATCAGGCAGGAAAAACCGTGATATAGGAGGAGAAACCGCGAAGTATTTTTAATTAATATTTTTGAAAAACCGTGGTATAGACTTTTTGCGAAGTTCGAACCCGCAAAAATCGAGGGAACACTGTATTACTTTTACACACAAACGTACAAGGAAGACTGGAAAATATGCAGTATTTTGGGGAGTTCTGTTATTCCAAATTAGGTTTTTAGCTTTAGCATGTTCTGTTACAGCATTGCTATATTCTGCTTCATTGATGGACTTATTATGTAGTCAACATTCACAAAGGCAAGGTGAAGCAGTGAATTTCTTGGATATTATTTTTTAAAAATTTTGGTACTGCTTTGGTCTTATATTGATGATAATAATATTTTATTTTTAAAAATTAAATATTTATTTAATAGTTTATATTAAACAGTTTATATTTGTTTTTATTTGTCTTATTTGTGCCAAATTCAAGGCCACCAGTTTTGTGACTGAAGTTCAGTGGGATGTTAAATGTATGAACAATCAAAAAGCCACTTAGTTGATCCCTGAGTGACATTGAAAACTGAGCACCTATGCCAGGGCCAATTACCGTTTTATAGGATTCTGTTTGATTTTTCTGTTCACCTGATCCATGCTGATTTGTTAGTTATCAATTCTAATGTTTCAACACAACAGTCCAATAATGAGCTGACAAACAACCTTGTTCTCTAGCTGGCTGCTGTGCTACAGAAGGTACCTATAGAATATATGGGCCACTTGTGCCTTTCAGTTTAGTAGTAGGTAGTACTGCCTTGCTGACCTCTTTTTGCTACTGATGTTAGTGGATTTTCTTCTCCCTTATTTTAACATGCTATTTTAACATGTGATTGTGGAATCAAAGATTTACCAATTTTGTTTAGTGCTGGGGTTTCAGAAATTGTCAAATTTAAGAATTGTGGACTTCAAATCCCAGAATTTCCAATGGCTGACTGAAGAATTCTGGGAGTTGTCGTACACATGTCTTAAAGTTGCCAAGTTTGGAGACCCCTGGTCTATGCTTAGTCTACCAATACTGTAATACACCTTGAAACTCCCAAGGAGCAGATGGAATTTAAGAAAACCCTAAATGAAAAAAATAATATTTCTTTTTGTTAGGTAAACATGTGCCAGCTACTAAAGCATTGAAACTGGGGATATTAGATGGGATTGTTGAAGAAAATCCAGTTGAAGCAGCTATAAAGTTAGCACAAAGAATATCAGGTAAGAACTGTCCGTTGTACTGGACAAAATGTAATACAACAAATTCCCAAAAGAAAATACAAACCAGTGGAAAGAATTATTTAGCTGATGTTACTTATGGTTGTCACAAGGTTTTAAAATTAAAAATTGGAGTTGGGGGGTCAAGCATCAGAAAAGTTAAATAAATAGCCATATATATTATAATTGAAAATCAGATTTATTATCTATCTGTTCTGCCTGCCTACATGTCTGTCTGTCTGTCTGTCTATCATATTTTCGGAGTATACGATGCACCTTAGTTTTTGGGGAGGAAAATGGGGAAAAGTATCTCTTACCAGTTATTCATCTGGCTAGCATCTTTAGCAAGCCCATTATTTTATCCCCTAGATAGGACATTAAAAAACTTTATTTGGAGATAGTAACAGTGAAAGAGATTGCAAGCCAGTAAGAGCTGGGAACATCATTAGCATCTGGAAAGAAACATTCGGAGCAAGTAGAGCAATGGAAGAAACCTTGCAGACACTTAAGCCTTGGAAAACATTCTTCGCAGAGAGTAACAATGAAAGAGCCTGCAAGGTAAGAGCTGGGAGGATAGTTAACAGCTAGTAAGGGCTGAAAAAAAGCTACATTCAGAGTATAAAATGCACCCAAATTATCAGCCTCTTTTAGGGAGGGAAAAAGGTGCGTCTTATACTCTGAAAAATATGGTATCTACTTACCTACTTACCTACCTATTTATCATCTATCTGGTTATCCGGCTATCTTATCATTTGTTGGCAATGTCTGATGGCTTTTTCATAAATTGGTGTTTTATAATTCATTATACCTGTCATGACATCCACTTTGTAAATAGGCAATCATTTTATAAGACCATTCACAAATACTAGTTCTACAAAATATAAAACTACCCTTTAAAAGTGTTTGTTTTCTACATTCATAATTTGTAAATCTGTTTCCAGAAATTTCTGCTTGCATAATTCCTACTTGGCACTTAGACAATTAAAGTTCAGTGTTATAAAAGCGTAAAGACTAGTAAGACAACATGGGAATAGAACATTGTGTTCTTTATGCAGTTCAGTTATGGAAATTTCTCCCAGCACAATTGCTCAATATGATATAGCATAAACTGAGCAACATTAGGAATTCAGCTCATTCATGTCTATATTTATTCTTAAGAAATAGTAAAATTATGGTTGGTTCATATGCAGGTGGCTATGAATTGTAAAACCAGTCAAAAATTAGCTTCATTTATAATTATAGGAGGTAGTTTTCAACTTATAACCATTTGTTTAAGTAACAATTTGAAATTACAGTGGCACTAAAAAAAGTGATTTATTTGTTTGTTTGTTTGTTGATTTGTTGATTGACTGATTGGATTTGTATGCCGCCCCTCTCCGTAGACTCGGGGCGGCTAACAACAGTAATTAAAAACATCATATAAATCCAATACTAAAACAACTAAAAAACCCTTATTGTAAAAACCAAACATCCCTACAAACAAGCATAGCATGCATAAATTGTAAAGGCCTAGGGGGAAGGAATATCTCAGTTCCCCCATGCCTGACGGCAGAGGTGGGTTTTAAGGAGCTTACGAAAGGCAAGGAGGGTCGGGGCAATTCTAATCTCCGGGGGGAGTTGGTTCCAGAGGGCCGGGGCCGCCACAGAGAAGGCTTTTCCCCTGGGCCCTGCCAAATGACATTGTCCCTTTTTCATACGACTGCTGCAGCAACCCCATAATCACGTGATAAAAATTTGATCCCTTGGCAACCATTTCATATTTATGATGGTTGCAGTGTCTCAAAGTCATGTGATCAGCTTTTGTGACCTTCTGACAAGTGAAGTCAATGG